>NC_061503.1:2201851-2894857 GCF_022539355.2 Hippoglossus stenolepis | reverse complement strand
GATATTATCTCTAAAACGCCGACAGGCCTATGAAGAGAAGAGGATCTGATTCATAGGGATGCTACAGTCAGTCAGAAACATCAGTGACAGATTTGAGACAGAAAAGTCTGGATCAAAGCAACAGAGGCAGAGATATCTGGATTTGTATCTTCACGAATGGATCAAGCTCCAAATAACACCAGATCATTTCCCATAATGCAACTGATACCGAAATGCTGCAGTCTGCATGATGTCACTCTGGGTAGTGCCCTGAGAATGTATATACAAAATTTGGGCCTAATTGATTGCATGGAATGTAAAAAAAAAAAAAGTATGAAGCCTTTTCTGGGTCTATTAGGTTTAATGGAAAAGGGGAAAAAAATAGAATAAAGTCTTAATATCACAAGAAAAAAGTTTTATGAGGATAAAGTTGTAATATAACATGAATAAAGTGGTAATATTAACACAAAGAAGTTGTAATTTCACACGGATAAAGTCGTATTATTATGAGAACCAACTGGAAATATAACAAGAAAATGTCGTAAATTTACAAGAATAAAGTCATAATATCAGGAGTAAAAAAAAAAAAGTCTAAATTTTATGAGGATAAAGTTGCAAGTTAACGAGAATAAAGTCGTTATATCAGGATGATAAAGAATGTAACCATATAACTATTATGAGAATTAAGTCATAACTTTAGCCTACGTGTCATGCTAGAGAGAGAACATCAGAAGATCAGCCTGTGGTAAAATGATGAATATGGAGCATCTTGTTAATTTATAGTCAGCAAGATGCGAAATACGCAATATGAAATATGTAATCTTTTCTCAAACCAGCACTGTATTATTATAAGTATCAGATTATGTATACTGTGTTGTAATTAGAAGCTGTATGAAGTCTGGAAAATGTATTTGATGAATTAAATTGAGTGGCGTCACTTGACCCACTCAATTTTTTTAAAAAATTTAAAAATTTTTAAACAAATTGTGGTGTGTGGAGTTAGAGAGCTGCGAGTTGCTCCTTGTCTCTACTTGACTGTCGTGCCTCAAAGCAACATTAGCTGCATTTGAAAGCATTACACACCGGAGTGTCCAACCAAACGTCAGCGGTAGAGTTGTATAAGGATGACGTCGGCGTCGGGATTTGAAAAAGAGTGAGTGTAATAAAGAGACATATTCTCTCGCTCTGCTGAATTGATTTTAATCCATAAACAACCTGAGAATCGTGAGTGCGCCAGTGAGTGAAAGTGTTATAGAAGTGCTAATGCTAAATGCACAGTAGTACTGATGATTGTAGCACCGGATGCATAGACCCAGCCGTGTCTAGCAAATTAACATTTATGGGAGAAATTGGAGGTGGCCCTTTAACAAATGGAATGGTAATAGACTCCATGAATACCATTTGAATGAGTCACAAATGAATATAAAATAATAATGTCCATAATCAAAAGTGTACTCAGCAGAGCAATTCACTGCGTAGACTAGAACTTGGCGTGTGCAGAGATCTTCCAGGAATGAATGAGCACTTGACCTGTCAGGGCACATCACAGCAAACACGTGGATTTCTCTGGTGTGTATTTTACAAAATGTAAATTCGGTAATGCGTCATCTTCAGCCACAGCGTTTTTTTTCACCTAATACCCTATGCTGAGCACTTAGATTAGTCCCATTATCGTCGTGACAATATCCAAAGTACTAACTGTTCCTATTCCTAGAAGCTGTTTGGTTGTTCACCATTTCATCTGTTTAAGTAAAGATTAAACTCTATTACAGGGTGACACTGGCTGGAGCCTTGTTGTGTTCTGCCTGGTTCTAAGTGGATGTTCCGTGGTTGCAACTGTCGTGTTAAAGAAATAGTCCCTGAGGGGACACCCGTGTCAGTGGAGGGCCCCAGAGCCCGCTGTGAAATGAAGGCAGACCCTTACCTTTAAATGTTGTGAGGGCTCCATCCTATTCACTTGCCTAACTAATGTTCTTAATCAGTTTGGCCAGTGGGAGGACTTTATCATGTGGTATTATTATTAGCTGTAGCAGGTTTTCCCATCAATCATTTTATTGCAGTGGATGCTACATTTAACTGTTGTGCTTGTTCTCTGCTTCTCCTGCTCTCACAGAACATTAGTCCTGTTTTAAACCTGCTGAGCTGAGTGGGTGGGTGGGAGGACCGGTCTCTCCGGAGCGGGGACATATGCCCGTGTTTCTTCCTTCATCTCATCTGCCAGTCTGCTCTGCCTCAGCTGCCACAGGCCCCCCCCCCGCCCCCGAGGGCTGCCAGGCCTGGTGTGACAGGGCCGGCCAGTAACTGCACTCTTAAATACTGATTTGCATGTTTAAGTTCTGAGAAGCCAAGTAATCTTGTTAGGTTAAATAATCCGTCTTCATCAGCAACAAAGACCCGCACAGTCCCAGTGGACCTTGGCTCGACCTCATTAATTATACCAGCCTGATTTGGTCAGATCGGACCCATACATCTTGCACAGGTAGTATTTGGGGGAATTAGTATCAAGCCAGTGACCCGTGGTATGAGGGCTTCCTCTGTAATTTCCATTACGTATAAAGAGAGCTTAATATTCTATTAGAGGCAGACCTGTGAATTGCTTTGCCAATACTGGAAGATCCATTCATATCCAAATTTCCATCTCATTTTTATCAATAAATTGTATATTGCTATAATTACATATTTATTGCAAAACTGAATACACTGGATCTCTTTAGGAAACCCATTGAACATTTTTTCGTAAAAAATTCAATTTTATGGAATTTTAATTATGGAGATTTTAGTGTGACATAAAATGATCAAATCGGTTTATTTTATGTTTCCTTGGGGGGGGAAGTAGAACAATAAAAGTTGACATATCTTAGAAAGCTGATCGCTAATATGTTGGCATGTAGTTCCCAAACGCATCCAGCAGACCCAGAGTCACTACAGCATGTGTGTGTGTGTGTGTGTGTGTGTGTGTGTGTGTGTGTGTGTGTGTGTGTGTGTGTGTGTGTGTGTGCTACAGATATTACTCATGTTGTGGGGACATAAATCTAATTACACAGTCATATTATAGAGTGACTTGTGTTAATTACGGAGACAAAAAACAAGTCCAGAACTCGACATCATTATATTTTAAGGTGAAGACATGTTTTAAGGTTAGGTTAGGTTAGGTTAAAGTATGTGGGCGGCTGTGGTTCAGGGGTTAGAGCGGTCGTCCTCTAACCAGCAGGTTGGCAGTTCTTTTTAGTCTTCCTCATTTCGAATACCGAAGTGTCCTTGGGCAAGATACTGAACCCCCAAATCGTCCCTTCTCACAGAGAAAAGTGCTGCACATAGATGCACTGTGTGTGAATGGGTGAATGTAAAACTGTCCAGTGAAGCGCTTTGAGTGTAGTCGGAGGAGATGTGTTTTCAGCCTGCGGCAGAAGATGTGTGGACTTTCTGCTGTCCTGATGTCAATGGGGAGCTCGTTCCACCATTTGGGAGCCAGGACGGCAAACAGCAGGGATACTGTTGAGTGGCTAGGTGTCCCTCGCAGTGAGGGAGCAGCAAGGCGATTGGCCGATGCCGAGCGGAGTGGACGGGCTGGGGTGTAAGGTTTAACCATGTCCTGGATGTGGAGTGGGCCCGATACATTTGCGGCACAATACTAGTGTCCTGGTTAAGTTTCAAAAGTTTAAAGTCTCCAGGAAATCAATGTAAATCAATGTAATATCCAGATTGTGTGTGTGTATGGAAGATGACTTGATGATGTCTGATAAGGGAATTCAAAAATGTTGCCATGCATAGTTCAAAAATACATTCTTCCAGCTATCTCTGCATCCTACAGGACTATAGATACAACCTAAAGCTTATAGCCGTATAATGTATGATTAGGCTATATGGTACAAAGGACATCATCATGACATTTGTAGTCAGAAAATACATCACATTGTGTAGTAATGCAGTAACATTTGCAACCAAAAAGGTTAGAGACACATTCTGCTGCTGAGGGGAGCTGAGAGAGTGTAAACAAAACGATGACGCCAAAGGCTCCGTAACTTCTGCTGAGCTGAGGGAAACTGCAGTGGAGTGATAATTGTCTTTGGGTTTATTTGATTCTTTGGTTAATATATGAATACCAAAGCTGTAAGAAACTTTTTCCATATCAGTTAAAGAGCTGACAAGCCCCAGAGAACCCCAGACGGCACAAGACCACAGAGCCGTCTCCCTGGTGAGGTCATTAACGGGCTCTGTGAGAGATGAGCCATCGATGGGCAGCAAAGACGGAGAAGTTTGGAAACAAGTTGCTGAGGCCGGGGAAAATCGTACGTTCCAAATCCATTAATAAAGTTGGAATGCGTTTTTTCCCCGTACCAATAACAGGAAATCCTTGTAATAGCCTTTTTTTTTTTTGGCTCCTTTCATTAGAGGTATGAGAGCTATCTGTAACGCTAAGATGGTGGCAGCCCCGTGCATCATGCTGTGCAGTTTCAGAGTCCTCCCTCCGCTTGCGTGTCCGTGCTGTGAGACTGCAGCAGTAAAACTACCGGGTCTGACCCATTTCCCTGTGAATCATCCTGCCATATGCTGCTGCGCACACCCAATGCACACAGCGGCCATCGCCCCTCTCAATCTGTGAGCACACACATATCTCTAATCCAATGCCTCTAACCAGGCCAGAGGATTCACAGGCGTGACAGCGGCGTGTTGAGGCCCGAAAAAACAACCCAGGAGGGAAATACACACGGCACACGGAGCGCGGGGGGGGTGACCATGCAGCTGATTGAAGCCTGTCGGAGAGGATACACGAAACAAATACACGCGGCGAACACACAATCAAAAGTTTCATTCTGATGTTGAATTAACTTTCAAATCAAGTCCGCTCCCCGAGGTGAGTCGCTGCTCTCTGTCGCAGTGAAACGCATCAAACATCTGATACTAACACACAAAGTCGGAGGAGGGAGTGATTGAATATGACTGGAGGAACAAACAATTGTTGACACAGCAGCTGTACTCGTAGAGCCGGCACCAGCACACTGGGAAGGAGAGGCTTGAGAGCAATTGAAGACTGAACGCACTTATTTGAGTTGGCAAATTCCAATTACAGCAAAGCCATCTATTGATCCTGATCCCAGAGTGTTGTGACAGATTTTATTCTCATTTTCCAGAGATTATCCACTTATTCTGTCCTCTCAGTCAAAGATGTGACAACAAAAAAAAAACATATCTTCAGTGCAACAGTCCAAAAAGGGATGTCACACCCTGTAATCACTGAAATACAAGTCAATGGAAAGTGTAGCTTTTGTTATAACAGATACAACAACCGGGGGGTTTATGTGTCGTGTGTGTGACCATCAGATGCAGCAACTACAAGGGCGACAGTAAAATAAAAATCAGATCCACTGGCCGTGCTGATTTTAAGTCACAGCAGATAAAGTGTAATCTGTGTGTACTGTTCAGGCCAACCATTCAGAAACAGAAAATGTCAAACAGAAACAGGAAACTGGATTTAAGGTCAATTAACTGCCACCATTTTAGAGCTTGTCCAATAGAATAGAGGATAAGTTGTATCTTATTCAGAATTTAAAAAAAAGAAAGTAATAATCAAATTGTTTGGTTATGTTATGTGTTCATATTGAAACATTACTATTAGCTGATATATTTCGATCATATATGTTTAAATTCCCAAACATTTATATCTGTATCAGCCACAAAACTTCTGTGTTGGCCAGGCTATAAATTACAGCAGTTAACATCCGGCTTGTGGAAATACTCAAATATGTATTAATACGCAGCTAAAAATAGGTCCTGATAAATGCACTAGTTGCTCTTGTTTGTTAGTTAAAACTACCAATGTTCAGCTATTTAAGGAACCTCTTTCCAAGCAATAAAAATAAAATGAATCACCATTACTTTTGGTCAATTAATTGGATTTACCGATGACAAATTATAGCTACTGCCCGACTTGAACTTTAAAAAAGGACACAGCATTTATAAAGTGGCCTATTTAACTCAATGTTTCCCTGCGCATAAACAAACAAGAATGTTGTCACATTATCAAATGCCTGTGAAATTAAGGCAACAAGATGTACCTACTGAAACACAGACTGTGCTAAATCAATTTCAGGCGAGGGGAGCTTGTGTGCTGAAGACAAACACCGTCGCTGTAAGCAGACGCTAAAAAGGATTATGACATTCTGAGAACAAAAACACCACCTGTTCTAGGAACATTTCAGCTTTGTTAATGTAAACCCAAGGCAACATTTCTTTAACATTTTTAATGTAGAATCGATGAGCAACCAGAGTAGAATCCAATTTCTTTAACTAACTGCTAGATCGCTGTAAAAATCATCTTATCATGGAGTGTGTGTATTGATCTATGATGCGATGATTGGAGGGATTGTTTAAATAGTATAATGGCGGGGAGGCCGAGGATAGTTGTTCCATTTTTTTGATATTATTCAATATCAAAAATGTAGTAAAAAATACTCTCTTACCTAAAAACCTTTATTTTTCTGTCTGTCTGCCTCAGGGCGCCGCTTTCTCACATGTGTACCAAGGACTAAACCAGGCATTTGTAGAGTGAATCAGGGGATTCTTAACTTGATCGAAGGAATTGTCACATACTGACCCGTGTCCTCGTGGGTTTCGATGCCAGGTTATTTTCGATAAATCAGTGCGCCAGTCCTGCGTTGCTCCGATTCTTCAAACCTACACATGCACGCTTCGGAGGCTGTCGGGTCAAGAAAGCAATTTGACTTTAAAACTTGCGATGGAAAGTAATGGAAAAGCGTCGCAAGCTGGAGAACTGCGCCGAACGTCTGGAGCAGGCAGAGCTGCCGTGCCGTGCTTTAGTGAATGTGGACACTTTTTAACGATGTTCTGATGATCTAAAGCTGATTTTTGGAGCTTAACTACTCCTCTCATCGGTCTATTTTTGGGGATACTCAAAGAGGAAGCCATGCACTGCTCGAAGACAACCATCTGTGTCCAGCCAGCCGCTTGCTGTTGCATGGTATGTTGTCAAAATTCCTCCTTAGCTTTGACAGATTTTTGCCGTTACTGTGGCTTTTAAAGTGAACCATCAAGACACACCTACAGCAAGGTCTTGAGGTCATCATTGCCACTCGCCACTCCCCCCCCTCCTCCTCCCCTCTTCCCTCAGTCCCTCCATTGAGCGGTCTGTGATTGAGATTCAGGCTCACAGATGGATACGCCATGGATGCTGGCTCCGACATCGCTGTTACACGTCGTCCAGCTATCTGTGGTGCGGGGGGGGGCATGAGAAGAATCCCTCTCTGTCTCCCATGCCCCTGCATCGCTGAGGCAATTAGAGCAATCTCCCAGCCTGAGTGAGAAGGGGTCCCTGTCAGATGATAGTAATTGCAGTTTTCATGCACGGGGCCCCGCTCTCTTTTGTAATGCCGCGACAACTCCACTGCTCCAGCCAACCCAAACTCGTGTCAAATTCATTCGAATCCACTATTTGCATAATTGAATATTTACATCACTGAGCTGCCTTCTCTGTCTTTTGCAGCTGACATCAGCTTGTGTTTGAAGACTCATACTTGTCAGGCCATTGATTCTGTTGTGTTCAGCAGCAGACGCTACTACATGACACGGGTATGAATGTGACTGTGTTACACTCTCACTTGCTCTGCATTAGTGGAATTTCCCATTTTGTAATAAGAGCAGAACTTGAAATATATCTGGACATCACATGAGTCACCATCAAAACCACTAGTTGGCAGTGTGGCAGTCGCAGAAGTGACAGGTTTTATTTACTATATTTGTGTAAATTTGTTGCTAAATTTAAAAGGAAATTGTCAAGGACTCAAAGCAAGAGTCACATGATGAATTGTGATTAACTGTATGAGACAGCAGCAAATAAGAAGAGCTGAATGAGTGACTGCACCAGAGAAGAAGCAGATAGTGAGCTTCAAGTGTTACTTACAGGTTCACTGCTTCAGTAAGGTGCACATTTAAGTCATTCCTTGTTTACTTGTTAGTTTTACAGCTTTGAGCAAAACCACACATCTTTCAATCATCATTTGAAAATTGTCCCTTGTCCAAGCACATTGTGCACTTCAAAAAGGTTTAAATAAGCTGAGCAATTATGATGATTGTTGTTGTTGTTAATAATAAGTGACCAATTTAAGAAGAATTATTCATTTTAAAAGACTACTTACAGGACAGGGGCACTTCAGGGGGCAATTCACATTTCAGCATGGAGCCAATGCCCCCCCCCGGATCTGCCCCTGCCATTCACTTCCATCATCACTGCAGTGTGCATGCACTTTTCGGCTGTTTTTCATAATCCCTCTCTTGACGGCAGAGCTCATTCTGTCCAGTTTGAAAACCCAGGGGAGCTCAGCCAGACCAGATTGGCTGAGTGGACATTTATATTAATGAAAGTAGGTTTCCATGTTCTCCCCGTGTCTGAGGAGGTTTTTTTTCTGTATATTCCAGCTTCCTCCCACAGTCCAAAGACCTACAGACCGGGGTTAGGTTAATTAGAGACTCTCAATTGACCGTAGGTTGTTTGTCTCTGTATGTTGGCCCTGCAAGATGCTGGGGACCTGTACAGGCCGTACCCCGCCCCTCACCCAGTTCCAGCTGGGATTGGCTCCAGCCCTTTCCCCTGTGTCCTAATAAGCAGTATAGATAATGGATGGTTGGATGGATGGATGGATGGATGGATGGCTTAAACTCAAAGTGACAAAGTGAAAGTGACAAAGTGACCCTTAAATGTGACTGAGGCATGCTGGGTATTGTGGTAATTGCCCTTTATTAATTTTTTTGTCACAATGCTACAATGATTACTTGAGAGAAAGGTTTGATTTAATAGAAAATACTACTTAAATAACAAACTTCATCCCCCACAGTTATTTTATTCTTGTAATTATTATATTATATTATAAACATCTCTCTGACACACTTAAATTCAAGCTGAACATCATGACTTTAATGAAGGGAGGTTTTATTGTAGGATGTTTATAGCAGTTCTGGAAGGACAAATGAGATACCAATGCATAAAGGCCTGGTAGCCTAAAAATTGTTTTTTGATATACATATCTGAGACCACCCATGAGCACTAGTATCACAACATGCAACACTTGCTTTGCAATAAACGCTAACGTTATGAGTTTTCTTTTAAAAGGTGTGCTAGTGCTAGCAGGTCAGATAGCAGTAGCACCAATCTGCAGCAGAACAGAGCTGTGAGCTGTGCTTCTGCACTGAAACCGATAAGGCAGACAGTGCAATTGATTTTCTGTCACTCTCAGCTCATTGTTTTTTAGGTTCAAATGATTGAGAGCTGGAATCAGAACACAAACTACAGCTGTTCAAATTGTTTTAAGGATTAAAACAAAAAAGGAAAAACTACATTCAGCCCCTAAAGCCTTGAGGATCCACCGGTGAAAGTGTGCATACAGGTTACAGGGCATCTGCCCATCTGCTGCTGGTAACCACAGCCAAAAAGCATTATCTATCGGTCCAGGAGCACATGTATGTACCTGTAAACATCTGCACTGATCCGATCTGGAAAAGACCCAACAGCAGCAGCAGCACTGAACTGCAGACAGCTTCACACACACAGGACACACACACACACACACACACACACACTCTAGTGATATCCAACACCTGCTATCAAACACAGGATATTAAAGTCATGTGCAGACAGAGATTTAGGGACTGGTTAGCTGGCTCTCTGATTGATATCTGATTGGATGGCTGGCTGGAAAAATGTAGTTTGTCCCTCCAGAGTGAAAGTACAGCTGCCATCCAAGAGCCTGCTGTTTGTTGTTCTACCTAACACTCCCTGTAATTAGGCAGATTCGGAGCTGCCAGTAGAATGACACACACACACACACACACACACAGGATTCAACACACAGGCTTGTCAGATTTTTGCTCATCTGGTTGATCAGGACTACAGGAAGATGTTTTTTTTTTCATGAACAGAGGAACACGAAACGAGACAGAAAGTGAAGTAGACGCGGGGCCTGATGTTCAGACGAGACACATGTTCTTACACGATCTTCTGCAGCTTGTTTAGCGACAGGAATGTGATTAAAAGCTTTAAAAACACGACTTCTGCTGAACTGCGAATTCCACTTAAAGGATGTGTCATTACTAAATACCCCTTTTGTTTTATGGAATCTGCCACCTGGCACTGGTGTTCACAATGCTCTGCTGCACGCATCTGACTTCAAAGCTGCGAGAACAAAAGCACGGAGGAGCCCATGTCCCCGAATGTTTCACAGTGCTAATAGGTTCCCTGTGCGTTTAGCAGAAATAAAGCAGGCGAAAAGGGACAAAGGACATCTAATCCTGTTCCATAAGCACTATTCATAAATGTGCTGGAAACACTTCACGAAGTGAGTGAGGACTCCAAAAAACGCTTTCTCTCACCTCTCCACCTCCAAAGTGATTAAATTCATTAAACTCTCTTCAAGTAATTGCAGCTTATCTATGGCAGAGTAAATATTCAATTAATACTGCCTTTTTAATAACTATGATGCCTTCAATCCATCGTGCATAGCCTTGCATGTCTCCCTGCCATTAATTAAAATTTCTCTTTGGAGGTCAATTAAATTTCCTTTAACTATTCATTAGCCGGAATACAGGGCAGCACAAAAAATCTATTAAAAGAGGACTTCATTTTCCCTATGCAGTTTTTGAGCATGTGTGTGTGTGTGTGTTGTGGTGTGTGTGTGTGTGTGTGTGTTGTGAGAGGAGGGGGGGTGTTGTAAGGGAGGGTTAATCTTCCTCTTTGCTTCCCTCCTGGGCAGAAAGTGGCCTTAAGCTCTCTCCGTGTCGAGGTGGCGAGTTGAGCTACGGCGAGTGGAAGCGGAAGCTCTTTACCGATCTCTGTAGCGTTTGGCCAAGGCTGACTGGCTGCCAAACAGCCGGAGACAGAGCGGGGATGAATCAGCACTGACAAGGTGAAGCCAGCTTCGTGTTCACCGGCTGACAGCTCAGGTGCTCAGAGAGATGGAGACACAACAGATTACATTTAGGCCATTGCAGAGGGAGAGAGAGAGAGGGAGGGAGGGAAGATAAAGCGAGAGAGAGAAAGTTTCCTCGGAGACAAATGAGAAATTTGGGCTTGCTTTGTGTGGGTGTTAATGTGAGCTGTCAATGTGTCAGTTCTTCAAGCCTAACAAGATTGGGACACCAAATACAAGGAATACATAAATTAAAACTATTGGATTTGATGTTTCCTGTAAAATCAAGACAAATTGTGAGTTTATGTTCGGTTTTCCTTTTTTGTGTTACCCGTAACATCTACAGCCCTGATCCTATCTAGTGAATTAAAAAAAAATGTTCGATTCATTAATATTGAACACCCAATAAGCTAATATCAACCTGAAGTGACTCATTTTCATTTGTCGCTCTTCCAGAAATTCGGTCTGCTGAAAGAGGAAAGCATCTTTATTTATGATAAAAATGCCTAAAAGTAACATTTACAACAGCTTATTTTAAATTTGACCAGCCATATGAATTCAGAAGTCATGAAGTCAGTTCAAAATGTATCTGTATGGATCAAATCAAAAGAGCATTACAACACACTGTGGAGGGTCAGGGATGCTTTGGTTGGAACTTTAAAGCAACGCGACCCTTTCTAGTGGTACTACATTTAGATGGCTCAAATATTTTCAACTCACAGTACTTGTACCGTTACAATTCTTTATTTACTATATTAGCTTTTTTCTTCTTTTTTTAGGGCTTGCTCTATATTAGCTATATCAGAGCTGTCTTTTCAGCGTAAAAAAAAAATTGCTTATGCAAACCAAACGCTTCCTTCTGCTGCTGCTTTACTGTAAAAGCTCTCCACCGGAGAACCAGCGGGAGGCTTTTATTGTGGAGCGATGTACTTGTCATGGAGATTAGCAGAGCCGGTGGTGCGATTATATAATAAAAAGTTTCCGAAGAAACAAGTTGCAGACATTAAAGAGATACAGCGCCACTAATCTGTTTGGATGAAGAAGTGACCGTCACCGCCAAAACAAAACAGCGAGAGGTAAAGCTCGGTGAGACGACGTCAACATTGGTCATTTTCTGTGTTTGAGGAAACGAAAAAACCTGCTGTTCTTTTTTTTTATGAAAGAACAGTTTCAAGGTGGCACATTTCTTGCTATTCCATTCTTTGAGTCTCGAGCCCGCTCCGTCTCCTCGCCTTTGTATTTTCATTATGATTCATCCTAAGAGCAATAAAAGTGTGCCATTGTGACTGATGTCCTTATTGCGGAAACATTGCAGGGTAGCTGCTCTCAAAGTGAAGTCCTTGAGGCAGCAGCAGGGGAGCCCTTGCGAAAGGAGGGATTGTTAAATCTAATTTTTATTTCAAGCTGAAATTATGCCACAGAGAAAATGTGTGAGCGACTATTCAAATCGCAGGTTTCCCTACCAATTCTATTATAGTCTCAGAGCGGAGACAGATCTACCATTCATTCTTAAATGACTTACGTCCTCCAGTAAGAGGCCCGAGGACCAAAATCTGATCAGACAGGAGGCCAAGGACAGCGCGTGGGTCTATTTCAGAATCAAGATGAAGACATTAGAACAGCTGCACCCTTCAGTGGGTGGTAACATGCAAGGCGTCCCATACGCTCTATTGTTGCCCCAGGCTTACCCTGTACTTGCTGCTAGCATGTACACATAAACTAATCATAACACTAATCTCGCCATGCTACTGTACACTTGTGAAAGCAGCCCATCTGTGCGGGCTTCCCAATTAGCTGCCGTCATATGGCACAGGATGGGAAAAAGATCGGAGTCCTCGCTACACCACTGTACAGGAGAAAATAATAAACAGCACGCTTGACTAATCCGCCGTTAAGCTGCAGGATTTCATCTGTAAAGCCCCAAAGATAAAGTTGCGGGTCTTCCTGCACAGAACACGACCATTGTGCATCCTGTGAATAGGTGGATTGTCCTGTATATTATCTCCAGGATGGCGCTCGTTAGACAAATAGCTTACATTGTCTTCCAACAAAAAACCCCCGGTCAGGAGCATCGATCAGGGAGACACGCCTTATCAAATTACAACAGCCAAACAACAGGCAACACAATCGTGACGAGCACCAGGGCAATAGGAGCAATATCTTAGAAACCAGCAACACAAAGAGGCTCATAAGAGATCCCAATCTATCAAGCAGACAGCGGAGAGTATGCACGTGTTTGCATCTGTGTGTCTTTACCTTGTGGCCACCTGTGTTCAGCCTGATGGGCGTGAGGAAGGGGTCAAAGATCATGTGGCTGGTCTCGATGTTGACCGGGGACTGCCTCTTCCCCACCGAGCACAGGTTCCAGGCCGAGTTCACCAGTCCCCAGAACGACGGCACTGCAACACAAAAGACACAATGAGGCGTTAAAAAGGGGGGGAGCATGTGCGGCGAAGAGATAGGACGACCTTCTATGGAGAGGTCTTCGGACTTCGTTATCACGTTTTTTTTTGTATTCAGACCTGCCCAACTAACAATGGGAGGAAAGTTATCAGCCCAGTTGAAAGGATGTGAGGTTTTGTTGGCCTGTAACAATATGTCAGGATTTAATCTACTGATTGCACTAAAATGATATTTCTATAAAAAAATCTGAAACTGTTTCAGTCCATATCGTGAGAGAACTGATTTGATGTGGGAAATTAGTGGAGTGTCCCTTTAGGGAATTCACGTAATCACAGTTAAACCATGAATCAAGCTTCATTACATCCATTTGATCGAATAAGATAAGAGAAGTTGTACCTTTATTTATCCTCCGTAGAGGAAATTCACAAACGACACAGCAGCACAAGAAAGTAGCAGTAGGGAAAATATACAGTACACTAAAAATAGAAATATTATATACAAAAGTAGAGATAATTAAACATTTTTTTAAATGTGCAATATACAGATGGGGATCAGAGTTGTGTTCATGTGCAATTTGTCTAATAAGGACCACGTTTCATTATAAACAGGACCAAAAATTTGCACCGTGCCAAAACTCCTGTCAGTTACTTAGCTTTGGCAGTAACGCCATTAGGCTGCCCTCGTGTTTCTTGTATTGTGCTACATATGAACCCATTAAAATGCAATTGTCAAATAATTCAGCAATGAGGCTCCCACGCACTTGTATGATCCATCTTGAAGATACAGTAGCATGGATTGCCGGTCGCACACACTGCAGCAGAAAGTGCCCAGATGAGAATCAAGAAACTTACCGGAGCGCAACTAATCTCCAGTGACTTTTAGCAAAACCTCGCTCTGAATGGAGGAGATATCACAGAGTCGAGAGAAGTGGAATCGGCCTGCAATCAGCTAACACGTGCGCTATAAGACTGAGAGGACAGGATGGCACAGTGAGAGGATGTCAGCACTGTGGGAGTGATAGGCATCTCAACCAGTCATTTTCTTATGTAAGACTTGGCCACCGGGACCACGAATTCAATTCCTTCTCAGGATAGGAAGCGAAGGCTTATCACTGTCAACTCCAGCAAGAGGCGTCTTTTTTTGCCACAATATCTGCCGCAGCCTGGAGCAGAATTCTCCATTTAGGAACACAGTATTACGCAGAGATGACTCACTGGAACTGTGCTATGCAAATTCGACTGAGATTTCCAACAAAAGCAGAGATAATTTGAAAATATGCAAATTCCTCGTGAATCAGAGGGAAGCAGACGTAGCGCAGCGTGAATTCAAAGCTCAAGACTCAGCAAGTCAACAAATCCTACATGACTTGGAGGAACAGAGATTGCGGTGCTCATAGACGTGCTACCGAGAAGGCGCCGCGACGCGGCTCAGATAAATACATGGAGTCAAGCGGAACAGGTGCCAGTGTATTCATTGCCCTTTTCTACCAACACATGTCAGCTGAGGCTATGTGCAGATTTGAATGTGTCGTTTAGCTGAAGTACTTCAACAAACACAAGTGACTCAGCGATCTGAGCCAGGAATCGTGTTTTTATCCGCGTTTCTCCACTAACCACGGGTAAAACCAACAGGCTGCAGCTCGTCTCAGCTTTACAGGGCCTCTTAGGCTCTTCAGCTCATTCCATTGGCTCTACGGCGCACTCTCTCTCCACCGCAGCAGGGCGCAACAGTTTTCAGTGACAAATAGTAAGCCGAGTGAGGATGACATGCTCGGCCCAAAACAGCAGACAGACAAAGTTAGAGACCAGCTGGTAAACACGGTGGAGCATTTAGCAGCTACACAGACAGGTAGTTTTCCTCAGGAGGTGGTGTAGACAGCCACATAACAAGATAACAGGGCAGAAACACAACTCCAAATGAATGCTAATGTTACCTCGTACCTGCCGGATGTCAATTTATTATAGCATAATAATTGGAAATACACGTATATATATTGTATTTGTGTTGCGTTATTCTACCAACTGCCATCAGTCGGATGAAAAATGTATTCAGTGTTAATCCATCTCCTAATTACAGAAATCTGTGTCTTTCTATTACGTGTGGAACCGCACATCACGAGAACCGCTTTTCTAATTGGTTTCACACTTGGCATGTGTGTTGTGAAGAATGCAAATATAGTGGGGTGTAATTTGGACACAATTTATCAGTTTAAAGTTTAATAGATGTAAGTATATAGAGCTCACCATATCGTGCTCTATGTAGAAGTCCCTATGCAGTTAAATAAGGGTAAGTGAGACAAAATGCCATTGCATGGTCGCTGTAACCACTTGTGTTTCAAATCACCTTGTAAGAACCATCCAGACGTTCTCCTTCACTGACCAAAAGATGACAAATAGGTCTAATATAGACACAGCATGGTGACTGTGACATAAGTTATGACGTACTGTAAGACCTTAGTCACACAACACTGAGTCATACTGCAATTAAAATGCTTTGCTTGGTGATCCTGCTGAAGGTGAGAGTTCTCCATGAGCTGCCTGTACTTAGACTCCACCACAAGTGAAAAAATATGTTGACCCGCACCGCACCAGAGTTAAACACTCGCCTTGTGAGGGATGCCTCTAAGTTTGACCTCAAACACAATGTTGGAAATTATGCTGACTTTCACAGAGTGCTCACTCACCGGGGGGGTTGCAAGTTGCTGCCTTCATTTATGCCAGCCGAGCGTGGCAGGCAGGCAGCAGCAGCAGGAGCAGCAGGAGACTAGATGGGTGGTTGCTGGGTTCTTCAACAATCTCTCCGCTAAGTCATTTGCTCAGGAGCTGGACAAACTTTGGCAGACTGTTCACAAAGTCCTGCCCGGTGACCTGCGATGTTTGACCGAGATGCAGAAGTGGTCCCTAGTGACTCTGCCCGGTTCAGTATAATGTCCCATATCAGTGGCAGCTGCAGCGGGAAACTGATTTGTAGTGTGAGCAGGCCAAATTTCTGAGGGGGGGGTTCATGAGTGTGCTGTAGTAGTAAGGGGACAGCACCACCAGTCACCAGTGTTTCGAAAACACCAAATGCCAGATTGTGACCCCTCCATGTAGAGTTCAAAGATTTGTGAAAAACCAAAACAAATGCGCCTGTATTTGGTTTCTGCATGTACCAAAAAAACTATCAATCATCTCTCTGTGTTTTCTGCGCTCGTGGCAATACATGTGTCATTTCAAATATACAACACAGAATATACGAACAGAGGGCAATGGAGTTGCCTAGAAACGTGTTGGGCCACCCATCCGTAGAACAGCATTGATTCTTCAAGCCTCTGGATCTATTACCATTATTAACCCCTCTTGGACTGGCCTAGCTGATTGAAAAATATCTTAAAGGGGGCTCCAAACTAATTTGAACCATGTCAAAGACGTTTTTAGTGTATTTTGTTAAAGCATATGCCTGAAGTTGAGTGTCAACAGCCTGTTTGCATATCAACACCAAAACATATCTACAAATTATTTTTAAAGGTCCTCTGTGTAAGAATTAGTGGCCTCTAGTGTTGAGAGTGCAGAATGCAACCAATTGAATGTCCGACGCCTCATCCTCCTCTTGGCCTTTAAGTGACATAAAAATGCAAAAAGCCCTCTCCAGAGCCAGTGCTTGGTTTGTCTCTTCTGGGCTACTGTAGTTATATGACACTGGAGGAACCACATTAGATTTAAATATAAAGGGCTCATTATGAGCTAATAAACAAAACAACAACAATTCAGACTTAATAGAATTGGTCACTCAATTATGAATATTATATTTTGTCGCTGCCAATAGACGTCCCTGCACACTGAACCTAATATCTTTACATATTACTGCATTACAGTATGTTCACGGTATTATAATGAATATAGTGTACATACCTTTTAAATGTCATCCCTATGATTTCCTAAATTTCTCATTTCATTTGTATTAAGCTTAACATGAGGATTTATACACATTAAAAAATGTTTTAGGTAGCATTCAGTTAGGGAAGTAAATATGTTTGTTCATGGAGGGAGGTTCGGTGGGAGAGAGAGAGCCGGAAAGAGAGTGAGAGAGACCTCTTCTGATGCAAAATCCTTCACGAAAATGACAGGAAATCCATGTGCAGAATGGGAATTGGAGTGTGAGTGGGTCGATCCATTAAACCAGGGCCCCTTGTCGTAAACGTACACATAATTATTAGCTGTTGATAGATTCCCGAATGCAACTACAGCGGCATGGGGCATCACTCATTGCTGACAGAGGCACAAGCAGCTTTGTCAATAATCTACACACACACCCTCCTATAGCACTGATACGCCTATATTTCACTTAGGCTGCTCACAAGCGTTAGAGGCAATTTCATTTCTTATTGGCAAGCTGTAAAAGTGGACAGAGATATATGGTGTGGCCTTTTGCAGATGTCGGACACAGTGGATGTATATTGTGGAAGTGAAAAGGGCAACTGATGGGGGGAGGCTTTTGTTTCATGGTTGGTCCTCATCCCACTTCTTCTGTCAAAGAGCCGTGGCAATTAGGATTTCACTGGGTGGAATGCAGCGAACGCAAAACAACAATTATCATATTTCTGGCTGCTTTCAGCGCATCCGTTTTGTCATCTCTCCCCCCCCGTCAGAGCTCGGTGTACGCCCTGTAGATTACGGTACAAGTCCATCACAGTGTCTCTGCAAAGCTCCGCTCCTTATCTTCAGATCATGCACACTGTACCGTACTTTTTGATATTAGCTTCTGGAATGTGACCTCCTCTTTCAATTCTTATTTATCGTGTTCTTTAGACTGTTGTGGTCCATCGGCAGCATGTTGACTGTTCAGGCTCGTTGGTACCGTTGAGTCAACATGAAGTCTGCGACCATTTTGTCAGTGTTACATTCACACTGCATCATCAAGTAGGTCCTTTCTTCACCGCTGTCCATTTGTTTGTTGGCTGTTTTTTATGTTTGTTTTGTAACCACGATAATGAAAAAACTACTGGATTGTTTACCACAAAACGTGTTGGAAGGATGTGGTATAGGTCAGGGAAGAACCCATTACAGTTTTGGTGTGGATCCGAATCAGGGGCCTGATCTAGAAATGTTCATTTTCTTTAACATTGGAAGACATCCAATTTCCCCCCCCCCCTCTAGGACTCTGGTGGCCTTTGTTACTTTGCTACACTGTTCAAACAAGTCACTCAGGCTGCAGAGATTCATACCATGCACAAATGAATAGAAACCAGCAGATGCCTGGAACATGCACCCATAAACCTAAATTTGCAGAAAAGTGTACCACCATTTAAAAATATACTATTAGTATTAAATTCCATTTAAAACGTCACTAATGTAAAAGTGCAATTGCGTTAATGATAATCTACATGTAATATCAAAAGTAAAATACTCTCATGCACAACCCGACGAGTTTTGTGTTATTATAGTACTGCAGCAGCAAAGATACCTGGGAACTGTGGTATTTCAATACTGTATTGACTTACAGGACTTGAGTTAATGAACTATACTGCTACAATAAGGTTATTTAGCCTCCACGCAGTAAATAATGTTTCAGAGTGAGCTAACAAACAGACGGACCAGGAAAATAAAAGGAAAGCAACAGATAGAAAATGATAGATGATCTAAACTCCCCTAAATTCCTAAAATATAACAGTATAACTTCCAAAGTGTAAAATCGACAGTGTGTGATGGTAAAAACATTATGATCCTTTGAAGCTCTGGTAGACAATTCGCTCAACTCAACCTGAAGTATAGCGGCATGAAGTGTGTGAAAAGTGAAGAAACATGACAATGTTTAAGCAAAGACTTAACACTCCTGTCTGCCTGCTCCCCCCCCCAACAACATTTGCTATTACGTTTAATTAAATCAAAATCTCTAGATTCTTCATCAGTGACAGATGAACTGCTTTTAGAAAAAACAGTAAGAATCAACAACCACGAGGAGAAACCAAACACTGTTTCCCATTAAAGTCACATAGTGTATCAGTTAGTCTTTTGCACCTATTTAACCAAACAACGTGCCGTCATAAGCTTGGTCCTCAGCATGGATGTGTGAGGGCCATGTTTGCAGACTAATTATGTGGCTTACTCCAAGGTGCACGCCGGGTCGTCCCTGTGGGCTTATTAGAGTTCAGGGTTGCGGTGAAGGTTGGATCAGAAGTCTGAGGAGACGGTCACTGGACAATTACGCCCTACATTAATTACTTCCTCAGCTGAGCATCTCACAGATACCCATGTAGTCATAAATCGAAAAGCGTGGAGAGACATGGTTTCTCATTATAGAGAGCAGCGTGGAGAATGCTAACATCAAAAGGCATTATATGGACACATGCAGACACACCCAAAGGGGAGAAGCTGCAGCCGGGCCGAGAAAAAAAGTAACGTCCTATTTTCGACTCTTATCGACTCTTAATGAGATTCACACACACACTTAAGAACACATATGCATGCACACACACACACACACACACACACAGGCCAGTGTTGGAGGCAGCAGAGGTATTCATTTCATTAAACAGGCCCAGCCACCGAGATAGCTTTAATGAAATGTCTTTATTCTGTCAACTGGATATGGCTGAAAAGTTAGAGCAATAGTTTTTGGGAAACGAGAGGGAATTGGAGAAATGCACTCACACATGCTAAGACACATCCGAACACACACACATCTCTCTCCCCCTCCCTCGTGCTCCCTCTCCCTCCCTCTCCAAAAACCCAGATGCATCCCGTACGTCAATTTCTTGGATGAGCATCAACAGAAGTATAAAAAAGTGCCTCCCTTTTGTAACTGCTGATGCAAAACTGGGTTGCAAATTTGCTCGCAATGGGAGCGAGGGAGTGTGAGAGAGAGAGAGAGTGCTGAAGGAGACCTAACAGCTTGGGGATAAATGCTTACTTAAGCAGGTATGGAAAACAACATCTTAATGATAATGAATGTCTAAGAGCAGCATTAAAGGAGCTGTCATATTCTGCTGGCTCTCAATTTGCAACACCGCTCTGGCACTGCAGGTTCCATCTTGTTTACTCACCGGGGGGGCCTTTTAACAGACATTTTGTTGCGTCTGTGAACAGAAGGAGATGTGCTTTATATAAAAGCTCTGGACAGGGACCAGGTGCGGTGCATTTATATAAAAAAAAAAAAAAGTTGTCATTGTTTTTTCTGTGGCGGAGGGAACATGGAGACTGTGAGTTTTGACGTGAGGGAAAACCGTGAGGGCTGGTGTATAACACACATTCTTGTATTGCTACATTAGCAGTATCTACATGCAGTGTTTTGCATCTATGAAAGGTGTTTAAAAAGTGTATAAAAAGCTATACATAACAGTGGCACTGTGAACAGGAGAGCAGGGGCCAAGGAAGAGTTTTAATGGCGTCCACATGAAAGAAAAATTTGGGAATAAACAACAGGCAAAAAACTAAAGAAAACACAAAAAGATCACAAATGAACTCCAGAAGATTTATGAACAATGGGGTTTAGATTTTCTCCGGAGTTTGCTTCTTGCACACAAAGAATGCAGAAGGCGATTCTTCTGCCCAGAGGCGTTCACAACAACAGGGAAATCTCTTTTTTCATTCTGAGATATGTTTATTCTTTTTGTTTTTTACAGTTCTGTGTCTGTTACCTGTTAGAGACGTCACCGCCATTGCCCACTCACTCGCGGTGAACCCAGCTACTTCAATACTGCGGTATTGTCCCATGGGCTCACTCGGACATTCTACAGAGCTTTTATTTAAGGGCTGGCAGGAACAACTCAGTAGAATGTCCAGATCCTCTGTCTCAGACATTTGCCTTTGTCACATCCAGCATCCGAATTGCAGTGCAGGTCTGGAAGCAGCTGAAGTTATCTTAGTGTGAAACTTATCACTGTAAATGATCTATCTTCCGATCAAAAATAACTAACAGGGGCTATACTCGGGTAAGATAAACTATTGTACTTACCCACAAGACGAGGGCAACACAGGAAGTCACTGACTCCCACCAATGTTGGTTTACGATAATGCATGAAAGTGCTATATCCATTAAGTTTATAATAATGATTGTATTCATTAGACAAGCCTACAGGCACAAGCAGTGCCTCTGTAATTACTGTTTAGCAGTCAGACACTTAGCAGCACAACAGTCATATGTACGAAGTGCAGCTGTTTCACTCCGTCATAGAGGAGAGTGGAGAGATTAGCACCTTGGACAGCTCCAGCTGCGAGGGTGGGACAGACAGGCTGTGACTGGTGCAGCGTGCACATCCAGTGTAAGAGGAAGTAGAAACGTAGACACGATGCCATCGCACGACTGAAATAAACACGGCTACTCGTTTCATTGGGACCACAACTGTGTGTAGTTGGGGAGCGAGTCCCGGAAAAGTCGGCTTCCAGCAAATGTCAGTCATGCACGTTCATGCTTTTTGGGGGCGTAGCTTTGACGAGAGGGCCAATGGGAGGGGGTGGGGTGTATCGATTGCAATTTTTTACTTCATATACAGTTAGAGAGCTTAGTCAGGTGGTTCCCAGCCTAAGGTTTGGTCCCTTCCAAAAGGTCAAAAAGTCGGAGGGGACATGAAATTATGAATAGGAGCGGAAACAAGACAAAACAAGATATTTTATGGATTTTGCTCAAGTTCACTGAAGTTTAATAAACTCAACGTCATGTTCATAAAACTAGTCTGACACGACTTCTGGTTTTTGACACCAGCAGCAGCCTGAACTGTTGACACGAGGCAGGTTGGCTCTACGGGTTTATACTCTTGACCCCAGATTGTGACTCTACCATCTGCAACCTTAGCAGAAATCCACATTCATCAGACCAGGCAGTGTTTTTCAGTCACACATTTCTGTACGTGGCCGACGGGAGTTTTTCATTTCGACTGGTTATCAGAGTTACCATAGCCCTAGTTCTGTCAGCTCTTGTTAGTCGGAATGTTCTCCTCTGTCATTAGCTCATTACCAAGGCGTTTCTGTTTATAGAACTATACGGCTCACCAGATGTCTTTATTTACACACCAACCTGAGTATACTGTATGTATTCAGTGTGTGACAATCTCAGGAGATCAGCAGCTGCAGATCTACTCCAACCAGCCCGTCATGTCAAAGTCAAAGTTACCGATATCACATTATTCCCCATTCTGATGTCTGATGAGAACATTAACTGAAGCTCCGGAGCTGTATCTGCTTTATATTATGCATTACACTGCTGCCACATGATTGGTCGGTTCTTGTGCTGGACTGCGCCACAGTTTGTTTGGATATAACTTAATTTTGGGAGAACTCTATTGAACTGGCAAGTTTAAAAATGCACAAAAACTTTATTTTAAATGTTAACAAAATATGTGTCTGAGCACCTCGGTACTACTCGTTACCCTGACATTTTCCTGACTGCATCAACTAATTCATGAACACGTTCTTTGAAAAGGGGGATTTGCTTCCTCATAGGCTCTGAAGACAACAACAGACACACAAGAAAACACAAAAGATTGGTGCCGCAAGTGACACACTATCATGTGGTAGTGAGACTTTAATCACCTGGCCCACAGTAGACTCATTACCACAGTTCATCAATAGTCCCCTTTTATCAGCTGTAGCATTAGTGCTAATGGGGCCAACACTTGGCACAGCTGACTATGAGCAGAACAAGGCAGCTATTACAGGCAGGGTGTCGCAGGTACTTGAATGTCTTTCAGGAAGCAGATATATTGAGTGACTGCATGCATCTGTGTGAGAGAGAGGGACAGAGAGAGACAGCGAGAGAGACAGCGGCGAGAGAGAGAGAGAGAGAGAGAGAGAGAGAGAGAGAGAGAGAGAGAGAGAGAGAGAGAGAGAGAGAGCCCAGGAGTGTCTGTATTAATTGAGGTCTACAGTCTGTGAGAGCTGTCACTGCTGTGTCTGTCCTCTGTGGTGATGCCTTCAAGTCATATTTGGTCTGGAGAAAATTAAACAAGATGGTTGAAAATACAAAAGGGTGGAGTGTTGAGTGTCACATATTGCTTGAGCTCATTTGAGAACACACAAACAGCAAGTTGAGACAATTAGTTAGCTCGAAGCACATACACCCTGCCTCTCTAAACCCAATAAGTTTAACAACAGCTTAACAAATTTAGCCAGTTAGCTACTGTAAGATAGAATCACAAAATGCTGAGGTAATTCTAATTGCCTCTGATTAGCATAGTACACATATGATTGTCCTGTCCTAAGGTGTCCTCCAGGGTACAGTGCTTGGTCCTCTCCCCTTTATCCTCTACATCCTCTCCATCGGCAATATCATACGTTGTCCTGGTCTCCATTTCCACTGCTACACTGACGACGTCCAGCTCTTCATCTCCATCAAATCTATGACAGTCACAACTCACTTCCATTCTAACCAACTGCCTACAAATTGACTCAAACTCATTGTCCAATCTTTGAGGAAACTATATGATGCATACGGTTACATACTCAGAATTCAGACACATATGGACACTCCACGTTTATGACTTAAAAAAGTCGCCACACTACTGTTCACTACACAAGAGCCTAGACACAAGATTAATCGCACATGAATGGCAGCAAATAGTAGAAAGGACTGGATGAGTCAATACTCAGTAATAAGTGATCAGATTGAATCAGTGTCCAGAGGAAGCAGTGATGAAAACCCTGATATGCATCAGTGTTAGGTTAAAGAGTCAGTGAATCAAAGTGGTTGTACAGTGTGACCTGGATACACTGCATACCTAATGGGCCATCAGCAATGCAAAGGGAAAATGTATTGTCATAACCAAAGACACTGTTGAATAATAAATACATTTCCATGTTCCTACTGTTTGTCCTGTGCTAGTTGTTCTATTATCTCATTTTATCATTCTTATAATATAATTATTTGCTATTATTACTGTTAATAATAATTAATAATAATAATGTTCATCTTTTTTTCTTCTGGTAAAGCATTACAATATTTTGCATATGATTTGCTTTTTTCACAGGATTCCAGAAAAGATTTAAAAGTGTAATTTGGGAATAATATCAAGCGTTTTAAAGAAAAGCTCAATTTGAAACAAAGTATTGATTTATTTTTAACTTTTAAACGATGTATTAGACTTCATATATTCTTGGCTTATCCTGCATACTTGCCCATAAAATGTGTTTTAATTTTAGACTGTGTTATTCCAGCACATTTGCTGAAAGTGTTCAAAGTGAATTTTCCCTAATTGCCACCAAATTGCTTTGTTCTGTTCAGGAGACAGATTGTTTTTTTAGAAAATTATTTGTAAAATTGTGGACTTGTAAAATAAAGCTCTGCTACACAAAGGTATCTAGTGACACGAAGGTCAGGGCAATCAGCCGACTCTCATTTATCTGCTACCCTGGTGAGCTGCTGTTTATCGTTTACATCTCCAAAATATCATAATTGTATTCTGATTCAATTCTGTCTCTCTCACAGGAGAGGTGTGGATGAGGTAGAGAGTCATCAACAGCTTCAAACTGCTGCACTTCTCCAGGGACTCCATGCTCATTTTTAATCAATACATCTGTAGATCAAACAAATACCACTCAATATTGTATCTGATTTGCAATTTCCTTCATGATGTTCAATTTATTGATATAATTTGTCTCCCACAGAGATGGATCACATTGAATTCACCGTGCACTTTCCTGCTCGTTGTGGATCTGCTGTAGGGCAGCC
This sequence comes from Hippoglossus stenolepis, assembly GCF_022539355.2. NCBI lineage: Eukaryota > Metazoa > Chordata > Actinopteri > Pleuronectiformes > Pleuronectidae > Hippoglossus > Hippoglossus stenolepis. Next base: position 2,869,919 of record NC_061503.1, on the reverse strand, counting down.
AGTACATTTTCAGGACTGCTGAGAGCGTATGTTTTATCAAGCTAATAAATTATTAAAACATCAATTTGACAATGCAAATTATCTCTTTCTTATTTTCTAGTTACACTGTGGCTGTTTGGCAGCTTTGGCTAAGGTTGTCCCTGAACCAGAAGGTTGGTGGTTTGAGCCCCAGCTCCTCCAGTCTGCATGTCAAAGTGTCCTTGGGTAAGACACTGAACCCCAAATTGCTCCTGACAGCTGTGTGTGAATAGTGTGTTATTGAAAAGAGGTGCTGTATATATAAGTGTGTGTGTGTGTGTGTGTGTGTGTGTGTGTGTGTGTGTGTGTGTGTGTGTGTGTGTGTGTGTGTGTGTGTTGTTAAAGCTGTATGCATCAAGGAGTCACATATAAAACTCCTTAATCCAACCACCTGAAGACAACACAAGTCCTATGTCCATGTTCACGTGTGCGTGTGTTGAGTGTGTATGTCCGGGCGCTCTCAGGGAAATGGTCAGTGACAGTCGGTCCTGTTTGAGCTTGTCCGGCGATGCTGGGGTAATCCTGCTGGCCGAGCACAGCGCGTAGGCCTCATTAGCACTGCCCAGTCAACAGAACAATAAACATGCCAGTCAAGCTAACTCCTCCTGTCATGTTGTTAATGGCCTGGGATATACAAGCTGGCGGCCAGCAGAGGCATTCGCTCTCAGGAGCAGAATAACAAATACCACGTCCCTCGAGGTGGGGTGAGCTGGAGCTGGAGGGGTAGTGGAAAGAAGAGGACGAGGATGCGATGTCCTGCTAATAAGGGGAGGAAGATTTTTTTCTGACATCATGTGGTATTGGGTTGGTAGAGGTGTTGCCTGCACGTTCTGGGGGAGGATGGTGAAAACACAAGGGTGTCTGAACAGATTTCTCAATCAAAAAGATTGTGTCGTCCAAGGACCGACAGAGGCGACAAACTGTCCCATTGGTTAGAGGAAGGTTCTAGGTTCCTCCAACCCCTCTCTCGTAATGTCTGTGTGGGTTTCCTTTGGGTGCTCTGGATTATCCCAGTCCTAAAACATGAGATGGGCATTATCCAATGGTGTAAACATATTTTCTTTATGTGTTAATGGTTCATTATGCTCCAAAGACAGCACACCTCCACAAGAACACTCTTTGATTTCCATCCCCACTGCACTAATGGGGACGGTGGCACACATTCTCAGAGGATCTCTGGAGTCTCTCTCGGTTGTGTAGGCCTATACAAAATTGATGGGAGTGTGTGTAACCCTAACCCTTAAAGGTCCAGAGAGAAGTTAAATCCCAGACTAGTTTCACACATCCACTGTTTCAGTGTTAAATTCGAGGTTTTGGAGAGGTTAACATTGTTTTTGCACAAGGCCCCATTGTTTTCACCATCTGAAAGTGTGTTTCTGACAAAGATAGACAATCTGACAAGAACTTACTCTGCATCCAGATTAATATTAGAAATATATAATATTAAAGATGTGATCATCTTATCTATTTACACTGTTATGTTGGCACATCAGAGTCATTTTATTTTGAGCCAAATACAGTGTAATGGTCAACAGATCCTACTGGTGTGTCAAAATCCCCCCAAATACAGAACTGATTACAGTGATACCATTGACATGAACTGATTTTAATGTAAACATTTCCCACACAGAAAAACCATATGAACTTCACATGTGCAAAAAAACATGTGACCACATGTAAAATTCATGTGTTGCACAGTGGCATTTTTTTAAAGCCCACCTGCCTGAACCCGGAGAGCTCAGTACCGGAACCGACCCGTTACCCTCTGTCATCTCCAAGTCAAATCCAGAGCTGATAACATGTGAGACCCGATCCGTCACCCGTGATCCAATACAGATGCTATATACACAGTCACTCACACTAAATGTTTGCGTGTTCTTGGAAAACGTATCTGTGAATTGTCATTGTGTTTCCACCACGAAAACATGTCTAGCTTGTGGCTATTCAAATTGAATGCATTTCTGATTTCTCCGGAAATTAAAACATACTTTAGTTCTCACTCGCTGCCCTGCTGCATATACTGTGAATTTCTAAAAATATATTTTTTTTACCTGTTAGCCTACAGAACTTTGCAAGACTTTGGGTCCAACTTCATGAATGTATTATTCAGACAGGGTGACCTGGGTCATATCCCATCATCTCACACATGTAGCGATGCACTCACACAAGCCCCTTTTCTTTCTCCCATCAGCGAGCTAAGGGCTTCCATCCTCAGCTACGTGACAGACTGGTCACAAAGGATGTACCCTGACTCTTGACGCGTACACGGTGGGATAGGTTCCAGCTTCCCGTGACTGTAACCATGATAGAAGTGTACAGGAAGTGCATGAAAGGACAGCTGACAGCGACGGTACGATATGTGTGGATTTTGTCAATATGCAAAAAACATTGACGGAAAGTAATTACATCAAACCAACAGCAGTGACAAGATATCAATGAAGTGAACCGAAGCAGTCGGGCTTCTCACACTACATTAGCAACGTGTCCTTATCGGAGTTCTACAACAGCTAAATACTCTCACCCCCGCACAGACAGAGAGCCGCAGAGAACAGGACTCAGGACTCCATCCCCTGACTGATACACAACGCCTTGCAACTCGCCTTGCAATGTACTGTTATCCTCAGGAGCTTCGCATCAATATCTCAGGCCCCCGCGGAGACCGAAGACAGGTACAAGCAGAAAAACAACTGCAGTAATAATTACCTCAAGGTAAAAAGATCCACAGGTCCAACAATCTGCCCTGGAGATAATCTGGGGTTTTCTTTCCACACTTCGCTATCCTTTGAAGTCGTCTGTGTTAAAACAGGTGGACGTCTTGTGGGGAAACGCAAACATAATGGACTAAATGTTTAATGGTCCTTTTTAAAGAGGAGTTTGTGTTGGCTTAACGCATCACAAGGGGGGGCAGTTTACACAGCGGAAATGAGTGAAACAACCTTGCTGCATGCGGCAGAGTAAAGCCGAGCCCCGGCTTTTTCGTCCAATTTCCCCACAGTCTCCATTTCGACCACAGCAGGGGGCTCGGCCTTCGTCGACAGTCCATGTCATTACATTCTATTGTGGTTTGTAAGACTACGCGGAAAGCACGTCCAGGCACATATGTGGACTTATTTGCAGCTTCAAATCCCAGGGAGAATGTGCAGGGGGTAATCTCACATGATTAAAACAAGCGGTGCCACTGACACGAGTCCTTTGGGGGAAAAAGCAGGATATGGAGGCTGAAGTAATAACGATGGGGGTGAAGCACACGGCTCTGCGACTTCACACTCGTTCTTGTATTTACACAAGTGCTTCATTGTTTACTCTGGATGATGCCACCAGTGACAACAACACCCAGTTCCCTCGAAACCCAACTCAGAGGTGATGGGATCCTCTGTGAAACTGAGTCTTACCTGGGGAAACCATCAGACGCCTGCTGTTTTTTTGTGGATGTGCTAAAACCCCTCGTTTCTCACTGAATTTAATTTAGGAGGCGTTCTCTCACCTTCTATTCGCACCTTGGGTCAAAATTGCGTAAAGGACCCTTTCCCAGCTAATTAATCTATTTCCCATTTTCCTTTCTTCCCTCTCACTCACAGGCTCAGAATTTCACAAAAAATGACCTTTTCACCAAAAAAGAGAATTACCACCGGTAATCTCTTGGCTAAACGCCTGATAAGGTCCGGTAATAGAAATCTCTGTGTCTGCCTTCATGTCCCCAAAAAGGGGACTTCAATGGCGGCAGACAATGAGCCTCGTATGCCTTTTCTTCTTGGTCTCATTTCAGAAGGGAGGTATTAATAGCGGCTCTTCTTTGACTCCGTGGGCCACCGTGTGGGATGTTTTTAGCATAATGGCAGCCGAGTGACAGCATCAGCGTCGCTCTTCCCCTCGCTCTCTGTCCCCGCACACGCAATCACACACATTGTCCCCTGCTAATGAAGTGATGGAGTGTATTAGAGCTGAAAGCACCGGCTTCTCTCTGTTGTCGCTGGTATTAGAAAGAAAAAAGAGAAACCCTCTTCTCTCCCACTGGTGACATGAAAGTCTCACACACCCACTTACAGGACTGTGGATGAGCACGACCCACAGCTAATAATAACGTGATTCGTTCTCGATCCCTGCAAGGTCCCTCTCTAAAAGGGAGGTCAGAGGCCAGTCGTAGTTATCGAGGAGAGCAGCCTTGGAGCTGAAAGGGATACAGAGTCTCGCTAAAGGACACTTGTGCTTTTTGCTTGAGTGGCGGGGGGGGTTTCAGCCTCTGGAAGTCTATTCAAGGTGTCTCACGATGCCGATTTATATTGTGTGACGTTTCATATTACGCTCTGCCGTCTATTCAATTGTGCCACAAATCACTCTTTATGTCCATATTTTCTCGTCATTTGGACGGCAATTTGCTGTCTCCCACATGGAGCTGAAGCAGGCGGCACATTTGCATGGAGACAACACAAACAGACATTAAGGGGAGTGAATGTGACACCAGAACGACCAGTCAAGACAAAATGAGGAGATTCTGACTGAGACGGTGGCTTCTTCAGTCATATGGATGCTTGTGAAAAGTCTAACACGGACCTGAAGACAGTACGACCCCTGAATCAGACACAAACCTCACTTTCCTCTTTTATCGCCTATGCCAGAATCTTGTCACACAGTAGAAAGAGAGTCTCCAGATGAGAGCCGTAAAAAAAGAACAGCCGAGTGCTCAAAACCAATCCGATGCTCAGACAGTCCAAGTGGCTTTTTGACACACGAGACGGCAGAGAATCAGGAAGATGGACGAATGCATCACCCGCCATTGAAAGTCATACCAGCAAAGACACGGCCCAAGTTTACGCTGAGAAGAGAAGATATGAGTAATGAGTAACATCATGTACCCTTATCCAACAGCCCGCAGGCTGCAACCTTTGTAGGACACCTGGTGATATGTGAAAGCCCCAAAACCTTTTTAGCAACAGCTCGGTTTTTAACATCTGCATAAATCTGATACTCGATGATTCACTCTGGTGTCTATTTTATATTGTGGCCAGCAAGGGTGTAAAAAAGCCACTATTTGTATTGGTTTACTTCACGAAATATTTTTATTTGCATTTATTTCACTTTTCTAAACTCATATTGTGTATTTGCATTTGGTTACATCAGTAGCGTCAAAACCGGCTTTCAAACCATCACAGCCAAGTACTTACAGTAAAACCTATAAACACATCTTGTGTGTCAAGCTATGAGAGTTTGACAGATAAAATAACTATTTGAGAAACATTTTTTCTATTAAACTCTTGTTCTGCTTGTTTTATTACAACCCTACAGATTGATCATTCGGTGTCAGGGTTCATATGAAAATCTCAATCAACATAAGCTGCGGAATCTTAGTAGTAGCTTAATTCCACTATGTACACCAGCAAAGAATTTTGGCATTGGAAACACATTTGGAAAAAAAACGTGATAAATGTGTAATTACATTTTTTTCTTACTAGCGCCACCAGTGATTCTGACTGCTCCTTTTTTTTTCAATTAGCTTTTCTTTTGAAATACTCCTCACAGTTCACAGACAAATCAAATTCCTGACAAGGGGCTTGGAGCAGATATGGCATGTCATGAGTTTGTGGTCTCAATAGCTAGTTTCAAGTCCTATTCAACACTGCAGGATGTTCATTTTGTGAACTGTGGTCCCATTTGGAGTCAAATAAAGCACGGCATGTATTGGGGCATGTGACTGACAGCTAGGACTGTCCAATGGTTATCAGGTGTAAGGGGGCGTGCAGTGTCAGTCAGGCTCAACCCCCCGCTTCTCCAAATATGGTTACTTCTGGTTTCGGAAAAACCAAAATGCCAAACAACAGCAGCTGACAAAACAATGGGTCACATCTCTGTGGTTCAGGCACTTGGCTCTGACAAAGTCAAATACCTGGTTGCCTCGACATATTTTGTTACTGATCTATTACAATTGAAGCCTGCTGAATGTGGGATCACTCGTTTTACCTCTGTTTCCGTCATGCTTTCTCTTTGCCTTATTTCACTTGTCTGACGACTTGTCTTTTTTCAATTATTCCATCATTTGTCTTTTCCACTACCTGGGGGAAGCAACCAGTGGCTACTGGGGGAAATGAATGTGCCATCTTCTTCCTGTTTTGGTTGCACAGTTGCAGACGGGCGTCCTTTGTGCTATAAATCAAGCACTTGCGGTCCTGGGAGATTTTGCAATCGGCAGTAGCAAACAGAATTGTGAATTATTTCACTTTTAGAATGAAACTCTGAACATTTTCTTCATTAATTGAAGGGGGGGGTGCATTGTGGCACTTTGGTGCACTAAAATTGTTAAATTGGAACTTGTTATGACCATAAACAGTCCAGATTGTGAATCAGAGCGGAATATCTTTTTTTTACTCTGCTCCTCTACAACCAGATACAATAGATGTACAACTAATCAATGCCTCATACTTTGCACTGATGGCCCACTCTCGCCCGGCCCTCACCATGCATTTGTGTTTTATCTCTGGATGAAACATTTGGTCGGTAATGTCTCCAGACAGGCTTTCAGAGCCCTGAGTATACTAATGTACATTCCCATTATTCAGAGGCACCTCAAAAAAAAAAGGAGATATGAATTGAGATGGGAGAGTGTGTTATATCATGTCACATCATCCACAGTGTGCTGGAAGCCTCTGAAGACAGCGTGGGAGTGGAAGTGGGTGGAAGGGAGACTTGGCTCCTCATTACTCTGGACACTGGAGTCGACTCTCAGCGCTGGAACAAGCACAAGAGACTCACATTATGTCCTTGATTGTTGTCTTCCTCTTTTGAATGCTAAAGAGCCCAAAAGCAAACATACAGGGGCCCGGTGATGCCGCCATTTATAAGGGGCGGACCACCAGCACCGCCATATTTCTCTCGGTCTCTCTTTCAATCCCTCTGCATTACTCCCATTTGTACTGAATCTCCAGCCAGATTCAATAAGTGCTTATGTCAGCTGTCTCCTGCATGGCATCACATAGCGCAGCCGGTCCACAGAGTCTGTTTTACATTATCATACAAATAGCTCCTTCTATGCATGCTTGTGAATCGCATCCAGATAGCAGCGGCACCGAGATAAACTGACAACGAAGTCAAATGCCTCCATAGATCTTCTTTAATCTGTTTTAGAATGTCTGGTTTTTGCGATGTGAAGGTCATCCCAGTGGCAGGGTCACATGCTCAGTGATGGGTGTGAATAATATGTGGGGAACATGCATGTTTACATGAGTGCACACGCCCTTTTTTCTGGTATTACCAGCTCAATGTAGGGATTAGACATATGGAGTGAACCGGAATGTGCAGGGTAAAGAGCTAATAGCTGGACACACACTCCAGGCAGTGCGGAGGGATGGATGGAGAGTACATATGAGGAGAGGGAGAGAGGGGGGGGATCTAATCAGCTCTAAAGAGAAGAGTCAATTCTGGGCTGGAAGCCGAAGAGAGGCGAGACGAGAGCAGATGGGCAGATTTGAATTGTGAGAGCAATCCTGAGCGACTTTAATACTTAGCTGCCTGACTGACACCAGGCACGAGGCAGCCTCTGGATGTGTACACAGCAAGCCATGTCCAGAACTGGAAGTGTCCGGTTCCAGTTCTGGAATACAATGAATTGAGATCTTGCTGTTTCCTGGAATTTATTGAAAAAAACGTTAGCTCCCATTTCCCAGGAAAAAAATCTAATAAAATATGTCATGATATATTGGAATTCAACATTCAACCTGAGTCCTCAATAACTGATCCAAAAGTAAATTTGTACAGCTGAAATTCGGTTCAGACTGACCTCCATGTCTTCTGCTGCAGAATCCCACTGTAAGGCTACACAGAGCTTAATGTGTACCTTATCTGAAAGTCTACACGGATGTGACGCCCCTCACATCTAGAGGTTATACAGTGAGGGCTTGGTGCTACGCCATAGAAAAGTGCTGAGAAGACCCGCCAGCAATTATGACGTGCCTCCATTGACTGGAGTGGACCTGAATGGGACTAACCAGGCTGTAATTTATGTTACTACAAGAAAGTTGTAAACTCTGTGTGATGCCACCAGGATTTTAAAAAGAAGGCAGCATCAGCGGCACTGCAAAAGCAGCATTAACACATTTGTTCTGAAGTGAGTTTAAAGAATTCAGATGAAAAAAAAAGATTCATCGCAGAGGATTAGAATGGTTTTGTCTCCCAGAGTTCATGTGCAACTGCATTCCCTTCATGTGCGAGCGAGAGTAAGAAACAGACACATTACCACGGACTCATTTTGAAATGCACCGCAAAGCTCCTTATGCCTCTGTTGCACATTGTATAAATGTCAGGCTGAGTCTGGGAGCGTGTGCGTGCTCCGTGTTGGCACATGCTGACACTGGTTGCTTGAAGAAAATGAAGGCTAGAGGCTGATGGGTGTCTGAATAGTTTTAATTATTGTGAGCTATTAGAGCAGATTATCTGCAGTGTCATGTGTTCCCAGGGACGCAAACACACAGACACGTCAGTGAATCCTTAATCCGATTTTTTTCTTCCACCCAGAAAACCTTTTTCTCTTTCCCCCTTGATGAATCCATCAGAACATAAACCGAAGAGTATATCGAAACATTTGTGACACATAACTCCACTGTGATATGTATATTTCCTCCTCTTGCCATGTCCCGACCAGAACTTGAACCATCAGTCCCGTGTTGCGTGTCTGAGGCTGGGGGCGAGCCTTGAGGCGGGTTCTGGCAGGGAAGGTTATGCAGGGAATACTGAGCAGACTCAGCACCCAGAGGAAACTCCTGCTGCTCTCCTCAGCGAGTACTACACATCTGAACGTGAAGCGAGCGCATCAGAATATACAAAGCCCTCGGCTGAAATCACATGTCTCCTCCGTCGCCTTTCGTCTCTGAAAAAAGATCAAGGTCCTACTTGCTTTGGGGTTATTTCAGTGCTTAGAGCAAATGAAGTCTGTTGCTATGATTGTTAGCCAGTGAAAACACCCAGCGCGGCTGTTATTGTGCATGTCTCTACCGATCCTGCCAATTCTAACTACAGCTTTAAATGCAACAGTCTGTTATGGTATTTAATTGGGGGGGAAAAACACAGCAAAAACATACTAAACAAGGTGAAATACAGAAGAGATGGTTTACGTCATTAATTCAATTGACACTGAAATATCATCCTGGTATTACAACCAGCAAAATGAATTGAAACCTTATATTACCAGATGTGAAGACTACAAGCAATCCTGCAAGCTGCTTCTCTTATACTGTCTCAACTTCCTGCAATTGTCAGAACTATCCAAAGAAAGCAAAAATAAATAAATCACACTGCAAATCAATCAGACAAATGGTTAAATGTTGGTCTTTACCATGGTCTGATGCACCTTTCACACCTGTTATTTTCAGTTTGGACTGAAGAGGGCCGAGCATGGTAGGTGTGAAAGCAGCTGTAGATTAAGGTGCCGATTCACAATTTGATATATTATTCTACACAAAGCTGCAAGGTGATGACACCTGACTGAACATCTGCACTGCTGTCATCCCCACTGAGGTTCATCCGAGTCTGAGGCCCGAGATAAATTCCCTAAAACATGGCGGGTTAGATCAAATGGTTAGAGCATGGTGCTAATAATGCCGAGTTCAATCCCGTACTGGCAAGCTTCCACTACACTGTTCACTAGGCTTCATTATGAGATCACATACATATACAATCTGCCGAAACCTTGGTTCAACAACTTCAAGTTCTAATTCATTTACCACAATCTGCTTATTTATTAGTATAACTTTGAGATAATAGAAACCAGTTTGATCCACAGAACATAATATGTGGAAAGTAGAGCGGTGATCCCTCTGTCGTGTAAAGTGAGCCCCTAAGTCTACGTCTTACAGGAATCAACAGCCATTTGCACTTTGACTCAGGGGACCCCAACGACCCACTAGCTGATGGGGGTGGGTGGGGGGGGGGTTAAACACCCTCCCTGTTTAACAAAACAGATCAGGTGCAGCCCCACATAGGTTAGATAGCTAAAACCTTCCCTTAGTCAGTTAAAACTGAAGACGCATTATGGATGAGGGGTGAAACATCTTCAAGACACACGAGAAAGTTGACTCGTACATCTCCTCAAGATATTAAGAGTAACCACCTTCCAGGCCTGTGTTTGTGTGGGGAAATTAGCTGATTTATTGATTAAAAACTTAAAAAGACATTGTTCTTATGTTACAGGAGTGTTTGTGTGTGTGTGTGTGTGTGTGTGTGTGTGGGGTGGTGGGTACGTCTACCGTGTGATATTATTCTATAACAACAGAGCAGGTGATTTCTATTTTGCACTAGCACTGGATGATCTGTTTTACAGTCAGTTTGGTGAATGCCGGCCACCACCTTGACCTTGACATTAACAGCACCTCACTCCAACCATCTGAGCCGACCGGCCTGATCTTTTGGAGTTCAATAAAAGAAGTTGCCCGTGTTTGACAGAATGAACAATGAAGGATGAAATGAAATCCAATTAGATGGAAGGCCACCGAGAAGGGACTAAAACCCCCAATCTTCTGATCCAAAGTCAGACGCCTAGTCCATCTGGCCACATGGTCACAGGTGACTGCGTTTTCCTATTTCACTTGCATTACGGTCCAGCTGACAGGGAGGGGAGGACTTTTGATGGTCACTGAAGCAGACTTATTTGTAAAAAAAAGTACAACGTGCTCATTTTACACAAAACAACAGCACTTATCACATTTCAAACCTGAAATAGATGCAAAAGATTTGTATTCAATTCAAACATGCATCTGCCCATGGTGATTACATCGAAATAAATTAACTTTGCTCAAAATTTCACAGTTTTACTTTTGTTGTGAGTAGGTGGTGATTTGTTTTTATCTGAGGTAATTTGTCACTGCTGTGAGCACGACAAATCAGATTCCATTCAACTCCATTGTGTTAAGGATGAGAAATGTCGTTGTCAGGTTTCTCAAAATCGGAGAAAACAAAAATGCACTTATCTACACGGGTATGTACAACCTAAAATCCTTTTTTTAATTTGTGAATGAGCCTTTAACACTGAAATGCAGAGTGGCTCTGCTGCTGCTACAGAGTTGCATTTCTATATTCTATCCTCTTTTCTCCCTCACAGATAAACCCCCTCAGTAAGCATAAGGATGCTGTGTGCCGTTGACCAATGTCATACTACATGATTTATTTATATATCTTGTATTTCTCCGTTTTTCCCCAGTTCCCCCTCCAAGGCATATGACGTTGCCAATGCGCAGAGCTGCATTCTGAAGTTTACCAGTCAGGTCACTTTAAGTCTTCAACGAGACACTGGATTTTCTTCTATCAACACAGGCAGCATAGGGAATTTGTTGAATAGCCAGAAATGGAGCCCAAGTGTGACACTCGATAAATTTGAAAACTCTTAAAATACTCTCCCACAAACACGCTGAGCGGACAATAACATGCTTGACATCTCTGTCTATTTAAAAGCCTCAGCGATGCAAGCCGGCAGTGTGAGAGAGCCTTTTTCACTCGCTGTCGCTTGAAAGGATAAAAGCAGAGGCGATTTTTTTTTTTCCAGGTTACCAAAAGATAGAAAGTGTAATATTTGTGCCTCCAAACATGTTGCGTTCAGTTCTTTGTGGTAAACAAGGGAGCTGTGTACGACAGCACAGGCCCCTCGCCACTGCTTTAATCCAAACTAATCCCTCATACCGCACACCACTCCCACATATATCTCACATATCCCCCCCCATATCCCCTCTTTAATTACATGGATCCCTTATCTTCCCGGCATCATTTGCATTTCTGTTCACTTGGAATACGGGATAGGCTATGTTTCTGTTTGTGCTTTTACATGTGTGTGTGTGTGTGTGTTCACAACAACACAGGGGCTGTTTTTATATATTAAGTCTAATTCAGCCATTAGTTCGGCGGTGAGGTTTGATCGTCCAGCATTAAACCAGCATGTGGTCCATGAATGGATGGGTCAAGGCCATCCAACAGTATGTAATCAGCACGCAGAGCTCCGCTTAACCACGAAAGCTTTACCACTCTGACGTTTATGATCATGTAGTGCATGTGGTCGTGGAGAGAGTAACAGCACCTGTGACCTTCAGAGAGTTACGGCTGCTTTTAAAACATGATCAAATTGTATAAATCAAAGAAGAAAAGGGGGGGGGAGAGGTTGTATCAACCCAACCTTCCATTTATTCCCGCTTATCTGAGGTCGGGTCGCAGTGGCAGCAGGCTACGCAGGCTGTCCCCAGGAATGGTTCCCAGCTCCTCCTTGGGGATCTCAAGTCGTTCCCAGGCCAGTCATATAGTTCCTTCAGTGAGTTCTGTCTATACCCAGGGGTCTCCTCTCAGTTGGCCATGCCCGAAAACCTCCAGTGGAAAAGCACCCGGGAGGCATCTTGACCAGATGGCCCAAACTGCCTCAACTGGTGCGTTTCCATGGGAAGGAGCAGCGGCTCTACTCTGAGCTATCTCTCTCAGGCTGAGCCACCCGACGGAGAAAGATCATTTTGGGCACTTCTACCCAAAATCCTATTCTATCAGTCACTATCCAGAGCAAGGGGTTGGAACGTAGATTTACCGGTAAATCAAAAAAGCTTTGCCTTCCGGGTCAGACACCTCTTCACCACAAGGTTCCGGCACAACATCAACATTACTGCTGATCCACCTGACCAAAGGTTGTAGAAAATGAAATGAGCCGGATACAATAAAAGACCAAAACAGATTCAAAATAGTGGATATATTATTCTCTCTCTCAGAGTTGTATCATTTGTGTGCACTCAATAAAACCCCTTTAGATTTCAACAGCCTTGTTTCCCTCTGTAGCTACAGAAGGTCTTTGTCGTCCTTGTAAAGAGATGGATGGACCTGGCGGGGTTAAGTATTTCTCTGGGTCAGGGAGATATAATAACTAGTCTGAGATTGAAAACCATCCAGTTTCGATCCATTCAAATAGTTTTGTTTTCAGTCCGACCCCACCGTAACGCTACAGAGCTGGATGGGATTTCATTTGAGGGACAGAGCATATTATCGCAAAAAGAATATATTCAGATGTTGGTTGGTGAGAGGATTCGCAGTGGGCTTCGGTCCAGTTCCGAGCGCAATATTTCCCATGATGCCTCAGTTAATGGAGCACTTCTCATGGAGCACTGACGCTCTCTAAGGACCCCCAAGATCTACTGGTCTTTCATCAGCCTCTGGGCGTCTCTGCTACTGCCTGAGAAATAATTACTGAGCAGCTGAAACGCCAAGCCATATTTCTCCTGTCTCCTCTCCCCTCCTCTCCAGCACACCCCCTGAGGCCTGATTGCCAAATTATTTGAAGTATGATATGAATGAGGCAAGAGGAGCTGGGGCTTATGCATGAATAACAAATAAGGAATATAAGTTTGATGCCGGGCCTTTTTTTCCCCCCCTCCCTTTGCAATGCCCTTAAACTTTAGGATAAAGATTTGATCAAACTTGTTGGAATTTGTATTCCTCCGTATATCACAGGACGTTTGAAGGCAACAGTGACATCCGGGAAATGATGACTTGAGTGTGACACTGTTGATCCGAGTGGCTCGTGTCGTTCTTTTGCAAAACGGCATCGCAAATATGTTGATTATTTGAAGAGGACATGAAGGCCTTTGACGAGCCGCTGTTGTGACATCCAGATCGCTTTCACCCCTCCCTTTTTATTCTCCCCTTTTCCCTTTCTCCTCTGAGTTGATGCATTGCTCCCCGCTTCCCTTACCACCCTACAAACTGGACTCTTGCCTTCTCCCCCTCTAACTCCCGCCGCTAGATCGCTCTCTCTTTTCATCATCACCTCTTTTCCCTTCCTTGCCGCTGCAGCACCGCCGGCAGAACTGCCACTCCACATACTCCTGCAGCACTTACAAAATGGACACCCTGCTGAGAGCAGCCACCACTCCTGGCGTGAGAGGGAGATGAGAGGAGAAGCGGGAGAGAGAGAGAGAGAGGAGATGACAGAGAAATAAAGAAAGGAGTAGGGGACCTAAACCATCGCCTGTTACAAGCTACGAGTGCTGAGCAAGAATTTCGCTGCTTAGTGTTATTTGGTGTGAAAGAAGAATAAGGCTTAAGTTTCCAGGGGTTACAGTGAATAAGGAGGCTGTCAGCAGGAAAAAGCGAGAGAATTAGTCATTTATTCCAGCGCTTAAAACAACCTATGGTTAAGATTTCTTCAGCGGGACTCCTTGTGGCTCAGTGAGTAATGACTGTGAGAGAAATAATGGTGGGGGCACCGTGACGGAGCAAACCTTAACCCTGCCTGCACAACGTCTTAGGGAGGAGCTCAGGAGGAAATGGTTGGGTCAAACAAACTAACTCTGGTTTCTCATGAGCATGTTCACAAGCTATAAATATATATATATATTTTTTTATTTACAGTACAGTACAGTTTTACCGATTCACAAACACATGCATCTATTAGCAGCACCTTTTTTCTATGAAGGGCAATTCGGGGTTCAGCATCTTGCCCAAGGACACTTCGGCATACAGTTGGGGAGGACTGGGGATTGAACTACCAACCTTCTGTTTGGAGGACAACTGCTCTACCCTTCAGCCACAGTCGGCGGAACTGCCACTCAATATACCGCTAATAGCATTAAAGCTCATCAGCATGTTGCTGCTTTATTTTAAAGAAAGAGGTTTTATAAAGGAGTGAAATGGTGGAGGCATATACATGTGATGAGTGTTCAGGGGAACAGCTTCCACCAGTCATTAGGAGACAATCCAGTCACACCTGGAACACACTGGGTGTGTGTGCAGCTCTTGGCGGCCGCGTTACTGATCTGTTGCGTCTCACGGCTGCTGTTCACACAGGGAGCGTGTCTGCTGCGTGCCTGCTACGTGGGTTTCTGGGATGACTATTGTATTTTTTTCAAATAAATGTAGCTCTATATACTCTAAAAGCCAGGGCTCTATTGTAAGAAGCCGAACCTCTTCTGGTCCTGCAATAATAACAATGCAAACCTTGTTAAAACAAATGAATGGATCCAGTCGACAGATTCAGTGCTTTGAATTTGAAACAGGAAGTGTTTGACGCTTATTTGACAGATAGACATCAGAACTGTGGCGAAAGATCATTTTCACTGTCTGTTTTCTCGTGAACCGCACGTGACATGCAAAGAAAACAGGCGAGAGCCCGACCCTCTGGAAGAGCAGCACGACTCACTCGCAGGAGATGCGCCCCCAAGGCTCACGTCTTGTGCAGGCTCGTGTGGCTGCTCTGACCAGATAACGTGGAAACGGAAATGGACAGCAAGACTTTTTCGTGACGCACACGTGCCGCTGACGCATCCAGTGTGGCCTGGGCATTAGCTTGACCTCTATGGTGGAAATGCTCCCACTAACCAAGAGTAACATCCAGACTTGAGCACTGCATTACCTGAGACCTACACCAAGTTGCCTAGCTCAGAGGTTGAGGCATCGTGAGTGTGTGTGTGTGTGTGTGTGTGTGTGGAGGTGGACAGTGTGTTTGGTGATTATTACACTGGGAGAGTAAAACCACCAACACCCCCCAAACTTGGGGGTTAATGGTCTGAAGGAGCACACTCGGCTGTATCACTCGATGTCGGGCTGCATAGGTGTACAATTGCTTTTGTAATCCCCAGGAGCCCCTGTGACCTGGAAAAGGTATGAGTACAAAGGGGCCCGGGCTATACTTAGCCCCGCGCTTTCTCGCATCAGTCACAACGTATTTACCTTATTGCTGCGCTACAAGTCAAAGACTGAGGGAGGCAAGTGGGACATTGATGGGGGGAGGGGGCGGGTGCTGACTGGAGGAATCTGCACAGTAATCCTCTGCCTGCCGTACATCCAACTCGTTCCCAGACTAGTTTCTAAAAATAGCAGCATTGTTTTTTCCATCCTGGTTTGTGTACTTGGCTGTGCTGTTTGTTCTTTAAAAAAAGCATGAAATTAAAGTAATGCATTCACACAGACGTTTGAGTCAGCTAACCTCAGGGCCTCAATATGGGGATGAGTGTTGGAGTGAAGCCACTGATAGACGGTCCATGAAAAACAACACAATACACGAGCTGACCAAACTTGAAATGGTGAATTCAAAAACAATTAGGACGAGACAATCAGATGATGTGGCAAGAAGACACAGAAAAAAGACAATAAGTCGTATAAAATAGATATATCGCAAGCTTGATAAATCGCTAAAAACTGCAGGCAACTACAATTGGGTTGTGAGTGGCGGTGTTTTATGTGTGTGGAATGAGTGCAATAAGGGTTCAGAACGTAGACAAATATGTTGTATATATTTTAAAGTTTAATCAACAATGCCTGATGAGTACCGCAACCCTGTTTCCTATAATACAATAAATTCCGTTTGTTAGAGACTAAATATTGGACTTGTATTCATCGTATGCACAGGAACACAACTTCTGAAGAGGCTCTGTGTCTGCTGGGTGTGTGAAGCGGAGCTTAATGTGGCAATAATACATAATATGTCGGATGTTGTGTTTACAGCTTTTTCTGTTATATAAAGCAGCTTCGGGGATTGTGAGAGAATTTTTGACCATCCTCACACATTATCTGTTCACCATGAGGAGAGTAGAGCTCATTCCACACAGACTCCCTTCTCTCCCAGCAATATCTAAGGTCAGGTTATAGATAAAGGGCCAACCAGCAGTACATTGTAGAGTCTATGTTGAAGGACATTCTTACCCAATTTAGATGCACCAGACAAAGAGACACCAACTCTTTTGCATATTTCACCAGTGGCAAGATGTAAGGACAAAATGTGATTTAGGAATGCATACTTTAGTCTTAACTATCCAACAGGATGCGAACACCTACATGTAACAGAGTGACAGCAATTCTAGCCATTCATGGATGCGCTGTTGGAATGTGTGACGGGAGTAGAGGGAGATATATGGGGAGGCTGTGGAAGACATCTTCAGACTTGGGGCGGGGGTGACAATTGCTCATGTTACTCTGTTAGCGTTTGTATATTGTTTCACCTTCTGGTCTCCTTGATGCATCAAGTCTACTTTAAAATCTTCTGCAGAAGACATCAGCTGCTGCCTGAGTTCTCCTTTCACCAGCTTCCAGGGAACTTCCATAACAAGGGTCTGGAAAAAATCCTGATTTTGTTGGGATATAAAAAAAATGTTGTGTAGTTTTGTGTACTGCATGCACTTGTATGTTGTTTCACCTCTGTTATTGCCTCGGGACAACAGATGCAAATAAGTTTATAGGTATAGTCTGGTTTTTCTCATGAAATGGTGGCATTTATGTTCCTTTTGAAGAAGTAAATAACGTGGGCTGGTCAGCTGAAACTCACGGAGCCCCTGAAGTCCCAAACGATGATTTTTTTTAATCTTGTGCACACAAGTTATTATCTTGAGGGAACAAGTTACTATCTCACAAGATAAATAAGTTGCGCACACAGAGTTAATATCTGCGTAGTAAAGACAGGACTGGATGATGAAACATAGTCCTTCTGTCGCCTGAGCCTGTTTTCCTTCAGTATGCGCAGGAAAGGATTCCTGACAATCCTGTGTCTCTGTTTAAGAGCAACAAGAATTTAATTTTGTGACATACCCAGGTGAAATTAAAACTTGATGAGCTGAGTTTTCTCCACGCTATGGTAAAAATCTGGTGGCTGTGTGCATCTGTGTGATAAAAACACAAACATCTCAGCAAGCCATGATATAAAAGATCATCTTTTGGGACTTCAGGGGCTTCATCGAAACTCAGTATAAAGTGTAGACGAGCTGCAGACTGAGGTGATGCTTCCCTATGTTTGTCACTATATTCTGGTTAATTGTTTGAGAGTTTAGCAGGAGTCTGGACAATATTTTAATCGTGTTGGTCACAAAAGCTTTTACCTTTGGGGTTGCCTCTCCTGGTGAAAGCAACAAAGTGAACTTGTGGCCTGGATGGTTTGTTATTTTAGGTTGTTTGTGTGCAGAATGTGTTTTTTTCTGGTTTTGCCCTGTTGAGGAGAATTGTTTGATAGGTTGTCGAACATTTCAAAGGATTATGGGTCAGATGTCCCAGTTCCAACAACTGAGGTTGTGACCACAGACGAATGGGTTGGTCAGAAGTATTTCTACCCTAGGGAGGACGATTCCCAGGTTTCATATGCAGTGGTGAAGGCTTTTGACCTGGTATCTGAGGTGCATCCTCAGCAGCTCCGGAAGCGGAGGAGATCTGGGATCAGCGATTAAGTGAAAAGCCTTAATATGTAATCAGAGGTAAAAAAAAACAAAACAAAGGCTACCACCAATGTCATTACTTTTAGATAAATTCTCATTTGTTTCCTTATGGTACACTTTAGGATTTTGTATGTCTGGCTGAACCTACTTCTACTACAAACGTATACTATACAACAGCCCTAATTCACTGATTGAGAAACCAGTTTGACCTAAATCAAAGAAAACATCCTGACCAATAGAAACCTGTGGAACTAACCCGTTTTTCCTCTGCACGTTTCCCGGTGTCAGGGAAGTTAAGGAGAAACAGGAATGAATGTGGCAGCTGCAGACCGAGTCGTGCCTTTAAGCCGAGCCTCACAATCACACGAGCAGGGCCCGAGCCCAGTGTGAGCCAACGAATGGCCAAAAGACTTGAAAGAGGATTGTTAAAGCAGCCAGAGATAAGAAGAGAGGGTGTGGAATGAAGGAGACGGTAACAGGAACAAAGAGGCGGCGGCCAACGAGTCCTCAATATGTCAGAAAAACAGAGCGCAGATGAAATATTGTGATGCAGCTTTGCTTAACGTCACAGATCATTAAAACCATGAATTGTTTTTTAATGTTTTGGCTGATTGGCGCATAAAAGGATAATGAAAATACTACCATCCATCCATCCATGCAACTGGAGTGGCGTAAGACGATACCATCGCTAAGGATGCCATTCTTCACACTTTTGCTATTGTAATACATTATTTGACTTCTTAAATTTAATAAGTGTATGTCTTGGTTCCTGTCTATTTAGAACTTGGGAATTTCAGTTGCAAATTGCATTTCCCACTTAAGCACAAGTGATGTCACTTAAGGGCTGTGATACGTCTAAGAGTATAGCAGCATAACCACAGCGTTAATAATGACTTTGTTCATCTTAAGTGTCACATTGAGCCATCATGCGTAACAGCGGAACATTGGAACATGCAGAACTAAATGTCATGCAGCCATTAGTGTTGAATCGCACTTGTCCGCTGTAAAAGTATGTTATTACCTTTTGCAATTTCATGAAGATAAAATGACTGAAAGTTTGATGGTATTTTTAAATGTAACCTTATACAGATTTTATTTCTGCTTTGTACACAACTTATGTTTAAGTATGATTGTATCTTTTTTCCTCTTTACAATTTGCGAAATACACTTTATTCAATGTTTTAAAGAGTCCAGATAAAACATTTTTTCGTTGTGAATCTACATGAATCAGTAATTATTTATATAATGTTTGTAATGACACAGTGATTATATTTACATATTTATTACACGGACACCAATATTCCAACAATTGACCTTATTCAGAATAAGACATGTTTATATAAGTTGCTATTAGAATATTCCAATTATATTTACATGTTACAGAGGCCACATTATTTGTTTATAGTTTAATATTAATTTCAGATAATTACTGAATTTTTTCAATAAGAATTTTTCTGTGATTTGGCGCCATACAAATAAAATTGGATTGAATTTAATTGAATGTGATCTTCTCTGTCGCAGTTGATCTACAAAAGCTAAGTTCGTCTCCATGCTAAAACCCCTCATCTTTCACTCTCCCTGGAGATTAAAGGTATTCATTATCTGGAGTCCTCATTTCATTTGTTTAGTTATTGGACATTTCATTTTCTGATTTGGAAATCTGAAAGCGAATTCGATTTTTATTGATGAGTTGATATTTTGGTGAATGTCTTTGATTGTTATTTGGATTTGAATATTAATTGCATGCTAATTGATTAACTGAATTGATTGTTTGTGATTCCTTATTGACGGGTTAAGAAGCCCTGTCTGGCACCCAGCTCTCTTATTTTGACAATTTAGAAAACCTACGCTACAACGACCAACATTATTTTGCCAGTTTTCTTTCTAATTTTGCAAAAAGCTTTAACTCCTTTTTATGTTGCCATCTTGCTTAAACCCAGGGCTTGTGTCGTCAAGCAGTTGGTAACTTTCAAATGTCAAAATTCGGTGATAACACGACCCTATAATGCCATTAAAGGCTGATGCACACTAGAGGATTTTCAACTCCTGACTGATTTGGGGGCGATTTGGGAGATCAAAGACATAATGACAGACTTAACTGGTTTTTAATCTTACAATCTTTAGAATGCACACACTTGCCGGTTGTAGGAAACAATTTCACAGTGGCGATTAAAATCTCACAGAAACTCGCAATATCTTCTTCTTCAGTTTTTTTGGTTTTTTTTACGGCGGTTGGCAAACAACTTTTACATTGCATTACCACCACCTTCTGAACTGGAGAGTGCATTAAGAATATTTTGTAAACGCCCCACACTTCAGGATTATTTGAGCAGATAACCGGCGCAGAGTGACCTCCAGTCCGGGAACGCCCCTGCGATTGTCAGAATGGGCAGGTCGTGTCTAAAGTCGGCTTGATTATCCTCTAGTGTGCAGCAGCAGCAAGACAAATACATAATGCCTCTATACGGCCGGAATACTGCACATGTCTTAGTTTGATTATTGCTTAGTAGTATGACCCTATTTGGGTTAAGGTTATCAGAAAATGCTGTTTACATAGACAAGGTCTTTTTCAGACTACTGGGTTAATTGAGTTGCATCTCACTGTTAAAAACATAACAACAGCATTTTTTCCACTTCATTATTCAGTATGAGGGTTATTATTAAAAAAATGCATCCATTTATTAAAAGACACTTACAATTGTCTACAATTACAATTCATAAAGAAGCATTTTCCCTTCTTTAAACTGATCAAGAGATGGCGATGACTGCTGTTGGATGTTGTGACTGCACTTTGTGAGCTTTGATTCATATTGGAAATGTAACGTTTTGGCTCCACTTGCTTGTGAATGCAATGTTTTCCTCTTGTAACCTAGTCTGCCCTGTTTACCCCCAACATACTGTAGCCGTGTAATTAGAAAGCTGATGCAACGCCCCGGCACCATCTTAACTTTCCACCAAGGCTGAGATATTTTTGCTCGGTGAGAGCTAATTTGTTGCTTCCTCTGAGTGCTCCTTTTTATTCTTTTTTGGGGCTGTTTTCAAAATCCTCTTTCAAGTCTTAGCTCTTGTTGTTGCTTCAGAGATCAGAGTAACAGAAAAGGACTGTGATTTACCGCAGGAGCTGGTTTCTCACTCTCACAGCGCAGGGGTTTACAAAGTGGGGATAATTTCAGTTTTCCCCAGTGGTGGTTTTCCACTCTGCAGTAGTGAAACAATTTCCTGGTGCATATCACCAGTAGTGGCTCCTATTCAATACACATTGTGCAAATGTATATGAGCAAGCCATGTAGAAATACATGTTTGTGTTACAGCTAAGTTTAACATACAGCGCGTGTTGTATAAGGAAGGAGCAGAAAGTTATCTGCACAAATCAGCCATTGCAAGACCAAAATAGCATCAAGCTTTGAAAACTTAGGAAGTGTCAGACTTTTTAATGTCAAGATCCCAGTGTTGGTTTTGCCCTGAATAAAAGGAACACAGAAACTTCTGTGTTTGTTGTAGTTGCAGCAACAGAAGTCTGTTTGCCCTGAATTGAAGAATGGAGTCAAGACCGTGGGAGCGGAGAGCTACTTTGCTTGACTAGACAAAGAACATCAAATCCAAAGAATATCTTTGTCAATCTGGGGAAGACAAGCATGCTAAAGGCGGGTGGTAGGAAAATGCTTTTAAAAGATGGAAAGGACCCGGAGATGAGAAGGGACAACAGAAAACTCAGACTCAGATTGGTAGGTTTTGGTTTCATTCTTTGATTAGTTCATCTTTGAGTAGATATGTCGACATAATTAAATAGTATACGTAAGAAAACCCTTTTAGCTGCTTTCAGACATGCAGTGACCTCGCACTTTCTCCCCGGAGGAGGTGTTTGTGTGAACGCAAATGTCCGAGTCAAAGTGCAAAGTCCGCAAAATCCAACGTGAGTGCACAGAGCAGCAAATCTGCTGGATGAAGAAGCAAATGCCATACACGTAGAAGACACTGACAAAGATGTCAAGGGGGCTTGTGGTGATCAGAGCCAACTCTGGTGTTGATGTGCTGTAAACAAAAAACACGCTGAAAACTGCAGCAGAATTAATAAGTTACTTCCTGTCTCTGCCTTCAGCCCCACCCCTCACCTGAATCCTGCTGAGAATTTGTTGCTGCCTGAGCAGTGAACCCCCCCCCCCCCTGCTACATTGTACATGTCTGAAAGGAAAACTGGAGAAAGCCTGGACCCAATTCTCCAGAGATCGTCTGCAGGACATGTATGAAAACGGCCGGTGGCTCTTCATTGTGTTATTTGCAGCCGTTTCAGCAGTCTGAGCGGAGCAGCACAGGCTTGTTTGTTTGGAGATGTGGGAGTTCCTGTCACTCCAGACATGTAAAAGCATTGGCCTCACTGCTGTTAAGTGATTTGTGGGAAGTGCAGCGCAGCTGAAAGGTAAATGTGTACATTAAGCGGAAGGAGAACTACGGAAGACAAAGCTCTTACTGTAGGTTAGGGTCTGGGTTGGATAAGACAACAGCACTTAATGTTAAAGCAGAATAAACTGCCTCTGAGAGCAGGACGTTTAAAACATTTTAGCGTTTCTATGCGTTTGGTTGAGGTTCAAGGGTTTCAGCCAATGCTTCATCAAAACAAAAATTATGAAAACAATTCCATTGAAATTCTCGTCGAGATTCTAACTGTGCAGGATGCACTGCTTTCCTTGTGCTTTCGGACCAATTACTGTATGATGAGGCTGAGTTACTGCCATCTGGCCCCTCAGAGATTCTACAGAAACACGGTAGATTGTAGGTCATGTCACTGATCTACAGCAATATTCTCTGCTGCCACATTCAAATTCCTGCACATAATCTACAGACACATACATTAGTCATAAGATTAGGTTAAATAACATTAAACTTGGATGATCCTTGTGTGGGTTGTTGAGATGGCAGAGAGAAGGATATAGGTAAGAGCAGAACAAATACAGAGAGCACAGAAAATTATTCCAACAAGAGACGATGAGGTGAAAGGGACATGGGATAAAGCATGCTCACCGACAGGGCCAGGCAGAGGTGGTTGTGCATCATCACATCACCATATCCATATATTTCATGTTATTTTGGTCGTTGCTGACGTGTTTAGGTTTGTTGTGTTGGAATATGATGCATTCACACAGTCTGTGACTCAAACCATGAGCAGAATAGAATGAAACAAAAAAAAATAGTCACGATATAAATAAAAACAAATTCTGAAGAGTCTAATGACACTTAACACTGTTAATTAATGATTAATGACTCTGGCTCTGTGATTGATTAGCTCTGACTAGCTCCTCTACAGCCGTCTATGCTGTGTCCAAACTAAAATAGGCGTTAGAGGTGAAGAGTACCAGTATGATCATCTGTTGTATTGTAGCTAACAAAATATAGTGCCATCATCATAAGGACACAATAACTCAAATCTGAACAAACAAATATCCATCCATCATCCACCCACCCAGCCATCCATCATCCATACCCCCTGATTCTTTGAAGGTTGCGCAGGGAGCTGGAGCCAATCCCAGCTGACATTGGGTGAGAGGCGATCTACAGATTCATTGTGACTGGCACTTTCCATGGAAATCTCCAAAGCCCTTTGTGAATAAACACACATAAACCTGAGCAAACCTGATCATAGAAAACATCATAGTTTTCTTCCCTACCAAAATCCATTTCTTTGAGACAGGGTTGCTCACTGACTTAATTGTAACATTATACTCCCTGTTCCCATCAAGTATCGTGGATAATATGGTTCCAAACAGTGGTAGCTGGTGATAAAGTTTATTGGGGGGTAAACAAACTAAAGCCAGACTGAATTAGAACAACACAGCTCACAATATGCCCGTCCTGTAGTCTGCATGCGACTGTGGCAACTTTCATTCCATTTGCATTTTTCAGAGGAAGGTTTCGGGTCTCTCGCCATAGAAAAGGTTAAGCAATAAAATGCATTACTTACACCACATCCAGTTAGTCACCTCTGTTTCTCATAACAAGAGCGGGAGGAGCCCCGGGGTGAAAGCTCGTCCTCATCACCTGCTGCTGAATCTGGGATTCGGACCAAGCTCCTTTATCCTCTTTTTTTCTTGTTGGGGTGTTTTGTAAATAAATCACTTTTACTGCAGTTCCCCTGAAGCCGGTCAGCAGACGTATAATTTAACTATGACTTTTTTGTCCCAGGATTTTGGAGGGGGCGGGACCCCGCTCTGGTTCCAAATCGTACCCATAAACCCCTGCTGTACAAACACTGAAGTATGAAACTGAAAAGTAGCATAAATGTTTGGCTAGATGTCTTTGATCTGTGGTGGATGTCCGACTTTTTCTATGGGGCCATAAAGACTTGACAGCACAGAGGCACTTCAGGGACCAATCAGATTCCAGCCCCGCCTCTGGATCTACCCCTGTCTTAGATAACTTAACTGCTCATTAAACTAATTACTGTATCCCTGGCATAACTAGCACATATACTAATACTACTATTTCCCACATATGAGGCAATGCTCAAGGTCTTCATTTCAAAATAAATGCGCACATTAAAACGTGCACATTATCTCAACCTGCTGACCCACATTAAGAAAACGATAATTGCTTCCAATGACACTCTTCAACACTTACAGATTAGCTCATCAACTGTAAACTGGTTTTTCAGCAGAGCTTCATTAAATAGACATTCACCCCACACCACTGATGGCACGTTTCACACTTTTACATATGGGAGGAAATGTGTTGTGGAATTCATGCTCGACATATGTTCATCATTGGGAAGAATCATTCTACACTATCACAATCACAATGTAACTTAATTGACTGTGCAGCGTAGTGGATGCCTGTGCTAACCCTATAGCATGAGAACAGAGGTGTATATATGCTCATGAGAGAACTATAAGAGAAGTATCCTCAAGTGATCTTACTTCAATCTGTGTTCAATCTCGTTTGGCTGACGACTCATTTGAAGTTTAAAAACAGCAATCTGGGGATTGGAGTTACAAAAAAGCCGATTCACCAGGCCTCTGTGGGCCTCTGCTAATCTCTGATTAGCGATTGTGGCTCAATGCTACGATAGAGACGAGCAAAGCACACCTTCATTTCTGATGTAATGGTTAAGATCTGATTCCTGAACACCCGGCCCAGAATGTCCACCCGTTGGCTGCCATGTCTGATGCAAACACGAACCATGTCAAGATGGTTTCTAGCTTTGATACTACCAAATAAATTGGTCTATTATGATTCTGACAACCATGGGTGTTAATTTTATAATACGGTGGATGCAATACATTGCAATTTACACTGAAATGTTAGCTGCTGTTACTTATGTATGCCTTTTTAAGGTTGTTCAGATTATTTAAGTGCTTCCTTTGCTTCCTTGCCATCTTCTGCACTTGCCCTTAAACCGAAAGACAACAACAATGGTGTTATTTGTATTTCATGGCACACTGTGAGAGATGGATCTGATAAAACCTTAGTTTCAATCTGTGTCAGGCTGAATGTCGTTAGCTTGTACAGATTGTACAAAGATTGTGAACTTTATCAAAGTGCTCCAATGTAAATAGTAAAAAGGACATGAAAGCGGAGGAATGTATTCCCTCTGCATCACTGTGTGGTTTGAATCTGCTTCAAAATGAATTGAATTGACGACCACAGGCCTCCACATCAAAACTGTCACCTCTCGTCACAGGTGGTTCAAACATTACAATGTAAAGGAACCTTAAGATTAACAATATGATTATAGGACTCCTGAGTGAGGTGTTCACGTTTTTCCCTTTGTAAAATAGGTTATGTTTTCAGAACTGTCCGTTGCACAAAAAACAATTGAACGAATTACCCCAAAATGGCTTTTCACAGGTGGCAAAGAACTGTTGTTCTATGATGTAATAAAAGACGCTTAAATTACCATTTAACTGCTGCTCTATAGCCGTTGTTCTGTATGTATTGTTGTTATGTATTTGGTAACTCTTGAAGACACGGTAACTCTTGATTACTATTGCTCAGGAGTCAAAGCATGTGTATAAAATCATACCCACATCAATACACACATATTTTATTTGTGTGGCCTCTTGGTAGATGTATGCATTCTACTGAGTGCCACTCTAGTCTTTACAATCATGTCATACAGTTTAGACTGTTTTTGACCCGTTGCCAGGCACAGAATCATTGTCATATAAGGCAAATAATGTTAATATTAAAACAAACAGGTCTAAACAAATTCTAGATTTGAAAATATTTTGTTTTCCTTTGTTACAGTAGAAAGTCCTTAATAAAGACCAGACATAATTTGCTGAAATTATCATTCCCCACTTTGATTAAATATGATAGAAGTGAAGTGCCGTTCTCCACTCAATGATTAAACATTGAGGGAACTAAATCACCCACACTCACATATACAGTATGTAGACTGCAGAGGATCTCCTGTGGTTGTGGCCTATCTCCTGTGTTACTGTATTTCCATCTGTCACAAACCATCTCAGGGGAGTGAAACTCCACCCTGGCAGCCTCTGTGGCTCCCCGGGTCAACTTATTAAAACAGTGAGATGTAGTGAGGATCTGGCACGCACACACATGCCTGCACACGCACGCACGCACGCACGCACGCACGCATGCACAACCATAACAAATTCTGTGGTGCGGCCTGAGGTGATTCATCACTTCCCACAACTGCACAAAACATTGCATATGCACCTAAAAAGCACAAGCACACACTTTTAGATACATGTGTTTACACACACACACACACCCTTTTGTATACCAACACAAATTCCCCTAGAAAAGCAGAAGGACACACATCACGGCCTTTTTCTTGACTCTCCTCTTTGAAACACCTGCTTCAGCCTTCCCCTCTTCTCTGCCTTTCTGATTCAAATAGCTGGCAGTTTATCTATTTGACTGGGTGGAATTGAGAAAATGGACTCAACTAAAAGCCTCTGAGCAGCAGTAATGCAGCGGCGGGCTGGAGAGCACCAGAAAGTGGCCCAGCACTATTTGTTGGCTGTAAAATAAAACAACACAATATACCATGAATCTCATCTCGTTGCCTGGGAAGGCTTGATTTGAATACAAATCAACTGCAATCACAACAGCAGTGGCGACAGGGGATATCTATCAGCGTGCTGTTGTGCTGAGCCTGGAGATCGGCACACGTAGATGCGGCTGGAAGAAACAACCAGAGCAGAGCAAGAGGTCCACGGGCTCCTCAGATCTCTGCACAGCCGGCTGGTTAATGGGCTTATTTATCATAATTTTTGGTGTTTTGCCAGCAGCAGAAACAAGGAATCAATGTTTTGGGGCACAGCATCAAGGAAAGATCACAGGGGCCGAGGAGGGTGCGGAGCTCCGTCTCTGTTGATTATTCGGCCCCTCTCTCTCTCTTGCGGTCTCCCTCTGTCTCTCCCCCCCAGACGTGCTGCTGGCCCAGATTGAATTGATTAGATAAGACTCCTCTGATTTCCAGCATGGCCCAGACATGATCACTCTGGAATGCCAATGAAACTGCTCTGTCTGGGTCATTTTTCTTGACCCACAGTGAGGAGTTGCGAACCGGATAGTTGGGGTTACATCGATTTATGGGGTGGGTAATGGAGTTTTATTAGCAGTGGCACGTGGGTTGGTCAGCTTATACCCCCGTGTGACACTGGGGATGGGATGTGGTCGGTCTGAGTGTATGTTTATGGTGTCATCGATCAGGCCATTGATCAGGGTTCTCAGATGAAGCCTTTAACTTATTGAATTCGGTTCGATCTGATTCCAATCAGGTGAGAAAAAAAAACACTGTGATAATTGGTGACATCATGTCGGATGTCAACAGGGAGTGTGCAGCCATGGGTTCAAATATTCTCTCAGAGGATTTTCCACCCCTTCTTAATTCATATTCAAATTGAAAAACATATATTGGCACAAACATTTGATCAGTTTCTTCAAGTCAGGCATCTTGAGATTTTGAGATTCAGAACATCTGTGCTATTCCATCCATCCAACACATTGGTTTCTTCTGCAATCTTCCACTTCCCCTTCTGTGGTGTTTTGGGAAAAAATGTCCAACATGCCTCCTTCTACCAGAGGTCATGTTTTATTTAGTGTCCCTCATACAATATATAAAATTTGTTTCCAACAAAACACTGATCTTGGATTGTAATATCTGCTAATATAGTGACTACTGCATTATTAAATTTAAAAAAAAGCAGGATCTTGCTTTAATACATAAAAAGGTCTGAAATTACCTGAAGCACAAAACTCAATATGTCAAACAAAACCAATGAACTATCTGTTCCCTAACTAGATTATGCAGATTTTCTAGAAGCTCATGAAGGGACACAATAAAAATAAAATAAAAAAACTGTTGGATATTTCTCTCTGAAGAAGGAGGAGGAGAGGGGAGTGTCCTTTTAAAATGTTCACCACTGACTAAAGATTGGACCCCCTGCATGGCCAGTGGGTCTATTCATAGATTTAGGTCTTGGAACTGTGAGGGCCACGGCAAAACCATTAGCTTGCACCTCTTGATCTTCTCCATTGTGGACATCAGGCGTGTGGAGGATCATTATTCGGTTGTAGAAAGTAATCCTCTGTTCATCTTCAGAGCTTTTTAGAGACAGTGAGATATTTGCTTCAAAGATTTTCTGGTATTTAATTGAATCCATTCTTTCCTCTGCCATATAAATATTCGATGTGCCACTGGTTGCAACACAAGGCCAAAGCAGGATGGGTCTACCCCAGTGCTTAACAGTTGGCGCTCTCCTCGTGAAATTCTGCACCCTTTATTCTCCAAACACTCCCTCGCTCATTACAGCCAAATACGTCTATTTTAACATCATCAGTCAACAGTACTCGTTTCCAAGATGCATCGGGCTCGTTTTAAATGTTCCTTTTGAAGGATGCAAGGAAGGTTTTCTTTGAATGACTGCACCGTAGAACAGTGCTCCACCACTTCAGAGTCTGCTAAACCATCATGAAGGTCTTTTGCACTCCAGCAGGAGTTTTGTCTTTCTTTCCAGCAGTTTCCTTTTTCACCTACGCCACCACTTGACCACCATGTTCCCGGTAACTGCCATTTGTTAATTACACTACAAACTGAATACAAGTCGAGCTACCTGAAAATGATCTGCTCTCTTCTTCATGGTCATCTGCTTTTTGGGCTTAAATTATATTGTGTTTTCGTTGCTAGGCTGCTGCTTAGAGGAGTCCATGGCGGCTGATTTGTGGGACGAGGTCTGAGGACTCCGATTTTTAATGAAGCTTTCGCGTATGCATCGCTGACCTTTCCTCATGATGATTGCTGGACAAACTCCCAAAAAAACTAATTAAGGTCTGAAAGCTATCTGAGAGCTCAAATTGTTTGGTGTGCCCAACAAATGTGCCATTTTGCCTTTCCTTTATTTTATTTCCATAAAAATGTGTCATCTGTAATTTTAAGCTTTTTCGAGGCCAGGTCATCTTCTCCCCACTAAACTATTCACGAACAACAGGCTAGCCATTTTGACCGGCAGAACCCAAACCTTTTCATGGCACTTTGTCGTAAGCTACAACTGTGGATTAACAACACACTTTCAGTTAAACTCTCAATATCTCCTCACGGTCCACTAGTTGCCCATTCCGTGTGCTTTGGGAAAACATCCAGTGTTTGCACACAGCCCTGGCTCTGTAAATCGGAAAACAAGTAGCTGGAACTGAGCCTCTATTCCAGCCGATCAGGAACCTTCCCTCGTCTTGTGCACAGAGCGAGGGAAAGGAGAAGAGATTCGGTAAAATGGGTGAACGGGGGCGATGGGAATGAGAAATGGAAAATCTAGCACATGGTGAGAAGATTTCACGATCTCTAGGGGAAGAAGAAGGAGTCCACCATGCTGTTGCTGCCAAACCATGTAAAGTTTTGAGTGGGATTGATCGGGACTGCTGATGAAAATCAGTGGTAACTTCTACCGGCAGTGGTGGGACAGCGGCATATGTACAGTATAACAACATAATCACATTGTCAAGAAGGATAAATGAAGGAACAGCCAATAAGCCAGGTTTACTTGGTACTTGTTTATACATGCAAAATGTTAAAAAGCCTCAAAGACCTAAAATTGCAAGTTTGCTAGAACAGTGGGATTATTTACAAAAAAACACCATACCAGTTAACCAGATACCTTAACTGTAAGTTTAGCCACCATATGGTTCTCTCTTCTAACAGTGTAGGTTTGTGAAAGCAATCTAACTTATCAACGTATTTACGAGTGCATGATATTTAATTGAGGACATTTTATAGTGTAAGTTTTGCTTGGCTTCAGCAATGAGCTTCCTTAGAAAAGCAAGATCAAGATACTTTGGCTTCCTTCGTTTTGTTGATGCCTTGGCAATGCACATCCAAATGTGGGGCAAAGCTTTATTTCAGCCAGATCTGTTTTGCCCCAAAAAAATAGAAAATCAATAATCCAGGTGCATATTATCTTTCTAACTACGCAATGGAAAGGGAACAGCACATTTTGACATTTCTAGGCCCAACTGAGTAATCTGCATTATCTGCTGGTTGCATCTAATAAGAGAGAGGAAGACAGGAGCAGAAGGACAAAGTGAAGGACTGAACTAAATAACTTCACTTGGGGAAAACTTAAAGACAAACAAGACTAAGATGTGCTGGAACTAAATCAACCACAATAGATGAGTAGGTCCACAACGGGAGGCAAAGGCAAACAACGGCATAATGAGTCTTTCCAATCAGAGCATTGTGGGAGCGAGCAGTGGAGGAGCCAATATAAGGGAGCAGCGTACTGCTAGGGAAGCCTGTACATGCTAACTCGTGACACACGTAGGGGATGTGAAGGAGGGGGGGGGCGGATAGCAAAGTACACAATTACTACATGTTTGCTCTTCCGTGCCATATGTTCTCATTAGAAAAGCACTAGCACATGTGAAATTGTGCAAACATGGGAGGTGCTGATACATTCATTGACCATGCATATACTCAAAGTCTAACAGCACAGATGTGCATGGGCCACAGAATCTATTTAAGCCTGCAGTGAGAATGTAATGATGGTAATGAACATAAATAGACATATTGTGTAGATTTATTTTCAACATTTGACAGGAAGCAGCCGGTCGTGCAGGGCGACGAAACCAGTGCTTCTTTTCCTTGGAAAGACACTAGACCAGCTCAAGGAAGTGTCGTCGGCATGTTTAAAACCATCTGCCAACTGCAACTTGTGTTCAGTGTGTCAAGGTCTCAACAGACAGAGGTGACTCGACAGCCAACAGATGTTTGCAAATAGTTGTTGTAAAGGAGATTATGGGAATCATGCGGATATGATGAACCCCACCCACATGTGTTTAATACACTGCACACATAATCTTTTAATGCTTCGTATCAGAGATGTATACTCAGAGGAAAGAGGTTATCCTTTTTTTTACAGTCATTGCTACCAACATTATTAACTGTGTGACTAAATAGAGGTTTTACAGCATTAATTATTCAGTTCATTCTGTGAAAGGGAAGATGTTTGTGTTCTGTAAATTGTGGCATAACAAAAATTAATAATTAATCGTCACAATTTCACAACAATACCCAAAAAAACTAATGAGGCCTTCTGATAGCAGTACTTAAGACTGAAATACTCCTTGTTTTTTCTGATTTCACTGCCAACTCTCTCATCTCCTTCTCATTCAGCACCTCGTGATTCTGTAAGACTCACTGGTGCAATTTCCCAACAGAGAATAGCATTAAGATAAAAAAAAAAATCAGAAGTAGGTGTGACAGTCTTGAGCAAATATAAAATGTAGATTTGTAAATAAACTGCAGCTGATATTAAAACATCTATTTCTTCCCCCCTGTAAATGTTACATGCTTCAACCTGGCGTATTCAACGGATTATTCACCATATTTTCCTATATTCTAAAATAATATGTTACTGAACCCGTCATGTATCTTTAGAATACTGAAAAATAATAAGTACAATCAACTTTACATATTCAAATTCGGTTAACTCAACATACCATTTGGCAGGGTATAAATGCACATTTGTATGTTTAGCATTCTTCCAGCGCTTTTTCAAGTCTGGAAGAGCACTCAATGTGCTCTACAGTACAGTTCTGCCATTCCCCCATTCACACACACATTCATACAGTGCATCTGTATGCAGCACTTTGCTATCACACATCCATCACACACTACCCAGGACACTGCAGAATGCGAAAGAGTGCAATCAAACCACCGCCCTTCTGGTTAGTCGAGAACCCATTCTACCGCAGCCGCCCTGGATTTGTATACATACAAGTATGTATACATAATATGTACATATGTATATGTAAGTATGTATACAATACTGTTTCTGATGGACCTTTTGGCTGAGGGTGGGTTTCTGCATTAATCTGAGGACCTTGGTGCACTAAACTGTAAGGTCTTACAGCCACAGATGGTGCTACAGGTCAGGATGGTCTGATGGAGGACAGTTTTCCTAGAGGAGGTGTAGCTGTGTAGGGTAATTTCTTAATACCCCCAGTTGACTTGATAACTCTGTAACACTCAGCACCAAACATGATGACCTACTACAGAACTACAGTCTGCTACGTTTGGGTTTTGTTGTAATAGCTTTGACACTGCAATAGTTGAGATGTAGGACTGTGGCAACATCAGTTGAAAAATATCCAACGGGATGAGAAGTTTCCCAAAACGTATATATTTCATGGAAAAGTCCTGTCCATTGTTCAGAAATGGACACTTACTCTTTTCCAAACAAAGAATCAATGTTTACAGAAACTTTCCTGGTTCAGTTGTGACCCAGTGGAGTCTTGGTGGTTGTGCACACACAGTTTTCATGCGTGATGAGGGATTACCGCTGAAAGGAAAGTGGTTTAGATATGCTGGCTAAGCTGTCAGCCTGTGTGTCTTATCCTGTTGGACTGGTTTTTTTTAGTAATACTGAAGCTCTCCCAGATCTCATCAGTAAACTCAGTGTCATCGTAACTGAAAGAACTGATTTCCACGATAAGACCCAAGTCGTAACAAATGTCAATTCTCCCTTGAGTTAAACCACCTCGAGTCTGTGGCGCGACCCCATCAAGCAGCGCAGCCCCGGCTCTGCAGTCGCATTTATATCACCAGAAAAGGGGGCATCTTATTTCACTTCTACCTTCCAATAAGACACGTATACTTTGAAATCGACTTTTTTGATAACATTTATACCATTTACATCGTGTGGCGTGTGGTGGATGTGTAAACAGAGCCAGGAGGGCAGACTCAGCATAAGACAGAGTGAGCCCCTCTCCTCCAAATCTGTTTTAGCTCTAATAAATGAAGTATTCACTGCAACTCGCACTCACACATACACAAACAAATCACATTGGACTCCCCCTGACTGTGATTTGTTTGCAGATGCTGGTCAACTACATCCATTTGTCTGCTTCCCCTGCAGCAGGACAGCTCAGCGCGCCTCTCCACAGCTCATAAAAATGCCGACTGAATTTACATCAGGCCGAACAGGGTATAAATTTCTCCCCAGGTCTGTGGCCTGACAGGCCGACACATGGCCTCTTAAAGCTCAGAGGGGGAAATGGATGAAGTCAAATGAAACAAGGGTGATAATGAAACTGATATTACCCTGGTTAACCTTTAGCTGAGGAGCAGCGCCCTGCAGCTTCCCCCTGTGGGCCGTGTGAAATGGCTCGAGCTCTGAGAAGCGATCTGTCATATCTGAGGGCAGTGGGTGGGCTCGAAGCATCAGCATGGAATAATGGGCTGATACAACAAACAGTGTCAAATTCAGAATGCGGAAAATTCTTCATGCAGTGAGGAATTTTCCGCATTCTGAATTTGACAGTGTCAGTTTAAACAAAGTCCGTTGAAACCGTTTCTTTTCTTAAACCAAGTTAACCCTGATTATGGCATTATGATTATATGGCATTATGCTCTCATTTATTTATCTTAAAAATAAGAAAAATGCATACAGTGCAAATGTTAAGGGATGAGTTCACAAAGCCGTGTGGATAATCCAGATTTTTTTTTTGCCCAGGTTTTGAGGTATCAGTACAACGGAAGTGAATGTAATTTTGTTTGTGGACCTCAAAGCAATTAAAAGTTACTCTCAAAGATTTAAAAGTCACAGAATTGAAGAGTAACATATTGACAGAAACAATGAAATCATAATATATAATTTTATTATGTATTATTTATTTTTTTACCTTCAGGAGTGAAAACATATATCACTTTATACATCTTTACGCAGGTAAAAACTAGAGCTTGATAAAACATCCTATATGAGCCTTCAAAGGACATTTCAGCAGTATCTGCTCAGACATGAAAACCCAGTCACCAAATATGTGTCCCACAAAATATACAGGATTTGCTGCTACAGTTAAGTTGTACAGAAATGCAATTTGTAGACTGGAGGTATCTAGATACCACATTATCGGCAAGCACAAACCCAGAGCTAAAAGACGAAGCCTTTGTTTCCAGTCTGTCGAGTCCACACAGTTTGAAACTGACTGAATAGAAATCTCACATTACTATCAGATAGCCAAAGCAGCAACCGGGGGTTGTGAACGACCCTTTTAGTGCTGAAACGCTCGAAACATCAACAGGATTTAATGTCTGAATAGTCATTTCCATCCATTAGCTATACCTACTTATGGTTGCTAAGCACCTGGAGCTCAATGCACGCTGGCATTCACGCTCACAGTCACACCTACATGCAATTTGGAGTCTTCAGCTTGTATTTGTTGCGAGATAATTTCGTCTCATTATTTCTTCCATTTTAAGATGGGAAATCAATGCGACAGTATCTTCACAATTATTTGAAATTCCACGCAGCGATCAAAGTCTTAAGAGTGACAGTGTTTTCTTTCTCTGGTGAGTTTGACAGGTGCAGTATAACGGAGTCTTTTCCTTTGGACGCCGCTCTGGGATTGATTGATTGGAATGGGCACAATCGCTCGCTTGTAGATAATATCATAATCTCAGCAGCTTCACATCGCCATCGATTCACGTGCTCATTGACATGCAGAAGGCTTGCTGAGTTTAGAACTTTACAGCGAGGAAGTGCATGAAAGATGGTGTAACAACTTTGCAGTGAAGGCTACAGTGAAGCTAAAAGGACTCATTTGTCTTATACCATGCATGCATAACACCATTAATTCCTTTCAAGCCCACGTCCTGCAAATGCGTTACTTCACGAAACCGGTGAGTCAAGGTTTAGGTCACAAATCACAGAGGTTGGATTTTCCTTTTGAGAGAAAACACTGGAATCAAATGATAAATTCATTACATGGAGTGATTTGTTGGATTAAAGACCCAGTTGAGGCTCAGTAAATGTAACTAAATTGAAAATGATTTTGCGGGTTGATTTGATTTTCATGTGGAGCGCCTCGTGCCATTTGTGTAATTTCTCAATCAGACGGAGCAGGAAAAGGGTTATTCCGAAGAGCAGAGTGAGTAAAAAGGCTGTCACACTGCATTGAGAGTCAACCGTACACACACACCCCATCCTTCCTCCCTCGCTCCGACACACACTTTGCACCTCTCTTTCATCACCATCTTACCGCAATCCCCGAGAGATTGAACATAATGTCATTCCACATACGGTGTGGTAAAACATAAAAAAGCATCACTGCTGGGCACTCGTGATGAAAGGGGAGCCAAAGATGAGGGCAAATGAATAGTTATGTCATTGTCTTCCTATTTCACTCGGCCCCCACTGTGAATTCCACGTCGCTAATTCATCTTTGTGTCCTTGCCGGATCTCGCGGAGCAGATTTGGTTATCAGCGGGGGGGGGGCTCACCCGCCTCGGAGCCACAGTCCGTTGAGGAATTCCTATTGGCACCGGGGTTGAACTGCAGAGTCCTGCTGAGGAGCTTTGTTTAAACAGCGTCGCGCTGTATTACCCAACTTAATGGAGACTCCCAACCCTCAGCAGCTCATGTATTTGCATGTGGTTATCTTCTCCTCAATGTCAGACAAAGGGCAAAACACCAGGCTGGGTGGAAGTGAGTCGGACGGAAAGATGGGATCCAAACTGAGGAAATTGTATTTATTAACGCGCACGAAGAGCAAACCTCATTTATGTGATCGTCAGCTGAGTTAAGTGATTTGTTCGAATGTGAAATCCAAGCTTTGTGGGTGCGCACAAAGACTGCAAACAGTGAAAGAGGTGAATGCAATTATATAAGAAGGGGTTTTGAAATAGTCACACAGAGATGTTTTAAAATCGAAAATTAGTTTCCTCTATGATCATGATTTATGCATGATACATTCATTTTGCTCAGTGTGGCAGGTGGAAAGCGCCAAAGTGAGTTTAGCAGGCCATGAAAAGTGGACACATGAGAAATTCAGAATTTTCTTCAACTTAATCGGGCCACACCAAACAGCAAGATATCTGCTTTTTTTTTTTTTTATTAATGGGGTGTCAGTGCACTCCCACCCACCAGTTCACCAGTAAAAAACTCCCACTCATCCAGATGTTCGGGCCAGCCCTGCCGCAGCAACAGACCTACAGCAGCCGAGCTCAACTCAAGCTGATGCTGCAGAGAGGCTTTTTCTGTTTCTGTGTGTGGGACCGACCATGCCCAGGATGCTTGGTCACGCCTACTTACTGAGTGCGAGCACGCATGTGAGTGCGGGCAACAGGATGATGACTCAAGGGTATCGCACCCGCGGGTGCCCTTGCAACACCCACACTTTTAGACAAGCATGATTTCTATTTCAATCCCTTTCTACTAAAGGAGGTAATTGATGAAACGACACAGGGTTCCACAGCTGGTCGGGTTAGATTGATGGAATAGCTGCCCAGCCAATCACAGCAATTTGATGAGCTCACCGGGCTATGGGGAAATGAAACAGCTCAAGTGTAGTAAAGTTTTGTCTGTGTAAAATCCAGCCAGAGTGAGGGCTTCTGTCACTCTACAGTGATTCAAGAATAAACAGCTCAGAGGTATGAACCAGATTTTGAACTACTTTGTAAAGTAGATTTTTTTTTAATTTAACAGTTACCCCATTTACACCTGTCCATTGAAATGGGTTTGACATGAAAGTAAATGTAAATGCACCCAAGGAGCATTGAGTGTGCATCGTGATCAGATCGGCCTAGTTCAACCCAAGTGTGCAATTGTGATGTTGGTCATCTTATGTTTTAAGATGGGAAATCAATGCGACAGTATCTTCACAATTATCTGAAATTCAATGCAGCGATCAAAGTCTTAAGAGTGTTTTTCTTTCTCTGGTGAGTTTGACAGGTGCAGTATAACGGAGTCTTTTCCTTTGGACGCCGCTCTGGGATTGATTGATTGGAATGGGCACAATCGCTCGCTTGTAGATAATATCATAATCTCAGCAGCTTCACATACAACGAAAGGGCAAGTGGAAAAAAAAAGAATCACACAGGAGTGTTCTGAACCAACAATATAGCAGGAGTTAAGTAACTCGCAGCCGTTAGCCAGTAAACACAAGAATTAGCCATCTCCTCAAACGTCAGGATTATTCCAGACGCCTGTTGATGGAGTGAAGACCGGACCAATCAAAAAGCAAGAAACTAATAACAAGACTTCATGTTTCATTTAATCCTGACCTTAGTTTTGAGACATTTGGGGGTAAGTCCACAGTGTGGGGCTACAGTGTTGTCTGTAGAACTCTTTCTGAAAGAGAACTAATTCAAGAGATGTTTGCTGCCCCCAGTCATTACCTTCACCAAGGATGTTATGTTTTTATCTTTCTGTCTCTGTTAGTGAGCAAAATTATGCAAAAAAACTACTGGATGGATTACAGTGAAACCAAGTGGAAAGACGCCCTGTGGGTCATGAAAGAAGACATTACATTTCTGGGGCGCATCCAGATCAGGGGGCAGATTTTGAGGTTTAAAACTTTATTTCACATTGCGAGAGAGAGTGTTTTTCAACATTTTCATCGATTTATCAGACAATAATTCATGGATTTTGATCAAAAGGACCAGGCATGTTTAGGAAACTGATATTTATGGGTGTGGATCCAAATAAAAATCCAGATCTAGTGAATTTAAAGAGGGGCGATAAGGGGACTGTTGGCTCTTGCCGGACGTATGCGCTTTTTTTTGAGTGCCGTTATATTTTCTAAGTAGAATTCTGCGACCTTTATGAGCAAAACACCAGTGACCAGCCATTTAATGGGTTACATTTCAATGTGAAGCTGGTCCTATACAGACACATATAGTCAATGATATGCTTTATACCCATTTTTCAACCAACGTTGCCCTAGAACACCATAACAAAAGGTCAAAGGTCAGTTGATGGCTGAAGAAAGATCCCATCTCACACCAAAGAGGGTGAGATGGGAAAAAAGCCACTGAGATTATTGGTTTTACTCAATCATTTGTAAACTAAAATCATAAAATGACTGTTTCCTGGGTGTGGTTGTCAGTGGATCCTGCCTGCTCTTGTATCCTAATGTGTGTGTGTATCTGACCGGCACCTTTCTGTCTGTTTAAGACCCACTGTGCATAATGTCTTCAGACGCCCTCGTTCTCCACCAGCCACCTCGCATTTACTATGCATGCTGCTATTCTGCCTCCGTAAGCAAAGTGCGGAGCGCAGAGAGCCCGAGGACGCAGCTTCATCTTTACAT
Organism: Hippoglossus stenolepis; assembly: GCF_022539355.2. Classification (NCBI taxonomy): domain Eukaryota; kingdom Metazoa; phylum Chordata; class Actinopteri; order Pleuronectiformes; family Pleuronectidae; genus Hippoglossus; species Hippoglossus stenolepis. Next base: position 2,831,217 of record NC_061503.1, on the reverse strand, counting down.
CTCTCCGAAGCACAGCGGGCACCACAACACAAACCTGTGATATAATACTCAGCTTTTGCATTCTGCTGACATCCCTCTGCAGATCCTCGAAAACAAAAAGAAGTTTTGTCAACACTGAGTCAGTCTGTGGTGATTGTTTTATTCACCTGCCTCCGGCTGCAGGTTTAGCTATTGCAATAAAAAGGAAAAGGAAAAAACTACCAACTCAAACCAAATCTTTAAAAAAACAATATCACTCTAAAATCATTGAATCTTTCTTCACATTAGGTAAAAACTGATGTATGAAGGAGCGGAGGTGAGTCATAAAGCGCCTTGTAGCATCTGTTAGCAATCTGCTTTTAACATTTGTGCCATTTGTTTCCCTCCGGGAGCATATGTATGGAGTTTAAACACAAGACGACTTTGTCAAGGTAAATATAAATCAGAGAGAGGACTGGAGTATACACGCAGCAGCAACTTGCTGCGCTGTAGATACACAGATGCTCCGCACACTGCGCTAATTCTCCTAAATGCCACTCCGAGAAGCTAAGCACACACAGCGCAGCGGCTGACAGACTAGCACATAACCTAAAATAAACAGGACAGGCAGACAAGGGGAATCAGATGTAATCGTGTGTTTTCCTCCGTAATCTTCTTTGTCCCGCACCCGACTCAGGCGACTGCGGATTATTTGACTTATATCACAATTTGTAATCCCCCTTCGGTCCATAGTATCAGTATCAATAAAAGGAAATGCTATTTGCCAACAACATCTGTGGTGAAACATAAACCAGATCCTCTCTGATACGCTAGAGACTTCAGGAGATTTGAATGTGTGTGGAATGTGTGCAGCTTTGCCTCTCGTGGCGGCCTGGACCCTCGGCTGAATGCTGCCTCACACTTAGCCTGCCAAATGCTAATGGGTACAGCTAACACATCGCAGCGAAGGACACTTTTTCACTTTGAGAGAGATTTGACAAGCAGATCAAATTCACACGCATGGCGAATAACAAGCACAGCGAAGACATAACCACCAGTGTTGTAGCCACACATGCATATTTGAGCAGAACTTAGGTCTTTTACAAGCCTTAATGAAACTAGAGCAGCAATTATCATAAAAAGAAACATAAAAACTTTAACAATGCATTAGTTGACAGTAATGGTCATAGAAGATAAACACTGATAAGCAGATAGACAGCGTGACAGGATAATGATTGATTATGTCTTCATCAAAATAGAAAACAGATTGTACCTAAACAACAATTTTATTAATTAATAATTCCCATGGAAAAAATATTCCATGTTCTCAACTGTTAATCTTTGTTGGTTTTGTTTTACCTCTGCTGCGTAACACTAACCTTTACTGTAGAGGTGCTGCTTTTGGCTAATTACTGAAATTAAGTATTCCATGTGCATTTACTGAAATTCAATCAGTCTCTTATTTCTTTTGTACTCTGTGGAATGAGCGTCTGCAGACGAGCAGATAAACGCACACGTCCTCCGACTTTACAGTTTTTGCAAATGAGTGAATCAATCAGCATTAGTCCACACGCAGTGACCAAAAATCTGAGTAATGTGATTTTTTTTTTAAGAAAAATATGGATATTAGATATGGACATTATAATTCCGTCCGCGATGTCAAGGACAAAAACATAGTGGTAAGTGCACATCAACCAACAGGGGCCTCATTGAAACATTTGATAAATGTCTGAAAAACTGTGAGATAATAGATAAATGTGAGAGTGTCATAGAATCAACACTAAATATCATATATCTGTGCATTTATAAAAGATGAGAAGCAGAAAGTTAAAATTATCTGTTTCCTTGGTAACTAATTACTTTAAAAATAAATTACTACCAACTCTTTCAGTAACTTGTCCAACATATGTGGTAACAAATAACATTTGGGGACTTTATACCGATGACATGACACGTTTCACTATTTCCTGAGACTTTATAGACCAAACAAATCATTAAAACTGGAAAACTAAAAATTCATATTATTACTCACATTTGAAAAGCTAGTATCTACCATCTGTGACATTATGATTTGCATTGTGTATACTTTTCATGACAGGTTAAACATGTTTGCTTTATAAAACACTGTTAGCGGACTTGACGAGTTGAAAAGCATGTGTGCTTATTTGTAATTAGTAGAGCACAGAAACCATGGGCCGTATTCAGCATCATTCTCAGGAACGATCTCAGAAAAGTGAGTCGGAGCTCAGGAGGGATTAGGGAAACTTTACAGACCATCTCTGTGTGAGTAAGGATTAGGAATTTAGCTCGGGTTAGTGGGGATGTGCGGACTGTGTTTCTATAAGTGTGACACTCTCTTTTAAAGGACAAGATTGTTTGATTTACAAAGAAGCAGAAATGTCTAAGTGATAATGTCTATAGAATGGAGAGCGTCTCTATTGAAACGTGACACAAACCTTATTTTATGTAATGATCATCTGTTAAATAAAGTGCTTTTAAAGTGTCAAACTGGTTGAAAACAAGGTCTTATTGAACAGTTGCTTCTTCACATGCTGAATTGCATGTTGTTATTTAGTTTATTTGCTTTTGTTGATGATGGTAGTATCAGCACTTTATCTCGATTTCAGCTCGGTTTTCATCAGTCTCTGCGATTGCTGATCTTATAGTGGCAGCTTTGGTTGGCATGTAACAGCACAGCCCAGATTAATGGCAGATTGATGCCTCGCTGTGGTATGTGTTGCAGTCTAAGGCTAAAACAATCTCCATCCACACAAGCGTTACAGCTCAATATGTCTGTCCACGACTTAGACACCTGAAGACGTGCCTCACAGGACCTTTCACGCTCACTGGACATGCGTGTGCAGGAAGCAGATCTGCTACTTGGAGTTTGTTGCTTCGTTGCAGAAAAGTAAGAGGAGAGGTTTATTTCCATGGACAGACGACGAGATGTGTTAGCAACGCTTTGCAATCACCACTGGCAGTGGAGTCGGGACTCATAAGAACCAATCAGCAAGCGCATGTAGGTGGTGGTTTCTACACGTCTCAGTTTCGGCCCGTCCAGACTAAAATGCGGCCCTTGAGTTTTCAAAGTAAAAAAATGGAGCCAGAGCTTTTCCAAAGTTCTCTGTTTTATGCACTTTAAACTCTGGAGGAGTCCTCCAGTTTTTTCACTTTCACTTCTTTAGGAGCTCTCTAAAGGGATTACAAGCTTTGTAAATCTTTTATCTACCAGGTTCTCATCTTGTAAGGGGAAATTCTAAGTATTGTCTAAGAATTGTGTCACAAGGAGTAAACCTGTGTTTGAGAACGCTTCATGAATACAACCCCTGATTCCTGAAATCCGGGCTGACTGATAATCAAAACAGCAGAACGAGAAAAAAAAAAAAGCTTTCAGGAAACTAAACAGAAAGAGGCGGGAGGAGGCGTGAAATGGAGAAAAGGCAGGTTTGATTCAAATAAGGACGGAGCGACGGCACGCAGTAACCCAGGCCGCCAGTTTTGACAAAGCACATCTTAAGTGATCAGTACAGATCCAAACAGTGAGAGTAAGTTTTCCCGGAGTCGGAGCCCGGCAGTGCTCGCGGTGATTGACAGCCTGCCACGGATCCGCACTGACCTACTGAGGGATTTAGAGGAGGAGATGAAAGTGTCTGCTCCCATCATCACAAGGTTACCGTCAACTGGGAGCGGTATTTTTTTCCAACAGGTTTATTTCGTTGTGTGACTCTTTAAGAAAATCCGCCATCCCTCCATCCAACCTTCAACTCCCTTCATCCCGTCGCTCTCTTTCTCTTAACCCCCCCCCCTTCGCCGCCTCTGCTTTCATCTCCTCGCTTGTTCATACACAGACTTGACTTCTCTCCTCGTATACTCCCACTTCAACCCTTCCCTGCCCATCTATACCATCTCCCCCCGTCTTCTTTCATCTCCCCCCCGTCATCTGCCCGTCGTCTCTTTTCTTTCTCTGCTGTCATTTCTTCTTTCTTGCTCTGACTGTACCTCCCTCTAATGTTGTCTGCTTTATGTCCTTACCTCTTTTCTCCTCTTCACTTACTTTTTTATTTCCTCCTGTACTCGTTTTTTCTGTACTGATTTTTCTGTTCACTCCGTCACACTTTTCCTCTTCTGACCCATTTCCTTTCGATGATTTTCTTTCTCTCCTCATTCTCTACACTTATTTCATCCTTTCCTTCCCTGCCTCCCTCTTCTCATCTCTTTCCTTCTCTCCTCTCCACTCCTAATCTGTTTCCTTCCCTCCTCTCTTCACATCCATTTCCTTTTCTCCTCGGTTCTTTCCATCTGTTTCCTTTCCTCCTCTCCCGTCTCCTCTCTTCTGTCAGTCAGCGGAGAGTAAATAAAGGGGAGGCTATTAGGGCCATCCTGTCTGAACCCCATCCATCACGCTGTCACTTAATACCCACAGCTGGCCCTGTGCATATACCAGTATGTGTAAAGCAGTCCAGTCGGCTTGGATTTTTCCAAATATCACATTACAAATTGAAAGAAGGTCACCAAAAATGTAAACACTGTCCTAACAGCAGCCAGACATGTTTTCCTCCTCTCTGCTAAAAGTGTTGGAATTATTTTCTAACGTGTGTGTGTCTGCGAACAGATGAGTGTGTGTGCTGCGCGCAGGCCTGCTGAGCAGCTCCAGCGCTCCACCAGTCCGCTCTGACAGTGAGCGGCAACACCACAGAGTGTCTTTGGATGTGAACAGAGCTCCATCAGACGAACATTCGGTTAGACAGAGAGCAGCAGCACAAGGAGACACCGGGACACGAGTTGTAGAGGAGAGGCCTTTTGTTTGAGACGAGAGAGATGTCCATCAAGCGCTGGAAGGCCTGCAACATGGAGGAGGGAGCCAAGTACTACAATATTGGTGCAGTGTAAGCACGTAATAATCCCACTGACATGGGTTTTTGGTGGTGAAACAAAGAAAAATGACATAAATAGATTATTTATTTTCCTTTCCTCTGTTCATTTTGCCTTTCTACCTCCCTTCCCTTATTTCTGTCCTTTTCTTTTCTCCTGCAGGTGCAACATACATTAATATATAAATGGAAATGCCAACTTCTTACACAGTCCACAGCAGACTGGACTACACTCTGCAGCTAGCTCATTACAGTCTATTCCAACAATCCTTTAGTAATAATGGACTGAGTGTTCTGAGACGAGAATGGCTTCAAACTCATTGTGTTATAATACAAGCTTCTGTTTCTTACTTGCCTAAAAAACTAAAACAATCCCGTTCTTCGGCTATAAAAGGCTTCTGACAACCTGTTCTCCCTGGCTTAAAAACCCACTGTACAAAAACAAAGGCAGCTGCCATCCTGTGCCGGTGATATCATAAGTAACCAAAGTCTGAACAGTAGTAATCATGGAGTGGAGGTTCTGTCGATTCGCTACCAATCATGAGAGAGTCTGAGCCGTCAATCACGACACTTCACCTCATTTGTATTCCTAAATAAGACTAAACTTTTCAGAAACATAAACATTCTGTGCTATAAGAACTACCTAAAATGACAGAAACCATCTTTGTGAAAAATGGATTTAACGTGCATTTTTACTTTTTAGTTTGGCCCATGTCACGTCAGCTAACATGGAGTTACAGATCTGTACTCCAGCCAGCCACTAGGGGGAGTTTGACATGTTTTGGCTTCACTTTTGGGAGCTCTAATGTCGTCTATCTTTACATAAATGGTATAATTAAAGCTCCAGAATGAATCTAACAGTTCATTGCTGACCTTGAACACAGCACTCGATTAAATACCATTTGTTTTAACTTCACAACAACCACAGAAAAAGTTTAGTTGTCGAGGAAACCACAGATGTTCAGACCTTCCTTCACTCTTTGCACTCTAATGACCTCTTGTCCATTTTGGCCCATGACAACTAGGTAAGTTCCATCTGCATATAAATACTGTGATATATTTGGAGCTCTTGACACAAATGTCCAGAAAAAAAATCAAAGCACATGACCGAGTGGGATCAATGGTATAGTTACACAGCCGTGCCATCTCAATTTAACTGCCAACTCCCTCCTCGTAGATGAGCCATCTGATGACCCCTGCATGCCAACCGAGCTCAGGGTCTGGTTACATTTGTCACTCTGTGTGGCCATAATCCTGCTGCAAGTTCTCAGTTGAAGCAATGTAATGGGGATTTACTGCGCAGCCCGGAGCAGGACAGGGCTTTCCCCATGTTGGCTTCCACCCGGGGCAAGTGGCAGAGCTGTGAAGGATGATGAGGGGGAGGATGGGCAGAATGGGCAGAATGGGCTGAATGGCAGGAGAGAGAAAGGAGCCACCGAGTGGGCAACTGCAAGGCAGAGAAAAAGGATGCCAGGGCTCATAGTCTGACACAAGCATTATTTTACAGAGCAAATGTTGTAACCATGAAATCAGGCTGGATTTTAAATATACACAGAGAAAGATATTTTCGAGTCGCAGCCCTCGACATGAGCAGATTTTCTCCCAGGGATCCATATTAGAAGAATTTGTTGTTGTTGATTGAGGATTAAACTGTTTAACTGTCTACTTATACTGCATGTAGGGAATAAATCTGGATAAATGACACTCGAGAGTCTAGTCGGTCATAGTTACACATCCAATAATTAGGATCATTTCTAGCATATTAACACACTGAGATAATGCAGTTTTTCAAAAATAATGAAGGATTTACAGGATTTGAGGATCGCAGTCAATGCAATCCAGTGAAGAGCCTTGTCATTCAAATGGAAAATATAGACAAGCAGTATTTACTATATGTATGCACAGTTTGCACGCTCCCATGAGATACAGATCTGCCCCTGAGATTCCTGCCTTGATGGATATAAATAGGAATCACTTAATTTTCGATCCGAACAAAATGCAACACCCACATCTCTTTGCAGTATGAAAACGAGGAGTGAGCAATTAAAACTGTCTCAGTTATCATCGAGGCGCCTGACAGACTGAACCTATCCGGATGAATTTGGAGTTTAATGGTGTTGCCAAAAAATAAAATAAACTCAAAACAACACCTAGTGCAAAGCATGACATACAAATATTTTTGTCACCATATCAGTTCAAGTTTTGCTCTAATTATTACACGCACACACACCACCCTAATCGTCATGTCTGAACATCCAGCTAGTAGTAAACCGATATTTCCTATTGCCTAAAAACCCACCTATCTAAGAACAGATAGAATGTATAGACAAATTGGAATAGAAAACGTCATAGAAAAAAATTGGTTTTGTTTAAAAATGTTAGTATAAAAGTACAGAAATGTTTCTTGCATGAGGCTTGATGCTGGATTATTTGTCAGAAAGCTTATATTTAAATATAATACTTTAAAGATGTGACTATGAATTCTATTTTCGTCAAGTTAATTCGAATAAATTTGCAGATCTGTTGAAACCCAGCTGAATGAAATCAATATGGTACCTGCATGGCACCGCCTACAATAATAAAGTACATCTATCTATCTATCTTGAAAAGTGACAAAATAAATGCGCTCTGATGCAAAGTGGGTGAAGTGACCCTCTAAAAAGAGCATTTGCTGAAAGATGTCGGAGCTCAGCTGTCTGATCTCCTGATGTAAAATGGGATAAAAAACGCTGTCACGCTGTTGAGTGGTGTACTGGTGCCCTAGTTAGGATTATTGTTCTTGTCTTTTGATGTTAACAAAGCATGGAGGACAGCTCATGAACTTGGATGTGCGAACACCCTATCTGATCATCAGACCTCATCGTGCATTTCCACATCTGATCCTCCATCTTCCAAGGCCCTGAACCCCCCCCGTCAGAGCATTTTGTCACAGCTTCTCATCACCAAAATGTAATTCATCCCCGTGTTTTTCTCTCCTCCTGCTCTTGTTTGATTTCGTTCCCACCGATCAAACAAATGGGCCGTGGTTTTTCTAGCAAGCTCGGGATCTGATTAACATTTTTTTTCCCTTTTCCTTCCACTGAGAAAAGAACCAAGCACCAATTATAGAATTTTAGCCACAAGTGGTAAAGTCCAAAAGGCGGCGTTGTGAAAAATCCCCTTAAACGTTTTGTTTTAACTGAATCCTAAGCCGCTCTCTGAGTCAATGGAGGAGGCTAATTGGCAGGTATATGTCTGGCAGGTAGCAAGCCCCTTCTTCAGGTGACAATCGCTGATCGTAAACCAGTTAAAAGAGCACAGGCACCGCCGGCAGGGCCATGCACCATTTGCCGCCGGCAGGTTTATGGGAAGTAAAATGGATATCTAACAGCACGTTGCCAGCTTGTTTTGAGTGTACCCAAGGTGGCGCCTGTGCTGTAGGTGGAAATAAGATTCTGAAAAGTGAGGGAGCCACTGTAGCGTGGGGGCAGGTCTGACGAGGGAAAGCCTCTCGGTGGTGGGATCATTGCATTCAGAGTGCAGAGGATGGTTCCTGACAGCCAACACTGCACACCAGAGGCTGTTTGATGGGCCTCGAGTATCTAACTAAACAGATTTGGCTCCACTGGAGACAACAGTTGGAGGAGAAATTTTCTCCTACCTATCATGGTGAAAGATTACATCCTGCGCTGATATGCTGCCGCAGTATTTTTCCACTTTGGTACACAGTGGTACCATCCCAGTCTTTTTTTTCCCCCTCTCTAGCTTAGTGCTGAGGTATCCACAAATGGAACAGGAAACACTTTGGATCAGTTCAGCTTGACTTGTTTTTTGAAAATGTGGGAAAGGGAAAGGAATCTACCAGGATACCGTGGGTACAGCAGGATGTCACTCGTGTGTGGAGACATTTTCTACATCCACCGCACTCTCAACTCCCAACTTAGATTGACTTCTTTTCCTCGAAACCCACAAATAGTCCGAATACACAACAGTTGCTTGATGTTTCAGTTTTTCTTTGTCTCACGTCTTATGAGTTGTGATATTGTGTCATTTCGGGCTGTTTGAAGAACATTGTAAGGAACAAAGCCACAAGGCTCAAAGAAACCAGGTGTCAAACGCCATTTACTGACAACTGAATTAATAATAAACAAAGTAGATCAGAAAAATGCAGAAATTCGTTTGAAATAAAGTAGGACTCCTTTATCTTAAATTGAGCTCAACTAAACTAAGAGCATTGTAATCACACTGACTCAAATGTACTGCTGCTGTATAGGCAAAGGCCTGATTGAGGAATAATTGACTATTCTTCAGATTGACCTGAATACAAACAGAGAATAACATTTTAACCCTGATTCAGACTAACTTAATGCACATGAACTTGGTCTCTCCCACCTTAGGGACTGTCTTACGTTGTGCCACAGCTTTTGGGCGGAGCAAAAGTCACGATTGATCCATGAAAGTGAAAAGAGTTCCAACCTAAAATAATGTATCTATAACTTTAACTTGAGTTAAAAGGTTATATCTACCATATTCACTACCACAAGATGTCACACTAGCTCCGGTGTTTCGTGGCCAAATCAAATGATCGGACGCCCGCACCTCCGAGACCTCCGACCAGCCACATTTCCACATTTCAAAATGTCCCGACACACACCAAGAGAAGCAGGGAGAAATGTGTGCGATGCTTCGGTTGGTAAACTTGTGTGAAGCCCGCAGAGTGGATATAAATAAGGTGCCGTTGTGGTGTTTCTAGTTTATCACCACCAGATAGATGGCGGGCAGGTGACAGGTGTCATGTTTACATCCCCGCCAATCGGAGCTTGACCCGATAAAAACTCATAACTGCTGCAGTCACTTGACCAGAGAATACAGCCGCAATATAAAAAAACCTGCAATATACCAATCAGATTGATGTTCCCTTTAAAAGAGAGATGTGCTCATACCTTGGCAGAGAGCCAGTGTAATAGCAGATTTGAAAGATAGTGAGAGGGAACTTTTCTCTGCAGAGGACACAGATCGGTCTGTGTACAAACTCAGACTAACAGTGAACGAGTTCAGATTTAATCTTTAGGAAGACTTGCGAAAGACAGGAGGGTGGTTTAAAGAACGGGTGTAAAATCACAGCCGGGTACATTTTCGGCGTCAGCATTTCTCTCAGCTCATTTCATGTCATCTAAATACATTCAGACCCACTTCTTTCAGTGTACACATCACCATGTGCAGCAGCCAAACATTCAGAAATAGGGACAATAGCATTTCTTCAAGAAAAGAACATGTACACAGCCTGAGGCACGCAGAGGCCGTCCCTCTTCAAATCAAACTATCTCGCCCAAGCCTCTCTCCTTCACATGAGCCCCCTGCCACCGATTTAAACAAGGGACAAAAACAGCAATAATGAACTGGATCAATACCATAAAAATAAAAATAAAAAAATATAAAAGCATTCATCAAATGTTGAAGGTTGATGAAAATGTTTTCTTGGTCATAAAAATAAACAATAAATAAATTTTGGTCAGACAGCCACCATTTTGACCATCTCTAACACAAAGAAAGACAATAAAGTGTAAATTTGTGTTTTGGGGTTTGGAAATTTCAGATGTCTTGTTTACTGTTCAAATAATGGATTCCGTGGAGAGACTCTCTTGCCTTCTCTGGAGACTCCCACGTCTCCTCCATGGGATTCTGCTCTACTTACTGTCTAAGTGTTGCTTTTACAATACACAGTCATGCTGGGTGACCTTTGGCCTTCTCATCTGCTCCAACAGAACCAATGTGCATGTCGATAAACCTTTACTCCAAGGTTACACAAAGAAAAAGTTAATGTGCCTTTCAGAGTAGACATTAGGGGAGAATGCACAGTATAAATTCTCAAGAACAAATTATAGTCTGGATTTAAGCTGATGATGTTTTCCAGTTACATTTTGCTTGATCCCCTCCAACATATTATATAATTACTAAAGAAAAGAAGTCAGTGTATGGTGTTATTGTGGAAGGAACATTTGAACATAATTTTGACTCTTTAACTGCAGCATTAACAATATATACTTTGTGTAAATCAGTGAAAAATCTGTGCTCACCGATGACTACGTTGTGGTCCCGGTGATGAAATATACCGGAGAGCCAATAACCACACCCTGAGCTCTGGTGTTTTTATGACCGACATTTCACGCACACTTGGTCTTTCTGCTGGAAAGCTGTCTCTCAAGACAACTTGAGAAGAAGTGGTTGGGAAGTCTCAAGTTGTAAAATCGTCAGAGCGTCATCTCTTCAGTAAATGCAGCGTTAAACCACAAAAGCAGCACAGAGTTGTGATCCAAGCTATTCAGGAGTGGATCCATTTTCAGGACAGACAATAATCAATTTGAAGAATTCATGGATCGGATTAAATTCAGATTGTTTGGACAACACTAATTTCAAGGAAGTGACAACATTTACTCTTCTATTTCCTTTGCAGTTAAGACATTTAGCTGGGTAAATGCAGATGCTGTATATTACCTGAACTATTATATTCATATGCATTAACTCTGTTATAAATTAGTAGTGAGCAGCTTCTGATTTATTTCTTTAAGTAAACATTGACCCGTACCAATGAATAAAGTAAATACTTTAACTGATTTACTTAAACTAATTATGTTTTATTTCTTACCCGACTTTCTACTTTGAAAATTACCCTGAAAATCTAGAGACAAATTTCCTCTATACAAACCTATTCACTAAACGATGTGAAATCCTCATGGGAAGAGGGATTGGGGGAGACATATCCAGAGACCAATTGGAAGAGGTGCTTAAACTGTTTATGTTAAGTTGGGACTTGTACAGTGTAAATTCAATCATAGGGCTTAAGACTATTTAAACGGCACTCTGAGAGCACACACCTCTGGCAAGGCCCAACAGTCCCCTTATGAAACCACATTTAAACGAACTAGATCCAGATTTTTATTTGGATTTGCACCAAATTCCCCTCCCTCCACACCAAAATGTGATGGGTTCTTCTCCTAATCTTCCCCATCTGTGTGCCAAAGAGTCCTTTGGCAAGATACTGAACCCTAAATTGCCCCTCATAGAAAAAAAAGAGCTGTCCAGAGTAAAGACTAACGTTCGTTACTCCTGTGTCCATATAGGACGTTTGAAAAAAGCGTCCCTGCTCTTGTTGTAATGTAAACACGCTGACTGACTATGTATTGATCAATAGATGAATATTTTTGTTAATATAATAACGTTAGTTGATATTGTTTGTCACTGTAACATCGTTGGTTGGCCATGATGACCTAATTCCTAGGAGAAGATTTTCTTGCCCGACCCCTTGTGGCTCAGTGTGGAGGGGGACACTTAGCGAAGGACTCTTCATATCGAGGGGTAGGGCCAAGGAAGAGAAATGGAACAGGGCCTTAATGGGGTTAGGGTCGTCTGCCCCCATTTTCTTTCAAATTGCTTCAACTTGAAAACATCTGACATACACTCAAAGGGTCTTTAAATAAATAATATGGATAGAATGGGCTGTGTTGTAGTTTGTAAAGTGACTCCATTATCTTGCACTTTCAAAATGATGCACGTTTAATGTTTTATTGATATGTAAGAAGTCTGTATGTGTAAACATGACTGTTATTTGTTGTGTTATACAAACAAAGACTGTTATACTTTCTTGTTTATTTGGTTGTATTTTGTGCACTATGTTGCTGTAATTTAATTGTTTTTGGTTTTTAGCATATATTCATATACTTATATTGTTTTTGTATTGTTGTTTTGATTTACTGACTTTGAATTTGAGTTTTTGACTAAATAACTAATTTTCTAAATGCTGGTTTACTTGAAAACCCAATAATTATAACTAATAATAATAATAATTAATAGTAAAATAACTAATTATCCTGGACCCAGCACTGGAATGACTGGTTCAGCGAGGCATGTTTGCACTGTAAAAACAACCAGAGGATGTGAGAAAGCAAAGGTAATTGAGAGAGCTTCCGAAAGGATAAGCAATATTCTAAAAGGTCAGCCTCAGTGATACCGGCCTGAGAATATGATTACATTTGCTTGGCTAACCTTGGAGCGCAAATGTTCTAAGATGCTGGACCACGCTTTTTGACCTCCACTGAGAGACGTCTCCGAGATGCCAAATCAGCCATTGGTACCAAAGCTGAGCGGAGACTTACATTATTGCTTTTCCTTGCGAGGAAGAAGTTTCATTGTCATTTCAATTTCTACAATATTACTTTGGCTGCCAATCAAATAGGTCCTGAGTTTTGATATGAGCCCACATAACAGTCTGATGACAGAATATTCAAAACCTAGATTGTAGCGACGTCCCCGGAGTTGTTACACTGATAATCTCATAAATAAGCAATATATGAAATAGTCGGGGAAGTAGAGAAGTGCCGCTTTGAAAATGAGCAAACGTCGTTACACTTTTACGTGGCCCCATGTGCATGTCAGTTCAAATTCACAAACTGATACATTTTCACTGGCATCTTTTATCACCACTCACTGTCCATGTAGACTAAGAGAGAAATAATACTGACGGAACATATTTTCTGATTAGAATGTTATTATATTGGGTTCATTTGCAGTGAAAATCCTTCCTTGCTCTATTATGCCGCAGCCATGAAACCCTGCCGGCTGCAGAACAAGGTGGGAATTCTCTGCACGGCCACAGGAGGATCATGAATAGGGGTTTAACAGCTCCAGCTGTTGTACGGTGGTTAGTAAAGCAAGTGTGCCGTGGAGAACTGCTCGAAGAGATAGCTGAGATTTAAACGGGGCAGCAAACCGCCAAGTGGTTGGTGCCAGAGGGAAGGACAAACGGGCACTTATTTATGTATGCCTGTACGCACTGGGAAAGTTGTTGCATTTGCTGTGGGAAACAGATGCTTTTACTTACTGTGCACACACCACAATACCTTGGTGCGTAATCATGCATCTATGGTCTGCTTTTATTTCCTAAAAGGCCCAATCCCTAACACAGCAGCCTTCACCACAATATGCCAAGGTTAATTCTCAACACCACAAGACCAACTTAAAAAATGTAGTCAATACAGAAAAAGTCCGTCGAGATACCCAGTTTAAATTGAGGAGGCATGACTTAATGTCCGAGCCAACGTAAAGGCAGGCGGCTGTGGCTCAGGCGATAGAGTAGGTCGACCAACTTAAAGGTCGGCGGTTAGATCCCTGGCTGAATGTGTGTCCCGGAAATAGGAAAGTAGTACTTTGAGTTTGTGCGTGAATGTGACTTGTAGTGTAAACCGGTTTGAATGACCTGACAGTCCTACCTAAATGCAGTCCATTTACAGACTGGCTCTACTGGCTCCCCAAAACCTGGGTATTTTCTGAAGGTCATTTTGATAACAATATAAAACACTGATTATTTTTTACTGTGTTATTTAGTGAGGATAAAGTGAATGACTCATCATATAAAAAGGCCTTTGTGTAGTTGAATTGAAAGGTCTCAGGGTTAACACTCAGCTGTAATGGCTGCTGATTTCTCACCCCAACCTTGTTGCTCCCTGTGCATGATCACCACACTCCCCCTTATTGTATAACTAGCATATAATTAGGATTTTTAATCCCGGAGAGTCAACATATCCAAATAAAAGAAATGTTCATGCTCAGAGAGAAAGGATTAGATTGTTTTTTTCATCTATTGTATATTTGTTTTAAGCAAATGCCTTACCTGAAATGTGATTGACTGTTGTTGATTCATTTAAATGCAAACCCCAGACTGTAAATGAAGATGGACGATATGATGGCTCCACAAAAGTCAAGCAAAATCATCTGGATTTCCCCCCCGATGGTTGGCTGCAGTAAACATCCTTAACTTGCCTCCTCCACGTTAGCAGGTGGGACATGGGACAAAAAAAATTAAAAACTACCACGGCTTCATCCTCCAATCGCTATACGTGTGTTTGTATGCAGGATATTTGGGCTACATTTTTGGTCATTTCTGGCTTCATTTCTAATCGTCCATCTTTATATACAGTCTATGGTGTGAACCTAGTGGCTCCTCCTCTTTGGACTTTAAGCAATTCTCAAGGGGCTAGATTCATGTTTTATATGATCTAAAGTTTATGTAACTGAGAAACAACAGATTCATCTGGTTTGCTTGTTGTTTTTAGCAAGTGACAAATTCAGGACTTAATCCAACCACAAAGCCTGATTTATCTGTAAGAGCTGAATCTCATCATGACTAACCTACCTTTTTAAACCCTGTCACCAGACAAGAACGCTTACGATAAGTAAATAATAGTATGAAGGCCACCATTAATGCAAACTGCAGCACGATGCACATCCGTCTACCACCCTGACCTCCACACCCTGGCTTTATGCCTTGCTACATAAAGAGGAAAATGACTTGCTGCATTTACGATGAACATACGTTCATAATTCCTCGGGATCCTGGGCCGGTCTGTCACACTTAATGTGCAAGCATGCATAGTGTGTAAGCAGTAGAGGACAGGATGAGGAGCGCTGCTTAAAGAGAACCAAACCTATTAAGCAGCTGCAGCAACTGGAATGTGTCAGAATGCCAACAATCAAATTACATTTTCGAACCCGTTATCTCCATCTCCTCTGAAATGTCCTTCCATATTTTACATGGCACAGACTGTTATTACGGTAGTTTGTTATAACTGTTGCCGCAGTAAAGAGAGAGTCTCCTCCGGAGGGATGCGTCTGTGAGATCTCGCAGCTTATCTCTGCTAACATTACAATAAATGAGGAAGAGTTCATTGAAACCCATGGTCCTTAATGTGCATTTGTAGTGACAGCAGGAGAAAAGTTCTAATCTAATGGTGCTGGTGAGACTTCATGAGTTTTGAGCCTTTACCACTTAGTACCTTAACTTCCACCATATCAAACGTCCTTGCTAACTAAACCCAAATTTGACGTTTGCATCAGTGAGTACTCACAAAGTGTCCTAAATGTGAATTATCGCAATTGTTCTCTCCGCACACAGACGTGTGGTCCTCATAAGGAAAGATATTACCTTTAATTCCCACAGTCTCACACACACACACCTCAGCTCAGTAGAAAAACACAATCTCTGGAAAATAATTGGCCTGACACGCAGATGCACAACAAGATGGAGAGGGTGGAAGGAACAGTGCGGTGCCGTCAATCAATCAGCGGAAAACACATAAGCTGTGTGGGAAGGACAGAGAGGTCTCGTCTGAATGAGAAAATAAAACTATTGCCAATGGCAAGGTGGCCTTATGTTATCCTAAATATGTAATGAGCTCTGACTTCTGCATCAAGCGCACAGTGTGTTTAAAGTGCATGCAGGGAAATGAGTATTATGTGGGGAAACTTGTGTCGCGCACACTGTTTGAGGCCTACCTGGAACAAAGCTCCCCTGCACCACCTCCTTGTACGCCCACCATCCTTCGTGAATCTTCGGTGTATTCGGCTGTGCTGTGAGGAGAAGAGACACAGACACATCAATCACTTGGAACTGAAATTCAGACAAGAAAGCAAAAAAAAAAAAAGAAGAAAAACAAGTTTCGAAGCTCTCCAACTAAAACAGTATTTTTTTTCCCCACCCTCATCATTTCCAGACACCCTGCTAACCTTCTCAGCGAGAGGGCTCGGCAAATGAGGTCTCCTGAGATGGCCTTGGAGCAAAGGCCTCCCATCAGAATGCAACCTCTCATTTCTGTCCAACTGAGCACGCACACACACACACACACACACACACACACACACACACACACACACACACACACACACACACACACACACACACACACACACACACACACACACACACACACACACACACACACACACACACACGGATACTCCCTCGTGATGCAATGCCTCCCGAGACATTAGCATGGAAATGCCTGCTGTCATGTGAGCTGTGGAAGAAAGTCCCTGATTAGAGCAAGGTGGTACAGTATAATTGAGGTGAGCAAAGGTCTCAATACAAAGAGAGAGTTGTGATCGAGAATTACCCAGAGCCTTCAGGATATTACTTTTTACACCTCAACTTTTTTTTTTCCCCTGTTCATTCAGCAAACACGCAAAGCGCAGCTTAATCGAGGGTCTGGAGGTTACCCAGCTTGCTTGTCTTTTTATGGAAGCCGAGGTGGCTGAACAACACAGCACCCTCCTTTCCAAACAGCCTTGCTGCAGTAACTGCTGGAGAACAGGTTCAATTTCAGAGGGGGTGGGCCAGTTGAACACGACCCAGAAAAGGCTATTTTCTCTAAGGGCAATCTTCACCGGCTGGAAAGGGAGGAAAACGGTAGTTGGCCTTTCATCGGGAAAAAAAATAACACTGTTGTCAATTCATTTCTCACAATGATAAATTGTTTCGTGAATTAACTTTAGGTAAACACCACTTTTATCCTGCATGAAACAACCCCCCCAAAAAAAGGAAGACTTAAAAACAAAAGCAGAATCACTCCAAGGTGCTTTTCTAACAATTTGTATCTCTTTTGGATGAAAGAATTTAATTCCATGTTGAAATTGCAATGTGCATTCTGATAGACACCTTGGCAATGCACAAATTAGTCAAATTCTTTGGCGTAATAATCATCATGAAAGGAGATGATAGGAGCCTCTATGTCTCCGGGGTGGGATTATTAGAAGTGTTTTTTCTCAAACCTAAAAAATGTTTCTTTCTATTTCTACAAACCCTCTTTCCTGTCTGTTCAAACACAACGTTTCTGCTTCACACCTTGACTGGGAAAGCTTGATTTAATTCCATATGGAAATCTGCCTTTACCCTGTGACGCACCAGAGTGGATTTTGAATTGAAAAGTTAAAGATAAGTTACACCAGAATTTAAAAAAACAAATCCTTTGCCCAGTAGATGAAATCGTGGTAACCAGTGAACTCAGTTTGTATTCAGAGTTATGTGTTGACCATACTTTCCATGTCCACTGAGAGTTGCATACTTGTTCTAGTCCCGGTTATGTGTACTTAAATTCCTTAAAAGATGGGTTGTACAAATGTGGGTACTATATATTGTACATGGAGCATGGGCAGTTGATGCATACTGTCAGAGAGGTTAAACATTTGGGGCTGCATGCGGACATGAGCATAATGGGGTCTGGACATAAGTGGGTTACATTTATATCACAAGGACCCTAGTGGACCCCCAGCTGAGCGCCGGACGCAGAAACTATGAATTTGACTTTAGAACTTGGTGAGCTCCGACACTAAACTTGTGCTTTCGACCAAGAGCAATATAACACCTATTAATTTAAAAAAATTAAAGTGGTACTCAACAGCAAGAAGTAATTAGTTACATTACTTGTGTCTTTTTAACAACTCCAAGGATGTTGCATCCACCCAGCGGCTCCTATATTGAACATCAATATGTGGTTTAATGAGCAATCAGTCCATGGTTTGGAGCTCATTACTGAACAGCAGAAGTTTATCTCCAGTCACTGTACACAACAGAGAGGCTTCATGACTCAGACACACTCTCCAATTTCAAATAAAGCCCAGGTCAGTTTTGAATGGATTTTTACCAGTGGCTATAGCTGTAAATACAACTTTGGGGACACTGAAATTTGTATTCTTCCTCTTTTTGTAGAAGCTAGTTAATGATCCAACTTGCAATTTCCAATATAATGGACATTTTTTAAAGTATCTAATGTGTTGTACAATTCAATTTTTTAAGCAGAGCAAGCACTGAAAGGTGATTAAAAACCTTCATTTAGTTGGGGATTTATTACTTAAACACCCCAGGTAAATCCAGATTGTTCACACTCTGTATTCTTATATAAATAAGGTGACCAGATTCTTCACCAGATTCCCTAAGGGAACTGCACGTGCACATGCATGTGCTTTTGCATGCACCACAGTTGTTTTTCATCAGGATGGGGGACAACACTTTGCACACATATACCGAGTCCACCTTTCAACACCATGGATGCCAGGCACCTTACAGAAGAAGGACTGAGCCACCAGGACACTGATTGTGGCTTCAGTGACAGCTAACTGTTAGCGTGATGTCAGGCTCTGTAAGAAAGAGCCGCCAGCAACATACAGCCTTGACAACTACACACTGATTGACTGACAGCCATTTAGACCAATCACTTGTGAATTCAGTGTAGGATGGGAGAGTTTGCCAGTGAATGTTGAAATGCCAGATCTTGAAGTGACGGCCGTATCCAGAGCTGCACAACTGAGGTAGAGATATGATAAAATGATTTTTGTCTCAGCGCATTCAAAAATTCAAAAGACAGCATTCTCCCTCATCATTATCACAGGGTGTGTACGTTTTCTTTGCACTGATGTTAACTGAAAGACAACAACACACCAGACTGTGTACTAGCTGAGGTGCGTACCACGTATTGTCATTGTAAGCTGAGTTAATCAATTTTGTTTTGGGGTTGTACCATGTTTGCTGCATCAGTCCTACTTCCTGGTTTGGCCCAAAGAGGTGGCTGCGGGTGGAGCTTGGCTAAATACAGAGGCCCACTAAATGGACCAGAACAAGAGCTGTATGCATGTAGGGGGGGATTGTGTTTCTATGTATGGGGTTGAGATTTTTGTCCCGAGGTTATTGTCTCCACATATGTCTCCCTCTTGTCTCATTTTGTTGGGTTTAAGTTAATTGAGTTCATGTCCTGATACCAGTATTGTTTGAGTAAAGTCCTGTTTGCTCTTCTATGGGCCCAGTTATCGACTAAATGTATTTATTTATTTATTTTTCTTTCCTTTGTATTCCTGCTTTGTGAAAAACTTTATTACTATTACTTAATACTTTCATTTATTCATGTATCATAAAAATGTAGTAAAATCATTGCACTTTATGTCAGTCAGGATAAGTAACTCCCATAACCATAATGTCTGCATTAAAACTGACATATTGACAATACCGGTGTTTTCCATTAAAACTACTAAGATGTAAAGAATCTGGCTTTAACCTGACACAGATTAGTATCTATTATTTTAAATAACAACCCAAACTAAATAAAGGTTTTTAACCATAGATTATAGATGGAAGATGCGTCTTCATTTCCTCCCATTATCAAGAAATGAAGCCAAAATACAAACTCTGCCATCTTGCACATTTGTCTGTGCAGTAGCAACGCAGGGAGAATAGCAATGTCCCGCTGATACACAATGTTTTCTCTTTTTTTTCAGGAGGAAAAAACTAATTTAAACCAAACTTATTGGAAAAATTAACACTTTGACTAGATTAGTGTGATAAGAACTAAATGAAATGGAAAAAAAGCATATTTCAGGAATTTTCTTTTGAATGCATTCTTTAGCCTTTGTTATTTGGTGTAGGTCCCATCTACTGTGATATTTCAGCAAAACTCCAGCCAGCCACTAAGTGGCAATGGGGGCACTTTGGCTTCACTTTTGGGGAGCAGTCATTCCCTCCATCTGGTACTTTTAAGTAATCTATACACATAATTTGCCCAATGTCCAATCCTGGACCTGGACCACCCCAACAACCAAAGTCACGCCAGCATCAAGAATCAAGAGTGACGCAGGCGTGTGAGTGCTCAGACTTTCTTTTAAATATGTCTGTTTGGATGTGTTTTTAATGTACCTTTTAAAGCACCTTTAGCACATGTAAGCAAAGACAAATTTCTTCTGAAACAAATGATGAAGTATTTTCTATTCTATTCTATTTTTAAGACCCAGCGATGTGTCAGTGTCAGTGATTGAACATTGTAGCAGCTAATTAAATACAGTGGGCTATGACAGGTGTGATAAGTGTGACAGGTAAGATAAAAATACCTAATAGCATTCAGTACACACTGAGATGTTGGTTCACCACTTCATCAACCTCAGAGCATTTTCACCATGTTTTATGAGATAGAAGCTGAGAACTGAGAAGAAATAATGAGCGGTCAGACAGAACAATAGCGTAGAAGAGTGTTGCCCTGTGTGTTTGTGTACAGGAGAGGGAGTGGTAGTGTGTGTAAGTGAGAGCCCTTGGGATCCGAGCTACTGTAAGTAATAATATAAAGGAGATTTGGAGTTCTGGGACATGATCCTCTTACGAGCTACTGACAATAACAACACAGATTCAGTTGTCTCGCTCTCTTAGTCACATGCTGCACATGTGCACTGTAATGGAGGGAGGCTGTAATAACACAGCTGCTGTCCCAGACAAAAAAAAAGAATAACCCCCTGTATAGATTGCGAGGCCCACTCCCTGTGAGAAAGCTGAGCTGGTACAGCAACCACAGAGCACAAACAATTACAACTTTATATAGAAAAGTGATTGATTCCACTGTGAAAATATATGAATTACCCATTCAAGATGAAGGGAATAAGAAAGAAAATAATGCAAAATATAGTGTGGCCAATTAAAAAGGAGAGCATTGCTATAATTGAGGGTTGTATCAATCTTTGTGAGGGTGTAGGCCCATATCTGTTTCAGTTTTTAACCAAATGATTATGGTCACTTATTAATTTGACACATGTCTGCCTCTATGAATTCAATAAATACATTTGCATTTGAATCATGCAAATGGTCAATTAAAAGTGTCATCTTAATTAATTCATGGTGTCTAATTAATTGTGATTCTCTCTTTTTGTTTTCCATCATTTATGGAAATATAAATGTTCTCCATTGTAAGATGTGTTCTCTTTCTATTTCCTTCCCTTTTACATTGTTCTATTCTATATTTAATTATGTGTATGTCTGTTAGTTTGGGGGCAGCTGCACTTTGCAATAATGCAATTGTAATGCATATATTGCATTATATGTTGCTTTGCAATCAATTTAATCATGAAACATTTGTTTATTTCATCATAAATTGTCACATTATAAATTTGCCTACTGGTTCTGATGGTCAGCGTAGTGCAGAAATAATTTTTCAAAAATAATTGTTCAATAAAATCGTTTACATTTTTACCCAAGAAATTACCAAAAGTTCCAATTTAATTTCTTTTTTTTTTAAATCAAATTACAATTTTTCATCTGCAGAAACAGACACTGCCATTCTATGGGATGAGTGAGCGGCCTGCAACAACAAACTGTAGAAGGTTTACAGTGCAGTTGATTTAACAACTATGTTCGTCACACCGCAGCAGAAATAAAAATGTGTTACAAAATAATACAAGAGTCTCTGATTTGAGAGAGAGGCTGTGGATAATTTTACACATGGGTGGCACAGCAACAGGGTGTCATTAATTATTTAAATCTCCATGCACAGCCACAGGATAAGTCAGGAAACAACCGTGAATAATGCTCAGTGATTCATTTTACACCTGCTATTAAAACGAGTGTCCACATTTAGATATAGATCTGATCGCTCTGTCACCTTCCCCTCGCGTCTGCGCAGGTCCAAAAGACAACGAAATGAAAAGGGACAGATGAAAAATAAAACTAAAAAGATGGCAGCCATCTGTGAAGCTTTGTTATTGTGTGTTCGTGCTTTTCGTTTTGGTCTTGTCTTCGCTCCATCCACGGGTGTTTTCGAAAATGGAGACAGCTCTGTGTGTTTCCTGGCTAATGGCTGCTCGCTGCCTAGCTGCTGCTAACTCACTGGTTTGGAACAGTCGCATGTGATTATTATTTCCACCCATAAACTTACAACTCATAAAAGCATATCCAATAAGTTCTAATAGCACAGCATCATTCATCAACTTACCCATAATTAAGAATCTGCTCAGAGCTCATGCCTACAGCAAAAGGCGAAAAGGTTGGGCCACACAAAGTCTGCATAAATCCAGTAGGACAGACTCACACCTATACAAACCCTCACAAACCCTGCTTACATTACACAGCCAGCATACCGGAGACACCTTTATTAATGTTGTAAATCATCACGAGACACCAGGATTTCAAGTTAACCAAACTTCCCTTTTATCTAAATCATATTTTGTGTTTGTTTGTTTAAAGATACAAAGGTTGCTTCAGATCCCATCCACTCTCCCTCTCGTGCTGCGTTTAAAATGGATGAGAGGAGCTCAGGCAATTATTACTGACTCAAATGACTGACCTAGTATTGCTTTTATTAATAATGTATTCAGCCTCTCTTCCATGTTGCACCTAGCTATAACAGAGCCTTCCGTGCTACTTAGTCCATCCAGTTAAATTAAACTTAATTTTTCATGATCCTTTTTTTAAAATGAATCAAATTATTCATTTATTTGTTAATCCAAAAGAAAAGTCTATACTGGAACATTCCAACCTCCGTGTTTACCATGCGAAAGCGTTATATCACATATAATCCTGCCATTGCCGCAGGAGGAAGCGGTAGCAACTTCTAGCCAATAGATGAGACATAATCACTTCCTGTGGTTCATCAAAACAAAGAGACAGAGACTGAGGAGCCAAGCTGATCCTGGTCCCACAACACACTTCCTGACATCAGCAGAAAGGAAATGCCTCCGATCTATAATGGGAAATGCAGACGAGACGCGGCAGGAGGTGGGATGGAGAAGTGGGTTGATGGATCACCATTTCCTATTCTATAGGGTCCCAGATAAACAGTGGAGGCAAGGTAAATACAAATACATGACATTTAAACTATCAATTAACTACTGTGTCAGGTGAGTGTATGCTACGTCCTGATAAGGGGAGTGATTTCCTACGCTTGAAACGCTGAAAAGAAATGCAAAGGCCGTATAAAAGAGACGTGTGATAACTATCAGCACCTAAAGGACGACTCAGTGCGAGTCACATGAAGGGTGCAGGCCCGGAGGGACCGGTGCAAGGCTGCCAGTTTGAAAAATGGGAAGGTGCATTGGCTGAACTTTATCTGGCTATCTAGTAGGAATCGACCCCCGTGTGTCCCTGTGTGAGAAAAACAGTTCACTAATAAACAACGCAGAAAAGCGAGGGTGACATGAGCTGTGTGCATGAAGCTGCAGACCAACACACAGCAGCTGGATGGATTAGACTTTGTTGGCGATGATGCTTCATTCTCTGAATTTATCTCTGGGTCGTCTGATGCACCTCTGTACCCTCCACTTTAGTCAATGCCCGGAATATTAAATTGTCGAAATTCAATTTTAAGCTCTTTTTATTTTTATTTTCTCGCCAGCCTCTTTATTCAAGAGCGTGACATCTTTCAGAGGCCTTTGAATGACATAAAAAAATAGTGGCGCTTTTTCTTAGCAAACACAGACAAGGAGTCAAGATGTCTGTAGTGAAAATCGATTATATCAATTCTGGAGAAATAAAGACCAATTTCATGGCTTGAGAATGACATTTTGTATTGAATTGTGTTGTTGCTATTTTGTCACTTTGTGTTCAAATGCACACAAGGTACCGGGGTGGTCAGGTTAGGGATGGGGAATGGAACATTTTGACATGCACTCAAGTAGCATGGTAACATCAAGTTGGATGGTTGGTTATTTAGAAAACAGTTTTCAGATTGGTTGGTATATCATGGGGGTTGGGAAAGGCAGTTGGGATACGTCTGTTACTCAGGCTTTACCACACATTTGTAAATCTTGCTTGCAAGCATTTTATACTGTGCTTTTTAAATGCAGCAGGTCGGTCTCCCTGGTCCTTATTTTGAGCCAAGCTTGGCACATTTGTCAGAGTAATTGGATTGCTGGCACCATGAGAGGAAAGGTTGTGTCTGTATTTCACCAATGGTCGACTTTCCAGATGCAGATGCAGATAGATTTGTCTTTTCGGGTCAATTTCCATTTTCTGTCCGAGTTGATTCAATTATTTTTGACGCCTCCAGAAGGACCGATATTCACTTCCACCCCCCTCCCCTCCCCTGCACTGCTGTCACAGAAATTCTCCCTGTGTGAAGTCTGTCATGCACTACGAGCTTGAGCTTGTAAACCCTTTAGATGTACGCATGGCCATGAAAACATGTTCCTCCAGCAGAAATCGAACTGTGCTAACCAAGCAAAGCATAAAAACACTTTGTCCATACTGGCAGAGATGGTAATGGCACATTGGCTGATCATCAGCTTGCCAGAGGTACTATGTTCATTTAATGAGACATTTGTAGAGCTAGTCTCAGCAGGCACTGTATGGTGTATCTTATTAACTGCTGAGATGTGAACGTTGGATCGGCGACATAACAATGGCCAATTAACACTTAGAGAACTAATGAGAGCAATCAGTTTCATGTGTTAAACCTTGCTTTGTTTTCTCTGTAACATCTCCGTTCTGTGCAGGTCTTAACTCTATCGAAAAACAAATTCACAGGTCGACTCAGCAGATGACAATCTGTTCCTCAGGGCAATTGAATCGGAGAACTTACTTTTAACGATCTAAGTTCGTGGTCTAAAGTGGAAAGTGGAAGAGCATTTAGGACATGTCCTAAACCACTGTGGGTAGTTTAATGGTGGACAGCAGTCGTCACTGGAACAGGGACAAAAGGTATAAACAGATTCTGAATGTGAATTTGCAGAATCTAGCGAGGGACATGAGTTTGGGACTGGAAGCCTTCTGGTTTCTAGTTTGACCGATCACGTTTGACCAGGCTTTGGTTACCCGCAGTTAAACGGTCCGTGTGGAGAGCAAAATGCATTAGCTTGGCCTCGACTTCTGTGATTAAAAAAAAGCTAGTCGGACTGAAAAAAGTGTACAGCAAATGGAAGAGAGCCTTTGCCCAGATATCCTCTGTCTACACTGGAAGCCCCATAATATTGGCCATTGGCCCCAGAGGCTAATTTGACATTAGATGATAACTAAAGATTGGAGAGATTGGTAATGTGCAAACAATGGGCCTGATCACCCCTCCCCCCCCTCCTCCTGACTTCTCTCTTAAAGACTCCTCTCAGAAGTTCTTTCAGCTAACCTTGATTTAACGATAATCCAGTTTAATCGATGATACTCGTGTATCATCATCTCGCCTACATGGAACTGATACTGGACAGTTACATTTCCCGAAAACAACTACTCAACTTAAATAAGGGAAAAATATGACAAATTCAACTTCAATGTATTTGAGTTTACAGCCAATATCCCCAATATCATATTTATTTAAGACTTCACCTGATTGGTCGTCCTTCCTTTCTACTTCTTCACTTCCTACTTTTACTCCATCTTACATTTTTCATGGTTTATTTTCATTTAATTCCTCTCTTGTTGCTTTGCCTCATCCTTCTTTATGTCTTTGTCCTCCCATTTCTCTTTATTTTCCTTTATGCTTCATTTATCACCTTCCTCCTTCTCCCTGTCGTCCAAGTTGCAGCAAATACGTCAAAATCCCCCTTTTTCTCACCGTTCCATTTTATGCCTCCCTTTGGTTCATCCTACATCCATTTCTTTCTGTCTCCCCTGCTGCGCTCCTTCTTCTTTGTTTCCTTTCCTCCCCTTTTTTCTTTAATTTTGTCCCTTTCCTCTTTTTCTTCTTCTATTTTTCTTCTAGTTTTCTCCCTTTTTCTCCCTTTTCCTCTGCAATCCCTTGTCCTTCCTTATTGACTTCACTTGTTTACTTGTTTTGCTTATTCCCTTTTCTTTCCCTTAATTCCTCTTTTCCTTCTGCATCTCCAACAATGTATAACTTGCTTTATTTTCTTAATTTTCTTGTGCCTTTCCTCAATTAAATATTTTAAAAGTTGGAAACTCTCTCATATTTTACTACTTATCGCAGGGCAGTCCTTTGAAGGCGAGTATTTTCCCTTTTACTGCTGTGAAGAATGTGAGCACTTCTTTTTCTGCTGACAGTCAATCCATCAAGGCTGGAGTCTGCCCTCCGCCTCCCGAGTAGCACACAGCCTTAAATGATTTGACAGAACCAGCCAAACCAATTCCGGACTACAAGTCCCACTAAAACAAACTTTGCACCACTGTAACCCCCTGTTGTTCCAAACAATGCCACGCTTTGCTGTAGTATTGTTTTGAAAAAAGAAAGGTTCTGTTAAAGCTGTATGACGGATCCGTTTGGCCACAGCCTCTTACTGACCTGAATCCTATTTAGCACAGCCCCGGCCTATTTCATCCTCATACTTGGGAGTCTGGCGGCGTTCAGCCAGCACCCACTAAACCTTCCCATAAAGCCAGAAGAGTGAGACTCAGTAAATAAACAGTTCATTTTCATATAATATCCAAACTCTTCCATTAATATTCATTGAAGGGCACAAGCAATCCTGAAGCCCAGCCATGCAGAAAGAGAGAGAGAGAGAGAGAGAGAGAGAGAGAGAGAGAGAGGGAAGGACGGAGGGGAGTGACAGGGTCCAGACAGTTACTGGACAGACTCAGATAGAGGGAGAAAAGGGGAAAAAAGAGAAAAGTAAGGACGGCGGACTGGAAAAGACACAGAGACAAAACTGCGCGTGGTGACGTGCGTCCATTAATGAAACTTGACCTTGCCAACAGCTGTGCTTACTGACTTACGAGACAATTATGTCTCACCAAGCTCCTGTTGCTGCCTGTATTTAATAGCCCCAGCTGTGTGTGTGTGGTCTAGGTGTTCCTCACATTGTGGGGACCAAAATCTCTGAACACATTAGCAAAAATGTGGAGCTGCCTTCCTCACTGGGACAAAAAGCAAGTCCAATGACCTAAATTATTTTGTGTGTGTGTGTGTGTTTGTGTGTCCAGGCAAAGTTACCGCTGCGAAAGATCTGGGCCTTGAAGACAAATCAAGCCGTACCAATTAGTGTCCTATCTACAATACCGTCTGCAATCGGCTTCATGTGCTGGCTCCGAAGCTCCCAGACACTCGTGCTGATTTCATGCACTGAAATCCGGACAATCTCCTGAAATTCTCCAGAGGGGCTGTATGTGAGAACATGGGTTGCTGCGGACATTCTCTGGAGTTTCTCCTGCCAGCCCACTGGTAGAAACTCTGGATAATGTCCAATAGACTTTGCAGCAGGAGTTTATCCTGAGGATTCACTGCGAGCACATGGTCGCTTTGATGATGTTTCTAAGTCACGACCGACGCCAAATATGTAAAAGACACCGAGGAAGCTGTCAACTTAACGATCACAAGATTCGAGAGCTGTTGGTGATGAGGGCAGACGACGTGTCAATGTCTCCGCAGCGGAATTCAAACGCTGCGTCCTGCCTCCGCCCGCTGTGCCATCCCTCACCTGAATGCTCCACAGAGCTCTGTGTTTAAAAGGTTCACCTGAATAAATCAATGCCATAGATTACACTTGTCCTTTGGAGACCTTTCATAGAAAAAAGGCTATGAAAGGCAGTTTCTATCAATAGATAGTATCCTGTAAATTTGCACATCCATTTTGACCAGTTAACCAAAATTAACTTATTATTTTATACCTCAAGGTTGTATATTATAATTCATCATGTATCCCTACTCTGCTAAAGGTCTATCTTCTATTGATAAAAATGCAACTTAAATCCTGCTTTTGGCTTAACCACACCAAATGAGTTACATTGCAGTCATAGCTGCACACACAGTTTTTGATCACAGCACTCTTTGCTTATCAATACTGATATTATTCAATTTTAGCCACTATAGGGAAAATAATAAATGAGTCAAGTCAATTTAGCCGTGGCTATCTCCCCAGCTAGCTGTGCCTTGATAAACTGGGGCTATCTTGTTTAAACTGTCTGATTGGCTATTTCTTTATGACAATGTGTGGCAGTGCTTTGGCTCAGTTTTTGGTTCAGTTCTGTATTAAAGGTAAATATTCTGTTTTTATGGAATTTACAAATTTTCTATAGCATGGATTAGATAGCAGTGTTTACACAGTAAAACAAATGTCAGGAAAGCAGATTAAGGTCCTAATTTAACTCTAACTGGGACGAGCCCCGGTAGATGAAACTATGATACATGTCCTTTCTGAATGTCTTGCAGCTGAGATAATAAAACTTTTCGGTGCTGAGAGGTGCGATGTATCTGACCTACGCTTCCAAGACACAGCTGTGGCTTTGCTGTTTTATAGACTGCATAAAACAAAGGGCATGATATATCAGGTCGTATTAAAGCAGGTCGGAAGCCTGAAGTTCAGCTTAATGCATGATGTCATTGTTTTTCACACACACACACACACGCACTTCTCTCCATGAATATCTTGCTTTATGCAGTCTTGCTCATTAAATGAGACACAGGTTCAGTTACAGCCAATATCAATTCGAATATTGCCCATGTGGGGCGGCACTGTGGTGCTGTGGTTAGCACAGCCGCCTCACAAGGTTCCCGGTTGGAATCCCAGCCGGCTTCTTCCTGTTTGGAGTTTGCGAGTTCTCCCAGTGTTTGCGTGGGTTTTCCCTGGGTACTCCTGCTTCCTCCCACGGTCCGCTGACATGCAGAGTTGGGATTAGATTAATTGGGGACTGTAAATTGACTGAAGGTGTGAATGTGAGTGTCTCTATATGTCAGCCCCTGTGATAAACTGGCGACTTGTCCAGGGTAGTACCCCGCCTCTCACCCAATGTCATCCGAGATTGGCACTCAAAGGACAAGCTGTGTGGATAATGGATGGATGGATATTGCGGTAATGGCTTTAAAGAAAAGTACCTTACATGTAGGTGTATAATGTTCTGGTGATAATCAAGAGTCGGGCTGCAAAAAAAATGCCACATCCAACAGTTCCTTTAATGCAACTCAGTCGTGACTTTCATCAGACCCTCTTTGCCTGGTGAGTGCCCCTGTCTTTCAAACTCCATGACTCGGTTTCACAACAAAAGGTTTCTGTTAACACGCCTGAGGCAACGCAACCCTGATGGCATCATAATGGCTGATTTCTCAGACTAACAAAGTTTGTCAAGAGTCAAAGAAGACATTATGCAAATGTGGCAAGCGTGTGAACTCCCCGAACGCGAGTAGAAAATGTAAGAAAAGAAAAATGACGAACAAAATAAGGGAACACGGATGCTCCCCGTGCTTTGGCGCAGCATCCCTGCTCCCTCACATTAGACACCACACCCATACGCTACTAGACGGTGCACGTAAAAACATCCCAACTGGCTACTGGGATCATTCAAAATGCAGCGCATGTACTGTCCCCCGGGTGAAGCTGCACAACACGAAAGGAACTGACTTCCACTCAAAATGCAAACTACGTTCGTGTGACTTTTTTTTTTTTTTGTTCTGCCCGAGGCTCAGTCTGAACTGCTAATTTCACTCGTGCCGTCGTGAAATTTATTTTGAAGATAAGCAGGCTTAAAGAGTGCTGTGTTTGTGGCCAGGTTTGCTTTTGATTGACAGCTCTCTCAGACTTCAAAACTGAGAGGGCGCTCCCCGACTCTCTTTGCCCAAGTTTTCTGGCTCCGGAAAACAAACACCGACAAAATAGCTAGCTGCACACGGCACCAACCTAAATCCAGCCTTCAACGCGTCCCTGCGAGTGATGTTCCCGACAGCGTCCTTGTTTTTCTACACATGCCAAAAATGCACTGAAAGTATGTTTTGTGGAAGATGAACACACAGATCATCATTATTTAGGGATTGCATACCGCAGCATAAATCGCGATAACAGAGAACCCTTAACACACTCCAGTATCAGCTAGGACATCAGAGGACAACTGATTAAAAGGACAGGTGCTTTTCTATGCTCCCTCTCCAGATGGTGTCAGAGGTGTGTTGTTGAAAGTCGGCTGCGTGCGAAGGGATCAATGACGGCGACGTATCTGACTGCCAAGAACACGGTCTCTCTTCCTCCGCTCCGTCCCACTTCTCATCTCTAAAACTTTGTCACTTTCCTCCACTGGGAACAGAAAAGGGGTAGAAATCATTTATTTTGTTTGTGCTCACAGAGGAGAGGTGAGGCGGGGGGAAAAAACGGTAGCACCCCGTCAATAATTGATGAGGTTTAAAGAAGGCGAGTACCTCGGTCCTCCCCGGCCTTTGGATCCTATCGGGCGAAAAAACCAAAAAACCCTGTTTACCTGTAACAGTGGCCAGACACTGACTGGAGAGTGCACTTACTCCAGTGTGTAACCACTCTCCCACCGTCGGCTCTGTCTATGCCCACGCTGTACATAGAGCCAAGATTAGCTCCTGGGAAGAGTCTGCTGCAGTGTCCTCTCAGTTAACCACACTCAGTCATTCAACCATTATTTATCACAGACCAGGGTCATAAACTTAAAATGCACCTAAACTCACTTCTTTCTTTATATATATATATATATATAAACAGGAAACACTCAATTTGACCGATCCAGCGTGTTCCCCGCCTCTGGCCCAATGTCAGCTGGGATTCGCTCCAGCTCCTCCTGCTCCGCTCCAAATAAAGGATGGAGAAAACCATCACTTGGGATGTGTAGTAAGAACATGTACCTCTTTAATGAAGACAAAATAATTGCACAATATTAAACAGTCCAGAGCCTGTCTGTGCC
Organism: Hippoglossus stenolepis; assembly: GCF_022539355.2. NCBI lineage: Eukaryota > Metazoa > Chordata > Actinopteri > Pleuronectiformes > Pleuronectidae > Hippoglossus > Hippoglossus stenolepis. Next base: position 2,800,263 of record NC_061503.1, on the reverse strand, counting down.
TAGGTATTATTATTATAGCCGATAATGCTCATGCTAACTTTACACTCTTCGCCATCTTCAAGAAAACACCTTCAGGAACCGACTACATCAGACATTAGGTGAATTAACTCCTGTCCATAACAAAGTATGTCTTTTTTTTTATAGATGGGATATATAGGCCGTAAGACTGTACTTAGAGATATACAACATGATAGATTCCAAAGCTATCCCTATACCTGCCTCATCCATGTTGGTGGATTGGACATGGTTCAGACTAAAAAGTCAAAGAACATGACAAAAAAATGTGTTAAAGATGTTTTGGGTCATTTTTGGCAGTTGTTCTCACAGTCATGTATGTTCAAATGCTGGGTTAGGGTTAGGTGTTCAGACTGTCTCACGATTGGTCAAGCAAATCTGTCGGCTGGATCACATGGCTCCACACCATGATCACTACTGTGCAGACTCTTTATCAAAAATATTACGGATTCATTTTTGTTCAGTGGGAGAAAGTGGAGACACGTCGTCCATGTTTATGTACACTCTATGTTTAGGGCTTGTATCTGGAGTGGGCTAGGCTAGGATGGGGGAAGCAGGACTAATAATGCCCTCTACTCGCAGCATTAATAAGTCAATCTGCCAACATCGTGTGAAGGCATCATCCCATTTTCTGGCATTTCATTTCTACTAGTGTTTATAATTTGGTGAATGGTAACAATCGTCCTACATTAATCCTGTCGACCCCATAACCTTGGATGAACACAAAATCACCTGGATTACTTTAAATAGTTTAAATTTAATGTTCATGATCATTTCTAAGCCCTTTAAAATATCAAATTTGTGGGCATTTATTTGTTTGTCACTTATTATCTCAAGTGCATTCACACACTGACTAGAACTTGAACCGTCACTTTAACTCAGGGCCGATGTCAGGGTTTTAAGATTTGCATGTCCGCTGTGTTAAACTCTCTTTGCAGAACATTGGCTGCAAACGAATCCAGAAGGACTGGTAACATGGCAAAACAATCAGTGACTATCACAGAGAGAGACGGGACAGTGAAGCCTGGATAAACATTAGCTCTCGGTGTGTGACCCACCCGCTTACTGTAGAACACACTCCCTCTCCCTCTCTCTCTCTCTCTCTCCATCTCCCTCACACAAACACACACTATGCCTATTCCTGTTGCAGGACACACATCTGCACAGGATTATCAGATTAGCAGCTGGAGATTTGGCTTCCCTGACAGGGCCTGTGTGTGCTCGGGAGTGAATTGGGGCGCTTGGCTGGCGCTGATGTATCCAGCGGGCAGAGCTGCTTTTTGATTGGTTCCTACAAAAGCTAACTGTCCACCTGCAGTGCGATGCCTCCATCTCACCAGTGACTTGTCTTCCTTCCTCCTGTCCTTTCTCAGCCAGTCCCCCGTCACTGACTTACTCGTTTCCCCTCCTCCGACTGAGTCAATCTCTCACAAATACCCACATTCACACACTTACACACGTACACACACTCCCCATCCCATCTCCCTGTGGTAAATTACAGCTGGCGTGGAGGTCGTCTCACTCCAGCTGGCTGATAGACCTCAGATTCCTGAGCAGCAGATGTGATGAGCTGCGGCTGCTTGGGGACAGGCAAGGTGGTCACTCTCACACATACACATGGTCCTGTTCGCTAACACACACACACACACACACACATTGGTATGTGCTAAAGAAGTCTTCTAATCTGTTCCATTCATTCCTTGATCTCAACATTAACCCTAATCCGTAACATTAAAAGCAAGTTGTGAGTAAGGATGCTCATTGCATTAGAAAATTGTAATGACATTTCTCTATGTACACTTAACTCGTCTCTATTAACCAAACAGGAAATTAAAATCATGAATGGAGGCATAATCTGAGCGTTTGGTTGTATACTTTCTCCTTGTAAATCCTGATACTATATATTAATGAACAAAAAGGTTGTTTGTCATTGCCTTCCATAATTTTACATTGTATATAATATATATTATCCGCTTTGGTGAAGTTTAGGCAACAAAGAGTACTTAGATAAAGTCATTTTCAGGGAATGTGAAGCCAAATCATGGCTGGTGGCTGTCGACAGTATAGGTCATAAACCCTCCCTCCTCCATGTTAGTGGATGGGATATGGAACAAAGTAAAAATAGTCATAGTGCACTTTATTTATTATTTAATTTAGGTATTTGCTGCTGTCAAAATAGGGTGAAACATTAAGACAGCTGAGAATTACTCGCAATTGGTTAAGGTTGGCAGGATCTCAACACCGCGCCTCCATCCCCCAATCGCTACTGCACAGACTCAGGTACCAATTGATGTCATTGGTGCAAGATAAAAAAACAAAACAAGAAGCTCAAAGATGCACATGCTACAGACGGAGAAACTAAAGATTTGGGTGACGCTGCGGCTTTTGTTACGTTTATATATAGTCATCTAATCTGTTAATCTTAGAACATCTTGCCCTACTTGGTTCATGTTAGGGAGAACTGTCAAAAATGGTTAAAATAAAATTCAACATTGGCTTTTGGCAGGAGTCAGGCTGTAAACACTTCCGTCCGCCTCCCTGAGAGGCTCTGCTGCTCTGTAAACAGCATTTTGCACCTTTGCGCCCAGACGAGGACCCTCATTATTACCACGACTGCAGGTCAGCAAGATGTAAACAAAGACACATTTGTGAGTTTGTCCTTTTTTTCCGGGCGAGGACACTTTTCTTCTAATGGAGGAGCCGCCAGGGCTGGAGGCAGAGGGAGGGTTGCATATTAGCCATGCAGACACATTAACTGTGCACACAGACTAAATGTCAAGTGTTGTCATTTGACGGAAAAGTTGCTGAGACCTCTTTTCATGAGCAGCAGCCACCTGCATTTATTAATGTCAGCAAAGACGAGTGAGACGAGTGCTCGGTGGATAATCGTCTCGCATTTAAACCTGCATACATAGTGTATCACTAAGGTTGGTGGTAGTCAGTGTAGTTTATCTACTGAAAAGGTCAGAGTCTCTAATAGATTCTGAAAAACGTACGTAAAAGTTAGTAGGCCACATTTTTGTATTTCAGGTTGCGCTGGCTGGAGCTACGACTCAAAGCTAGCGATTTGACATCATTTTAAACAAGTAAAAAAATTATGATCGTCAACCATCTAAGATTTATACATGGAACTTATTTAACACCTGTAATTAGACATCCCATTGAGTTAGCTCTATCGCCTCTTTGTCAACTTATTTTCACAGAGTTACATTACTACTTTTACACATATGTTTTATGAATGCCCAGAGGAACAGTCCATTTGGTCACAAGTCACCAAATCCGACCCTTATTACGCCCTAAATGATAATTATCAGCTTCCTATGACTATGTTATAAAAAGAAATCTGGCTTTCGGACCAATGGCTGCCAAGACAATTCTGGCTATACCATGGAAACCACCACACGTACTGTCACTAAACCACTGGTGCTTCCTGATATCGGTTTCTTTAAACTCTTAAGTTCTGTGTTGCACCACGGGGCCAAAGGAAAGACCAAACAGTCTCGGTCAGAAGTTGAATTGGCAGAATGTGTGATCGCAAAGATTTCTATGTTAGGAATGGATGTGTCTGTGACAGCTTGTATACAACACCACTTGTTGTGTTTAGCGTAAATAGATATTGATATGTACGTAGTTTTCAATACTACTTGCTTATAGGTATATATAGACATATGCATGGTAAGAAATAATTCAGACCTGGGCTGTATCTGTATATAAAGTTGTCAGCACGAACAAATAAAAAGATTGTTTACAACAGTAAGTTATCAGTCACGCCTCAGCACCTTGAATCTACCTCTGTGTATGACAGGTGCATTATGAATACAAATTGCCTTTATAAATAAAATTGTCTTGCCTCATATCTTTAGCTACCTAAAAATGCAAAAGGATGGAATAAAAAATTGGATCATCAGATTCCAGATGATTTAGATTCCATATAGAATCGAATGCTTTTTACGTAGTTTGCTGTAGATTTGAGGACCAATAAATAATTATTTACATAACTCTAAAATGCTAATCAAAAGGGCAGCGGACCAGACAGCCATGCACAGGTGGGTGGGTAGAGATTAAAACAGAGGCTCACTGCAGAGGCTACTGCGGGTTTGCAATGCGAGATACATCCACTCAGAGCAGAGGAGGGAGTCATTGTAGGCGATCTCTGCTCAGCGGCATATGGACGGCTGCTGGGTACACGTGTTATTGTCACAAATACACCAAAGGCTCTACCCTGTGATTTCATCATCCCATTTAAATTCCTAAGCTTCCCAGAGGCCACGTTTTTTTCCCCCTCTGAAGGTAACGTGTGATTATCTGCGGCGGTCACAGTTGCTCTCACAATGCGCTTGAGCAGAGGAAGCAGAGCCGCTAATGGGCCCCTGTCCCTGGCAGCAATCAGGTGTTTATATTAGTTTGCCTCGGAGCCAACACTTGGCTTGCACAGCTTGTTTTGAACATTTCAAGTAATGCGTGAGGTGGGGACTTCATTACTGCCTTTGCAATTTCAATGCCACGTCTGCGGAGGAATTCAATATTGAATTTCATAAACTTTCCGCACTTCCATCAAACATGTTCTGCAAGGTGAAATTCCATTTTAGCGTCGGGCCCCGGAGGCCACAGAGGAAAGAGGAAGAAGGGAGAGAGAATGAGTTCAACAACTGAAAACATTGAAAACATTGTCTATCTAAAAACCCAGGTCCTAAACACATTGTCAGATTGGTAAAATAAACACACACACACCCGCACGCACACAAATAACTTATATAAAAGCAGCTGTGCTAAAGACTGCCGCAGCACTAAAGCTGACAGCACAAAAGTCTGCTTTAGTACACCGTTGTGAAATCTTAAGGTACAAAGGATAAATTGTTTACTCTCAGCAAGAGAACTGATCCACACTGTGGACAAAACTGCAATGTGTTTCAGAGCTGCATGATAAATCAGCAGCGGATGCAGTCATTATTTAAGAGGAACATATACAGTTAGCTTTCCTCTAGGGGCCATATGGAAAAATGAAGTCATTTTTACAACACGCGCAATCTTTTTAATATCATCTTTAAATGCACAACATGTTCTTTTCTGCCACTCAAAGTCAGAAACAGCAGCTGTGTTCAACATGGACTTGGTCTGACTGCGGCTGCCTTGATCCGCCGACCTGATCTGCCGGAGGCTGCAGGGATGGAGTATAAAAACACAGCCGTCAAGTCAGACACTTTTTACCTCTCGTAGCGTCAGTGAACGACAGTAGCGGCCGATCTCAAGTCTTTTCACAGCTCCACTAAATCACAGTTCTGTGCTCATGAAAGCATACAGGGTGATGGGATCGGGTATATAGGGGGAAAGACTAGTGCAATAATTGCCAGAGATGCGCTATTAGAGAGAAAATTCATATTATTTTACACCAACAAACTCCTGAAGTTAACAGTTTTTACAGCTGAAAATTTAAAACTATATTGTAACTGTCAGATGGAGATCAAACACATCCGATCATCTGTGGAGAGAATAAACAGCAGATAATGGATCTAAATTTCTTATAAAATAAAAATGAGTAAAAAACGTAAGTCATATCATGCAACGATGATTTCATGAAGTAGCGTAGCATCGTGGGACTTCTCCTCACTATTGCCGTCAGCGCAGTCAGCTTCTCCCTGCGGCCAAATTATCTGCAGAGCAGGTGATTAGCATTGGTAAAAATTCTGAATAAAGCAGTTGACGTTAAAAATCCCCCTGCGAGATGAGCTGCCACTTGGGTTTGCTCAGGTTTTTTTCTTTGACGACTTAAAATCCAGACATTCAGGAGGTTTTTGCCAGGAGCTGAATTATCTATCGAGGTTTCCTCCGAGTGATTAAACGTGTTAAAGATATTGAATAAAGCAGTTTCACTTTTAAAATAACAGTTTCTTCTGCGGTTTGGCAGACACCGGAAGTCTCTGCACGGTTGTGAGCTGAACTCTCACTGACTCAGATTGTTATATCCGATAACTTCTGATCCAAATGTCACACAACAAAAATACGTCGTCATTATACCTTTAACAGATAAAGCCCCATTGTTAGATGCACGTTAAAGGCTCACAATATGATATTTATGTGTTTTTATTTTTATTAATTCACTTTTTGCTACTTTTTAATGCTACTTTCTGATCTTTTGGGGCAAATCTCAAGTCGTTCATTCAGATTTCAGATTGTATTCAAATGCTAAATGTATGTGAACATTTACCTTTCAAAGCTATATTGACAGCACCTGATATTAAGGACCGAATTCCCACAATGTGAGTGTTGCTACCATCCCTGTCTCCAAACCAACCAATCAGAATATGAACAGCATTTTCCTAAAAGGCCAAAATGATTAATGTGGAAAAAATAAATCCTGTGGACGCTCTGAAATAACTGTGGTGGATTGTTTTGCTGAATTTTAAACCATAAGAGCGACGTGACATGAGTGAGGTTGCACACCATGACACTGACTGCCATCAAGAATTTAGTAGACCATGTCACAAAGTGTGACGTGCAGTGAACTTACGCAATCGTGACTTGTCCAGTCTGACTCCTCTTCTGTATCTGAAGTCCAGAGCTGTGCCAGTGTCACACAGACAAAACTTAGTTCTCTAATAAAAGCCAACAAACCCTGTAAAGCTGCATGTCCGTTTTTGGACTCTGTTGAATTTTAGCACATGCCATCACATTTTTCACAAAGGGAATGCAAGTGACCTTCACTTCTACTTCCCTTCGCTCAACAGAGATTTGTGTCAAAATGACTTGAGTCCTTGGGGGCTGAAGTCCTTGCAGTGTTTATTTATTTTTTATTTTTTTTGTTGCTCCAGATTTTTGTCACAGCAAAACTGGACGCTTGAAAGTTCAATAATTAATTCCAGTCATTAGGGAGCTCTCATGTCAAGAGAGCCAAGTCAAAGTCGAATCATCAGTCCTCAGTTTGGAGACATAGTCTGTGTGTCAAGCAAATAGACGATGAGTTCGAAAAAAATAGAAAATCTGACAGTGAAATGATGATGATTAGTCACAGTTGTCTTTGCTCAAATGCAACTTGATTGCTGATTGCTGTAAAGTCATTTACTTCAACGAACATGACGGGAAATATCTCAAAGGATACGACCGACGTTAATCTCCACCAACAGATTCTGCGTGTGAATATGCATGAACCAGTAAGCGAAGGGGCAAGATTTTGAGGGCCTGAAGCCGTCTGGTTTCCGTTTCTAGTTTGACCAATCACGTTTGAGCGAGCTCCGGTCGCCCGCAGGTAAAGAGTCCATGTGGAGAGCAAAAGAGATGGAACACATTTTTATTCTATCTTCTTTCATAAGCCGATAGCTGTTGATAAACATTCACCAAAATGTCATCTGGACCTAAAACACCTATAAAAAAGTATTGTTGTTGGTGCTTTGGGTGGAGAAATGTTCAAATCCCGTGGACCCATTGGACTGTAAAGAGAATGGAAGACGGCCTGGATTTCTGCTGTCTACACGAGATGCATCAAATATCGGCTGCTGTCCCCAGAAGCGTGTTTGTCGTCAGACGAGAGACGACGGGCTGACGTTACTAAATAACAATAATTCCTCCTGAACACAATGTTATGTTGAATTTTGTACTTTCTGTTATGGCAAGTGGTTGCACACATTTGTTTTAAATCGAAATCAAGATATACATTTTAAGTTTTTTTAAAGTTTGATTGTGCTTATTATATTTCAGTAATTTAAAATTCACCTCAAAATATAGGTATGGTTTATTTACACGTTAAAATATGTTAAAATGTGTAACAATTTTAACATTTACAGCGAGTCAGGATCTATTTTCTCAGTGTATAAAACTAACTACAGCACCAAATGTGGATTCATTCAGTTTCCCACTGTAGGAATGGGTCTTTCTATGAAATGAAACTACAGCCTATGTTAATGGAACTGTTTCAAACAACTGATAGATGACGAACGCACTGTTGGTTTTTAAGTTTTCATTGTATTTGTCGACAATAAAAATATTATAGAATGATACATTAAAACATTTTATGAAACTTCTCGAGCTGCTGTATGCACCCGAAGGTGTAAAGAATGGACAATGAACAGGCAGAGAGAGACACTGAAAGAAAAGAACGGATGTTTCTTGAAACATGTTAAGTATGTTAACACTACACACACATGTCCGTCTCAGCATATCTATTATTGTGCTGACTTTTTGGAGACTGTGTTTATCTTAAAGTTACAATCTGCTAAACCAAAAGGTGGATTTTTTCCTCTAGCAAGTCGGTTTATGTTTATGTTAATAAGTAACTTTTCCTCCATTTGTATTTTTCTGTTAAGGTAGAGAAAAAGACCTTTTCAGTGTTTTTATACCAATCTGTCACCGTGTGGGGATGGGACGATTTCTGCTGAGAACATGTTAATGCAAAGCTGCGGAGTGAAAAAGTGAAAAAGGCATTTGTGTGTCTGAACAGATGGAGAAAACTGTTTACTCGGCACACTGTGTCAAGTCCTGTTTGAAAATGGCTTTTTGAGCACTTCCGGGCAGAGGAAGCAAACAAATACTGCAGGAGAAAAAAGATAATGTAAGGAGGAGAGGTGGAAATCACTCCACTGAATGTCTGCTATAACCCAGCACTTTGACAATATATTCTTGCTCTGGCCTTTTGCCATAAAAGAAATAAACTCTATAAGAGCACACACACAACAAGTCTTTATAGATCTCGCCACAACTGGAGTCCACAAATCAATACGCTCTTTTTTTTCTCTGGAATATCTGAAACAGCCAGGCTCTTCTGTGGATCTGGTTGGTCTGATTTTTCTGATCTTTGATTTGGTCATTAGAGCAAAAATCCAGCCTAAAGGCAGCGTAATTACTTCTATAGTGGTAGATAGTTTAGTCAATACAAGTGGGCATTAAAGATATATCTCCCCAAACTACAAACCATGGAGGCTCTTATACTGAAGAGGCTCAGACTAGGTCTAAATTCACTGCTGATAAATTAGGCTGATTATTATACTTATACGCTGATTATAATTCATTTTGAAAAGCATTATTTGATCTGGATTGTGGTTACATCAAAACCTAATCACCGACCAGGACTCTCATTGGCCCTGGCCCCTGAAAGTCCCAGACCCACTCTGTGTCAGTTGGTCCATGGTGAATAAATTAAAGGTTCAGTGTGTAGGATTTAGTGACATCTAGTGGTGAAGTTGCATAAATAGTTCATAAAGACACCCAAACCTCCAGTTAGGACCTTTACTTGGCCTTGTGTCAGACAACATGGGGACACTGGTGACTGTATGCTGGCCATCCATGATCCACTCTAATGTCTCCATAGGTTGGACAGGGAGGGTAGCTGTCCTTTGGCGGACGCTACATGTATTGGTTATTTATGCCTACAGACAGAGTTGATGTCTGTGCTGGAGTTGGGCAAGCGTCTCTCCTAAGAAAGAGTCTTTGCAGCTTGTGTAGGAAGTCCTGGCACACAGTCAGCCATGCTGGGGTGAAGTGGTTCTTCAGCCGTAAATATCTAGAGGTGCTCAGGATATCACAGTAACCTGTAGGCCAATATTTTGTTTTTGCTGCCATGGAAGACAAATACATTTCTTGGTCATTTTGGATGATATCTCTCCAAATTGTCCTTGAAGGTTTTTAATACTGGGCTCTTGGAAGGTACGCAGTATAAGAGGCCCTAAATGCTGATAAATAACAAATGGAAAACACAGGTAATAGCTCACTGATCAACTAACCAGCTTAAAATTGAAATCACATCATGATCTTGTAAAATCATTGTTCCTGCCTTCACAAACCTGCTGCTAAATTGAGTGTATGACTTATTTCCCCCAGATGCAGCCACAACACACACACACAAACACACACACACACACACACACACGCATCACAAACAAACACGTTTCTTTAAGTGTGCAATGAGCCAGATGTTGAAGTGATAATTGTCAGTACCATCTTAATGAGTTCAATTCAATTTTATTAGTAAAGCACCAGATTGCAACACACATTAGCTCGAGGCACTTTACATAGTGAGGTCAACACCCTACAACAACAGTTCCCACAATGAACAAACACTTGAGAAAAAACACATCTCCCTTTTAAGAAGAAGAAACCTCAAACAGAACCAGACTCAAGTGGTCAAGCAGCAGTCCCTTTATAAAATCAATCAATTAAATACACTAGATCCGGATTTTTATTAGGATCTGCACCACATTACACACACTTCTAGGTATCAGACCACTAAACTTGCCTAATTTTTATTTTTTATCAAGATCCATGAAGTATTCTCTGAGAAATTTGTGAAACTGTTGAAAAAAGCCCTGTATCACAACGTTCAAGAAAGTGAAAAAGAAATTCCTGGATCCGGAGCCACACTAGAATGTCTTCCCTCACCCAGACCAGGTGTTTTAGTGTAATCCTGACAGACAAACACACAAATGCAGATGGCAACATAACCTCCTTGGCAGAGGTAATGAATAATAAACAAGAATAATAAAATCACATTGATTCGTAATGATGTGTTCATTTGTGGCCAAATTACTACTATCGTATAGTATTTTGTTCCGTGTGTGGCTGATAAATAGAAGAATTATCAAAAACTAAATTTTGGGTGTTGCTAAACTTTACACGCTCTGTATTGTTCCCTCACCCTCCCTGGGTCTTAATCTCTTTTTGAGCTCATTTTAGGAAATAGGTTTTACATGGTGCAAATGCTAAACTAAAGTTGTGTGTTTGAAACTACAAAAAGCTAATTTTCTGAGTCTGTAGGTGAAAAAAGAATATGTGTGATTGTTGTGAAGTGACACTGTGTGCAATTTCCAATTTTCACATTGACTGTGATCCTTACGTACAGAGGGCCAATAGGGTCCCAAGATTGAATTCTTTCCCCTGCATGGACACCATAGTGGGTTAGTCCGGCCCTGCATTATATCCATACCAGTGCTGTATATTTATCATCTATATACATACTGCCTCTGTTGACTAACTACAGGCATATAAAACCATCAGCATGCATAAGACATGAGGCCTCCTCCATCATGCTATCGTTGGATTGGACTTCCGGATCATCTGCGAGAATAAGCAGTGTTTGTCTTAAGGAAAATAAACAATCCAGCAAATTACAGGCCAGTGATCAAATGAATATGACATAAATGATACAGGCTTTATGGATTTCTGTGGAGACTGAGGAGGAGGTTTAACTTCAAACGGTGCTATATGTAGCCCGTGTAACATCAAAGCACCATTGTCAAATAACCACGAAACCAGGGTTTATAATTAGCAGTCCATAATGAAATTACACCATAGTCAAGACGATTACTCCGCTCCCCTTCTGGAAGAGTCGTGAGAAAAGCTGTGTCGTCCTTTACTAACTTCCTGTTCTGACTCTTATTAATCATGTAAGAAAACAGGGGATTAAACACACTTTTGCGCCAATATTTAGAATAAAAAAGAAATATAGGGGAGGAAATAAAACTCCAGATGGAGTTGTCACCGCTGTGTGTTAGCGTCAGTATTGATTGGCCGCCCCTCTGCCCCAGTACATAAGTGGATTTTGTTTGCAAGCATTGAAATAACTGCTTTAAAAAAAAAAATGAAATAAAATTCCAGCTGCAACATTTGAGTCCAGAAGTATCGCCCCGGTTACTCTGGATAACCCACAGACCTCACTCTGAACAATTCGACCATATAATAGAAAGGGAATAGTAATACATAAAAACTAAAATTAAAGAAAAAAAAAAGAGGCATGCTCTCTTGTCTCTAATGAGCCTAAAGCTTTGGGACATGTTAAGCATGTCATTTGCATACTCAGCTCCAACTGGGCAGTTTTTTTTTTTTTCTCAAGTTGCCACAATACTGGAGCAATGCAAAGTAGTTCAATTCCCCGGTGATGGAAGTCCTGGTAGCTCATTAGAGCAGCTAGGCTGAACATTTTGATATTAACAATGGATCAAATGGTTATGTGTTCCACAACTTCACTGTGGAGGTTCAGTCTCACCAATCCAGTCACAGCAGGGAGCCGGCTTCAGTTTTTTGAAGAAACTGTATATAATGGCTCCATGACTATGTATTAATATATTAATGTGGCAAAAGAATTCCCCCTGTTTTCTGAAGAAGAGCACTGTTGTAAAAAAGGGCCCCACCCCTGAGTCAATGGGAGGTGCAGAGAACAAGGACAGGGCCCGTGCTGGTGCCCTGAAGACAGCAGCGAGATGGTTATCGTAGTTTGGCTCCGATTGTCTCACTTATCAACACACTAACCTCTGTAAACAGATTTTTGCATGTGAATGTGCTGAATCTGTAGATGAGGGTAAAATCCTTCTAGTCTGACCAATCACGACCGAGCTAGCTTTGGCTGTCCGCAGGTCAACAGTCTGTGTGGAGATCAGCAAAAGAGGCGGAACAGGATAACGGAAATGCATCTATTAGACCATTTGCTTTTCAAAATAATTGCTTTAGCCAAAATGTCATCATGGACTTAAAACAACTAAAAGAACATGTTGCTGTTTGTGTTTTGCGTGTGGGAATGCTCAGCTCGTGTGAAAATAGAAACTGTTGGACTATAAACATCTTGGCCCGGATATAAGCTATCGACATATGAAGCCCCAAAATATTGTCCAGGGCCCCCACAGGCTACTTCATCGAGAGAAAATTGCTCGGATTGTCAACACACAGCGGTTGTTGCAACAGCACTGGCTGTGACACACATCACATAAAGCCCTTCAAGGTACTTACAAGGTTTTACTGTTGCTCCTGATATTTTTGCTCCTTCTCAAGAGTCATCATTCGGTCACAGTCAGAACACATAGACATGACAGATATCTGTGTAGCCCGATAGTGATTTGCACTCTTCAGTGATACTTGTCTGTTGTGACTAAAGGTCTATAGCAGCTTAGAAATCAAAGAAGAAAACTCTATGTATCGACTTCTGTCTGCTTCAAATTAATGACTGCAGCTTGTTCTCTTTTCAAATGACTTAATGGCGCCGTCACAGCGTCCACAGAGTGTCTGTCTCTGTCCTCTTCCCTGTCACTGGGCCGATGGCAAACTTCGCCTCTTGATTACATCACAGATTAAAGTCTTGGCACGAAGTAAATGCTCATGTTCACAATCCAGGATCAGCTGTGCAAGATATACCAGTCTCTGCCTCTGAAGTCCGGTGTGGTCCCATTATCCCAGCGGTGGAGGGAAATAGTAAGAAGTAAAAGTACGATGAAATACACGAAAATCACCACATTAACTTCTCTACCATAGTAAAAGTAAGCCAGTACTAAGTAGTAGTACGTACGTAAATGTACTTTGTTGCATCACACCACTGCATTAACCTCTATAAACATGTATTTAATGATAACAATTGACTGATAAATCAGTGTTATTCAATCAGATATTGGTTAGAAAAGATAAATACGTTAGTGATGTGAAAATACTCTCACTTTCACAAACCCAAGGAAAATCAAAAGGAATATTTTAATTGACAATACATTTGAAACAAAACGGTGTTTAAATATGTGAACCAATGATTCCAAGTCAAAATGGATGAGAAATCCTAAAATCGACACATCTACACATCTACACATCCCTACAAAGCCAGAGGAACTAAGTAAGTACTCCCCACGAAAGAGCAAAGTGACCCCCATCCATCTATTAGCTGGCAGGGGGGCTGGAGCCAATCCCAGCTGACATTGGGCAAGAGACTGGGTACACCCTGGACAGGTCACCAGTCTATCACGGGGCCGCCATACAGAGGCAGACAACCATTTACTCACACTCTCAGGATTGAGAGCCTCTGGACAGTGGGAGGAAAGTGGAGCGAGGTGCCCGGGCAGGTATACAGACAGAACAGGCACACGTATCCAGCAGGTTCAAACCCTGGAGCTTCTGGCTCTGAGGCAACAGTAGCAACCATCTCTCATCTGCCCATGTCCAACTTGACATTTATTTATGAAATACAATCTACTTCAATCAGAGGCAGTCATTTCAATTGTTTATTCTCGTTGGTTTAAACCAATAAATGTTTAATGTCCATCAAAATGGAGGTTAGGTCTAAAAGGATTAGAGGGAAACAAGGGGGATGAACTGTATGTAGATAAATGGTGTTGTCTAATTGCCACAGTGGCTCTTTCTGGTTGTGGCATGTGTGTTGTGACCTGTTTGGGCTGTTATTTATTTTATAATGCTAAAAAAAAAAAGACAAATTAAAACATTCTTAAACCAATCAAAAATAGAGGGCTTGGCTTGGCGAATGACGTAGTTCTGCTGAGAACCTGCAGGCCAAGGTAAAAAGAAAGAGATCCTGGTGTCTGTCATTCTGTTCGATGATAAAATGCCATATCTGCAACTTGTGCCCAGAATACAGCTTTTACCTGCTTTAGGCGTGTCCATATTTGAAAAGAAAAAAACACAATTATGAATATGTGCCTATAGATCTTTAAAATTCCCTGAACAAATTTGCACAACTGGCGTCAAAAAGATGCCAAATTGTGAGAGTGATAATATTTGATGTTTTCAGGAGGCTGTTTTTAGGTTAACAGGTCATTTAAAACGTAATTTTTAAACACACCAGTCCAAAGCCCTGGGAACTAACAGTGTCAAGTCGGTGCCGTTAAAGAGTCACGCATCCACCAGACCGCTGTAAAGTGAGGACACGTATAAATTGCCCCATTCTGAAGTGGCTGCTGTTCTCGGACGCATCTCCCCGCACGGCGCGCACAGGCAGAGCCGTGAGAGGAGCGTGACCCGCACCGCTGCGTCCGCTCCTCGCACCGAGCGGAGCCGCGCGCTCACCGGTGCGCACAGCTGCTTTGTTTAATATTAACTCCGGCTGACCTGCCTCTGGAGCCCGACGCACTCCACGGTGAGGTAAAGCACACATGAGAAGGGGGGGGGGGGTAAAAACAATCCGTACTGTTCATTCGCATTGAAAGAGCCCACCCATGTCATTCGTGCGTCAGAAGCCTGCGCATCCAAGTCCTGGAGGCTACAACAGTGGCTGTCTTGGGTCACACACACACACACACACACACACACACACACACGCACTGAGAGATCTTTAAGTGGACTCACTACGGATTAAAACATCAGGAATATATTAACACTCCTTTAGTCATTATCTCCCTCCACCTGCCACAGTGCGTCCCGACAAGCACTCCTCGTGGATTAGTGCTTTTTTTTAACTCTCCCCAGCCAAACCCCCGGGTTTTTAAAAGCTTAAAGACCATTTATCCGTGTTTATTCCAAGGCACCTGCCCCCCCCCCCAAAAAAAAACGACGCCCATAAACTCACCTGATATGCAGACAATGAAATTGGCTTGAAGAATGAGCAGTATTTCCCAGATTATATCCATCCTCTATTTTCATTCCACGTACATTACGCACAAATTAGGGGGGAAAAATGGTGGAAGGGGAGAGAAAAAAAAGAGACGAAACGGAGCTTTATCAGTTACAGATGTCCTGTCCTCCCAGGCTGGATCCCGCTGAACACCTTCCACCAGGTATTTTCCACACCAGACTCATAGCAGGTGCTCAGGGCCTGAGGAATAAATCTTCCACGTCCCCCACCAGTGTGCGTGTGTAACTATTCCAGAGATGGTTTTTTTTTTTAAAAACTCCGGGCAAAAAAAAGCAGCGAGCCACCACACCGATCCTGCCGTCAGTTCACTGCGTTATTCCTGCGCGCGCCCTAGAATCCATCCAGTCCGTCGCCGTGTTCACAGAGCGGACATCCCGTCCTCAGCACAGAGAGTCACACATGGCCGTGTTAGTGAGATCTGTGTGTGTGTGTGTGGAGAGAGAGTGAGAGTGAGAGAGCAGAGAGAGAGAGAGTGGGGGGGCGTGGGTTAACGAGGTGGGACAGCCGCTGGATGAGACTGACACCTGGAGACGCCTCACAACTCAGAAAACTCGCATCGCCAGGTGGCGAACCTCCGATCGACACTTCTCCCAGTCACTGCAGGGAACCAGCGTCAAGTGGGACGGGATACCAGCATTACGCTTCCCGGTGTGAACTGTCACAATAAGAGCTTTGGTTTACTGACCTGGAGAGGAGGGGGCAGATAAAACAGAACAATTACAAATCAGTTTCGGATGAGTTTTTACGTTTTCAAATGTATGCTTTGGATATTTGTTTCTGTTTGTGTGTAAATGATGTGACCAAAGGACGAGAGCAGATGAATGAAGGACGTTTAAAGATACTCAAAGTCTGAAATTACTGCATCCAGCTTATAATGTCATAAAAGTGGGTGTAAATGATCCACCCAGTATTACACCCAATTTATCCACGATCATGGTTTACCACTTGCTCTACACATGATTACAATATACTATATTATCATATAAACCGTCTTAAGGGATGTTTTTTTCGCTCAGAACACGTGTGCATTCGGCGCGTAGTCTTTCTCATTGGGGCTTTTATTTTCTGCACTGTTTCCGGTCACGGTCTGGGACGCTGCCGTGCGCTTTTACGCAGGGTTGCCTCTCCCTCCCTCTCTCTCTCCCTCTCTCTCCATCCCACATACCCCTAGGTACAACTAAAAACACCCTTTCTTCCTAAACCGCGGACTTTCCCTTGCGAACATGGGACTGGCCGTGGAAGGTAAAACACACTCACAGCGACTGAAGACAAAAACCCCTGCAAAGAGAAAACGGCTCGAAAACTCCGAGCCGCGCGGCTTTGACGCACCATGAAATCATGTGCTGTAGAACGAGGCTGTGCCGAGAAGTAAAAGTAGAGAGTAGAGGAAGATACAAGCAATCTGATAGCAATCTGCTGGATGTCCCAAAAGTAATGAAAGGTGAATTATTAGGATAATGAGGAACTGAA
Organism: Hippoglossus stenolepis; assembly: GCF_022539355.2. Classification (NCBI taxonomy): domain Eukaryota; kingdom Metazoa; phylum Chordata; class Actinopteri; order Pleuronectiformes; family Pleuronectidae; genus Hippoglossus; species Hippoglossus stenolepis. Next base: position 2,783,459 of record NC_061503.1, on the reverse strand, counting down.
CTCCCTATACCGGCGCGAGGGGCGGTGCGTGCCTCCCAGATGCGCAGTGATTCGATCCTGACAGTGGACGTCCCGCTCCAGCGTGGCACCGAGCGGCGCCACCCGGCTCTGCGGCTCCAAGCACGATCGGGGATTCACCAGGAGCGACGCGCGCACAGACAAGGCGGGGGGGGGGCACAGGTGGATGTAAAAAAAAAATTAAAAAAAACGCGCGCTGACGCCAGGGAGGGAATGGCGCATGATTAGAGTTGGAAAAAAATGGTTTGCGTTGAATGGAGCGGCGGCGCCGAGACGCGAGATGAAGTGTAATTCAGTTTGAGCCTCGGAGGAGAGACAGTGGCGTCAGGGAAATATCTCCTGAGTGGAGAGAATCACTGCGAGCATCTGGAATCGACTCCTGCCTAAAGATTTGTGTGTGCGTGTGTGCTTGATTGTGTCTTTTCGAATCAAGCACACGCACACACACACGCACACACACACTTAATTAAGCCTATCGGAATGACTGGTCTACCAATGACCTCCTTTCAAACAAAAAATATTAAAATACTCAGTGTGTGTGTGTGTGGGGTGGGGGGTGTTGTTCATACATTAGTCTCTGAGTTAGATGCCCAAACTTTTCTTTCTGCGTTTGAGCCTCTCATCCACCACTCTACATTGTAAGTCAATACAATTTGAAAAACGCCTAAACCACGACAGCGTGTGTCCTCTGTTGCTTGTTGTAAGGAACATGCATCAGAAATAATATATATATATATATAACTGTTTCTCTTAGTTTGGTTAGCATTGCGAAATTTGCAGCTAAATTCAACGTCACTGCATTCACAGGCGTTGCTTGTTTCGGCATTAGTTTTTGTTTTTGTGTTCTCATCCGGACGGAGATATTTTGTGAACCCTGGAGATTTTGTTTTAAACTGGAGGGGGAAAATATCTGCAGAAGCATAGACAAGGCCCAAGTGTGCTATTTGATGGATGATTATTTAATTCTCTTTACGTAAAGCTGATTTGAAAACATGCACCTCTTTGGATATTATTACAAATAATGCTGTTTTAACCATAATATTCAATAATAGAACTATATTTTGTGTCTGAGAATAACTTTGTTCTGTATTTTTCTAAGTGTCAACAAATGCTGTGACCCAAACCCATGAGTTTGATGAATCCTCTGTTTAAAACACACTGAGTGACACACTCATCCATTAGCACAAGCACACACACACACACACACATACACACACACACAAACACACTGCCCTGCTTTTGGATAAATTCACTACAGCACCAAAAGTGGATGAATAAACCACTTAGACGAGTTTCCAAACAAATAAATATCTTTTCTAAAAAATACAGCGACCAGCCGGTAGCACAGAGTGCATCTAAATAAATGAGTCAGGAGGAAATATTGGAAACATTGTCTGTATGTGTTTGCTGAGGCGAGTACATCACCCAGATTGTGTTTTTATTTGTCTCTAATTCTTTCTGTTCGTGGCAGCCAAAGCAGCGTGGACATTTTTTGAAAGTTTACGTGTGGGGAATTTACAGCACTTCCAATTATGGAGAGACTGCGATTCACCTTTCACAGGTCTGATATTGGATGATACAGTTATTAGTCATACATAAGTAATTTTACATTCTGACAAGCACACGCAGCTCGGATCCAACCCCATCGATAAAGAGGGCTTACTGTGGGATCTTGCTGTTCATTTGAATGCAAACAGCTACTGTGAAGCGTAATGAGTGCAGCTGCAGCTCACTGTTAATGCTGAAGCTCTCAGCAACCGCTAGCTGGAAAGTATTAATTGCGTGTGTTCATCTAAATACCAAGCATGTGACTTTATTTGCTTTGGTGTGGGTTTCTGAAAACCCCGAGTTCTGTCACAAGGTGTCTGATGGCATAGGGACTTAGTGCTATGGTTCTCCCTCCGTGTATCCCTTCCCGTTTGTGGCCCCTGTGATGTTCCGAGTAACAAAGGCTGGGCAGGAGGTAGAGAACGATGGACAATCAATACCATACACCGCCTGTTTTTTTTCAAGTGCTACTTTTCCACATCAAAGAGGAACATCCCTGCCGACTCCCCGTCCCCTTGGACCCAAATGCTTTTACCCGTCAAATCTCATCCGGTGTCTCCTTCCCGCCATGCGGGCATGCACTGTGTAAAGCTGCTTCTTTTTAAAAGGAGGGCCTTTCTGAGGTTACTTTCTCCTGGAATCACACAAAAGCACATTCTGTTTCAACTGCAGATATGATTGTTATTCAGCTGACAATGGACTCGGCGCCGCTGGTGTTGTGGAAGGCAATAAGCGTTCTCAGAAACCCGGCTCAGTTTTCCAACCTGACTCCTCCATCAACTCTCTCTCTGATCTATTCTGTCACAAATGTTTTAACGCTGTGGTTTCTAATAGAGTCCAATCGTGACCTTGGATTACTATAAAGTTAAAAGGAGAGTCGAGTGAATGGATGGTAGAGAGATCAGACTCACAATGCAGTTTCAAAGCTTCACTGGGAAGGAGAAGCCACTTTGATCATGCCTAGACACAAACATCCTTGACGGGGTAAACTACTTGTACCTGTTGTACTGCAAACGGTAAATGGTCTGTATTTATACTTCTAGTCCTGATGACCACTTTAAGTGCTTTACAGTAAAGTTTTGCTATTCACCTATTCAGTGCGTCTATGTGCAGCGCCTTCTCTATTACACATCACTCACAAGCTGCCGACACAGTTGTCAGAGGCAATTTGGGGTTCAGTATCTCTCCCAGGGACACGGGAATGGAGGAGACTGGGATCAAACCGCCAATACTCTGGTTCTCTACCTCCTGATCCACGGCTGCCCTGTATAGACTAGAAAAAAAGTCCATTGAAACGGCAATGAGTGGAATTAGAATTCTTCAGCGCAGACAATTCTCCATTTCTAACCAAGCACTGATGCTTTGCAATGAGCTCCTCTGTTGCCTTTAAGAGCCAAAGATGTGACCCATTGAGAAGGAGTCTTTATTTTGGTCCATCTTTTCACTTATTTCAAGTACTCAGAAAAAGAACAGCACATGTACAACTTGTTCTCCTCGGTGTCGCCTGCCCGCAGGGCGGTGATTGACCTCATCAGTCAAGAAGCCACAAAGGGAAATCTCATTCCGTTTAGTCAAATCACTGCACTTTGTGTTTTTAGCTGTGTCACACACACGAGATAACAGCACCAGTTATGAGTTGTATTACTTTCCGTGTTGAAAACAGAGATAGATTATGGAAATGTAGGGCATTGTTTGTTTTGGCTGCCTCTGCGCTCTCGGATACAGAAGTGAATGTCAGCGAGTGGGTGTCTGCACGCGAGCCGAGCTGTATCATAATTGGGTGAAGGCCATGAATAATATATCGCTCATAATAATGTAAATTCTGATGAAAAGAATGATCCATACTAACGTTGAGTAGTTATTAAATGTGAACTTTCTGCTTGGCTACAACCTGTCTGTCCTTCAAACTCCAGTTGCCATGTCCCCTGGTGGTGTAATCGGTGAAATAGTAGCCCAAACTATCAAAATAATATCAAAATGTCCATCTCTGGCCATTAATGGAGCTCCATCACAATAGGGCATGCACCAGGGATGTGTAATGTCTGTGTTTAACAGGCACCAATCGCAGACTAGGTCAGAGGTGGGTTGGTGCAGTGACGAATTATATAAGCAGCAGATTCCAGAGGCCAGGTGGGCAAACAGAAAGTCCCAAAATACAAAATGACACAAGAATTCACTCGGGAGCTCGAACAGAGGCTTGAAACAAAAAAAAAGCTCAACACATGAACTGACACAGAAGACTGAGGAGCAGGGAGGCACAGTTTCCCAACTCAGAGGCTGCATCCTTCAGAGGACTCAGCCTATGAAGAACATGCTCATGTGTGTGTCGGAACAATCTGGAAAAGTTTCAGAACGCCTGCACAAATCGCAAAGTTCAAAAGTCGGCGAAATGTAGCTACACTAATTGCTGAGTTGCTGACGGCCTCATTTATAAAACAATTAACACAATCTTACAATCAGCTCTAAATAGAAGCTTCTAATGTCATCTTGTCAAATGTAACACTGTCACTGGCAACATGTATTGTTCACCTCTCATAAACACCCAACAGCCATTACGAGCGTTTTTATATAACCTGCATGCATATGTTTTAAATTATCTATATTCCTGATCCTTTTTATTTGCTCGTCATTATTGTGCAAATATTTAAAAGTTTTATCAGAGTGTTGTTTAAACAGTCTCAACACATAAATACAACACATTCTGTTTATAGCATCTATTTCTTTTCCACGTTCCCGATTTCCAGACACATGAACGCACTGAAGAACGACTTCACAAATCGGGAATTGAGACGTTCAGAGGAGCTTGCGAATGCACAGTCAGACCGAACACACAACAATGAGATGGCCTGGTCTACAGAAGAGATTTGTGTCAACATCTTGTCATGCCCTTGCATCTACCACCCACAGCTCGTGTGGCTTTGTCACTGGCCCCCAGTGAATCCCGCATGGGCTAGCTTGAGAAGGATCCACACATCGGCTCCCTCATTGTTCGGGATTGGAAGTATGCATTTCTCTGCTGCATTTGAAGGAGCCTTTCAGCCGAGGCGCGCCGCTGTGACACTATCTGTCTTCAAATGAGGTCTCTGAAGGATGCAGCCTCTGAATTGGGACACAGCTAGAGACCAGATACACTAAGGAAGCAGGGAAACTGTGAGATTACCAGACACACGAGGTATAGAATAACAAAATAAAACGGAAAATGATCAGAACAGAGTCCAAAACAAAGTCATGCGAAAGTTGCTAGTGGAACAGAATATGCCAGTAGGACGTGTCACTGATTACAGTGCATCATGGGGGGAAAAGAGACTGGAGGCTATGTTCCTCTTATATAACTGGGAGACAGGCGTCTGTACTGGAGTACATGTTACACTGCTTTACAACATTTCCCAGTGTGAAAAAATCTATAGTAGATCAATTGAGGCAACCAGTTATCTTCCAATCAGTCATTAACACTAACATTAACTGAAGTAAACAACTGGAAAAAAGAATATGTCAATGCTTAACGTGACATCTTCCGCTTTATATTTGTTGGCACATACTGCAACCGTTGCAACTTGCAATTAAAAGTTTGAGAAGTTCCCTAATTCCTTTTGTCGACTTCATTCCAGATACTAGGGGGCAGACAGATGTTAGGATGAAATCCAACTCGATCGAGACTGTATCCTCACTCTAAATGCAGCAATTAATATTATGATCTCTTTAAACTCTTGGAAACATGTAGTCATGCCTTCCAGGCTGCACAGTTAAACAGTATTACAAGGAAAAGCTGCGGCAGTGGAGAGGCGTCAGCGGGACGTGTGTCTGAGGGTGAGGACACTGCACTCACACTCAGAAGTGACGATGAGCAGTATTACCCCTGATGTCCTCTGAAAGCATCTCAGAAGCCCAGCAACTTCTGGCTCCGGCTTTATTCAGAGTGGTGCATCTTTTAGTGTTTTGCAGCCACATTTAACACGTTCACAGCCCATTCATAATTGATGTTTGCAAGATTGTTTGTCTGTGCTTTATCTTTATTTTGTGTTTGAATTCGATTAGTGTATATTAGAGGAAGGAACATCGCCGCGTTTCAATCGTGCCACAGAAGGAAAATGAAAAAGACAAACAAAAAAATGTAGTTTTCACTTCAGCTTCAGGCTCATCGTCTCTTTCTTTCATTTGAATCACAGAACTTAAATCCATTCCTGTCATGCAAAGACACTTAAAGACGCACAGAGTTCAGCTCAAGGAAGGATATTAACCCTTTCTTCTTTCTAGTCGTGGCAGGGTTCTGTAACAGTCTGCACATGGCATGAGAGGGCAAATGAAAATCTATCATATTACTCCAGATTCTAAACAGCTTCACAAACAAAACAACTTCACATCCGCAGAGGCAATATGACACTTTGAAGTATCTGCCGAGCATACATGAGTTGATACGATCTTTATTTGTACTATTCTGACATACACACAGTGTTGGTTAGCTCGGATTAAATGGAGCCTGCAAACAGTTGGCTGCATTCTGCATTTGATAAATGTATTTGTGCGTGAACTTCCATCTGGGCCTCTCTCACACATCCCTCAGATGTTTCAAAGATACTCACTCTTAATTGTGAACCATAAACGCACAGAGACAGGCTGCGTAACAGGATTAATTCAGCCATCTTTTGACTTGAACCTAAAATGCCTGCGTCTTGAGCGAGGGAGGTGAAAGCGGAGAGATTTTCGGGGACACCAATTATCGCATGCCAGCTAACGTGCGAGCATGAATACTGAGAGGATGATGAAAAGTGAATTTTATCACCCGTTGTTGTTGCTGCTCCAAAATGAACTGTCAGATGTCTGTGTATCACCTGAAGAGGAAACTGGCAGCGTGACGCCAGGTAGTCAGAGCTGCGGCACGAGTTTACACTGTTAATGCGTTTGTCACGAAAAACAAAATCAAAAATATCCTGGTCTCACAGCAACTGCGGCTGCCGCTGTAGACTTCATAATTTGCAGGTACGCCGGTGCTCACCAGCCTGATCGATATTCGTGTGGTTCAGAGGCCAAATTTATGCAGATGAAAGACACTAATTATGCTCATGCCCATGTGAGGAAGAACGACTGGGTTGCTAATGGGAAAATCAAAACACATTAAGGACAGCCAAATGATTTTATTTTTCTTCAATGACTTTGCCTCCTCAGGAACAGATGGAGAATGGAAGGCAGGGAGGGAGATTAGCCGCATGGAGGGAAAGGAGAGAGGAAAAACGCAACACGTTGAAAGATTTCATTTGAGCTAATTATGATTGATTCAGAATATATCTGTTCAAAGGTGGCCAGGTCTCATTATCATTCAAGCCAGGGCCTCTGTTTTTCTTTTGTAGTGACAGTCATGTTGCAGCTGTAAACAGTTGAGCTATTCACAGACCTCAGAAAAGGGTTTATGGCGTCCATCAAAGTGAGAATTAAGATGGCACCGTCTGTTTGCATGTGTGGGAGAAACCTGAAGGGTGAAGGCCCCAACACATATTAGAATTTGCATAACATATTTGAGTCATCCTCAAGGCGGACTTACTAAATCTGCCATGTGGTATGAGGAGAGTGCCACGTAGTGCCAGTGTGTACAAATTGCTTTTATGCATTTTGACAGAAGTCAACACTGAAAACTACATCTTCCATATGGAGAATAATTATGGATTATGAGGTTTTTGTACTACAATTCCCAGGATGCTTTGGGGGATGTTAATAGAAGTATTATATCACAATTGATTCAGTAAGTTACAACAAAATTCGCCCCATTATTTTAGTCTGTAGCCTTTCTAAGGAGCTAGGAACTTTCGCAGGAACTCAGTGCCCCGCCCCCTGCTCAGGGGTAAGTACTTTACAAAAGTACAGGAACCTTTGGGGTGGGGCTTGAAGGGCTGAAGATACCTGATTGGCTGAGTGCTCCAGTGTTTAATTTCTGCTGGTCGATCGTTAACTCATAAAATTTGTTTTCCTACTTCAAGTCCACCATTATGGGTGTTTTGAATCTGCTTGGTTCCGAGAGCTCATCTCTTTTCCAGTGTTAATATCATCCCATTAGCAAAGCAGTAAATACGCATTTACACATTGCAGGGTTGGGGGAGTGTTTTTGTTTTTCGACAGCACATGAGGCAGCCCCAGAAACAAAACTTATTGGGTAAATGTCATTTGAATTGCAAATGTTGCTTTCTGTCGTCTTGGTTCCACTGTAACGCAGAGGGGAACAAAGCCAGCCAAGAAGATTATGGAAAAGAAATGGTGGTGATAAAAACAACTCCCATTATCTGTTAACTTTTTCAGGCAATGGTGGGCACTATTGGGGGTACTAGAACAAATCATTACAGATCAAATGTGACTAGCGGCGGACCCCCCCCCGATGGCATCGTCCATCATGATGTTTCACTACATACATTGTCATATGCAAACTAAGTTGACATTGCCCAAACCTAACACAGCATCCACGTTGTTACATGCTCCTCTGCATTACCGCCTCCAGGTGGACTGAAGCGGAACAGCTTGTTGTAGCCGTCGGTTGTTCATACGTCAGCCAGCTATTCACCTTTCCTCCCCTGGCCTTTAGACGGCAGAGGAAACGCAGGCAAACCTTTTACTTCCTTGAAAAAAGTTCCTTGGTCTATAATTTCCAGGTACTTCTAAATTTGTTATTCCTGTTTGTTATGTACCCATGGATATACCACTCATATCTCTCCATCCACACCCTCCCTTCAACTCTCATTCTGTAGATGGATTAATGGCTCGAACAACATAATGACGATTTAGCCATTTTCAATGCAGGCACTTAACTCTCTATTGCTTTGAAGTGGCACCCATCAGTATTGTTACAGTAACAATGGATCAAATAACAGTGTATTGTGTAACAGGAGTTGCTTGTGGAAGGGAACCCACAGCTCCCCTCAGTTCTACAGAAAGTTGTTGGTGTTTTTAGGAACATTTCCTCGCCGTGTGTTCTGCTTTATCCCTAAGCACTTCCTTTTCCTGTCTTTTTGCGTTGCAGGGTGGGCGTGGCTCCTGGCTTTCTCATCTTCTGACTATTCCCCTACTCCCCTTTCATCCTCCAATGATATCGACCAACACACAGCAGTATATAAAGCACGGTTCAACCACTATACCTCTGCCAGATCATCGTATACCCTGTGGTATAATGAGTTCTTCAGCCGAACCCTAAGCCTGTTTTCTGCTTGGAAATGTCCTGCTAACCTCTGCCCACATGAACCCAACCATTGTTGTTTGTTCCTTACCCAGGATCACCAGTCCAACCTCTCTGCCTTAACCCGCCACGCTCAGCCAGTCCTCCCAGTCTCACTCCAACCTGGTTAGAACCAGTGGCTGCTTGCACAATCACTTTGTCACCTCTTTCTTTGAACTGTTGCATTAAACCAAGTAAACTTGTGACTCAGCCCTTGTGTTCCAGCACAGAGACAAAGACAGACGAGAGGGAGAGTTGGCAATTAGCTGGTGAACATACGGGAGTGGACTCTGGTAGCTAAAGAGAGAGAGAGACCAACACGCTAACCCTGCATCTGTCAGGTGGAACAAATAGTTAATGATGGTGCTGAATGCTAATGATGATGTCTGCTGGGTGTGTAAATTGGCGTCATAAAACTGTAAATGGTGACAGTGCCGTGCCTGAAGCTTTCTCCACACCTCAGAGTGGTAACATAAATATCACATAAAGCAATTTGAGAGACATCATCAATGACATGTCTCCTGATCATGTGTGGGACTGTGATATAACCTCTAAAATGCTTATTTCTTAACCTTTAGAAGTCCTGGGCTGTTTTGTGCCTTGTTAATTATTTTTTATTAGCCCTTGTATAGCACATAAAATATTCAGCATGCAATTGTTTTGTATCTCTTTTTTTCAGCACATTACCTGTATTGCCAGACCATTTTTTCACATTGACATAGCATATAAACATATCTGACCCAAATATACACAAAACCATAAAATCTGATATGAGAAATGATGTGTACTTAACTACAGAAACCACAAACAACAAAACATTTTCTAAATTGTAAATGTGGGTTGAAAATGTGAAGATATAATTGTAAAGCTGATACAACATCAAGCAATCTGCCTATTTAACATAAAAGGTGAATTTAATCATAGATGTGTTTCTTTTTCTTTTAGAGCTGTGAAAAACTGTTTATGTACTCAATCAGAGTACACACGTTGTACTCCCAGAGTGAGGGGACTTCCCAAGTAATGCAAATATATCATAAAAGGTCAAACTGAGACAAAGTCAAATCCTTTGTTGGGGGGTTGATTTGTTGTCCACTTGTTGGAAATGCAAACAATCACAGTCTCCATCCACTTCTCTGTCGCTTCCCTCTCCCAGCTCTCTGCTCAGTTTCTGGTATGAATACTGTATTTCCTCAAATAGAAGTAAGGCTATAAACACAGATAAATGCGAGGACACTATAGTACGAAGCCGTGCATTTTCTGGTCCTGCACTAACAATCAAAACCTCGTTAAAACAAATGAATGGATTCAGTCAACAGAAACGCAAGACTGCTTTTACTTTTGAAACACGTACAGCAAGTGTTGCAAATATTTATGTTTGTGACATATTCAGCAGAAAGACATTGAAACGATCTATTTTGCCGTGAACCTCGTGCAGCACGCAGAAAAAACAGGCGAGACTTCGAATCTCAAGAATCTCTAGAATGCCTGATACGCGCTGCTCTAAGCTGAAAACATGGGTTAGTAGGTGAAAAGCAAGACGTCCCATGTTGCACATACACCGCTCACACACACAGTGTGGCCGTAAATATTTTTACATTGGAGTCCAAATATTAGATTTGGATATTTCGAATGTACAACCTTGGTGGTGCGTTTGTAGCCACAGTGAAATAAAGTATTGCTTCTTTTTCTGATCTGATTGGTATAATCACTGACTTGGTATCCTGCCAGCATAACGATTAAGAGAGTGGTGTCACAATGCAATCTCCATCTAATAAAATATAGTTACAAATGCAATGCAATGGAATTATTAGGACGATATATGAGAGCAAAGAATATTCCACAAATCCCAATTTCTGTGTCTGTTATTTTGTTAGTTGGCATGTTTCTTTCTGAGGACCCGGAAAGTGGTGTCCACAGTAAAGTCAAGCTTTTGGATTGGGTCTTGGTTGTGCTCCTTTTTTAGCTATGATGTCACCGTGGCAACCGAAAAGAAAATGGTTTACTGGGTGTGTGATTCGAGACAAGATACCCAGGGGTGATGGGTTCAGTAACCACTATAAAATCACAAAAAGTTTTTCTGTGAGTTTGGAAAATAAGACCTATCACATCCACCAGGCTTTTCTTTCATAGCAATGGCAAACACAGACAGGCACATCTTGAGCAGGCAGAAGCATAGTTACTAGTATTTATAAAGTGACAGCATAGAATTAAACAAATGGAGCTTTTTTCAAAGGATTAGTAACTGTAGTCATTTTCTGAGGCAGTGAGAGCTCTTCATGGGCAAATTCATCTGACTAATGGAATGACAAACTAATTAATTGCGTAAAAGTTTATTTTTCCGACTTACTGACAATATTTGATGTTGTATTATCGTACATCATTAGTAAAACATGACTCACAGAAATGCAGAGTGTAACGTAAAGACTAAATTGTTTATAAATGACATCAAATCAGAACTTGGAACATGATTCTGTCCCCTCTCCTCGCTATGATCAGGTCACATTTCCACATCCAAGCGGTCACCACGTCAAACTGTCCAGAGCGCAGTCGGTCTCTGAGGCGGACTGGAGGCTATTAATTGATTAAAACAATTCTCTTGACTCAAAACTGAGCCCTTTAACGAAACACTTCTCTATAGTTACCACACTCAAACTTCACGCAAATCCATAGTGTTCACTGGAAAGGGATTACGCGATACTGTAAAACCTCATCTGTCCATCAGCAAATGACATTGTAGTTTAAAAATATCCACCTTACTGGCAATACTTATCAGCTTAGTGCCACTAATGGGAATTGTTCCATCTGCACACAAATGGCTCCCGTCATTTGATGTGAATATTTTATCACTTGTCGGTAATTAAAATCAGAATGTGCATTTTACATAATTGTAATTTCTTATCTGTACCGAATGGGACGTGTTTTTTCTAGCCACTTCAATTTTAAGTCAAAGCCCTGCTTGAGAATTAAAGGCAATGGTTTACTGAGCGTGTGATCTTTTTCTTTTTTTTATATTATAGTTTAAGACGCCAAGGGAATAAAGATGTCCGGGATTTGGATAAATTATCATGCTTCACCTTGCTCCACATTTCTTCAAACAGGCTGTCAGATCATGGCCGAGAGGTGAATACACTTTATTCCCTTTAAAATGTCAATGCTCTTTAGACTTTATTTCAATTATTATAGTGTTTGTGGTCGAGTCTCACGAGGTTGTACTTGGTCACACTTTTAATGGTGCCGGTTAGACAAAATATAAATGAAAATACATACGGGGCTTGAGTTTTCACCCACAATGCCACTGACTGAATCCGATGGGATGGCGTGGGAGATCCAACCTCATCCTGATGCTGGCCAAAGCACCAGATCCTGAAAACATCCCTTGATCCAACCAAAGACAGTCCCAAACAAATCAGAATCCCCTCTCAATCCCCCCTCATAAAACACGAGTTGTTTTCGATTAGCTTACATGGTCTCTACAATCTTGATCATCACTCTGCAGTGATGCTTCCAAAACCCGCTCACCCGTCTGATGTTAAGTGATCACCAACCAGCCAGCGTGCGATGCTACAGGAAATAAAGAGAACAATCAATTGAAGTCGAGCCTCACCGGAACATAATGTTGAGTTTGCAGTCAGGCCCTGACAAACAGTTTACACTGATCCCCCTCCACACAATGTACGCAGCCCACCAAGGTGCCCTTCTGGGTTTTTGAGCATGTTTCTTCCATTTTAATTTCCTCTCTGCTACTAATTTGGATGCATTTCATTAGTTGTGTCGCAGAGTCCAACCTCTTGCTGTCCGTTTGTAACAACTAAATCATGATTAAACTCTTTTTATTGGTTGGCTGGCCTGGTTATTAACAGGCTGCCAGTGTGTGTGTGTGTGTTGGAGACACAGAACACACTGTTTTATCAGCTTACCTGCAAACTTCAGCCACTTTGGTCTGATTATATCTCTACCAGTGGATTTGGGCTTGTTTCTCATGATGTTCTGACATATTTAGTTGCGATGAGGGAAGAAGTATAGAGCAGTGGAGCGAAAAACAATATAATTGGTTAATTACTGTGTTTACTGCAAGGTGGCAGGGAATACAATTATGATTAAAATTCTTTCACATTGCAGTGTATGTGAGACATTAACAAAACAAAGACACACTTCCCATCCTGAAGTATTGCGAAACACAGAGTTTTTCCGAGCCTTCGCCGGCGACCACTAAAGTCCTTAATATTCTCCGCGTCTGTGGTGGAGCAGCAGGTTAAAGTAGTTCTCATTGCTAATTGGTCCCGAGTAAATTAAAGTCCAAGTCCTAAATAGAGTTTCACCTCCTCCACAGCACAGACTCTGAATGCTGAAAACACGCTCACTCGGGTGGTGCGGGCGCCGGCTCACCTGTGTGTGGCAAACAGAGTTTTGTTAATATTGTTAGCAGTGGAGCTGAATATGTTGGTGCAGTTGTTAAACGGGCTGGATTAGACACAGCATCGGTGTGGAACAAAGAGGTGGAGACAGTTGTGGTCGACCACATCAGCTCCCCTCATTCCCCTTTTCAAGCACTGTACTTCCAGTCCATAAAAAAAAACACATTTATTTTGAAGGAGAGAGCCAACAATCGCTTTTCACTCGAGGAAATAAAGCATGAATTACACAGCTTCTTAACAGCACCACTAATTTGGATGTACAGCACTCAAACATACATCTCACCCAAACATTCTTAATTTGTTTTTTTACCAAAAGCCCCATTGATGCTAACTTCTAATTTATTCTCTGTTTGTGGTTCTACACTATGGTCTGCTTAACTAACTGATTAATAGGGCTTCATTGTTCTGGGAAGTGTCTGCCAATGAGTGTGGTGAGGGATGTGGTTCAAAATGAGGGAAGGCATAATGATTTTTTTTTTGCCTGACCTCAGGGACGACTGTATTTTTCTAAAACAAAATTGGAGAGGAGCGCTTTCCCCCTGTTAATAAGTTGTTTTCATTTGCACATTTAAGTGGGTTTTAAGTGATTTGGAGGTTGCAGTCTTGTCAAGTTCATTCAGTTTCCAGTGCATTTGAAGCAGAGGCAGACCCAGAAGGTGGGTAATGCCTGGGCTCTATACTTAGATATGTATAAAATAATATAGGGTGCAGGCAGTAGAAACATTCCAGATTACCATACAGGCATACAAATGAGCTCATATGGCTGATCCTTTTTTTTTCTAGTTGTATTTTTAAATAACGGCAGTCTGGGAAATAGACGAGCTAAGATGGAAAAAAAATGCAGGCGTCCTCATTAACTAACGTGTCAAAAACAATACAACCACTGCAATATTAATGCTCTCCCACAATGTTTTGTTTGCTTTGGGCTAATATGCACCTGTTATACAAAACTAAGATGATATATTAGAGCCAGTGTAGCTAAAAATAAGTCATAAATCTGTGAGAACGGCTGAAATTAAAGTCTTAAATAAAAAAAATAGAATGTAAATGCTGGATACAACTAAAAGTGATAAGTGGTGTTTTTTTTTCCTGCATTGGCCCAAATAATTTGTAGTTATTACAATATTTATCATAAAAACACATTTTGAGAAATAATAAATGGTACAACTTAACATGTAAAGACAGTTGCTTTGGCTTTATGAGAGGAAAATAAGAAGTCGGTTCACACCTTACTGCCTTGTGGCTGGAGCTGCATGCTGTGATGTGTGTGTGTGTGTGTGTTTGTGTGTGTGTGTTCCAAAAATAAGTTCTCCTTGTGGGCAGCTCTGCAGGAGAGGTGGGCTTCTGTGAACACGCATTTGAAAACTCTTCCCACCCACTCACCATTTGGTGATCGTAGAACACGTGCAGTGGCTTGAAACGATCATTCACAGGTCTATTTTTATAAAATGGCTTTGGACGCTTTGAGTCTATTGCACCATGTAGGTTGTGTATCATCGATTTGAAGGGGGTTTTGTGAGGAGAGCGTTCACTCGCGGTTAAGAACACAAGGTGACATTGAGCAACACACGTTGAGGTTGTAAAGCTGGCACACCTACCCTAATACCCCACATTTCATCTGATTAAAGAGTGCAAGCAGATTATCTGTCGATAACCTCGCAAGACTAAAGGTCTAATCTGGGATAAAGGAGCATAGCATAATTGTGACAAGCTGCCACTGCAGGTCACCCTGGGTCACGGGGGTTTGCCTGTGAGCCTAAATGGAGCAGCTCTCACATTTTACTTACATTTACACACTGTGCTTTTTTTCCATTTAAAAGCAGGCGAGACAGAGGATGAACAAACTAAGAACCTTGTGCATTATATATTCATTGACATATTTGTATATTGAAATGTGGTGGGTATGACGTGTTGCCTGCTTGTGGCTGCTGCATGGTTGAAGAGCCCTGTTTCCCAATGCATTTATGAAGTGTAATTTCTGAGGATCACACCAGTGGTTTATAAGCTGAGTAAACCATATGTGCTTAAAACATTACTGACATCCATTTTCTAATTAATGCAATAACTGCTGTAATTTTTAATGTACGTTTCCAAACTTCCAGGGGCCCCTAGCTTTCAGTTAATTTCCGTATACTTTCAAAATGAATTCGAGTTGAAGCTAGCTCTCATATCGAATGCATCATAATTAACCTTATATACCCTTAAAGGTTTTTCTCAACTTTCTTAATCCTGGAGTTTTAATTGTCTAAAAATGGCAGAGTAATGCACGGCATCCTTCCTGTCAAGGGCTGGAGGAGCCACAGTGTATTCAAGAAGTGACATTTCAGTGAGGGAGGGTCTCGGAAAAGAGGCAATGACGCTGTTGTAGCTTATCGAGTTGATGCAGAGTAAACAAATCTCAGGATCATGATCGTGGATTGGCGCGTGTTTTGACTTAATTTGGCCTTTGTCCCATCCTTTAACATGGAAGTGGAGGGGTAAATGTCCCATACTACATACCAGTCACCAGGGGGTAATCAAGATGTCTTCATGTTGACCGTCTTTATGTAAAGTCAATGGATCAACCAGGAAATCAGCCTCCTAAACCATACAGCAGCTAATGTTAGCATTTGTAGAAAACTCACAGCAGTGTCTTTGCTGCCAATGATGGGACATGTTTGGGGCCACCGCTGAAGGACTTATAGCAATCACTTGCACGTGTTTGGCTCGCAGTACATGCGCGAGCAACATGAGTGAACACAACCTGAAAATATTCACCTGCTCTCCTCCAGAAAAGAGAGAAGACTTAGTGGCTGAAGTGACTACAGTTGCTACATTGCACCTGCTGAAATGTCGAAGAAGCCGGCACTGTCATGTGTGGCTCCACGTGACCAACCTGAGGCGCACAAAGGTCAGGAATTTCACCATCTTCTTCAGGAACTGCGTGTGGATGAGGCTGATCAGTGGCCAGTTTGATGACCCCCCCCCAGGACGGTGCCAGGACCTGTCTCCAGTCCCGAGCGATTGAAGCGAATGACATGGATTTCCCATCTATCACATTCTGTCATTAGTGGCGTTCACGTTGTGAGTCTATCTGCATCTTTGCCTAGACTTAGTGTAAACTCCTAGCATGAAATATGCGCTTCTCGTTTGGTAGGTCATCCCTCAGTTGTTCTGATATCACTATGAGTCACAGCCTCTGCGAACGTATCGCTCGATTAGCCTTCTGGTGTTTTACATTTCCTGAATTGTACGATAACAAATTAGCTTTAATTTAGAAACAAACAATAACGATTTCTTGTTTGATTGACAAAATGTCAGAATCTAAATGCAGCTGCTGGTTTTGTGAGAAAAACGGTGTTTGCTCTTAATCGTTGCCGTTTTACCTACAATGCCACAGTGTTGACAGCAGTACTTTGCTGCAATTTAGAGAGTCAGAGCATCACAGACCCGTGAGTTCCACAGCAAAGTGATTGCAGCATCATCACATGAGGTAGTTACCCTATAGTTGTGCCGAGAATAACCAATGTGTTACTTTTAGTCACGCAGAAACATTTTGTGTTTGCTTGTGTCCAGGAAATGTTTACCACGCAAAGGGCGCAATATTTACAGCAACGCACTGGTACTTATCTTCAGCACAGGATATTAATCATGTGAAGGAGACTTGCCCGGATGTGCTGTGGATTTGGGAGAACACCGGGTTTTGGGGTCCTAGGAGTTATCCACGTGTCCCTATCATTGATTCAGCCTTGGAAGTAAGAATAAAGAATTATCTTTGATTTAATTTATTGTTCATCGTTCAGTGAGTTTGAGTCCTGTTAGAAGTGAAAAGATTGAGAGCTTGGTTAAGAACGAGATTTGCAGTGGCTGTTCAATCTTGAAGAAGGTCTCTGCCACCTTTGTGTGTCCGTATCAGTCATTCTCTGGAGTAGCTGACCTCATTTGCATGAGTGAAAATGATGCGGCATTTTCAGGTCAAACGCAATACAGCCTGAGCACAAATCAAGCTTACACGTAGAACATGACATAAATCAATGTGTTTATCCCTCTTAACCTAGGATCAATAAAAAACCTGTGCGATGGCAGGAGCCAGCTCTCTTTTGATGGTGCGGTTCAGAGTGTGTCAAGCAGAGCAGAATGCTTAATGCATCCAGGGGTTGGGAAGTTAACAAAAATACACACTGTCGCCTACTGAACCTCCGTCCATCTCCGGATTCCCATTTATATGCTCCTCACTCACGGGCGCAACCACACACAGACCTCGGAGGACTTTGCATTGGACTTCCACGGATTTATTCTTACCTTTATCTAAGCCTAACCTCTAAACAAACTGTACCTCGACGTGTATTGATTCACCTTATGGAGAGTATCTAGTCAGTTACAGTCACGTAAGTCTCCATAATGTGAGAGTGTAAACAGATTTAGGTCCCTACAACATGAGGAACACCAACACCGCACACACACACACACACACTCATACCTCAGCATGGGGTGATTCTGCCGTGCAGTCCACATATTGAGTGTTTGGTGGTCCTGCTGTGCCGCAGATAGGGAGTGGAGTGCAGTGTGCACAGTGGACACTTAACCTCCACTAACATGAACACCGCAGCATACAAACACACAGACAGAGAAATGCATAACACTTTCTTCAATGTTAGAAAAGGACCGCTCTGCTGCATGGATCTTTGGTTTAAAAATGCTGCTTCAAAACTAAAACAATCTACATCCAGATGAGCATCTTAGCACCACATCAAATAACCTCCATCCATAACACACCTGAAAACACCGCTAACCAGAAGGATCGCGGTTTGATACCAGTTCTTCCCAATGTCCTTGGGCAAGATACTGAACCCCAAAATTGCCCCCTCTTATCTGCAAGAATAGAAAAAACTGTCCTGTAAGTGCTTTGAGTCATCCAGACCAGAAAAGTGCCTCATAAATACAAACCTTTTACCATTCACACTGGGCAGAATGTCTACTCTGCAGTTGGTTGCTTGGTTGTAGAAAATACTACAAATGAGAAATAACAATGGTGACAAGGGATTTTTTTTTCTTGGACTGATGATGAGGTGGAACTGGAAGTTAGCAACACTTTGCATTCCCCATTGGTAGCCCTGTCGATCAGGAAGGGGAGTTCAACTCAGGTGAACTTCCAGGGATGTGTGGCCGTGCCTTTAGATGCAGGTCACAGGTGTAAACATAGCAACAGTGGTGCATTTTTAAAACTGAACTCTAGTAGTTTGGATGTACCCAGAGTAGTTTCTGCTACACCAGGATTAGATCACTTTCCCTTCCACCTTCTTTCTACTTTCTATTCCTCGGCCTCATAAGAGGTCTTTTTCATCCTGGAGATGGAAAGCGCCACATGATCAGATGTCTCAACTGAACATAAAAAGTGTCAGACATATCAATTTCAAACCTGCCTGTTTGGAACATGGGGTTCTCTTGGCCTTTGTTAATGCCCTGACGCAATTTCAAAATGTAAGTCCTCCTCAAACAGTTCTACAATATACTGTCACTTCTTTATTGTTTGCATGCTGGACGTTGTGTGCACAGGTTTTATTAACAGTCTTTCATAGTTTTTTTTACAAACAGGGGCAGAGTGAAGTTAGAAAACCTTCATCCTGGTTTATCTGCAATGAACATTTTATAGTCATTGTTTTTCATGAAATGAAACAGTATTATTATTCACGTGTGTGGCTTTTAAGTAAGTTTGAATAATTTATCTATTTTTCCTAAATAACATATCAGCTATTTACAAGGTGTATTAAGAAATCTACACAATCTTCTGACCCAAGTTCACAATTTTTTCAAAATAAAAGCTCTGTAATTGAGCTTAATATAAACCATTGTGGCAACCAAAAAACATGCTTTGACTTTGAAGCCAAACAGAAGATGAATCTCTCGAATGTTGCTTGTCTTGACGGAGTGTGGGGGGGACTTTATTCTTGAGCAGACTTTAAGAACGCACCATTGTCAAATGTTTGCAAATCCTCGTTTCAGACTTACCCGGGTGTTTTGAGCCTTGAGGTAAGTTCCGTGTGAAAAATGTTTTGAGATGAATGAAACATCTTTTGTCATTTAAAAAGATATATGCCGAGCACTGCAGAGGAAATTGACTTGTCAGACAGCCAGTGATATGACTAATGGCATCTGCTGGCAGGGCACTTTAATGCACAGGGTCCAGGATGACTCATCATGCACTGCCTTCCAAATCAATGCAACGAGCGTGAGTGAAAGGTTAAGAGGGGCATGATCGAGGGTTTACCAGACAAAAGACGGGATCTCCACTGAATTAAAGAACCCATTGGTTTTCTCTTTATTCAGCGACAACAGTACACTTGGCAGTGACACCTCCCAGCATGTTCAATAACACTGCTGTATAATGAATGAATTGTTCGAGCCACGGCCAGATAAACCTGCTAGGGGGCCCCAGAGACAAAAAATGAGCTGCAGGCCCCTCGAAGGCCCCTCATCACTCACTCTCTTTGCTTTGTTTACAGTGTTTCTTTGTTGAAATATTATGTACATGAATCCAGGCTTGCAGGCGACTGTGACTGATTTCATTTAGGAATATTAACAATGTAAATAAAAAATCTGCAGAAGTGTTGAATTTCTTACATAAGTCTTTTGATATTGGGTTTATGTAGGTTTATAGTTAAGATCAGGTATTAAGGCGTCACCACAGATATGCTTTTTTGTGTCTGACATAATTTCATACTATGCTTTGGTACTCATTTTTCAAAGTGTATATGCAGGCTACATGTGGGGACCCTGCTGTAGTGTCATCAAATCATAATACAGAAACACAGTCTCCCAGACCTCATGTTTACTAGATATATATTAATGTTTGCTCAAGGTTACATCAAGAAAGATTTAACATATTTGCATTTGAAACTAAAATAACATTTTCTGTGAACTTCTCCTGGTTAATACCTTTGGATGCAAAGAAAGTAATACTCATTATTATTACTTCCATTTTTGAATGCGTTTTAGTTTATGCAAGTCTCGTGAAGTGAGTAAATATTAGCAACAAACCTCATACATAATAATACTCAATAGATTAATCGTGCAAAGTAAATAAGTCTGGTTATTGTAGTAATTGATTTCGAATCATGTGCTTATAATAAGGATTTAATAGCTCCATCCAAAGAGAATTAAAACAGGTAAACACCGTAAAGTCGGAGTTAATCCTGCTACTGGACGTCAATAACAGCAAAGCACTGCATGTCACGACCTGGACTCTACTTTCCAGACGCAATAACAGTTCATAAAACAGACAGAGATGTGCACTGATTTTTGATGACATGGTTTCATCAGCCTCCCAGCTGTTTTCTGCATCTCACAACCCTCTCTGCAGTCTGCAGTCCTTTAGTTCTCCCTTGTACACAGCCCCAGTCCCATCTGAAAACACCATCTGTTCCCGAGGCCCCGCAGTAGCATGTGCTGTCCTTTGCCCCGACATACATACTGTACACAGCAGCCCCCGCTCACTTTCTCCAGTGAACACCTATACAAACACCCAGTCATCTGTATGCACCTGGCCTCTGTGGCAGAGCTTCAGAGCGCCGGCCTTCACAGCTCCCTGAGGTGGAACTGCCTCCTTTCCCACAAGAGTTCACCATGTAATACCCTTGTGTGGGTGTGTGGGTGTGTGTGTGTGTGTGTGTGTGTGTGTGTGTGTGTGTGTGTGTGTGTGTGTGTTGTATTTTCATGACTTTCTTTTCTTTTAATGGCACTGCCAAACTCTGACGTGAAATTAAATCCACAATGAGAGTTCATTATTCAGACTGTCACTTTGTCAATTTGTGGCAAAGCTCAAGTGTAGCATTTTATTATTTTTGGTTTCATTTGTATCATTTGGCAGTATAATGCATTCCCTTATAAATCATAATGTCTAGAAAAAACTGTTTATAAGGTTGTTGTTGGTAATACAGAGAGACAGTAATTCAAAACTATGGAGAATGTGTTTTGTTACTGCAATAATGGCCTTGTAATGTAGAACATTTACTAAACAGATGCAGTTACATCAAACATTTACTCCACTGCAGTTTACCTTGGTATTCTCTGTTTTCTAATTGTCATTTAAAGGGAGAACATTTTAAAACATAATACATAGTTTTTCTTCACCCTAGTTGAGGATTAAGGACAGCGGATGTCACACCTTGTACAGATTGTTCGATCCTGTGAGGTATTTCAATTTGTGAATATGGGCTTTGAAAAAAAAAAAAGATTAATTGATACATATCCGCATTTACTTAACAGAGTGTGATAGCAGATGTAAAGTGTCCGGTATCAATCCTGTTGTCAGGCAGAACATTTACACTGGGCAATTCTGAAACAGATATTGACAAACTGATATTTGTAGAAGTCATCTTCCAATGGCAGGAATTTGTTTCTGTCTACAATTCCTGTGCATGATAACTAAACACTTAAACACGTTAAAGTAAGTTGTGGTGAGGTTATGAACAGTGGTGGGACACAAACCCCAGTTTCCTGTTGGCGTCCATCTCTGTAGACCTCCACACAACATGTGTTCCAGATTTGTTCACTCAACCAAGCATCTTTGTTTAAGTTTTCATGAAATTGTTTGTAATTTTACACCATATATATATATATGTGAAATTTATATATATAAAGAAATGTGTCACTTCATGAGCTTTAGAGGTGTTAAGGGTTTATTTGTTTAACTATTGCCAGAGGCGGGTTAGCTCTTCCCCATTGCGGTAATCTGTCATTAGTCCATATTGACTAGTGGTTGTTCAATCACTCTCCAACATTATCAAAGTAGAATATTCAATTTAACTTATTTTAATTCTCTCTAATGTGTTATTATGATTCACACATGCAATTCTAATACAGGGAAGTGCACTTCATTGTATAATTTGGACATTCAAGTGTAACTTCACACCTGGGTTTTGGCTGAAGCATTCTGGCCTCTGGAGTTTGGGGGGTAGGGGTAGTCCCTGAATGGTAGAAGCTGTGGTGAACATGAATGTAGCTTTTCAGATTCCCTCTCACAAGCGGACACTGGTGGTGGTGGGGGGGGCACCCACCTTTGATTAGAGGGTGTTCAGCTTTTTCAAATCTATAAAGATGTCATGACGCAGAGAAATCCAAAACAGTTGACTCTCTACGTCAGCATTGTTCCTTCAATGGTTTGAAACACGTCAATATAAATTTGGTAATGAATGTGATATTAAAATCAGTATTAATGTTTTTAATCAAATAAAAGTCATAATTTACTGTACAGCTCCACACCACATTAAAGTGTGCAGTGTCTTTTAAAAGGTAGCTGTAGCTGTTTTACTAGCCATCTGAGGCTGTTAGTGTGTAATGGCTTTGTTTCCATACAGCATTAACACAATCTTATAAAACATAACAATTTACAGACAAATAAAAGTCAGTGAATTCTTTGGGTCATACACGGCTCAGGGCAGAAGAGAGCTAATATCACTGCCTCTCAAACATCTGATTACTGCTCGCCATAGCCAACTGCAGGTATAAACTGAGGCATCATGGGAAAAGTAGAAGCTGATAAAAGAAGTGACAAAAGGTCACATAAATATCCGTCAATCCAGGGCCGTCAGTGAACAGCTCAGGGACAGTCTGTCACTGAACCGGGGAATTACTGTGTGTGATTGAGTTACAGGTAGAGGATCTTTAAATAATCTTCACTCTGTGTTCATCTCAGTTGAATTGAGCCACTAATCCCCAGGTTTGACATTCATTTGTTTAGCATGTTTCTCTATTTAACAGTGCATGAAACTATGTGTTAGGCTACATGAAAGGCAGAGAGAATGAACCGCCATGCTTTAGGACCCCACACCTTAAGAACGTTTTGGTTCAGTCTGTCATCAGAGAGCTGTTTTTTGCTGCTGTTGTCACGATCAGTTAAAGCTAGGGTTAATAAGAAAATGCATACGTAATACATGAAGATACATACCACCCCCTCCCATCAAAGCTCTGCTTCCAAAACAGGTCGGTTAGTTACAGAAAGCTACGCCAACCAATCATTGGAATCAATTTAATCATTTTATTTGGTCCGAATGAATGAACGACATGGCAGCTCCCAACAGACAAGCCAAAATGAGCCCCCTGGTGGCTGTTTGCAGTATACGTCATAAACCACACCTCCTCCATGTTAGCAGATGAGACACAAAAGAGTCAAGGGTACACTTGAAAAAATCCTCTCTCTCTTCGATGGTTTCTGTCACCTTTGGTAGTTCTTATCACACTGTATGTCCAGACCTTACCCACCACATTCATTTTAAAAGTTTAGACACTATGCAGATTGCTATTATAAATTCCCTAGACATAAATGATATGGTATAATTATATATTCGACAACCCAGCAGTACATCAAGCAGCTGAATCCTCTCAACCTTTATATGGTCCAACAGAAAAGGGAAGCATGCGGAATTTTAGAATTTTAAATGCATTTTGATGTTAATACTTTAGTACTGTACTTTTACACAAGTAAAAATATGAATGCAGAACTTTAACTTATTTACATGTGTCTGAACTCAAAAGGTGCTTCTTTTACTTAAGAAAAAGATCTTAACATTTCTTCCACCACAGAAAAATGTATAATATCGCTAATTATACAGTGTTATTACTCTATTAACAGTATAATTACCGTTCTTGACTATCAAGCAGATCAGTTCATTTTGAAAAGAACCAAAAACCACTGAAGGAAAAGTGTTTTGCTGCGTGTGGCTTTGTTTGCCATCTATGTTTGAATAGCTGTTTTCCCACTCGCGCTCCGATCATTAAGGCTCCAGTGTCAGTCTGGCTTGGCCCGGCTGCAACTAAAAGCTCCTATCAATGTCACTAATGACAGCCTTATTGAAAGCAGCCTCTGCCTCGTTGTTTCTACCTGATCCAGATTGACGGTTTACGGTTTCTATTGAGGTTAACGTGTCTTTCAATCAGGTTTAAATGCAAAGAGAAGACATAATGAGCTGCAGGCGCGTGTTTCAGGGCCCAGAGTGACGTGGTTGTTTCTTCAGAGTCATGTTGGATCCTCAAATGTTTGTTTCAGAAAAGGCTACCTCCTCCAACAGG
The DNA here is from genome assembly GCF_022539355.2 of Hippoglossus stenolepis. NCBI lineage: Eukaryota > Metazoa > Chordata > Actinopteri > Pleuronectiformes > Pleuronectidae > Hippoglossus > Hippoglossus stenolepis. Next base: position 2,759,240 of record NC_061503.1, on the reverse strand, counting down.
CAGCATTTTCCTTTAACCCGCTCCAGTGTTGAATGCAGAAAGGAAACAGCCCCTTCTATCGCAACCGGAGCTTGTTAATACTGTGCTAAAGGCCAACTCTGTGAGCCACTCATTTACCCAGGAGGCATCTGTTCCACCCCATTAAAGATGACTTCACTGAGGGCTCAGGCATCTTGTTAAAGTCCCTGTCTAATTGTTCATTAGTAGTGCGACTCCAAGCACCTGTCTCCCACCGTGACAGGTTCATTTAGTGCACGTTTCAACATACATCACATGTATTTTCCTCCTTTATTCAAATTAGGACAATTACACCGTGAGAGATTTGTGTTAGTCAACCTGACGACTGCCACTTGAGTGATTTTAATGGACATGATGTACCTGCAGGTTATTTTTGCACCTCATCCCTAATTTCAGATTTTAATAGTATCAGGATGTATCTGGTTTAATAGTTTCTGCTCTGTTGTAACAAGACAGTCCCATTGAACTGCTCAGTGATGAAGGATTGATGTAAAATGTACTAGAAATGGATTTTATTCCTGAAACACCAACCACATCTCCTTCAAAATAGAATTAACCTACAGTTCATTTAATTTGAACAAATATTTCAACAATGCTGCCTGTTTGAAGATTCTGTCAACATAACAAATATATCTGCAAATGATTCACTATCGACATATTTCATTTATTTTCCTACAGGTCGGCTCTCGGCAGCTAAAGTATGATTAATGTTTTTACGGTTATGTTTTACTTTGGGGTAACTCGAGATCAATTAATATTTATTGGTCTGGTCCTGTGAGGTCAATAAAAATACACACTTTGTTCAAGTAAGTAAGCAGAGTACGTGACAGGCTGCAGTGACCCAGGGCCGGGCCAGAAAAAAACGTGTCCAAATACTGCTGAGTTCACTGGAGTCAGACAGATGGACACTCCTCTCCCTGTCCCACTGTCTAAGTGCCCCTGAGCAAGGCACCTTACTCCCCTCTAACATCTGCTGGGGGCTTTCCAATAGCTGCCCACTGCTCCGTGAGGTCACTGCCCTTGTGTGTGTTGTGTTCCATGTGCTGTGTTCCCCTACGGACGGGTTAAAAGCAGATTGTGAATTTCCCCATCGCATGTAGCATGATTGTGTGTGCATGATTGATGCGGGACGAATAAAGGAATCTTAATCTTAATCTAATGGAGTCTCCACCCTTGTAAAGGTTCTATTAGATTGGTTCAACATATACTTTAAACTCTGATGTCGTATTATTACAAAAAGAACCAATCAAACTGGGATCGACTCTTCTCCTCTTCTCCTCCTGTTTCCATCTATGGTATCTGACGCCATTATTTAATTATCACAACATACATTCAACCAATAAATAAAGTTTGCACAAATAAATACCAGTAAGTCCCAGATAAATTCAAAGTGACGACCAGTACAGGATGAATTGTGACATGTCTTTGTACATAACCTTTTAAATTTTGCAGAAAAAAGAACAACCTGGTAAAATGAATTTGTGGCCTTGGCTTTTAGGTTAATCAGCAAAAAAAAATTAAATAACTGTCGGCGACATTGATCAGTTAACTATAAAATAGGATTCTATAAAACAGTATTTAGGATTGGAAAAAAATGAGACAAATAAGCTTCTTCTCTCATGAGGACTTAATGCTCAATTGACCTTGACCCTCTTTCACAGAATGTTTTTCCTACACCTATAAAATAATTAGCTTGCATTACTCATCTCCCATTCACAGAATTTCTCTCTGAGTGGACAAAGCACAGGGAAATATTTTAGGAAAAAAGGACAGAAAGCGACAAAAAAGCTAGTACAGTGGATGAAATACATTTGTTTGGGGCTGTTTTGCAGTAGATGTAACCATTAACCCATTAAGACCAGATGCATCACATACGTGTATACACCTTTAAGACCGGGTGCAATGTTTGCCTGCTTCCTTCTTTTAAAAACAGCTGAAACGTGCGCCCTTTAAGATATGCAAAATACTTTGTGATTCACTGAAATACACGCAGGGAGGCTAAATGCTTTTCAGCACCTTAGTTCCTAATGGTTTAAATAAATACAACTTATTAAGTGGCTGTTGAGATTTGAGCAGGAGCTGGACCCAAGAGCAAGATGACTGACAGTGTAGTAAAAGTTTTAATGAATGATCTACGATGGATGGTTCTGGTACAAGTAGTCTCCGGCGTGGACTTTATGTTTGGTGTGGCGGGCCGCAAGGTTTGGCTGAGCTCAGTGGCGTTACTGTTGGTGAAGCCCAGGGGGCGCTCACTGAAGGCTCGGCAAGTGACTGGCAGATATGCCGGCAAACAGACCGGCGGGGCTTATAATAATTACGCAGCCTCAGGCAGGACGGACATGCAGGCGAATTAAGCAGCAGGCAGGTGGTTACCTGAGGCAGGCAAAAAAAAAAACAGAGCATAAGCGAGCAGGCAAAGCACTGAGACAAAGAACAGGAACTGGAGCCAACAGTGGACAGATGATAGCACCTAGTAGAACTGTATCACCTGGGAAAGAGTGGGAGACCAGGGTTCTTATACTGCAGCAGGTGATCCGGATCAAATGCAGCTGTGCCAGGGACCTGCAGAGGAAAACCACGCCCATGCAGGGACTTGCCAAACCAATCACACACACACACACACACACACACACACACACACACACACACACACACACAGAGGAGGGAGGGGCAGCCAAGGTGTGGACCATGACACTGGCACCACATTGTACAGATTCCTTTATATAAATTGTGCATGTGGAAAATTGAATTGTGAAAATATCACATGACCAGATCTCTACACTTAGGTCATCTGATCGTGAACATATTTGATCTGATATTTCAGTTTTGTCTGAACCAAAATAACAGATGTGACGTGTTACTGGGTCCATTGTCAGGACACTTTTTTGGGGATAATTCAAACTTTCGCATCAAATGCAAGAAGTTGACACAGCATTAAACAATTGAAGGGGAAAATGAGGAGGATCGGTTGTAGTGTTTGCCTCTGATATAATGTTGAATAAGGACATTTTGGGAATAAAACCAGAATGATATTACAGCGGCAACGAAATGAAAGAAATTAACCGGTTGATTCGTTTTCTCCATTCAAACAGAAAGATCACTTGTTTGATTTTTTTCTCTGCGTTTTATTAAAAAAACGTTATGAATGAGCTCAATTGACAAAATGCCAACGTCCGACGCACGACTTTGTACGAACCAATCAACGTGAAGTGGAGGCGGACGCAGCACATGTAGGTGATGACAACAGGACACAAGCAAGTCATCCTTAGGTCCTCTGCTCCCTAAACTGCAAGGTGAAACCAAAAGTAGACAGATCAAAGTCTACCTTGAGTTAAGATGATTTTGCCAACAAGTTTGACTCCCCCTCCTCCATTCAGAACCAGCTCTAACCACAGCGGTGAAGCACAGTGGAATCGCCTTCAGGCAAACGGATAAGACACAGAGCACCCACGGGTCCCACTTCACTTTGGTGTCCATGTTGAGTGACCAGAGTGACACTCAAGAAACGTATGGTGCGTGGGCATGACTTTCAATGTCTGAGTGTCTATTCTATTGCCTCGGGCAGTCTTATCCACAATGAAATGTATTGTATCTTTTTTTTTTCGGAAAATGTATGAATAATTGATCATTATGTAATTTCTTAATGAATGGTTGTAGCTGCTTTTAAAAAGGGACACTTTAATAGTTAGAGTTTTAGCACTAGAAATGAACACTTAAAGAGGTGTTTTTTTCATAATTTTTGGTCAGTGTGTCCCTCCCATTAGTTTGCAATTACAAGTGCTCTTCTCAAAAACTTTTAAGAGGTCAACTTTGGAATGAAAAAAAGGTTGTCATTTCTACACTAGTCATTCTTTCACTCTTTTCTCAAGATACACACACATCACCTTGATATCTAAGCCCTTTTCAACTCAATCTCAAAAAGAGATATAACATTTATAGGAAAGTACCAAATTAAGAGCCCAATTTTTAACAATAAATTTCAAATTTACTTCAAATTAAATTTATACAAATAGTATGAACCCATTACTTATCTTCTGGTATTTATCTGTACTTCTGCAACTTCGACACATCAACATAACAGGATTCACACAAGGAAATGGATGCTACGTTGGTTTCAAATGGTCAGCCATGATGCAAATGGAGCTTTAAACTTAAAGAGTCACAAAACTTATATCATCAGCCAGAACAGCATAAAACAGCTGGATACTGTTATGGTAATAACTGCAGACAATATACATTAAAAAGTTGAACGGAAAAAAAAGTTTTTATTTTCACAAAAAAAACCAATAAAATAGCACAGAAACATTTTCCCACAACATTACCTTCACTCTTATAAACTAATATAACAGTGATGAAATTCACAAACACACAACAAAACCTATATATGATAAAAAAATATTTTGGAATGCAAATTAAACATAACATTTGCTAAAAATGTCCTTAATATTTGAACTGATACATTATATAGTTGAAATCTAGACTGGGCTCTGCCAACACATTTTCCTTATTGGGTTGAGTTTCTAAGTTATAGTCTCGTACGATCACACCGTATAAATCTGAACACTTTGATTTGACACAGCTTCAAAGTTCCTCAAGCAAAACATCATGTCTCATGTCTCATTAGCATTTATTATATAGTCAAATATTTGATGTATGTTGTGTAGTCAACATTTGACTGTCAAATAAAGTATACAGCCATACTATTATATTATAAATAAGTCATCTAATAAAAAATTAGCAACTGCTCTTTTCTTTTGTCAAGTTAAAAAGTAAACATAAAAGAAAACCTTTTTGCAAAAGTGTGCATCTTAAAATGAAGTGTTTGATTTTAGGGAAAAAATAAGTTAACTAATTTCCTTTTGCCTTGTTTCTTTTGCCACTTCAACTCACAACCATAACCATTAGATCCGTTTTTATCTGTAGCGGTTCACAATATCTATTTAAAATGTGGCCAATATCAGACTCCAAGGTGAACTGTTCATGTCCCTGATGTGACCTGCATGCGCAGATGAACAACACAACGTCCCACCCAGAACGCTGCGTACGGATGTTACAAAGGAGAAGACCTCAGTAATGGAGGCCACAGATGTGAGCGTTCACGGTTACATTTTTCTTTTTAACAGACTGGTTAAGATACGACCTCTTATGTTTTGCCTGTGCAGACGTGTCAACCCAAGTACTTGTGAAGTCTGAAAACTCACAAACAGGGAAGACATTGCAGCGATGGGGTGAGTCAATGGAGGGACTCACCCCATCGCTGCAATGTCTTCCCTCCCGCCCGCCCCTTCGCCTGCACAAAGTTATGAGGAATGTCGATCTAGAGTGAAGTATAGACGCACTGAAGTCCGACACAGGTCACATGGCTGTTCAGACTGAGGTAGCATTTCAAAAAGTCTGATCTGTATCTGATTTAGAACCACATATGAAAGTGGCCCAAATGTGATCAGAAGAGATTATCAAGTCATTAAACAGTCAGAACTGGGTCACGTGGGGGGGAAATAAATCAGATTCGGGCCACTGGGCCGGCTGTGTGAACATTTGTGTCAGTCAGTGCAGCTCCCACCAGGTCCAGCATCCTGCTGAGTTTAAAGACAGGGAGTCATTGGTCAGTGGTGACAGCTGCTCTGCTCAAGTCACCTGGCTCTGACCTCCAGAGCCACCTCCACACCTCCGTCCTGCAGCTGGTTGCCACCACACCCTCACAAACTCATTTCCCCCTCGACAGTCACAACAATTTCAACACATTTTAACAACGAAGCAAGTTTAACACCTGCGTCTCTCTTCCTTTTTTTTTTCATCTTATATCGCACACCCACTTTTCTTGTTCAGTGAGAGAGGTGAACTTAACCTTGAGCTACCAGGTTTTTTTATTCTGGGCTGGAATTGTGTGAATTTACTTCTCCCATTTCTCACTGTCTATTCTTCCTCCTCTTTTCTCTCCCTGTTGTGTGCATCTCACTCACCACCTCCAAATGGTAAGATCTGAGTGAGGTCACGCAAGGATTTTTACAATTTTATGCAATTGGTCAGTGAGTTTCCTGGGCCGCTGACCTAGTGCCGTAAAGGCTGCAAAAGCTGTTCCATCCTGTTAAAATAGACACATCTATCAAAAACAATGAGACAATCCTCATTTATTGGTTATAGGCCCAGATAGTATGGTAACTGGGTCCAGTTCTGGACAGTGGTCCACTTATTAGTGACCTCTGATCTAAGATGTTGGCGTCCTCCGACAGTCACCGCCTGGCAGGACAGGCAGGAACAAGATACTTTAGGTTTGGACTTTATGGGACAAGTTTTAGTAAAGTATTTTTAAACAAATTTACATGCATTATTCTAATTACAACTTAGTTTTCATTATGGAGCTGGCAGCGATTTTATGCAACGAAAACGTTTTGGGGAAACATCTGGCAGTGCACATGATGGTTAATGCTGATCTCTACTTTTTGTTTAGATCAGTGGGCCAACAAAGTCAGTTATCACTCTTTTGAACGGCTCTAATGTTAAAGGAATAGGATGTAATGTGATCATACCCGGCGTTATGGGCAGGCCGCAGGGGACCAGGCCCATCTGTGAATTTGGCCCTCCCAGGAGAAAGCAGGATTATTATTGTTATAATATTGTCAGATTAGGCTAGAGATAAAGAGTCTGTATTTTGGGTTGAATGTCTGTCATTTTCTAATTATATAAATTCATACTGCATACTCTGCTAGTATCTGCGATGGTTTTGAGTTGTGTGTAACAACGTGAGTGACATCAACTTCTCCAGAGTTTACCATGTTGCTGTGAAATGGATAGAAGAAAGTGGTTTTCCACCTGATGAGGGTGGTCACTCTGCAGGTGCAGCCACACAGCAAGAATCAGCCACTGCTAGCAGTTTGGTAGATTTCAGCGATAAAACGGAGACGTAGCGTTCACTTACCATCAAGCTAGCTACTGCAGCAGGGAGAAGTGCAGCCACCGCCACCAATTTTTCCAGTGAATGCTACCAAAACAGACCCTGGCTTGAGTACTCAGTGGAGGACGATGCTGCATACTGTTTCCCTTGCAGACAGTTTAGGGCTTCAGCATCACCAGATAAAACATTTACAGTAAAAAGCTTCAGAGACTGGAAACATGCCTTACAAAAGGATAAGGGACTGAACAGACACACCTCTTCTATGGACCATCTTGCGGGGGAAAAACTTTGGAAAGAAAAACAAATGCGCATAGAGAATGGTCAGGAAATCACAAGGCTTGTGGACAAGGATCGGCTTGGAACAAATATTATGTGGGCTCCATCACTGACATTTTGGCATTTTTGGCTATAAATCATCTGCCTTTCGGAGGGGACCATGACTTTTTGGACAGTATGGAATAATCTGGCAGTGGGTTATTCCCATCAATGTTTGAGTATAATCTTGAAAAAGATCCAGAGATTACAAATATTTCCTTACAATTCCCCAAAATGCAATGCCAGCATGTTGTTGAGGAAGTAGGCAACTCTTTCTATACAATCAAAATGGATGGAACCCGTGAAAATATCAAAATATTTATAATTTACTGCATTTTGATGAAAGTTACACCATAAAGGAGAGGCTCTTGACCATCGCCACAGCAGATGAGACTGATGCAAACAGTCTCTCTCAGACACTTCTTAAGGAGCTAAGAAACGCTGGCCGGAGCACATACCAAAAACTCAGCCAAGTTTTCGATGGAGCCTCTATTATGTCGGGGAGACTGGGTGGGGTTCAGAGACTCCTTCAAGGTGAGCTGGGAGAGCTGGCTCCACTGGGTCTTCCATTTTAGTTGGGAGGGCTATTGAGGATCTATTCAGCATCTGTAATGTCCTGTACAAGTTCACACAAAAGCCCAGTTTCTGCCCAATATCAGGGGAACACACTGAAGCGTATACTCGAACAACACTGGACTGGGCACCTCCAAACAGTCGTCCAGCTTGTGAATACTGCCGCAGAGTGTGTTGAGAGCCTGCACACCAAAAAGTGTTCATGGAGCTGTGGAGAGAGTGAGGTGAGCAGGCGGAGGGTACTGTCAGCCGCCAGAACAAAACAAAGTGCACTGCAAACAAAAACTTGGATGACTATGTTGTTGAGCAGACATCAGGAACAGAGGAAAACCAGCAGATCACAGAGTAACAATGGCTGTTTTACAGATGCATTGAATGCAATTAATGGGGAAATGGTGCACCGCTTTGGAGAGAGAAACAGCACATTCGTGGAATCCAGCGCATCACTCAGCAGAGAGCAGCTCCTTCATGGACCCAAAAAAAGGTGAAACCCCTGCTTATGATAACTGGAAGCACTCCTGTTGATGTTCACTGTCGCCCAACAACTCATTCTCAAACACACTGACAGCTCCACAACTCCAGATGCTGGGAAATGGACACTGAAAACACTGCTCAGTGATTTGCACAGGGCCCCTGAGGCAATGCCAAGTGTCCTCACAGCATTTAGGGTTGCCCCAACCTTCGGAGCTTCCACTGCTTTATGTGAGAACTTTTTTCCAGAGAAGAAACATGTCACATCCTGGGAAAGCTCATTTAATTCAACTTGCTGGTGAGAGGAGATTCCACTCATCTGGTAAGTGCCGCCACACTTACTTCCGTAAAGTTGGACATGCCTGAGCTACAGATGTGCAGTAAGTTGGCCACAGTCTCTTGTACCATTTTTTTGTGTTAGTTGTTTTCCCGAACAGTCTTCCAGCTCATACTTAAATATTTTGTCTTTTCATTGTACATTTGCCAGTATTAAATAAAAGGAATGTGAGACAGTAGAATGACAGAAATGTCATCAGCACTGCGCGCTGTCCATAATCCTGCTTGTCTGATGTGTAGTGCTGTCCATGGTGCTGATGCAACTGTCAGGATGTTGCTGTTTTAATTACTTTATTTTGCTCTAATAAGTGACTCAAAGCCTCTGATAACGTGTGAATAAACTGGAAGGTTTCATTCTCTACATGACTTTTGCATACTTTGTTGTTCTTATAAATAATACATAATATTCATATCGACTGAGATGGTTTTAAAGTTTCATCATTAAAACAGCCCACGGGATGAAGTCAATAAGTGTCATTTCATGTTAGTCTAGTAAGATATAAATCTACTTAATATTGAACTATTCAATTTGAATCCATTTTTTGACTTGTATTGTCAGGGCCCACCTACAAAAAACAGTTATTTACCAGTGGATGTGATGGAGGGATTACTTGACTTGGTTTACCAAACCTGGCAACTGCTGCAGGACTGAGTAACAACAGAGCAGCCTTCCAGTAGTGTGTAATACCAGAGGCTGCAGTTTCAGGACCTTCCATCTCAGGACCACAATTCCAGGACCCTATGGTTGTTTTAACATCGCCAACTAATTTCTAGGACCCGAGTTGTAAAGGTTTATTCCATCCAAATACTACTTTCTGTCTTGCCACTCAAGTGGGTTGCTTAGAGTTATATGTTGGGGAATTTGTGCATGATTAGTTCATTATCAGGTTAAATAAAGATGGATACCATGACCTTTGCAGTTGCTGATCTCAACCAGAGTTGTGGAATGGTTTTGTTGCATGTAAATGTCCTGACTATTGACCCTCGAGGGCTACAGACAAGATATGTGGATGGAACACAGAGGGGACAACTACTTGATAGACAGCACTCCAATCAGAATTAGTGGCTAAAGAAGACGTCAGTTTACAGGATCTTAGGATTTTTCACCACTTGCTTTGCTGGCTCTGACCACATTGGAGAAGCATTTCCGTATTGAACCAAACCTTTGAGCTAAACGTTCTTGAGTCACTGAGAGAGAGATGCCGACTGGTGGTGTGACTGGCTGAGGATTTGATTAATCTAGTCTGTTGTTGCTCTTTACTTTTAATAGTTCCACAGTTGGCAATGACGAGGGTTTGAGAAGGGGAAAGCTCTCCCGGTCCTCCTTGACTACTCTGTAAAATTTCTCTGAGACAAACACAATAACAGAGGAGAGCAGATTTACTTCCTTCGGGGGAACTCCTATAGAGTCAGTCCAGCATTTCTTAAACTCCTCCAACAAAACTAACTCTTATTCAGACATAAAGTCACTGTCTTTACACGCAGTGCTCTATTTGTTAAAAAAAGCTTTCCATGTTGCCTTGCAATTCAAACCTAAGTCTGATTTGGGGCTTTTTGTGATTTCGGGAATTTTTGTCTGGATGCTCGGGGGACCAATTTTCATACACATAAGATTGCAGCTTCAACAGAGTCATATTTTAAGCTGTACCCCAAGGGGAGTGCAGCAATAGCTTTTTGGGCTTCCCCGTGTAATTTGCACTGTAACAGAATAGGCCAGACCCCAGGAGGCCACTGCAGAGTGGGAGCATATTCAGACACTAAAAGAGGAATCTACTTAAGTTTAACAAAATGAGGACACTAAAACAACCTGCGTACAAACATCAAATACACAATGGAGGTGAGTGGAAGGAGTGGAGGTTATAACCTATAGCATCGAGGGTTACATTCAGAGCATGTGCCTCATCATGAGGCTCCAGATTCAGCTAACACAGTCTTGTGACTTTGTCAGCTTCAATCTCAGACTTTTTATTATCTTCTAGCTGGAATTGTAGCCGTGGCTGTCTGTTTTCTGCTTTTTTCTTGGGTTTCTATGTGGTGACGAGCGAGGCAGACTTCAAGTGAGCCACCTCTGGACCCACCATCTGTAGAATCATTCACATCTTGCCCTGTGAAAGCATGACCACCCTGAGGCTCACACTCAGGTTGTGGCCATCTCCTCACTCAGGGTGATGATTTTGCAGGCAATATAATAATCTTGAGCTCAACTCGATTATTTATGACTAATGCGTTAAGCCTTATCATCTTTATAGCAGCTGATATATTAAAGCTAGGTTTGGTAATGCTGGAAAAGTTTGCGAGGGCAGACTACACCTTGAAAATATTCAACGAGACATCCCACCCCCTTCCATTGCAAACTCTCGTCAAAGCTACGCCCCCAAATCACAGGAACGTGCATCGACTGCCACCTGCCACAAGTCACCTTTTCCATGACCTGCTCACTCTGACTATCATCTTTGCTTCAGTGGTGTACTGTATGTCTTGTGAAGACTCCAATCCTGGGCAGAGGCCAAACCTAGAAGCTGTTAAAATTACATTTAAAAGAAAAGGAAATTAAAAAAGAAATGAAATTAGAGAGCACGTGAAAAGTCAGTTAAAAGTGAGACTATTTACTCAACTAAATGCCACCACACTTCGGCATGTGAAGGACTTCAACTAAAAAGGTAAAAGCGTTTCATTAACCCCACCTTTGAGTGTGTGTTTGGTCAAACAGTGACACATGTCGAGCTGCACCGGTAATTACTCAGCATGCACCAATATTTCCCCCTCGTCAAACCAATCAATGTATCAATAATTTTGGCTCATGGAATCCTTTTCACATTTATAACAGATGAGCGCCTGTTAATGTTGAGATCCAACAATATTAAAAATGACTAAAGCCAAAACAGCAGCCCTCTTCCTAGTTTAATTTTTTTTTCCATGCCTGGCCCAATCCCCACATTTTACAAGCTACTTTAACAATTAATATGTATCAATCTAAATCACGAATACAAGAGGCACGCTGGCAAGCTGGATGCTGCCGTAACACCCCCCCTTTAAGACATACAGTGTTACCCTGTCAAATACACGAGTTATGAGCTTATATAAATGTGTTAATTGGCTCATAATTCAGCAGCATGAAGACGCCTAATAAAGTCACAAGTCAAATTAAAGTTTTCAACGACCGAACCAGCACTGGTACTAATTAACTTACATCAACAGACACCACCGTACATCCTGCTGCTTTAACGTTAGGATGCTAAAATTAGCACAGCCGGAAATAACTGTCTCAAATTGGAATGCGTGCTCTTCTATTGTTAAATGTTTCCCCAAGGAACGAGGTGAACTTCAGGACACTACCTCTGCGCAGCCGCCGTTCCTTTTGCCACCAGCCCCCTAAAACCCTAAACCCCCAATCTGAGGATTCCATAAGAAGTTAGGTCAGCCAGTGCCCTTGTTTTCAGACTGTCTCATTAGCGGCCCCAGCCCCCTTCCCCCTCTTTTCCCCCCTTTTCCTCAGAAAATTCAGCTCCTGATCTTAGTCATCCTGCCTGTTTTTTCTTCCAAGCACTAATGATCCCTCTGTACGTTGGGATTAACTGAGGCAGTGGCCCTCAGTGGTTCAAATTAAATTGTAATCACAAGTCCCTGGTGCGGTGCCCCCGTGAGGGCCCCATTTTTTTTTTCTTAGGGGATTTAATGCAGTGAAAGTACAGTACGATCTGTGGCAGGGAACACTGAGGAACAGGAAACGTGTGAGGGAATATTCTTTCTTTACATCTTCTTCCTTTATTATACGATTTTTAGGTCTCTTACACCATGCTTCTCCATACGGGTCACTGTGACATGTGATTTAACCAAGAGTCTGCTGTTCATCACCAGCGTAGCTGTGAGGGCACTTCTGCTCTGTTCCCATGAGCAGTAGCCATAGCAACCAAAGCTGCAGCAGAGGCCCCAAAGATAAGACAGGCAAGGCGTCCGGTAAATGAGGTAAACAGCCGAGATAAACTGCCAGCGCCTTAAAGTCTCCTGGCCTAAGTTGTTTCTAAGTAGGACAAAAGTATTGAGATACACAGCGCGAGTTAGTTGGGTCAGCGCATGACTGTGGACATTGAAGCTGCATGTGGACGTGTCCTATGGGAAAGAAAAAATAAAAATAAAATCCCTGATATACCACTGGTGTATGCATTTGTGATATAGAAACTGGCTGTATATAGAAGGGCTATATGAGTATGTGTGTGGGTGAAAGCAACTCGCACTGTAAAGCAGTCTGGTTAGCTTTAACATTTGCATTGCTCATCACTTTTCACCTTGATGCAAACAGCTTCAATAAATGATTCTACAAGGTTTTAAAATCCTCCTTTAATTCACCAGATTTCCATTTATTTCTATAAATTCTTGTCTCATAATGTTTTGTGTCATGGCCTCTGTCCCGTCTCCCTGCTCTCTCCCCGGCTCAGGGTCTTTTGTCTTTTGGACTTGGTTCGGGTTCACAGGTATTGGCCGGAAAGCTGCTAACGATCTCCAATATTCTCTTTTTTAAATAATAAATAATTCAACTGCACAACGCTGCCCGATTGTAAACTCAGTAGCGTACATTCCTCTGCCTGACTCCTTCCTCCGTAACTTTCTTGTTCTGCCTGAAAACTTCTCTGGATCAGCTCAGCCGTCCCCGGGCTCCCTTAACTCATTCATCGCCAATTCCCCAGCTTTGCCTATCATCCATCCATCCATCCTTACATCGTTACACTCGGCCTAAGAAAACCTGAGCATAGCATTATAAAGTGCTTTTATCCTCTTACCCTTCTTCCAAGGACGATCTGTGCAACATCAAACAGCAGCCCAAATAGAATTCACTTATTCATCAGGCGGGGCAGGAAAGGCGTTGGTTGTCAGCGTGGCAGAAACAACAAACAACACAAAATAAAACAGTATTTCCAAACTTACCTAATCCATAAAAGAAAAGTGATATCAAATATGTGCATCACAAGACAAACACAAACCAAAACTGCTTCCAGAGGATATTTACAATGTTCACAAAAAAGATCCCTAAACATCAACATTCTAGAAGAACAGCTCAAGCAAAAACACAATCAAATACATTCATGAAGGAATTACGACTAATCTATCATCAGGGGGCCAATTATTGAATTGTATCTTTGCTTGACTTCGATAAATACAACCATCCTATATTACGTTATATAATTCATCGTTCATCCTATCGGTTTTTTTGTGTATTTTATAGAAGTGTTACACCAATTTTCATCACAATTGCCATCAATTTTTTTAAGTATAGCTCAGGGTAGATGTGTGCACCAAAAAGAGTTTCCTTGAAATTATGATTATTAACAAAAACGGCCTTGCCAGGTACATTTGAGTCATTGATGCCTGACTTATATTTACAGTCAATGTTTTTCCTGTCCACTAAGTTTCACATTTTTACAATTCATGTGTCCTGCCCTACAGCATTACAACCTTCTATTGTTTTATTATCAAAGTTCATACTGCACATACACATAAATATTGGTAAGGTAAAGTTTAATTGCAGACCCTGACCACCATCCCGGACACACACATTTAGAGGTTCTAGTCCTTGACCAAACTCTAGAATTGTTGGGCCTTGTGTAGGTGTAGGTGCAGTCTCCTGCACCTACAGCTGATCGAGCAATTTAAGGGGGTTCTCATAAAATTGTTGTTGCTGTGGACCAATGTAATCAGCCATTTCTGGGCCCTCTCTGAACTTGGTGCCACACTCAACTGCCAACAGTACTTTGCCAATTCTGTTGCAACATCCTTGCTCGTGTGTTTAGGTTTACATGTCTCAAACATTTGGTCAACGTCAGGAGAAGATCTCGGTTTGGATTCCATATTTAAAACGTGAAAACATCCCATCTTGGGCTTAAAGTCAGTCTTAACTTTTTTTAAGTATTTACGTAAGATCACTATTTTTATCAAAATTTCCTCAACAGCTCTAAGTTGCCTAAGCATTATGACAAATGTTTAAGTTGTCACTAGGGGTTAGGATATTACGTTTAAAGGAAAAGACACACCATTCAACCAGTATTAGAACTTTGCAGTCCACCGATTAAAACTTCTCTCTGAGATACGAGGAATTTTTGACAAAGACGTTTTTTCCTATTCGGTGACAAGAACTAGATATATCAACAAACTAATGGCTGAATGGCTGCAAGTGCAGCTCTAGATCGCAGCAGCAGCCGCGCTGGGGGAATCCGGTTGTGAATCTCTGACAGTCGGAACTTTGCTGCAGGCTGTCTTGGATCACCAAAGTCTGTATAACTGTCAGTGGATGCGTCTCACTATGAGATCCGGTCCCGCCGTTTTGAATTGTCAACAAAGATTTCAACAAGCCGGCTTTCATCTCGGGCCCAACATCTCACAGCGTAAAGACGCTTTTATTGTCAGTGATGCCAAAAGAAATTGTTTTATAGCAAAGGTGCTGGTAGATGCATTCACGCCCAATAAATCCTTTATAATATGACTGTGTCTCCGTATGAGTGCCATGGTCTATTTGTAGAGAACAGTAGCTGGAGGAGAGTACATCCATACCTTCTGTGTGCACCGCTGTTACACACCGTGCCTGTCACCCATCTCTGTCTGATCAGGGCAACCTCACAGGAGAACATTCGAACCAGCAGTGGTAGGTAGAAAAGGATCTGACTACACCTCTCCCTCCCTGCCTCACTCATCCTCTGTTCCATTTCCTGACACATGTAGCCCTCCCACATCATCCGACTCAAAGCCCACTGCCAGCCCTCCCCACTGTTTGTCATAACCTCCACGGAGGAGCTCTCAGCAGGCTTGCTCCGAGTGATAATACAGCATGTGGGTGGGGGAGACAGTGAGCCGGGCAGGGAGAGTTTGAGGAAATGAGATACGGGCTGGTGCTGTTCCTTATTTAAACCCCGTTAAATAACAGACTGATGCATGATTAGTGAGTCAAAATACTTCATCTGAGTCTTCTCAGCATGTCGGCTCAATTAACAGAAACAGCTTGACTTGTGCTTTTTCAGGAGGAGAAAGAGAATGACTTACAATCACGACATCATGTTCACGTGTGATAGGTAATCATTTTGATATGAGAAAAAAAAAAATGAAGTGTCAAAAATAAAAATGGGGTTCCTATTTCGAATGATATGGAGCTGATTCATAAAATAATTTTTAACTACAGAGTCTTTTCCCTGCACTTTTATTGGGCTGTTAATAGTCTGTTACATTAATATGCCATTTATAGCAAACCATTTGGAGCTCCATGACAAGCTTTAGGCCATTTAACATATTTAATAGCTGAGGAACTAGTTGTGTTATGAATCTGCTGGGGGGGGGAATTATAGATTATAGAGGCAGAAAATGCCCTGGAATTCTTAGCACAGTTAGAGAGAGGGGACGTGGACTTTGAAATCAAAAGGAAAGAGCACCAGGAGAGCAGCTAATCCTGCTGGCAACCTGCTGAAATATATGGTTTGAACACCTACACTCACTGGAGGGAAAAGAGAGGCTTTTGTTTCCGCGTGAAGCTCTCAGAGAATTCCTCGTGGCTTCGGTTCCACAAGGTGTTGGAAAACGTCTTCCTTCCTCTCTTCCTCAGCTCCATGTTCACATGACTTCAGCACACCATTACTGCAGATATAACCGCTGCACCTTCATGTTGCCCAATCTCCCGCTCTACCACATCCCTGAGCTGTTCTGAGGGATTCCCATCTGGGGACTGGTCAGTGAACTCACTGTGATGTCCCCCCAAACCGCTTTGAAACAACTTTTACATTGACATGGAGAATGATCCTGCTGGATGGAGCCATTAAGGCAGGTTGGCTCCATGGGTTCATGCTGTTGACTCCAGATTCCGACTCTACCGTCGGCAGCCGAAGCAGAAATCCACATTCATCACAGCAAGTTACGTCTTCAACTGTCCAGTGTCGGTACGTCTGTGTCACTGCAGCCTCGCACTTGGCTGACAGGTGTGGGAACTGACCTGTCTCCTGCTGTTGTTGCTGTTGATTGGTTATCCGAGTTACCATGGCCTTCCTGTCAGCTCCAACCAGTCTGGTCCTTCTCCACTGATGAGATGTTTCTGTCTGCAGAACTGCAACTTATTGGATTTACACTATTGTTTTACGTGCCAGGCGGTGGGCATAGTGCTGTGTGTGTGTGTGTGTGTGTGTGTGTGTGTGTTGTCTTTCCCTTCCTGCTGTCTCTGCTCCTCCCGCTGTTTTCTCTACAGGTGAGATGGGAGGGGGTTCCTTCCTCCACTTACTAGAGCTGGTCCAACCAGCAGTGAGGGGGGTCTACAAAAGGAGCACGCCTGAGAGTCTCGCTCTCTTTTGGTTCAGCCTGTGTGCAGCACCCTGAGCATTTTTTTGTATTTGAGCAAACTTGTTAAAATACAATGATAGATGTGTTGGGAGGGAAGGACTAGGTAAGTTGGATACCCTATACTCTCCCTCACCTAGGTACTCTTGTTTGTTTAGAAACACGAGTCAGTTTGGTTGTGGCCACCTTTGTATTTATTTCAGGGAAGCCCTTTTTCTTTGATTACTAGCTTAGGCCTTTTGTTTGTGGTTTTGTTTAAGAGGTAGCAAGTAGTCAGGCCTAGTTTTTTTTATATTTATTTCATTTCTTTGGCAACTTCCTTTGTTCCCTCTTCCCCATGTTTGCACTTGACTTATAATTTATAATTAAAATAAAAGAAACCTTTACGTGTCACATCCGCTCTGACCCCATCAATTTATAGATTGTTGTGTGTTACCGTTCCTAGCTCCACCCAGGGGACGTAACACTTTTCTTCTTTGGATTATTTGATAGTTAATTGCAAAAATCCTATCAACAGTTTCCAAAATACTCTCTGATAATAACATTAACTGATGCTCCAGACTGGTATCTGGATGATCTTATGCAATACACTGTTGCCACGTGATTAGTCAATTGGATAATTGCACAAATAAGTAGAGGTACAATTGCTTGTTGAGTGCATGCCATTTATAGCACTAAGACGTAGACGTGGACTGGATCTAATGTGAACTGATCTGAGAGGATTTATACATAGCACTGGTGTTAATAAGGTGTGCGTCATTCCTTCGATTCCATCAGCCAATGATTGCAATTGCGACAAAACCTTTTTGCCGTTCAATTATAGTCATATAGAAATGTAACTTCTAGACAGTGCTGGACATAGATGCTTGTCTCTCCTTTAATATCTTTGTTTTGACTGACTTTTGAAACTATACTTTTTTTAACTTGAGAAATATGTAGATATAGTGTAAGTAAACTGAACTCTCACAGTCCTTTCTCGTGGTTGTGGAGTTGTCCTAAAGGCTAATTAATGTTGCCTTTTCGTACAGTTCAATTTCAATTCAATTTTTATTGCAGACACAAAGGGTCCATATCTATATGAAAATAAAATACAAACAACATAAATACAATCATAGCAGCTCACAAATCCAAGATTATTAGATTATTATTAAAACTCCTACAGGCATTTGTTCCAGTGTTTCCAGAAGCAAGAGGAATACCTTGTGTCACTTAAGGCCATGATGATGACATTTGTCTAATCAGTTAATTGACGCATAAATTTGCACATAAGTAATTTTAACATCATCTGTACACATGTGACATTTATGTGATGAGGACGATGTTCACTGTCAGTGTTGCAAACTGTATGCAAAAGCCAATGTGCTGGTACACAAAGCATCCCTGATGATGTGGCCCAGATATTTTACTTAACAGGGAGTTTCTGGTGCGACATCATTTTATTTTATTTATTTTTATACACAAAGAGATGCTTCCGTTTCAAATAGCGTAACCATCACTGCCAACATACTTTATTTTGTCCTTTACACTTGCTTGGTTGTTAAGCAAGTGTAAATACATCCACCAGAAGGAAGTGCACAGTCCACAATGCACTTTTAAAGTAAGAAGCAAAAGTGGCTGTTTGTCCCTTTCCCGGGCGAAGTGATATATTATAGATGCTAGTTTCTTGCCAACTGTAATTTTCTCTTATTACAAAGTTGCACCATTGTTGAAATTTCCTCTATGGTCATTTAGCATTTGGCTACGCTGCCTCCTGTGGTTCTATTTTGTCTGTTTCGCCCATATCTGTCAGGGGACGTGCACACATATGGACAGAATGAACACAGAGTGTGGACCAAGGTTTGTAGGTATGTGTCTGTATATGTTTCTAATGTAAATCAGTGTTAATAAGTTCCGGATTCTCCTTCTGACAAAACATCCTTGGTGACAGTCATACGACAGTCATGAATATGTGACAAGTTTCATTTTGGTCTTGGGTCAAGTTACATAGATAGATTAGACACAAATTGTATTAATTATTTAGTCTTGGCTACTAAAAGGCGTAGGGAGAAATAAAAGATTAAATCAGAAAATGTGTTAGTCTTAGAGCTTCGACAAATATCAAGTACATTTTACCAGTCTCAAACCAGAACCCAACCTTTGGTGACCTGACTGTGTGTGTGTGTGTGTTGGGCACTACCTTTAGGGTTTTAATCATTAAGACCGGGTTCTGCTCCTTCCCACTCCTTCAAAACAAACCAAATGGTTAGCCTTCCTAAACTGAGTCAATCAATTATTCATTATAGGCTTGAACATAATAGTGTATTTGTGGACAAAAACTACTGTAAACACAAAAAAAGCCCTCAAGCAAATGTAAAATTAATCAAAGCATTTAATAGTGTGTTTTTCTGAACGAACACTGTGAGCCAGGGCTATTCAATTACAAATTCTGTTGGGCCAGATTTTCAAAACAAGAAATTTAGCTGGGCCAGATATTGTCAGCGGCCGGTAAGCAGCAAGTAATGACAAATTTTAAACCAACACAAATTAATGTATTGAAAGTAAGAATTGAAACTAAGTAATGAATAAGTAACGTTTATTCATTGTTTGGTCACATCTGGAAGAGGCTCATCAAAAAAAATAAATAAATAAAAGCTATAACTGAACAGAATCTGAGGTAGTGGCAATACTTTAATCCACTTTTGAAAGAAATATCATTTTGGCCATATCTGACCCATATATGCCCATGCAGGGAAATCACAAAGTGCATTTAACAGAATAAAAACAAACTATCAATGCTATCAAAGTTATCAGTGCACAAACCCATAACAAGTGATAACAGTAACTAACCCACATGAATACAATTCTATTCATGTTCTGTAGTACTGTTGGAATGGGGTGAGGGCATCTCCATTTCTGTGACGTCTGAGAGCATCGTCGTTGATGCACGACAGCATCGTCCGTCAGCCCAACTCTAATGTCCAGTCGCTGCTCGAATTTAGGACATAACCTCACTGTCACGGCGCTAAGGATGAGCACTTCTCAGTGAACGACAGAGATAAAAGCAGAAAAAGAGACGTCCGAATCATGTTCAGTGTTTTTTTTTTTATTTACATCTGACAACACATTTCATGTTAGTTCGTTCTCTGGGTCGGAGGTTGTGGACAGACGTTACCAGGTGTGATAGAGCAGGTGCCAAAACAATTGTAGGGCGACTGGAGGAACAGAGATCTTCTCACAACCTACTAAGAAAAATAATAACAGGATTAAACATTCTGATCCACACGGCAGATCATTTTGATCGCAGCTATCTCGGTGTCACTGCTCCGCTTCAGGCTATTTTGATCCTGCCTCAGCCATCCATCCACGCTGAGCTACTGGGGCTTACTGTAATCAAATGGGACCACCTCGCAGCTCTGTGCCGAACACCACAGGTACAGTAATATTAGCCCATGTTTCTTACTGATTAAGCTGTGTTTTGCTCATTAGTTCTGCACGGGGACACAGGAGCTGCGCACGATGCTTTGTCAAAATCTGAGGGGAAAAACACCGTTTCCCTGTTAATTAGAGGTTGGCAGACCTCCAGGAAGAACATGGCTTGTTGTGGTGCCCGGGAGGAATGGAGAGTGCAACGCCACACAATAACAGCATTAATCCACTGAACCCTGTGGTTATGTAGAGACTCATGTGCTGTAATCTCATAAATTAGTATCATAAAAATGAATGGAAACATGTTAAGATTTTGTCAGAGGCTTAAGAGAAAAATGCATTAAGTTTAGAGATAATAACACAATAATATCACATTTCATTAACTGCGGTGAAGGTACAGTGTGTATTTTTGAGATATGAACTAAGGCAGGTGGATGCAGGAACAGATGATTGACAGTTCTCTTCAGTAGAACATCAATCTGTCATCTTAATGCAGGAAATTTGTCATGAAATCTGTCTTTGGGTTGGAATTTAATTTTTTTAAACTGACCACAGACTGATCACAATCACAGTTGTATAGTTTGACCACAGCAACGGTGCATATAATGGATGTTTTCCCCCAAAAGCAAAGCTAGTGAGATTGTATTATATTGTCCATCTATATACCAGAAATAAAGATATCTCACAAAAATAAATTACATATTGTGCCATTCTAAATCACTTTCTTTTCCTAGTATAATTATCTTCAGAGAGAAAAGCAAGGGTCTTTGCATTTCTTCAGCCAATCATTACCCAAGCATACAAAATAATATAAGTAAATCAAAGAAAGAGTAGTTCAACTTCACAGACCCATTTTCTGCAATCTCTGGAACCACTGTGGAAAATCAATACCTATATATTTGTATTGATACTCAATTGTCAATTATGGGAATAAGAACAATGCATTTCAACAGCAACAACCTCAGCCTCCAAAATGGCCCAAAAGTCATCGGTTTTGAACACAAGCATTATAGCAGTAATGGAGGGATGAGAGAGAGAGAGAGAGAGAGAGAGAGAGAGAGAGAGAGAGAGAGAGAGAGATCATCAGTTCCCCCAGCAGTATAACTATGGGATGGTCCAGGGCTCACTGGTTCAGAGTGACTGCCTCCCGAACCCAAACTGGAAGCTAGTTCCACAAAAGGAGCCTGCTAGTGGTAAGTCTAAAGCTCCTTAGATTATATATTTTTTTAGAGCCAAGTGCAATAACATCAGTTTTGTCTGATTGTAGAAGTAACAAAATTACTGGCCATCTGGCTTCATAGATAAATACAGCAACACATGCAATGGAGATTCATTTGGTGCATTGGGATAATATATATAGGGTGAATGTATCTGTCCCAACAAAGAACCTTGAGGAACTCCATCAGTAACTTTTGTCTGCATTTTCGAGTTATTGCGTTGTTAAAATGAATAATCTGGAATCTAAAGTTGAATCACATTGGAAGTACCATACAAAAATACAACGTTAATAAACATGTTTGATTGATTGTGTCAAATGCAGCACTAACATCAAGCAAGACAATCATAGAGACAAGTCCATGATAATCCTGACTGAAAATCTTCAAAAAACAAGATTCCTCTGCAAATAATTACTAAATTAGTTTGCAACAATTTAAAAAAGGATCTTAAAAATAAATTAGAGTAGAGATGAATAGGTTTGATCCTGAATGAGCTTTTTCAAGCAGAAGTTTAAGTACTTTCAGCGTTTAAAAGCCCTTTGTGTACAGCCTGTTGATGAATTGAGGGACGTCTGAATTTGTTAGGTCTAAATATGAGTGTGCTCTGGTATTGTACGGTTTTCCAAATCTAAGAACTGAAAAGGGGTAAGTAC
The DNA here is from genome assembly GCF_022539355.2 of Hippoglossus stenolepis. NCBI lineage: Eukaryota > Metazoa > Chordata > Actinopteri > Pleuronectiformes > Pleuronectidae > Hippoglossus > Hippoglossus stenolepis. Next base: position 2,737,053 of record NC_061503.1, on the reverse strand, counting down.
TTTTTCATTTACTTACACCCACATGATGTAACAGATTTGAATTTTCAGAGCCATCACATCACACAATGTACACAATGAGGAGTCACACAAAAAGCAGCATTTTTACAGGATGGTGTGAATGTGTCAGAGTCTCTGATGAGACTACCTAAGCACAGAGCTGCTTTGAGGTAAACAGTGATGTTAGCTTACTAACATGTCCATTGTGACTTTGCTAACAAGGTCATGTGAAGCAATGTTTAGCTTCTTCAACATCTTGGTTCAACGTGTTAGCATAAACCAAAGTTTGACGGGACACACTGGAGTACACTTCCGATTTTATTATATGAAAGACCAACTAATTGATAATTCAAATTTAACTTGGAAAAAATGCCTTTTAGTGAAATCTTGCGTGTGGGCCATCGCTCATGAGAAATAAGTAATGTGTTTGCCCCGATGTGTCAAGAGTGGCAAATTCAATATCACAGGCCTGCTTATTATTTATTCATAAAGTTGGAATTAAATAGCCCTTGACCTGTTAATCAAAATGAGCTCCAGGTCTATTTATTAGCAAGTGGCGGGCCATGCTGGAGAATGGGCTTAAAATTCAAATCAACTAATGATTGATACAAATAAGTTTATCTCGGAAAACTATTTAATTAAAAGCATCCAAATGAAAAGAGATATGTTGTGACATTTATTTAATGCACTTTTTTGTTTGTTTTAAAAAAAAAACAAAAGCAGCCAAGCGAAGATTGTGCCATGACAGAGTTGAATTACAAAAACAACGTGAAATTTTATTATGAGAATTTACGGTCTAAGAAATTGAGTTGACATTTGCAATTGAGAAATTAATGGGATTTTCAGCATCAAGAGCAGCTGATGCAGGAAGTGTCTTTGTCAGTGCAGAGCAAATTCTTAAAGTGAGCAGAATAGTGGTAAATGAATCCAAAGAATAACGAGAGAATGGCTGAAAGCCTGTATGAACATATGACATACTTGGCTCTTTCCAACAAACCTAACTGCACGCATCCATAATCCTGTATTGTACTGATGTATTGTTTTCATTTAAGTTTGTTGTAAAGCGGCAATGCCAGAATTGCATTATTATTGCAATGGAACACCGAGGTGCAGTGCACACACACCACTGGCTTCTGTGGACATTTTAAAAACACTTTTATGCAAATCTCAGAAACCGCAACAAGGATTTTGGAGGGTGGATATAAACTACCAAAGCCCAGCAACCTTTATACAATCTGTGTGTGTGTGTGTGTGTGTGTGTGTGTGTGTGTGTGTGTGTGTGTGTGTGTGCGCGTGCGCGTGCGTGTGCGTGCGGCTTGCTACAGAAAAATTCTTTAGGCCAATGTAGTCTCGCTGGACAATTAGTCTGACTACCCAGCATGAAATGAAGGGCAGCTGCATTGATTGCTTTCACTGAAACATGGATACATAACATAACATTCTAGCCACAGCTATTGAGTTGGCTATCTCGCTGCCAAGCTCACACTTGGACTGGGTGTTAAATGCCCACCACACCTGAATATGAATATAAAGCTGATTCAGCAAGGCCTCAACACCACTCCCTGTGCAACTGAGTATTTTACTTTGTGCCAAAGTTTGTCCAGAGCAGCAGCACTCCCCAGGGCTGTTTGCTGGGTCCACTGCTATTCACGCTACTGGAATTCGACAGCACCAATGGCTCCAGACTGATTAAGTTTCCTGATGACAACAATGGTTGACCTCATCTGCAAGAACAGTGAAACAACGTACAGAGTTTACATCCATACTTGTGTTTTAAAATAAAAATGATCCTCATTTTTTGTGTTTTAATAGCTCTAAAGCAGATGTATTTGCTGACCACACTAACACACCTGGAATTATATATCACATGACCCAAGTACACTGAGTTGACAGGAAGCAGATTGTCCACTTGCAGTTGGCAGAAAATACTATGAATAAGAAATTGTTAAGAGAAAGACCATGGATTTCTTGTGGATGTATATGTACGTATTTGTATGTTGAGGCTGTTTTTTACAAACTCAGGTCATCTTTAAAGCAGGATCTTTGTGTTACTCTGTCAGTCAGCTGTATGTGCAGATGGCTGTCTGTTGGGTGGGGAGCAGAGGGAATGGAATATAATTGGGGGGGGGGGCTTCCCCAATTCCCTCACCATGGCTTTAAATACCTTCCTCAACGTGTGGGTGTCAACTGTTGGCATGACTGACAGATAAGCAGTGTGCTGTCAAGACCTCCATCCTGGAAAACATTTGATTATGGAATAATGATGGTGGAAAAAACGAGGATATCAAAAATTCACTCCTCTGTAATTAATTCCCAGAGGGCTGCAAACTGCACAAATTCAGCTAAATTCAGGAGGTAGAAGGTGCATTTGTATCTTTGGTGTCCAATGTTCCAGATCGTGCTCACTGCTGTATATGGCTTCGGGGCATTACCCAGATGTAATCCTCTGAAGCTCAGTGCTGAGCTATGGCGATATGTATAGATGTACTGTACGGGCATATACCCAATAAACAAGTGTCAAAGTACAAACTAAAACAGATGCAAAGTCAGTTATTGTGCAATGCGGAGCTCCAGAGGCTCCCACACTGTCAACAGATCAGATATGCATCTCATTACAGCCCCACCTCAGGGCATTCCCATTTCAAACATTGACTCTGTTATGAAAATATAATGAATATTGAACACGGCAAAGTCTGAGCTGCACATGAAATAAGTTTGAGGAAATCCTCTAATGGCAGGTCAATTTGTATTCATTTAAAAGGATCAATTCGCTTCATTGGGTCTTATTTTTGCAATGCTATCAGTCATTTAAACAGAAGGTAGCGTTGATTGCAGCGATCTGTGAACGCGTTGGAAAAAGCTGTCCAGCAGAGCATGGAGCAAATCTTAATGTATTCAAAAGAACTTATTTGCAAGAGAAAATAAAAATGAGAGGCAACTGTAATGAGTGAGAAACAAGTGGGACTCTAAAGCAGGACCCAGAATGCGATCAGTAAAATCAAAGTCCTTGTAAAGCAAAGCAGGCGACTAAGCAAACAATCCAAAAGGGCAAGGCAGAGGCAGGGCTTAAATCAGGCTAAGGTCAAAAAACACATTAAGGCAGAATGATCACCAGAGAAACGCAGGAACTCTTGACATGGCGTATTAATACGGAGTGGCAACTAACAGACACAAAGAAGCAGACTGTATACACTAAGGGGAGTGATTTCCAAGACGTAGGTGGAAACAAGGGGGAAGACAATCACTGACATGGTTAAAAAAAACAAACATTGGGCAGGATGTGAGGTGTCTGAAACGAGAGGAGAGGTCAGTAACAACAAATAAGACAGGAAGTGAACCAAAAATGCACAAAGACAACATAACCTTGATGATTTGACGGGCTGGGTCAGGTAGAGTTATGACCCAAGCTGGCTACTGTCGCCATCCATTACAGTTTGGACCGACTGTATTTACATTAGTCGTGTACTCCCAGTTTTCCTGTGCAATTTGAACAAAATGGTGGCATAGAGAAGTTGGAAAAAAATCTCACATAGCTTTGGAACGTAGCTCTGAATGTATAAAATCTATCTTTCTCTACTTGTGTAAGGAAAATGCACATCAGTATATAATAAAAGATGCAATTAGGTCAGATCGTAGCAAGAATGCTAATGTATATGAAGTCTCTCGACAGGCACAATAAAATTTGAACATTATAAGCAACAGTATACAAATACACAATACACAAAAAAGACCAGAGAAATACATTATGCAACATGCTGAGTTAAAAGTGATTGCAAACTTCAAAGGGGTTCAAAGTGGGGTTCAAAGGCTTGGTTGGACCTGAACCAATATTTTACATGTGTTTTTAAAGTGGGGTATGTAGGACACTACTTTATCGCATATAAAGCATTTTGCATGATCTAGGCCACAAACAAAACAGGGCAGACTGACAAATAATACTTAGTGGGCAATGCAATTAATGCTTCATTATTCACAATATTTAGTTCAGTCAGTGCACACACACACACACACACACACACGCACACACACACACACAGTGATTTTTTACGCGAGGGTAGAATATACACAGGTTGATTTAGCACCTACGTTCTGACCTCATCACAACCCCAACAGGAAAGCTATTGTGTTCCCAGATCTCTTACACTGGTGAGTAAAATGTTAATGTCAATGATAGGAATGGGAAACAAAACGTCAGACACACATTTGAATACAGTAAAATTCTGCCTTTTTAATCTGCAACAGACAGATGAGAGGTTGCAGATCCCCCACACCATGAATCATTACACCTGCGTTTGTGTTTCACATCCGCTCCCCCGAGCAAAATGTAAAGTTCACTGGGAATGGTTTGGAAGTGGCCTGTGATTTTCAGCTGGGTGAGGTGATCCCTCCCCCCCGCCCCGACCCCCCACTTCATGCTGATGAAAATAGATTGCTTGCTCCTTGCCACTCTGGGCACAGACACTTGTCACATGAGATCTTGCTCCTATTTGCGATGCACAATCGCAATTTCATAGAATATAGAGTGGCTCTGTAATGTTTCCACATCATGTGTGGAGAGAAAAGAATGGGGAAATATATGTGTGTGTGTGTGTGTGTGTGTGTGTGTGTGTGTGTGTGTGTGTGTGTGTGTATCACATGGTGGGGTCCAGGGCCAGTTGGCAGTCACAGTGTGTGAACAAAAAATCTTTTTGGGGATCGTAAACCTGGCCCACAAAAGGTCTAAATGATGCCCCTGTGAGGTTTATAGGGTTCACCCCACAATAGACTCTTAATTGACTCTGCTGGTTGAGGTGAGCCACATCACGTTTTAAATCATGATGCTCCATGTTTCTCTTTCTCCTCTTGTGTGTTGTGTTCGGTTGATGGAGAGAAAACTGTCCAAGACGGGGCGAGGATTCCATCTCTCTCTCTCTCTCTCTCTCTCTCTCTCTCTCTCTCTCTCTCTCTTCCTACGTTGCTGCAGAATCAGCAGGCGGTTCCGCATGGCCTGTAACACAACAGTGGTTCTGTTGTGTTGCTGTTTTCATTCCTGTTTGTCTGTCTGTTAGCGAGATTACACAAAAACTCCCCAACTGATTCTCTTGCAACTTGGTGGAACGGTGGGTTTATCGGCCAAGGAGGACTCCGTTAACTTTCGGAGTGGATTCAATTAAGGAGGCGGATCCAGTAACTTTTCACTTTCTTTACAAGACAGAGGTTGTAACACACATTCCTACAGAGCAGGGTGAGTGTTAAGCTGAGTTCTGTCTGCTGAGAGAGGCATAATTGTCATGTGAACAAGCAAATTGAAAGTGGCACCTACCGAGTTTATGCTGAATTCTGTCTGCTGATGGATGATGGTGAAGAATCTGTTGACGTTTAACTGGCCACATATGCTAGCTGGATTTCTCCTGTGGCTGTTGATGGTTAGTTTGACTGTGATGGCCAGTGTGTGTGTGTGTGAGTGTGTTTGAGTGTGAGTGAGTGTGTGTGAGAGGGAGAGAGAGAGAGAGAGAGAAATCAATAACTTTCAAACATATGCAATAATGAAGCGATGCCAACTCAGGCTGCGCTGCTACAATGATGTGACATATCTAATGTGCCATACCTCACTCTCCACAATCATCCATAATACACTCTCATCCTATTAGTCTATTTAAGCTGAGAAAATGTCCCATCACTCCCTTTGCTTGCCCTCGCTGCTTTGTCAGTAGCCTATTGCTGCCAGTTGCTTCAGCGTCTCGGTGTATTTGACCATGTGATCGTTGTGCCTCCTGGCTCCGCGTGTCTATTGTCTCTAGCAGTCCGAATGAGTCTCTGCCCTCAGGGGAAGAAGTCTGCTTTATTCCCGAAACTCAGGATTCACCCCGAGTCTGAATCAGACATCCAGCGTCTGCGGCATGGCTCCAGCAAACAACCTGTCGGCCGTGTGGCCTGTGCACCGCTTCCTAGAATGGCTGTGCGCCCGCGACATTCATTTATCTGGCCTTAACCATGACAAAGTCTTCAATTACTTCCCGACTCAAGAGAAACACTGCGATGCTGAACATCATACTTCAAACATGAGTAACCGACAGCGATCCTCCCAAAGCTGAAGCTCTGGCAAAGAAGTCTTGCAGCTCCACCAACTTCCCCACCACACGGCTGAATCTGCTAAAGCCTCCATACTGTTCCCTCAGCCCGAATGAAATCTGCACTTATTTTATGAATGCAAGAATTCCATCTCCACAAATTCAAGCCATCTCCCCTGCATGTGATGCAAACAACACTGTCGAGCCGGTTTGCACTTCAGCATTTCCTGGTGACGTCCCTCCCACAGGATTATGGGAGCCCCTGTCCCAGCTCCAGCCATGGGTTCGAGGCTCCTACCTCCTGCAGCAGCAATTCCTGATTCCCATAAGAATCATATATAAAGGCAAAAATGTATATATCAAAATGAATAAATAAATCATTTTGACAGGCCATGATGTCCCAGAAAACCGTGGTTGGATAGCAGGGATTTTCCGTAGCTCCTAAAATCAATTACCCTATTTTCAGAGCTCACCTTGGTAGAGTTCAGTGTCACCTTAGGTCTTCAGACCAAGTTTACCTGCAACACAGGGAGAGCTTCAACACTTACTCTGCTATAATTTCGGAACTCGCCCTCTTATAAGGCCGCTCAATCAACTGGGGAAGAAAAAAAAATCTTCTGCCAAAGCTGCCATGTAAGGATGGGCAGTAAAACAATACCACAATGCTGCAAACAGTGAGGAGATACAACACATAATTGATCTTCTCAAGTTGGTAAAGTTTTGCTGTTTATCAAGAGTCATTCTCTTTGCCCAGAAGTAAGGAAATTTGGGGAAGAAGTCAAACATATACTGAGTTCTATAATAAATGAAGATGCATCAGTAACCCCAGCTGTAAGCTTGCTGGGAAACACAATGGATGGTTCACAATCTGCAGTAACACGTTTGATAATGTTGGCATTCCTATCTGTAAAAAGAATCATACTTACGAACTGGAAGGTGAGACAACCGAATTGTTTGTTTTTGTTTAAAAAAATAAAAGGCCGAAGCATAGAACTGATAATCATGGAATGTGCAGCCTCAGCCCTGCAGCAGCATTACAGAGACAATGATTTACAAGAGCCATGGATACTTATAAAATATAGCAATAAAATACATTGAGTTTAGGGCTCCGTTTTATTTAGATAATAAATAGAATACATATAAACCCAGTAGGTAGAGCAAAGAAGCACCGTTATGAAGGAGTGATTGATGCATTGTACCCTGAGCAAGTAACTGTTTTATTTTACTGTATATAATTTGTCTGTAACCTCTGGCGTACTCATCGCGTTGTATAGTCGTGATCTTTGTATATGTTCTTTGTCTTGTCTAGATGTGAACACAAATGTTTTCAACAAAAAAAGAAAAAGGTTACTATCTGCCCATAGAGAGGAATTTAAGACCACAGCCTTCACCCGTATGGAAAGATAAATAAAGATAAATAAATGAATTATTAATAATAATAATAATAACAATAATAATAATAAAGATACAAATTTATCTGCGTGTATGTACATTCAGAAATTGTATTGAGATTAGATCGTTCCGTGATCAACCTGTTCCTAATCAGACGGCATTTCAAACCCTAACCTGTTCCATCCGTGGTTCTTCTCTCCCACACTAACCCTCTCCGTCCAAGAACTGCACTGTAACAACTTCAATCTCAGCCCTCCAAATCCAGCCTTCTCTTCTCTAAATCATCCTTGAAGTGACAGGGATAATTTTCCATATGAATGTTGTGTACATTTTACAGAAATTAAAACAATTGTATAAATAGTTTAATCCCTTTGGAAGCTTTTCTTTGTTCCATGTCTCTGCTGACACTGCTGTGAGTGGTTGGGAAAGGCACGATATTACAGATGCGCCACTTTCCCCTTACAACGGTATTTTGCTATACATAGCGAAATCCAATGGTCTTTACCCTATTGTCGTCACCCGCTTCCTAAACTTAGATATATCAAGGAACAAATTACTTTGTCACGCGTATATACTGCTGCAATAGAAATAATCTCTAAAAACCCCAATAATTAACAGTGTTTTGTATTGTTTTGTCTGGTTTTCTACTCAGTTTTACTAAGTCGTTGTCAAGGTAAAGCAGAGTACTTACATTGATACGATGCTGTAAACAGTCTAGCAATCCTGCAAAGGGCATTCCATCATTTAATCCTCCACATTACCTAACCTTCTACAAGCTTAAAAGAACACATGTACTCTACATTTTTAATCACTCAAAGACATAAATCTTGTCAAGACACTGAAATTAGCATTCCTAAGAATAACACTACTGTCTGTTTTTGCTCTTCTATGATGAAACACTTGCATCGCTCCCCAACCCATCTGTTGGCACCCTTGCTCACCAACAATGGTTGAAAACCCCGTACATGATCTCCTCAAAGCTTTGCAATCTCTGCCAGAGCTGCGGCCTAACACCAGAATTTTATTCCCCTCGACCCCTAAGAAGTGGTGCTGCTACAACTGCACCGTCCATGCTTACTGTTCTATGTCAGGCTCCCCAAGAAGGAATATTGATTGTCAAACTGCACAATCTTGATGCTTTAATAAGGAAATGCTCCGCTGCCCAATTGTATTGTTGTATATTAGATGATTTGCTGCACCCCCAATGCTTTAACATATATTAATGTGGCTCCCTAATGATATTGTTGTATATCAGGTGGTTTGCTGGGTTTAAAGTGTCAAATTTTGGTTTCGGTTTATTTGCTGCCCATGTGCTCGCAGGAAATTCAAGTTCTCTAGGTACATTTCCCTACAGCCTTTGGTTGAATGGCCTCTCGGCGACTGATGCAAGGCCTACACTTAGCAGCGTCACCAGGTAGTATATTCCCCCATAAGCAAACAGCCTGTGGGAGGGGAGTGGCCTCATGGCGGCTGGTACCAAGCCCACACAGCAGTCTCACAAGGCAGTATGTTCTCCTAAGGCCGGGGAGCTATGGAGAATGGCTCACTGAGGTTGGTCCCAGGCCCACACTTAGCAGTTTCACCAGGTTGTATGTTCTCCTGACTGAACTGTAGAAGTGACGGAAAAACCCCAACAGCACCACTTAAAAAATAAAGAAATAAACATCTTTCCAAATGTCTTCTTCTTTTTTCCCTGCAGCTGTTGATGGCCTGAAGGGTCTTGGTTGTCTGAACCTGACACTATTTTTTTAATAAACAGGACCAATCCCTTTGGGTCAAATTTAAGCCGCTTGAAAACATGAACTCTGACGTAAAGTCTGCACAATGGGTTCTGGACTTACTCTGGATTTTGCCTTTCACGAAGGTTGCAGCAGGAGATTTTCCGGTCAGACCCAGTCACAACGACATAGAAATCTCCAGGGCGTTCAGGTTCAGTGTTTCTTTGCTATATATTTGAAATAAATGCATTTTATAATCTTATATTTCAGCTATTCATTAAATATCTATTTTATCACAAATCGTTTTGTATTTCTACATATATTTTGCACACATGGGTCAAAAATGACCAATACAGTATGTATTCACAAAGCAATATCTGCCATACATTTCAGACAGCTGCTTATTTTACAATTGTTTTACATTACAAAATATGTGTACACTGTACATAATATTTAAATTAGGTTAAGGTTAGCCCGATCAACAAAATATGACTCGAAATAGAACAGTATATACTAAATAGACTGATGTGTATTTGGACATTTTCTTGTGCTTTTGATTTTCTTTATCCAGTATAAAGTATTGCTGGTATAGTATGGCTGGTCGCAATCATTCCAGATTTACAGCTGAAATGGTCATAAAGATATTGCATGAAAAACCTGATGAGGAAGATGAGGAGGCCAGTCTTGGTCTTGATTCTGAGTCTGAAATCTCCGATGCTGATGACCTAGACTTTGAAATCCAGCTCTCCTAAATGAAGAAGGCTTCTTTGATGACGTAGAAGACTCATTTAATAAGTCCACTGAAGAAGAAACTTAACCCAATCCAATAGATTGAGTAAAATTGGGTTTTACTGGAACGAGCATCCCTCCACTCAGGGAAGGACAAGAAGCCACAACATCCTGAGGTGCTACCAGGAAGCCTAAGTAATGCAGGGCCTTGAGCAGAGGTCACCATTAAACTGTGATAACTTCTTATCATTACATGTGTTGTGGTCTTTTGTAAAAAAAAACAGGACCTTTGTCTGGGCATTTTTGGGCCCACCTACTTCCAAAACCACGACACTTTTAGGCTTAAAACACGATGTAAATGACCTTTTGAGTCGAATATGAATGTCGGGGCTTGCGGACACTTGGATGACACCACACGAGCAGTATGGAGGCATGTTGTGTTTTTACTGTTTGTTTTATTACGTCTGAAGAAGGACTCACCTTTGACCTCAATTATACTGGATTCTGCTCTAACAAAGTTTACCCCTGAAGCTCCAGAAGTGCTTTGTGGACTCAAACACTTCACCCACCCCTCCATCGGCATAGTGGTGAGTACATAATGAGTGAATTAAACTTTTTTGGGGGAACTATCCCTTTAAGGTTAGAGCAAGTCTCCAGGAAATCAATGTAAGTCATTGTGATGTCCTCTTAAGTCACTGAGACATGACTCTGTGTGTGTGTGTGTGTGTGTGTGTGTGTGTGTGTGTATTAGTATGTACTCTGGGGCAAATCCATCTGAATTATTGAGACCAAAACAGCGAGCTGCCTGGCAGGCCCGTCTGTATAAATGGTGACCTCTCGATCAGAGAGTGACACAGCACGGTCTTGTTACCTGCAGACCTGCAGGGTTGAATCACTGACTGCGATGATGAAAGAAGGGCCCCAAGGACCTCCGGCTGTCAAACTGACAAATCCAGTTTTTTTGCGTGCTCTTTTAAGGTTTAACTCTGTGAGCTGTTCTCCGTCATTAAGAATTCAAAGTTAGCTTAGCTCCTGTAGCTCCTGTGCTGAACAGATGACACACGGTCATTTTTGAGAGAGGGCAAGACACCAACGCTACAACTGTCAAGTCTCCTCCGAAGCAAGATTGTTTCTTAGCCTTTGGACCTGACTGGATTTCTGTAGATTCAGAGCATTGGCCTCATATAAGCTAATTCCATTGTTATACTGCTACTGAACTGGACTGAAATACATCACAGACAGCCCCGCAAGGTCAGAAATAATTAAAGTATAAATCCTTCAGATCTAAGGTTTACTAGAAATGATGTGATTAGTCAGAAGGCGCAACATTTAATACTGTGGTGTTTTATCATTGCTGTCAGTTAGGGTAACCTCTTCACAACAGAGCCATTGGGAGAAGCAAAAGAAACTCTGTCCTTTCAACAGCAGAGGATTGAGGATGAAAGAGCCTTTTCTGTGTTTGACCACATTGACCACACAGTGGAAAATATCTCTACTTCATCTTTCCTATTCTTTAAAGTGCGTCACGCTGTGCAGGTGGACCTAAATGCAGAAGATACATTTAGGTAAGAAAACAAAAAGGTATTCAAATTCAAACAAGGCTCTTGCAGAAAGCAGGGATAAAAAAGTAAACTACACATGGAGTAACATTAAAGGAACCAAAAAGTGTTGAAACACACAACAAAGCAAGACAAACTGACAAAGAGTAAGGAAAGCACAGCGACTTATACACACAAGGGAGGCAGGGATGATGAAACACAGGTGAAACACATTAGGGACAGGTACAGACGATCACAAGGGGGGACAGGACAAAGGCAGGAAATATAGCTTTTAATTAATAATACAAATATTAATTATAAAAACATTTTCAAAATAAAACAGGAAATCCTCCAAGCAAAACACAAATCTAAACAGAAGGAAACTAAAAAGTCCATAAACTGAGGAGTCCAAAAAACAAAGATCAGGAGCAAAGCTGTCTTTCACAGTCTTTTTCAAAGATGCATCATAACAACGGCAGAATCATATCAAAGTGAAGCTCTACATCCCCGTATTTGAGGTTATATACAGTTGATTATGTGGAGGATTCACTACAAGCAAGTGGCCATGTTGATCGTGTTTCAAACGCAAAACAACAACAAAAAAGAAAACAAATATCTTGGGATGAGAAAGAGGTTTCACACACTTGGAAGACATTGTGAGGACCGCATGGCGCTTCCTACCACCTGCGAGTCCAGCTGAGTCTCGGTTGTGACAGCCAATCACCTTTCTGTCCCCTTGGAAGAATCAACCAATATTTAGATGCTCCGGCCAATCAGCGCCTGCATCACTTCCAAGACTCCCCCCAGCGGCCACCAAGAATGGACCAATCACAGAAGACCTGGACAGATAGTGGTTGCAGGACGGCCTTTTAAATACGAAACTTCTTGCTTTGCTTCTTACCAACGTTTTGAAAGTAAGTACATCGTTTATCCATACAAACGAACTGGCAAATAGCGTCATTTGTGTTTTTAATGTGTAACCTGTGGCCCAGTGAAGCTTAATCAATGGCTTGCAGTCGCTAACGTTGCTGGTCCCTCAACAGCATACAACTGTGGATATCGATTTTCAGACTTTCTACTAACATAATGTCCAGTTAACGTTAACCTATCTGATAAACCAACCCACCTGTCCATGACATTAGCTAAATATTAGACTAAATTTAGTTGCAAACGGGCTATGACGTAACTGTTACAGTACGATACGGTCTTACTGTTTCATAGACAAATGGCTGAGTTAGCATACTCTTCCCTCTCCCCTGTGGTAGTCGCTACAGAACACTGACTGCCACAACTACCAGACTTAAGAACAGTTTCTTTTTATAGCCAACATCACTCTGATGAATACTTTTTTTAATTCATTTTATTTATTAATCTAGATGGCACCTGACTTCAGGAGACGGGGCTGATGGCGGTCTAAACATTAAGGACACATTTAAAGCACAAAAAAGTAAAGCGTGTCAACAAAACAAAGCTGTGGATGCGATCCATGTCCCCAGAGGGAGGGCTGGAGAATGTCCCCAAAGCTTTGATTCAAAATCATGGAGATCAGAAAAAAAAACCTTTACGGATTCTTTGAAATCCAATGTGGCGTGTTTTGCAGTCAAACACTCAAGTGTGGCTGAAAATGCCCTCGGGTATGCTTCTTACCTGGTAGCCGCCATGAAGAACACAGCTGTGTTGACATTTGATGGAATTTGTGTCTGAACACGTGCTCTGGTCTTGTAAAATATGCATTTTCAGTTCAGTGTGTTAGTGTAGATGGAGCTGAAACACTTGTCTGGACAGGGATGGTTGTAGTTTCAAAACTGAAACATGTCAGTGTGGATGCTGCCGTACTCCCGTTGAGGTTTTTACTCTGCTCATCATTCGTTGGTAACACATTGAGATATGTAACAATTCATCAACAAAGACGGGGAAGGAGGCTGCCAGCAAACAAAGATGGATGTAAACAATGCTGGATTTTAAATGTTTTATGAGGCAGGAAATGGATTCAGCACATTGGGAGCTCAGGGATAGACACAATGCATTTTAGTGGGTAGCACTGAATGTTAACCTAACTTTTTTTACAAGAAAGCACTCGCTCTCTTCCTCTCTCTTTCTTGACAGACTGACCTGCGACCTCCATCTTTCCTGGACCGTGGGTGCCTCTGATCAGATTTTTTGGATCCAGGTATTTCGAATCCAAAGCTTGATGACACAATTACTCACAGTGGTGAACTCTCTCTGTTTTTCTTCAGCACAGTGACGAGGAGCTTAGTCTGAAACCTCTGTGCACTAAATTAGATTTTCGGTTCTTGTCAAAGTGTCTAGACAGTTGTGTTTCATCTTGATCACATCGAGGGCTTTGTCACTAATTATTCCACTGTTTCCTCGTTCACTGTTCACCGTATAATGCTCAGTAGGAGAGAGCATCATCGTCACTGTGCATCATCAGTGACACAAGTTGCATGACTGTAATTTTCACACTACAATCATTTATTCATCATCATACATTGTGGGTTTACTATTTGAAAGTAGTGTAAATCACATGAGCCTTATATATGTGGATAAAACTGTTTGGGGACTGATGAGCTGACATGTTACCTCTGTATGCCTGCTATTGGCTGTTTCAGTGACCAAGGTGGGGTTTTGTGAGTAAATACTGTAAACCTTACTTTACAACATTTATGAGCCAATGCAGTGATTACTTAAATCACTTAATTACTACTCTTGAAAATGATCAAAATTATCCAATTTTGATGTGTGAATTTAGCAGAGACTCCCCTTTAGACTTCGGTAAAAAAACGAATCAAATTAACTTAACTTATCAAATAATTAAGTGTATATTAAATTCTTTTGGTTCATTATGAAACTGTAGCGGGTCAGAGGGCGTAAGCTGAGGAGGCGTATGTGTTGACACAAGAAATTTTCTAAAATCGATTTCATTTGTATCGTGCCAAATCTTAACATTAATTATCTCAAGGCACTTTTCATAGAAAGGGCAAAACCTGACAATATTATAGAGAAACCCAACAGCTCCCAAAATGACCAAGCACTTGGCGAATGTGTTCTGTGCGTGATTGCGTCTCAAATGTCTCCTAAATGCATCTTGGGTGCGTTCACTCATTTACTTATAGCTGTCCACTTGTGATCAGATGACTCAGAGTCAAAGTGCAGTCAATTAATATTTACAGAATGAAATGAGAACAAACTATTCTATTCAACGTAAAAGTAAAACCAACCAAAATGTCATCAAAGATCAGAAGATGATGAAAAACAAGATGAAATCAATTCTCCTTGACGACAGCAGCAGGAAAAGGTTGCTTTGACTGCAGTTTCTACGAATCCCCCTCAGCGTTAGGTTTGAGAGACCAGAGGAGTCTCCGAGTGTGGCAGTGGAGTCTGTTGGGTCAACTCCATTTTGGTTCCATCCAATGACATGGTGTCTGAAGCATCAGTTTGAGAGTCACAAGGGACGCCTCCTTCAGGGCACCAAGCAAATTAGGCCACGGAGGTGTTCACCCTGTCAGTCCTCCATTGGGCAGATGTTCATAATAGTTTGGACAGTCAGGCAATTCATAAAGCCATCAATCCATCCAACCTCATGTGTTGTGCCACCAGTGTGAACAGACACAGGTTCCCTTCTCAAGCTGTTCCATCAGATGAGGCGTTGTCATGAAGGAAGGCTGTATAGAGTTGACAGGGAGCGATTCTCTGATCCCCGTCAAGATGCAGCAAACATCAGGTCCACAAAAGCCCCTTGTCCTTAAATTCAGCAGCCTCCCGTTCTGGATAGATCTGGATTCGGAAATTGATGCAGGTCAGCTGATCCAGCTCCTACCTCTCAGAGATAATACTGATTCAGTCTGTACTTGTACAACAGTATGTAGAGAACTAGGAATCTCAATGTAGCTGTCCAGCTCTTCTGCTTTCATGTGTATGCTTGTTTTATGTTGTTTTAAAGGGGCAATGCAACATTCATCAGCATATATTTAAATGTGCCAGATTTAGCCCTGCAGGCTAGTTTTCATCTGGCAGCTTCACTTAATATACAAGATAAATAAATCAATGACATTTCTTGAGAGCATATGGACAAAGGCACATATCACATGGAAGGCACAAAAGTACAAATGATTGTGCGCAAGTTATTAAATTGGTGATTAGCACTACAATAAGTTGTATCAGTGACAGCACATAAAAGGCTCAATCAAAACCATGCATACACACAATATTTAGTAAGTGACTCCTGAAACAGCACTCCAGGTGTTGGCAGCTGTATATTCGTCTGGTGTCAGAGGGAACAACAGGCACTTCCATAAATGTGTTCTTAAAAAAAAACGTTTAGGTGTGCAGATCTTCTCCTCTTCTCACACACCTGTCATATTTAGTTGCTCGAGCACCCATTGTCAGTGTTTGAGCTGAAAGGACCCAAATGCAGACATCACAGTTTCAATCAGGAAAAACAAACAAAACAGACGTACGGTCTTTGATGGTTAGCAATCAGCAAAAAATCCACAGGTTAGTAAAATAAACACAACTTAGTGGATGTGTGAAAAGAAGCGTAAACAGACGAACTGACAAAGGCAAAGGCTGTGTCCGAAATCACTCACTAATCACTCTGTAGTTTATTGTGTAGTGGGTTCGCCATTTTGTAGTGCCGACCGAATGTTTAGTGAATTTGTTATAGTCTTTATGGTGCACTTATTGTTTCCCACAATGCATCGTGAAAAGTAGTGTACAACAAATGGTCACAAACCGAGCAATATACAGTATACATCATGCATTGTGCTGGTCCTTTCGTAAAAATGTCAATAAGAGTAGGGCAGAGCATTTTTACCTAAAAGTATTAACACTAAGTGTACACTTAACATTTAAAATGTATTGTTAGATTTTTCACTGGCCAACATTGTTGTTGTTCTACATAATAATCCTGAGGCAATTACATAATCAACGTTGCATAGAAAATGTGCTGAGTAGATCTTTACATAGAAGTCCCTATATAGTGAGTAGGGGTCAGTGAGTGAGTTGGTGATTTCAGACAACAGCTAAAGGGAAGCACAGACTGAACATACAAGGGAGGGAGGGGTAACTGAACACAGGTAAAGCACATCCGTACAGGTGCAGATGATCACAAGGGTGGGAAACAGGACAAAGGTGTCAATGATCTAAAAGAGGAAAGAAAGATCCAGTCTTTCAATGTACACAGGAGAGAATCAAGACACCCAAACCTTTTTTTTCTGGAGGTGAATGGTATTTGGTCCGATATTTTTTTAGGTGAATGCAAAAAATAACACTTATTAACATACAAAACATTTTCAAGGAAAAACAATAATGGTTTACAGACAAAGCTATGTGGAGTATATTTATGATCGTGAAAGACAGAGACCAAAGCTTTAAAACTTTAGAACAAAGCCAGTGAAGACCTCTAATTAAGGATTTTCTCAACCACAGTAAACCCAATAGTAATTACATTTTGGGTTGTAATTCATCCAAAGCTTGGGCAGACAATGTGGGACTCTTAGCTCACTACTTTGAGAAACACTACTGTTGGCATGTGTAGAAGATGAACATAGCTGTAAGTTGGCGTTAGAGTTAGAGCCCTTATACAGTATAAACTGCAGTTTACAACAAAATGTAGCACTATAATCGATTTTCATGACACCGAGATAATAGTTTTGCAGGTGCTTACTGCTTCTTCGGTTTGATTAATTACATTTCAAATATGATAGATAAATAGGAGAAGAAAAAGGACACCAATTTGGGAAGATCATTAGATCTGTTGGCCCACATTATCCACATCATCCATACTCTTCATCTGCTCTGGGGAAAAAATCTCCCTGTTCAGTTTAAGGGCAAACAAACATTTTCTTTCTTCATTCTTTTGTTGATAGATAACAGTACCAGCGCTGAAGGAAAATTCTTCTCTTCCACCTCTGTTATCGTATTTACAGCTATAATAATAATAACAATTATTGTAAGCTCGAACTTGAGTGTAGCCAGAAATTCTGTTTGTATTCGTTATGGATTTCACCCTCAGAATAACCTGACATCATCTGATGGTACCAACTAAAACTCTTAAACAAATTTTAAGGTAAAAGGACAGACCTCCAATTCTAGTAAAAACACAAAATGACGAGAGAAAATAAGAAAAGGCATTTGAGAATACACAAATGGGTGAAATGGGTATATATATGTCTTGGCCTTGTTTAGAACTGTCTCATCCAGTGCCAGGAGGACGGTTCTGGATGGCTTCAATAGAAAAGCTCTGGTCAATGCTTTTTATCAGAGGTGAAGAAGTCATATGGATGTGTCGGTTTTATAGTCCCGCACTGTCCAACACCTCACTTAAGTGGGGAAGTCCGCTCCTGTCCAATCTGATTATGACTAATGACTGTCACTCACACATGAAAGGAGAATGTGTTTTTCTCTGTGAATAAACTGAGACTGGAATTCTTACATGCCTCTGAAGCAGGAAATACAGATAACACATCGAGAGACAACACAGAAGCAGGTTATTGCTTTTTCTCACATTGCCTAGATACCACGTTACACTGCTTACTTACCAATGGCGCAACTTACATAATCACAACATATTACAAATTCACAATTTTGAGTTTCCTTAAAAAAAATTAACTTAAATGGTGAATAGTTTGGTAAATTAGCCTATCTATCTACTGATTCCACAAACGTCTGTCTGTCTGTATGTGGAATGCATATCTAATGTGAACTGTTCAATTTATTGGCTTCATTCTTAGCATGTGTTAATGGCCAAGGGAAGTGCAGTGTCAAGTTAGGTGCGATTTGGACACACAGTCCCCTCAATGTTATTAAAGAAGTGACTCGACGACCAGTGCTCTGTAGCAGTCAGTGGAAGAGGGGGCAGTGTACCAATAGTAAGTCTGCAGATACGTCCTTATATAACTACAGCAGTGGTTGGCAACTGGGTTAAACAGCGGGTCAAAATCACCGTCAGATCATTGTGACAATTTGGGCCCTGATCTCGGTGATGCATTTTACATTTGAAAAAATAACTGTTCAGGGGCACTGTCACCTCTCAGCCAAAAGGTTCTAGGATCAAACCTGGTTCAACTGTGGCCTGTCAGTTTGTATGCATGAGTTTGCATGGTGTCCCCTGTCTTCCTCCCACAGTCCAAAGATATGGAGGTATGGTTGATTGAATGGTAACAAGGATGGTTGGTTTTTCTAAATGTCACCCATGTCCAGGGTGTTCCCCATCTAATGGTTACAACCCTCAAGGGATAAGCAGTATAACTAATGGATGGAGGATTATTAGGCTGAGAGAAATCAAATAGCGCCATTACACAAATAACCAGCATCTACTTCCATCCATTCCATAGATACAGACTTTATACACTGTGGCTTGAAACTGTGCATCATCAGGGTGTCAGAGAATGTTAGATACAGCCCTTTATTTGGACACGCTTGCTCTGCGTCAAGAGTCACTTTAAGCTAAATTAGGGTGCATTATTCAATCCTAGCCACAGGGTATGAATGCCTTGCCCAAACGAAGGAGCCCATCAGGCAGTACCACCCACATGGCTTTATTTATGTCTGAAGTTATTCACACATGCAAAACACAGGTCTATTAGACGGATGACTGTGGGACTTCTTGGATCTCTTCCTCTCGCTGCAGCCATTTCTCATGTGACACAAACCATACACAATCTCAAACTGCACATATCTTTCCCCCCTCAGCAGCATGGCAAAGACTCAGCAGAGATATGTAAAAAAAAAAAACTCTGTGATCAAGTTCACTGGATGACCACACTGCAGGTAATTCCCCTGTGGCATCTCATGAAAGGTGGCGGATTTTGGTTCAAACTTGGAACGGACTGGAATCACGCGGAGACGATTGCCGGCGCTATCTAGCAGCTGAATAGAAACCCAAGCAGATTAAAAGGTGATTAAACCCCTTTTAATCTCATTAAGTGGCGGAGAAGTAGCTAAATGTGATCACTGCAGTGGAAGCTAATTCATGGAAACTCCCACATTATCCCCACCAGCCTTTGGTGTCATGTCTGTGTAGGAGGCACTTTGGGAAATTCTGTCACTGCAACAACAGGGAGATTTAAAGTGGCACAACTCCAACTGGCAGTCAGAGGCAAACATTTAATGTCTTCTTTGAGAGTGTGATCTATGATGCTTTTTTGCCAGAAGGATAAAAGAGATGCATGTCTGTTCGTTCCAAATGGACAAAGCCATTAACCGCCCGTGGGGAGATGATAAGGGGACAAAAGGTCAAGGTTCAGCAGGGGGGATTAGTTCCTACATTTCCCTAAAGGAAACCAAATTAAGTATTTTGTTGAAGTAGAGGCCAATCACAGACCATTAAAAAGCAACAACGGTTTGTATGTACTTTATGTATGAATATAGGTATGATCATCTATGTGGACCGGTGTGTCTACCACTCTGCATAGACAATATCCGTATTGTTTTAAGAATCAAAAGCCAGTAGAATTATTTCGGGGGGAAAAGTTCTCAACAGCAAATTAAACGTATATATCTTAACTATTTGATTTCTTCAGCAGAGCCTGTGCAAGAGACTTTAAAAAAATGTAAAATATAAAGTAAAAGATAGAGCTGCACAAAAACTGCACCAGATTAACAATAGTCCTCTTTACCTGAGAAAGTGAGTCGGAATATTTTATCTGAGGAAAATAAATTGACATTCTACTCACATGCAGTCCACCACAGCAGTCACACATACTGTTGAATTACCCTTTGCCTACTCTTGTATCCATGTTGAAATGTTTCTCCTCAAAAGGGATAGTTCACCCAAAAATAAAATTCACTCATTATCTACTCACCACTTTGCCGATGGGTGGTTGGGTGAGTCCACAAAACACTTTTGGAGTTTCATGGGTGAAATCCAAGACCACTTCTTCAATGTAAACATCAGAAAAAAAAACTTGAAATGCCTCCACACTCCTCCTTTGGTGTCATCCAAGCCCCGACTTCCAAATTCGACTCGAAACAGAGTCATTTGCATCGTGTTTTCAGCCTGTCCTCTGATACCTTCCTCCTAGTGCAGTGACTGCAGTTATCGCAAAAAACCATGGTGAAAAGGACGCCGCTTCGAGTCAAATTTGAATATACTATATACAATGATTGCATTGTTAAACAAGGTTTAGTATACTAGCATGCTAACAGACGCTAAAGTGTCCAAGACAATGTATTACCTTTAATAGTACTGCAGGGTATGTTCATTTATAACCCAATGTGATTACAATGAATCCTTTGTGAAACATGAGTATCTACTAACTATCTCTGCAATCCAGCTGTTAGTTGTTGAGATAATGAAATGTATCCTCGTGGTGGCGCTAAAGGTGAAGTCAGGGATTCACCTGATTAAGCCATTGTCTGAGAACATACATGTATATTACAGGAGTTCATGGTGATCTTTTTAATATCTGTTTTTATCTGACATTTAGTCTTTCATCAGTAGTTGTCTGTCCTCTGGGGATCATGAATGGCTGAACACAATTTCAATCCATCTTACAGTTGATATAATTCAGTCTGGAGCCACACGGTGGGTGAACTGATCAACACACTCACACACACACACACAAAATGAGGCCAAGACAACGTGCACTCCTTTGTTGCTGGAAGTTTCCATCATTTCTTATCTGCTGGACTCCACTGTGAGCAGCTTGGCCTTAAAAGGCAGCTAAACAGTTTTCACCTGAAGATTAGCTTGGAAATGCTTCCAATTATCTGACAGACAAGCTCTGATTGTAGCACTTAGTGCTAATTCAGAGCAGGTTGGATGCCGGTAAAGGTCGTCCACTGTGGAAAGGAAGTGATGGTGCTTTAGTTCTGTCGATCCCGCCAATTTGGGGAAATGTAGTCAACAACCTCAGTCAACTGTCAGTGCAACAATTGATGACTTTTTGAGAACAAAAGAAAATGAATAAACACGAGTGGCAGTTGTCACATAAAAACTACATTAACAACCACAGTAAAGCCTTGCATTGCGTGAGCTACTTTCAGACAAACTGGCCTGTGTGTCCTGCACATAAATCGTATCCACTCAGTTAGGCTTTCTCTGTACATCTTGGGATTGTCTGAAAACTCTCATTATGCAAAGTTTGCCCTGAAAGTTGCCAAGAATTGTTTTTGGTACTCTGCCACTTTGAATGAAAAACGCTGCTGCACATCTTTTCTGTTCAGGGACATGTGAATCCCGATGGGAGGAGAATATAAAAAGCTTGACTTCATGGCTGTAAGCACAGTAACGCTGTCAAATCAGCAGCTCGCTGTGGTTTATGCTTATCCCAGACCACTATAAAAAGAATTGTATAAGAGTTATTTGGATGGGGGGGGGCTGAGTCTTGTTTCTCTTTTTAAGAATTTCTCAGTCCATGGCCAGTGTGTCAAGGGTGTCCCAACATACTTTTAGTCAATTTGAATTTCTGGATATAGTTTTATAATTCCTGAAGTGATGAAAACAGTGGATTACACGAAGCAGATCTTGGAGCATCCTGCACTGTGCGTCAGTTCTGCACATGGTGAGTCACCAAAACATGAAGCCTTCACAGGTAGAAAGAAAAGAAAGAAAAACCCTTTTAAATGTCTTTGTTTAAAGGTGTTGCAGTTCAGATAACGAGAGAAAAAAGTCCATAATGAATACATTTTTCAAATCACGATTGTCTGATGAATATGTACAGAGAAGTGATCATATTGACAATATTTTCCTTGAACATTGAACTCACAGCACGCTATCTGCTAACAACACATTTTACTCCAGTCGTGATGCTGAACAAAGCAGTGCCTGTAAACTAATGGCTTGTAACAAAATGAAGGTCTCTTTGCAGGCTTATAGTCGTGACATAGTCTGACATGGCGAGGCTTGCACTCAAATAACTGTTACAACAACGCGTGGGCGGCACAAACGAGGGAGATGTTCACAGAAGTCAGGTTCGCATAATGAAATTCATGAAAATAGATTGCAATGATTAAAATGAGATGTCAGTTAGTCAGAATCTGTAATGAATGGGAGTGCATGGTGGCAGTGATCAATGTGTGGTGCATGTTGTCAGTGTAAACAAGGAGAATCAACATTAAAGAGCAACAGCGTACAGGCTGGGTACAGAGCAAAGAGATCAGGCACAATGGCGCCTGCGTTAACAAGCTTAAAAGGTCCAGTGTGTACGATTTAGGTGAAAGGGATCTATTGACAGACATTTTATATAAAATAATTCTAGTGATGTTTTCACTAGTGTGTTTCATCTAAATTACACAAATTGTTGTTTTATTTACCCTGGAATGGGCCCTTTATAATGAAATACTATATATTTACATCGGGGGGTCCTCTCTATGGAGGCCACCATGTTTCTTGTAGTAGCCCAGACTGGAAAAACATAACCACTATTCCTTGACCCCGATGGAAAACATCACAAGGTCAGGGAAAGATGTGAAGGACAAGCCGTGATGAGTTGGGAAAGAAGAACCACTGTGCAGAAACAATCCGAATCCACTGCACACACACTTTTTAAAACAACTTTATTCATAGCAAAAGATACGCACAAAACGTACGGTACTCTGTGCTGTAGGCCGTGTGCCAATAGTTATAATAAAGTGTCCTGTTCAAAACAGAGTAACACGTCTTGAGAAAAAATGTTTTCAGTTCATACAGAGCGAACATTTAACCATCAGTTACTTACAGAAATAAACAACACAATCGATTTTTATTGAAAATAAATAATAAACCAAACAGGTGTTACGACCCTGAGGTCGTGTGAAAGGTTCTGTAAATCAGTGTATGTGCTGTTATCTCCTGTGCCTGTGGTGTGGACCTCTCTCTCCCTCTCTCTCTCTCTCTGCTGTGATGCTTGTGTGTGTGTGATGTGTTCCAGGTGTGTCTGGCTCGATGACTGACTGAGTGGATGATTGGCCGTGTGTGTCGGTTTGTTTCCAGGGAGCTGATTGGTTCCAGCCTCCAAGCTCGCGGCTTCCCCCAGCTCCTGCGGTCTCTCCTTTTGCCACTGCCAGCCGGACCTCCAGCCTGAATCGCCTTGTAAAGTGTCTCAAGATCTGTTGTCAGGGTACCAAGGTGTTTGGTAGCATTTTTGTTTAACCTGTGTTTTCTCCTGTTTTTGGATGAGGAGTTAGGTTAGTCACATGTCTTTTTTGTTTCTTTAATTTGAGTAGGGAAGTTTAGGTTGTTCGCCTTGAGGTTGTATTTGTTTGTTGTTTTGCTGTTAGCCCACCCTGAAGCAAAAATAATTCATATTCCTAAATGGGCTGTAAATCATTTGTTGCTGGTTGTTCTTGGGAGCTGAGAAAAGGGGAGACTCATGCATCGTGTTGCGACTGAAATGTTGAAATAAATTGTGATAGTCCTTCATATGTGTCCATTCCACAAATGGGGGATTGAAATGACTTTTATATTTGTGTTTTGATTTATTAGTATTTAATTCTGATGATGTTGTGAACTATAGGAGTTGAATCAGGATGTAGTTCACTGGACAGATATGCAGAGAAGAAATCAGGAGCTCAGTTGCTCATGTGAGGATTTACATCCATCTCTTACATTTACGCCGGTCTGGTGCATCCACGATGTTGTGTTGCTTTACATTTACAGAATAAAGAATTGTGGGAAAGCATTTTCTCCTTTCCTTTAATAAAAGATGGCCGGATGTTTCCTATGCTGAATTAGATAACTTGGGAAGCACTGAGGTAAAAAGCAAAATGGAAATCGAACGCAGCCAAGGGACCTGAAAAACAGAAGCTGGTATGTTCCAGAAGCAAGTCACCTTGATTAGGATGGATTAGTGTTGATTAGGTAGATTTTGTCTGGCTTCAGCATTTGGAAAATGAGTGACCAGGAGTACAACTGTAAGAAATATGTACCTGAAAACAAGTAAGGTCACTGAGGTGGACACTCTTATTCTCTTGCTACACACGCAATTTACACACTACTATTATTTTGAAGGAGCTGCAATACTTGTGCAGCAATATTCTGTCTCAAAGGAAAGAAATAGTGATTGGACTCCGAGCGGTGGAGCTGAGTCAAGGGGGGTTTGACAAGCACACCTGTCTGTAGCTAGTTACAGCCGGTCACTCATCAGATCGAAGTGATCCTCAGACCGACCAAAACCAGCTGCTCTCCCTTCCACTTGACAAGGTCCAGACTTTGTCAATGGGAAATGGTCTCACCCACAAAAAGGGGCAGAAATGAAGAGATGCATCAGTTGGTGGTCAAGCGAGCTTCCATACAAAAGCCTTCTTTTACATGTTAGAAACTGAATGTGTGGCAGGGCAGGGAAACTGCACCCCAGGAAATACTATCACCAACCTTGGATTCTGATGTTTAAGGTTTTGATGTACAGACACAGACACATGTTTTCCAAGTAACTCTGTATTTGAAAGTTCAAACAATCCCAACAAGCTGGGACTGGAACCAGATAAAAGGGTAGACTGATTTTTTGGGGGCTTAATTAACTAAAATGCCTAAAAGAGTGGCCCAGCATAAACTTAACTAAGAAAAGGTAAGGAGCTGAGTCTCTTTGTGGAGAGGCAGATTATACTGAGGAGTGCCCAGGGGTGCTACTACTTACTCACCTCAGGTGCAGCGCAGCAAACTATGTTGTGTCCCAGAGCCTTTTCTCACATGCATAAGGTGTGGGAACCTCACAAGGTGCAGCCAGCAAGGTGCAGTTCTCAGCAACACTAAAAGTACCACTGCAAAATTAATAAAAACAAATAAACAGATACCTTATGCAAAAAGAACCACACATAAAGACAAAGGGAACAGAAGCAAAAATGTAATGAATTAAATTTAATTGAACTCCAATTTTATACAATCACAATATCCCGAGGCACTTTAACGTCAATATTATAGAGAAACAGTTCCCACAACAAGCAAAAATGTGTTAATGATAGCAGCACCAGTTCATTATAATGATCATAATTACAAACAGAGAGAGAGAGAGCACAAACTGTGGGAGAGAAAAAACACAAAGTTGAACTGATGGAAAAAAACAATATGGAAAAAACAATAACAAAACTACAAGGGCAAAACAGTATGCTAACAATACGGGCAAAATGATATCAACATAGGGCTAAACAGCAGCTGATAATCGACTACGATTGCCCCCCCACTCACTGTTACATCACATTTTGATATTGTGAAGTACGTCATGGTGCATCAATGGAAAAACATGAATCAGAAAGGTAGGCGGGCCAACAGCAAGACTCAAAGCTCAGCATTGAGCATTAACGCGTTCAATGAACTCCAGCGAGAATGAAAGCAGGTCACGTTTTTCTTTAATCATCATCGTATAGGCCGGCATGTGAAATACCAGGAAGGAGTGAAAATGTGTGTGTGTGCTCCACACAGTGAGAAAAGATTCATGATCCGACACCATCGATTAATAACTAAATACATGATCGTAGGTTTTTTAACTTATTTTATTTTGAAGTGGAACAACAGTCAAGGCTGGGGTGGAGGTCGATTAAATTAGTTTTTTAAAAGACAGGACCTGGACCTCCAACAAACAGGGAACATCAAGTCTTTTATAGGACAAATCACTGCCCTGAGATCAGATGTAAAGAAAGATAATGCTTCCACTTCAACATAGTTTAATTAATGTCTAGCTTTAGCCTTAACGGGTCAAGCACTGCCAGCTTTCCTCTCCCTGACAACACGCCAAAGCACAGTGTACTAGGAGCGATTGTTCTGGTTTTTCAGTTGTTCTTTTAAAGTTGTAGCTCCTTCTTCTTCTCTACTGAAGGCTCGATACCAGCCTCATCTGGCACAATAAGCTGAGCTGATTAAATTGAACTCGCAGACGGGAGCTTCTGTGTGAGCCAACGACTGATTAGCCTGTTCTCTTTCCTCATGTGCAGGCTTTTATTTGATCTGCTGTCTGATCTAACAATTTGCATGCGTGTTTGAGCTGTGCAGACAACGGCAGCGAAAGTAGGCCTTTAAAAGACTGAGACCACTTTTGCACCCCACCATGCTGTATATGTACCAAAGCCACTCAAATCCCAGAGGTACAGTGGTTGCCATTATTTCCCACATCTACTTGCAGCACTTTTTGCTCTGTGCTCATTAAAGCTGTTGCGCTACTTTGTGTTTGTGCGACCGCGAGCCACTGCATGCTTGCTCTTTGGCATATGTGTATATGTGACACTCGGATCGGCCTGTGCATGTGCATGTGTTGTTGGATTCTAGGATTTTCTTTGTGAGACATTATTTTGAAAACCCAATGCAGTCCCTTGCCTCATTTTCCATGGATGATTTTTTTGTTGTTGTCCTGTTTCCAGGGTTCCACAGCTGGATGACCATGAGGGTGATTAAAAAAAAAGTTAATGCACTGCATTATCAAAAACGTCAGTTGCTCCAGGCTGCAGACAGGTAGTGCCTCTTGGTAAGTGTTCATTTAAAACACTTTTATTGTGAAAGGGATTAAAGAGGCGATTTAGAAAGAGTTTTCCACCAAAGTTTATTCAAACTCTTTATGTCTCAGTGGAAAGCAAAAACGGGGGGGAAACAAGCCTGCAGGACCTGTGAGGTGAGGTGAGGAGGCTAGTTGGAGAATCTTGAAATGTCTGAGCTTTTATTCACCCACCATTGATTTCCTGGTGGTATTAACAAAAGGGGGACGTTCCCATTCTGTTATGCAACATGATCATTAACACAGGGATCGACGATTGGCCTGCATGACAGTATAATTGGTACATGTTAATCCTGTTAGTTGCCCCACCCACCCTGGCTCTGTGGCCTTTGCTACAACACGTTGATCCTCTTTCATTAGCACCATGGAGAATGATGATTATATACATGATTATTAGGTTTTCGGACATTATAGAGACAAAGGACACTCAGAGCTGGAGTTAAGGGGGGGAAATGGTCCCAAATTGCAACCTGAAAAATGATGTGCATTTAGTTTTAGTGTTGTCATTTTAAACCAAACACATTTCTTTGATATCAGAAAACTGAATAACACAGCACTTTCCCCACAGCTGTATTCTGGTGTCTGCTTACGCCGCTCTCCCAGGAGCCCTGCAGATCTCTCTTTGTGCTCTCCTAATGGCCATGATAGCATCACTTTAGCTGCTTTCAGACATGCACTGAACTCCTTCGTATTTTCTCCGGAGCTGCATGTGTTGCAACTGTCCGAGTTAGACAGCCGATGTGTGAACACAGCAGGGGATCCCGCGCTGGATTCACGGCACGTAAGTGGGGGTTGATGACGCTTCAAACCTGCGACAGAGGTAAAAATGAAAAAAAATATCTAGCACTGAAAAAGATGTGACAAACATGAAGAAGACACAAGGATGTCAAGAGAGTTTGTGGCGATAAGAGCTGACGACGGCGTCTGTGTGTCGTTAAGACAATCTCGTCACTTCCTGTCTCTGTCTCTGCTGCACCTGGCCGCTCCACCTCTCACCTGAAAAATGCGGAGGATTTGTTGCAGTTGTGAACGCCTCCTTCTGTGTTGTGTACATGTGTGAAAGGCAGACTGCGGGTAGACTCTGCAGCCAATTCTCTGGATTTTCCCCGCAGGTCATGTCTGAAAAACGGCTTTACTGACAAAACGCTGCGTCTTAGCGCTCCAGCAAGAAGCCTCAGAGATAAAAACCAAAAGCTAAACCGGCTGAATAGCTGACCTGTCTTGTAGCTTCAGAAATTCTCAGCCGTCGGGAAAACAATTCTGTGCCGTGTTACACTGACAAAGCCTTGAAGGTAATACCTACTGCCGTAACCAGAAGGGAAGCTCGAGCGAGATCCGACTGTACCATCCAAAATTTTGCACAAACTTTCTTTTAGCCTCTGTTTTTTGTGGAATTTCAAATGCAGTTACATATCTCATATGTATATATTCTGTACAATATTTTGTGTAAAAAAAAAAAAAAGGTTAAGGACACACAAACTCTACACAGAAAGACCCCTTGCTGAACTGGGAATCGAACCGAGAGCCGTCTTGCTCTGATGTGACAGTGCTAGGTGTTTTTTTTCCAATTCAACAAAATGTACAAGTGTTCACACACATCATGTTATATTGATTATTTGACAACCCCGTCATGACAGCTTTTACTCTAAACACTGCAAAAATTGAGTCTGGTTTGAGTTGTGTCTATAGGGACCTCACATAGGGTTTGGAATATTCAATATAAATAACTAACAATGTGTGGACAGTTCCAAAGGCCTGTGTCTGTCTCATTGTGACCACTGTACCTGCCTACCAACAGAGACACAGTTCTATTATGTAAGATATTATATGCAATAGTGTTTCCTCTTTGTCACATTGTCCTTATCAACAATTGCTGCTAGATCTGATTGCCTCCTGTGGATGGGGTGGGTGGGAGTCAGGGTCATTTCCTCTCTCATCACTGATGTTAAATGTCAGTAAAGCTGATCTCAGGGAACAGCTGCTGTCATTTACCTGTAATTTGGCTCATTTTATTTAGCGATTACAGAATAAGGTTTTCCACAGCAACAGCTTGGTTCCCTCGAACAGAGATTTCTCCTCCTTGGCTCTTGTGGGTAGTTTCTGTCGCTTCCTCTCCCCTTTAATTACACGCACAAGAAACTAGTTCAGCTGCAGCCCTGTGTATGTTCAGACAAAGACAGTGACAAATTAAAGCAAGTAAATTCTAGCCTTCGACTGGAGATAGGGGCTCGGCAGAAATAGACCTGGCACTTAAAGATAGCAGTGAAAAGAGGGACGTCATGTGAGTCGCATGGAGCTGGTGGTCTCACACACACACAAGGACACACACACATACACACACTGACTCAGATGAAGCAGCAACAGGCATATGGAAAAGGGAGATACAGGGTGTTTTCAGGTTGCACCGTATACTTGTCAGAATTGACAGATGGAAAAGAGGCTTGCTTTAAACTGAGATGCAGTCAGTCACTTTTACCAATTTAAAAGTGTTTGAAGGAAAAACGACTGGCATGTATCTTCAATCATTGATACACGATCACTTTGCCATGCAGTCAGCACAAGCCATAACCAGACTGAGTCCACAACTGCATTGAGCTGCAATGGGTTTTACAAAACTAGCATCGCAGTGATATCTTTATGTCTAAAAGGTCACGTTTATATCTTATTTTACATGTTAACATGCAAACAAAGCCATGTTAGCAGTGAGGCCATAGTGCCGTGGAATGCTCACTGCTGTTAGTTAAGCAAGTGTTTGATCATAAACTTGGTGTAATTGGGATCAGCAAAACCTTTGCAACTGTCATTTCTCTTAAAAACCACAAATGTTGACTTCATGGTGGATAGGAAGCAAACTCCACTGAATACATGATAAATGAAAGGCCAGAGTGTCACCAAAGTCATTAGGATGTATTCTCCACGCAGCCACGGTACACCCACACATAAGACCTGTGTTGGTATTTTGATTGGTTCATGAAGTTCAATGACCTCACACGCCTCTTACAGGGTTCCAACCAACTGTGACCTGAGCCAAAGTCGGATTTGCGAAAACACACCGTCTCAGGTTCAGAACCCTGTGTCTCGCTCCCGCTCTCCTTCTCAGCAGATATTAAGGCCCCACACTGTCACAGATGTTTTCACTTATTTTGCTTGATGGGACGCTTCTTCAGGTTAAAATCGGGTGAAGCTATGCTGGGATAGTAGTGTACAGTGTACATTTTGGGTCTTTTCATACATTTGGATGGTACATTTTCATACGTTTGGATGGTACATATTTTTTTACAGAGTTTTTACCGGCTCATTCAGTAACTTACTGCTCCTCTCTGTGTCTCTATCATTGGCTCTGTGCACTGCCAACTGCATCGAGCCAAACCGTCCACCATCTTCTCTGACTCTCCAAACCAGAGGGGCCAGCAAGGCCTTTTCTGCCGGCCTAAAGATTGAAAGTCTTTATATATCCCAGCGCCACAAGGGGTCAGAGATCCATATGACTATTGCTTAGTTTCAGAACCATGGACAGCACTGTTGGTTGTGTGTAAGTACAGCGCTGTCCATGGTACAGAAATGAAGCGGAGGAGATCGACGGCCTGTTTCTCGCTATTTATTATTATTATTATTATTATTGCTTGCTTTAGATCATTGCTGTGAATGATTTTCAGAATCAGTGCCTCAGTGCTGGGCTGGAATTTGTACAAAAACATGTTGAATCCTGATTGCGTTATTTGTGTTTTACTGAATGTGACTGGTTGTTGTGACTTTTTTCTTGCTTCTTTGGTAATGACACTGATTTTGGCTGTGAGATGTTTATTTGTGATGCACCATCTCATCGTGTTAAAAGGATAGCATTGAAGCATTGAAGGCCTAGGTGTGAAATTAACGGGCCGCCACTGCTGCACACATTGACCTAAGTTTACAAATGATGACACTGTGTGAGAGAGTGCATGTGTCGGTGTGTGCGTGTGTTTGTGTCAGCGCAAGGGAGAGAAAGGAAGAGTGTGAGCGTTAAGAAAAGCATTGATCATAACGTGGTGATCACTGTTGATATTGTGGTGTCAATTCATTGGCGTTCAAACTGTAGCGGGTCAGAGACGTCAGCTGAGTCGGTTAGAGAGAGAAAGAAAAGTGAGCAGTGGAGTCAGCGTGTGTTTGTGTGTGTGTGTGTGTGGTGATATTGCGCATACCTTTCCCCCTGGGACTATCATGCAGAAGCTATGCAATACATATTTAGTAATCCACTGCTTACAGTGATCATTTAGGTCCAGGACAAACCTGATCACCAGAAGCGGTTTCCACTGTATGTTGCTGCTGTGTATTTGTTTTCAACCAAAATGTACGATTTTGCAGAATGGTATTCACATGGAATGACGACAGCACTCACACACTTTATATAGTTAGAGACTCATGGCACCTGGTTAAGTTTGGGAAATATCATGGTCGGGTTCAATAAGTTCCCAGCCTCTTCAGACACAATGTTTATTTATTGAGCATGGTCGGATTTTAAGTTGCTGCATGTCTTGAACTGTTTTCTTCATGATTTGTATTGTTTTTTTCATTTCCTCCCTCTGAGTATCTTTTATACTTTTTATCCTTTTATCCTCGGCTGTGCGAGGTGAGGGATTTATGATCTGGGCTGGTATATCTGCAGAGTACTGGTGGTGGAGTTTCTCAATTTTCTCAATATTTAGATTTAGTGGGTTCTAAGCATCGCCCAAGTTTGATACATTTTTAACATAAAAATCTTTTGCGTTGACCCACCCTGGACAGAGCTGCCTAACACAACAGTGCTGTCCAGACTGAGATGTTGATGAGTCCTACCTGAGGTCTAATTTCAAATAAAAAACGATTTGATAAGATTTACATAAACTAGATTGTAAGATTGTTTACAAAGTCAATTTACAATACACAAACACTTAAATTCAATGGCCTAACCCAATCATCTTTAGCAAAGCATATGGTCATGATGATGATGAGGATGATGATGATGAGGATCACAGCTATTTTTGGGCAAAGCAACTAACTCAATCAAATCCTCAACTATGGTGGAATCATGCATGGCTCTTAAACACAGGAACTCCTCCCTTGTATCAAACCCTACAGAGACCCCACACAGTAAACAGATAGCTGGCTGGTGTTCATTATTTCTGCTCTTTCATCCTAACTGGAACAACAATGCTCCTTCACAGATTCTCTTCCTGAATGAGGTTTCAGCTTCTCAGCCATCAGCTCTCTCACCACAAAGCCTACCTCGTCTCTGAGTGTGGTCTTGTGAAAGCAGCTTGCTGCTGCTGCTCTGCTATAGTGCGTTAACTTGATCCAAGTGCATTTGTCCTTGTAACTCTATAAGCTGCTTGTTTCCAGCTGTAATGATTGGTCTTTTTGATCACTGCGAGCGCATATCCACAAACAAGACGCACAGGCTTCTCTTCATCATTTGTTTGTTTCCTTCACCCTGATTGCCCAAACAGTCCAAATGTCCAATACTTTATTTACTTTTGTTGCTTAAGCAAATCAGTGCTGTCATGAGAATTCTCTTGTATGTCCAAGTTCTTTTTCTTGGGTTATGTAATGTTTACAATTTAAATGACCCCGATTCAAGAGGTTCTCCAACACTGGTCTAGGATCTGAACACCAATGATTGAGTTTCCTACAAAATACATTTGCAGTTTTACTTTAGTTGTAAGGGCATTAACTATCAGTTCTAGAAGGAAGGGTTGTTAGAGCAGACAGATTCAGGTAAACAACAACAGGAAGTGAAAACAGACAGAAGGAAGGTACCAGGTTTGAATCTTCTGCATGACCCAGATTACTTCTCCTCAGGGGAGAAGCTGGTTCACTTTCTTTAGTCCTTTACCTTAACTGTCCTTTATGGTAGAGATCTGCTTTTAATGAGACTAAGAAGAGCCACTGTCTTTGGTTTTATTATAACTATCTACTAAAAACTGGCCCTAGTTCCAGGACTATTAACATTTACAACATTGTTATGACTGCTGTCGTCTGTGAACTTGTCTGTGGATTTGTTTTCTTAAATTGTTTTTCCTCGCCCGGCTTGAACTCTTTGATTTAGTGTTTTTTCAACATTAGGACTGGACTGCCAGTTTATTAATATACACGTTTTCTTCAGTTTTTTGGGAAGTTGGGAAGTTTAGTTATTGTAATTTGATTTATTGATTTATGGATAGATTAATGCAATGTTCGATTTCAAGATAGCAATATTTCTTTGGTGTTTTGGCATTTAGTCCACTCTGAAGCAAATTTTCCATTTGTGTTTTCAGGAATTGTAATAATAAATCCTTTTTAGTTCAATAAGAGAAATGATTCGGTTGCTATTTGGGCATCGAGGAAGATGTGCAAATCATGTTGGCCACCCCTAGATGTGACATAACAGCATACTTTTTTTCCCACAGACTATGTGTACAAATATATACAAATTACACAACACTGGCAGTACTATGAAGCAAGTACAACATACCCATATTTTCCTTATCTGGCTTCAATGAGCTTAAATTTGGCCGTTCTGGATAACCTTTAATGCAAAGCTGCTTATCAACTGCCTCAGCTCACGCTTGGTTTTCCTTTCCAGCTACAAGCGTGTTTATGTGAATATAAATTATTATTGTGAATAAATGATACAGATTTGAAAAAGTATTTTGACAGTTTCTGCTGCCATAACAGAGAGGAGAGAAGAGAAGTAGTTGTATGTGTGATGAGCTCAGTCTGACTGAAATGTTCATTTAATATAATGAAAGAATATTGAACAGTGTGTGCATCATTTTTCTAATAAAAGACACCAGAGGCTTTAGTTTGTGTTTCTCCTCATCTTGTTATGAGATGCACTGATAGAATATGAGTCAAAGCCTCAACACTGAAAGGAATTATGTCACAATCAAAGACACTGTTCGATTAAAATGAAAATGTAATAGTTGTGATATATTTATTTAGTATGATACACTGTTTGTAGAAGCGCTGTTATAAAACAGTGAGGACACATGGAAAGTCTCAAACAGCAAAACCATATATATACATTATATACACACACTAGAGGGATGGTTCTGGTTTTCCATTGATCTGATTGGCCAGTACTAGATATGCTCCTCGGAAGGTTAACCTGCACCAAAGCAGGTTAGCTGTGCATCATAAGTTGCCATGGTGATGTATCCCATAAGAGATGAAAGATCGTCAAAACCCTGAAAACACGGGATTAAACCTGAAGTTAACTCATTAAGAGTTGACCTATACTTCCCAAGTGCCATGTCCACTAAGAGTTGCAAACTCCTGGGTGGAAGTAGTGTACCCCAGTGGACTGGCAGATGTGGACACTAATTCACCTTAAACAGGTCTTTGGTGTAGGACTATTGCAGAGAGCTGCAATCGTCAATATTCAACAAAAAAACATGCAAGCAGTCACTCACCCACTTTGAGTTCTTCTCATCTGCCTTCCCAATGACACTATGTGCTTCTATTGGATATTCCAGTTCCGTCTCACACAGAATCATGTCAGAAAAGTCAAGACACATCTTTTAAAACCTCTATGATGACAAAGGTGTTCATGCAACAAACAGATTTTCCCCTCTTGAATATCCCACTCGAGGCTTAAAAGGATAGTTCACCCCAAAATAAAAAAATAAACACTCATTATCTACTTATTTTTTACGGTCGAAGAATCAGTCACCATTCACCTAAATTGTATTGGGTGTGGCTGCAACACTGTTTACCCCTGAAACTGTAGATAATGGTGAGAAGGTAATGAGTGAATTTGTATTTTTGTGTGAACTATCCCTTTAAGCACCATTTATAATGCATGATTATAGATCTAGACTTGTCCAAATAATCAGGAGACGGAGACTTGTGATTCTGTACAGATACATGCGTACTTGTCAGGGAATTTGTTACTTATACAAACTCTAATATCTTTAACATTGCGTGGTGATGGTTGACCTGCGAGGTCTGAGGCCTCTGCACTCATCCTTTGGATTAGATGTTTTATATGTTGGGAGTTCTCACCCTGTCTCTTGAGCTGTGATAAGGTGAGCCCTGAGAGTCTGTATCTCATGAGGATGATGGACATCTTGACATGACTATTTGGTATTGTACTGAAATGCTTCTATTGTACTTCGAGCTCTTTGGTTTGACAGTCAGCATGCACAGTACCTTAGACCAAGAACACTCTCTGTTCCCAGAGCCATGTTGTAATGAACTCACATATTCAAGTACGGACCACTGAGGCTCATTAGGTTAATTCTATTCGCCACTGTGATCACTGATTTGAAATCCAGCCGTCTTCATCAGACATCTGTGCGGATTAGTTTTCTTCATCAAGAGTGAATGGAAGATGGCAGCAAAAGAAGCATCAGTGACTCTGATACTGATAAGGGCCATTGAGGAGTTGTCACTCTGCCTTCTCGATACAGGGTGGGTGCTGTTTTTCTGGGATTTTTTTCTGGCACCACATGTGCAACAGTCTCTTTCAAGATGATGCCAGCAGTGACTGCATGCAGCTCTTGATCCAGCTCCAATATCCATCAGGCATCAGGTTAACTCAGTCCAGAATAATCCACTTCACAAGATGGAGATTGTTCTGGAAGGAAGCCAGCCGACTTGCAGCTTGTATATCCCACTGAATTTCCCTGACAACCACAGGATTGAGGACACAGCGGCATTGTAACTAGCAACACATGCAACATATCTGTGAATGTGGCCTCATCTCAGCCTCTGGCTTAACTCACCAACAACTCAAGTTCGATTGTTTCCCTCCTGTCTTGGCTCCTTTATCACGCCTCTTAACATTTGATGAAGCTGATTCCTAAGGACCTGAAATTCACGAGAATTTGAGCTAAACCTGAAACGGATGAGTGTTTACATCCGTTCACAGCACATGACCCATATTCACAGATTGTGCACAATCCCACCGCCTGTTAAATTTGTTCTGCTCAGTGTTGTAGTTTTGCTTATGTCACCGATATTTTGGCCTAAACTTTTTATCTTACAAGGACAAGAGGATAAAGTTCACCGTCCCACTTCCTGGATGACCAGTCCGTAATGCAGAACTTTACCCAATCTACTGGTTTCTCACCTACATTTAGGCATCATCATTAAACAAAAGAGACATACAGTATATCTCCCTCTGGCAGTTCTTTCATATAAACTTCATTATATTTGATGTGAAAATAAATTAAAATTACGCAACATCATCTTTTAAACATGATCCCAACTCATCCCAGCTTTCAGACTCCCCACTGAGTAGACGTAGCAGTGTGGACATGGGCTTCAGTCCCAGTCCATTTCTTGTGCCAATGATGTTTCAAGACCGTGGGTAAAAGCTCCAAACGAGTAAGTCACCACAATGCCATAGTGTTGTTATTGTCTTCTATATGCATGTAGTTGGCGCAGAAATGTTCCAGCAGTCTTGGCTGACCACGGGACGAGCTGACCAAGCAGATGTTTTGTCCATCTCTCACTCAATGTCTTCTCTCCATGTCTAGACGTCTTACAGACATAAAACAAAACCCCCCATCAAAAGAAAACAAGATACTTTCTATATCACGCTACAATAAGCCCAGTTTATCTTCCAGACTCCTTTTCTACCAAATCGTCCTAAAAGACTGCAGCTTTAAATTTCCACTTTTTTGGGGTGACACAATAGATGTTGAAATTTTTTGGGCAGTGTTATGTCATAACGCTCAGCAAAACCAAATCTCTAGTGGTTTCATTCCTACTATGTAAGCCGTCTTTCTCTAGCCGTGCACAATTAGGGCTCATTTTGACAGTGCTGCAGCTCGAAAAGAGTGAAATAACATGGAGACGGCCGCCTCTGATGTGCTAATGGATTCACATGGCACGGGGCCCAGCATTTGATTTCTCCGAGTCGCTGAGTAGCAACGCAGGGATGGATAAGAAAGGCTGGAGCAAATTAAAAGATCATCAATCCGTGGCCTGTTAGAGATGTGAAGTAAATGGAGTGAGCGTGTCATCTCTTTTTTCGAACAAAGGTTTGTTAAATGGAGCTGAGCTGCCCTCACGGGACGAAAAATGAGCGTTGTGTAGCCGATAGAGTTCCTAAAAATCAGACACACACACACTTTGCTGTTGCTTTCTAATTGTTTAATGGAAACTCGACCTCCCCTGTACACTGTACACTTCTTGCAGTATTAGATGTCTGGTGAGCACCATTATCTCTGCATCGACTGGTTGTATTGAATTCTCATTACCAGGCAAGCAGCACAGGTAGAGTACAGTATGATTCTTGCGTTTGGAGGAAAACAGCAGGCCAGGAGCATTTAGCAGGTGAGTTACTGCTGTTATTTAAGGGTCGCCGCGGTTAATTCGCCCAAGGCAACGTGGACAAACATCACGGTGAAGGTTTGTTTTCAACAATCATGAGTCTTAACTTATAGTACTGTATCAATATCTAATATATTGCAAAAAATACAAGCTGACAATCAAACGTGTATCAACAACGCTTTTATTGAGTACATTTCATTTAGTGAAGGGCAGTTTCCATCGAGCCGTTGCAGGGGGATGCTCGTGCCAGCGGCTAAAAAGGAGTGAAGGAGCTGAAAATCTATTAGTGAATTGTAGTTGTTGTTGTTACACAAAGATCTGCCAGAAGTTGAACAGGGGAGGAATACAATTTATAGTGAAATCAAGTCAAGCTCACAATCACATACATTGCTTAAGTAGTTGACTTGCATTGTCCTCCAAGTTCACTCAAACTCTACCAAGGTCTGGCCAAGCTGACAATCTTTTTTTTAAAACATCTGTCCCTTATAATAATATATTGTCTAGTGACAAGTTCAATATGTACTGATTATTTGCCCATTCTACCACTTACACAATTGGACATTTTCTACCAAAGATGTTTATACTGTGTTCACACGAGACAAATAGACACAACTAAGGGCAGCACAAGTCAGCATGAATATAATGTATATATATATATATATATATATATAGTTTATTCTCCCACAATGCAATGTGCTCAGGCCATAGGGGAGCTACCAGCAAAATCCTGGATCATGGTGAAACTGCTCTGAAGTGTAAGAGAACAAAAAATAAAACGTGAACTACTGTTTTTCTTTAGGTTTAATTAGCAGAGTCATTAAACAG
Organism: Hippoglossus stenolepis; assembly: GCF_022539355.2. Taxonomy (NCBI): domain Eukaryota; kingdom Metazoa; phylum Chordata; class Actinopteri; order Pleuronectiformes; family Pleuronectidae; genus Hippoglossus; species Hippoglossus stenolepis. The sequence continues at coordinate 2,699,125 of NC_061503.1, read as the reverse complement.
GAAGCCGTCATTTCCCCAATGCAACACTTTCCTTAACAGGGAATTAACCAGGGTACAGTATGCATACAGCATCAGTCTGTCAGACCAAATTAAATCTTTAAACAAGACATGTAATATACATCTCCTATAGATGGTAGAAAGCAAAGAGGCGGATCCTATACATATCTCCAAGCTTAAAAAGCAAAAAATATGAAAATATATGTAAAATATCTTTTCTTCATCACAGTCCGGGCTTTCTTTTCATGTCTGATTTACATACAAGGCATCAGCTATGATGTATAAATGATGAATCAATATTTATTGTTTCCTGGATCTGATTGATGGACAGCTAATGAAAGCACAACTCCGCCATGGGCATCTGTAATAATCCAGTGTGAAGAGGTGAAATCCACGTGGAGACCTGTATGATTTAAGTAAATTGGTAAGAATAATTTGCAGCTGACCCAAAAACCGGTGAATATTATATAGCACTTTCACAGCGCCCTTATCGCCTTGCATAAGCTCTTGGTATTATGTATGAAATATCTTTTTAGTTATTAAATTATGAAGTTGTCTTTTGGGAAGCTGTCGATTATTTGGCACTGATACTGATTCGGAACAAAGACAGAGGATATCAAAATGTTTTATCTCAGGCCAAGTGCTCAGGTTCCCCCTCTAAAATCCAGCACAAGTCTCTATGGACAAACCAACTCATATTCCACTGTCTGGCTCTACATCAAAGAACTGGTCGATGGCTGATGTGATTTAAGAATCCTTATTACAGTGTGTTTGATTGGTAACAGTAACACACTGGAGGATGTTCAGGCCAGTTCTGTGTGAGTTAGAATAATCAGAAAAAATATCTTCTGACAAAATAAAAAATATATATATAACAATACCTCAAAAGTAGAATTGAATGCAGTTTGATTGGTAGCTTTGCTGCTGATGACTTTTCCATGATCATTCCAGTTCTGGGAGACTTGACATGGGCTGGAACAGTCAACTGTATTAACATGATTATAAAAAGAACAGGAAGAGATACAAGTGGAGTGTCTATATATATAGACTGTACACAAAGGTGACCGAAATGCCTTTTTACATCCTCACACTATCCAGAAAAGAAGCTAGAGTATCCTGGATACAAACGCGGCCATCTTGCATATCTGAAGCCAGAGTCTGCTCTGCAGCGATAGGGGATAGAGTTGCGTGGGCGAGGTCCCATCGGAACACACTCTCAATCAATTGCAATTTGGGCACAGCTAATTACAACCAAACTTACTGGGGAAAAAAAATCACACTTTAACACCAGTGTGAGAAGAATTACCTTAAACGACAAGTACTAAACTGTAGTACTGCAGCCAGCCACCAGGTGGGGATCGAGACGCTTTGGTTTCACTTTTGGGGAGCTGTCATGTTGTGCATCTTCATATACAGTCTAAGGTCTACGGTTCTTTATAGCAATTATTAGGGATGTCACAATACCAAATGATACCATAATTCTCGATACCATGGCAAAAAACGAAACAATAAATCCCATTAACTTTAACACACTACTTTATGAAAATATTTGAAAAACAACAGTGGCTATGTAGCCTTCAAGAAACAAATAAAAAGAAAAGACTATCAACATAAAACAGAAGAGTGGCACGTGGGAACATTTTGAGATTTCAGTTATCAGGTATAGCTCATAAAGAAAAACAATAGAGGCTGCCCACGCAATGTATTACAACATACACACACACCTATGTACTCGAGTACAAGCCCCCCCCCCCCCGACATCGGTCAACAAGTGATTCTACTCCACTCCAATCTCCGTTTCATCACAATCTGCGGGAGGAACCTCTTTCCCATCCGCAGGAATGCGTGCACGAGTGTCTGCTTCGCATCGACTCGATACCAAAATATCGGTTCTTGTGACATCCCTAGCAACATATAGCAGCTATATATTTTTGGCCACTAGGGTACAACAGAGAAATGCTGTAAGAAAAATGTGATTGTTTCTTTAAACTGTTTCGTATTTACAAAAACAACTAATAAATATATTGCAGATTTGCGTTTCTGCCGACTTGATGACTTTAAGTCCAATATTTTCTGTTATAGGCTACCGGACTCATGATTGGGTGTCTTCAGCATTGTGTCCCGCACACAGACATTTCTGTTGGATCCCTTGTGTTTGTAAATGCAATTTGGAGAAGCGGCAGGCAAATAGAATTAGAACTAGAACTACAATTCGCAGAGGCTAACACGGAATGTAAATACATTGAATAAATGACTCTTTGAAAATAAATAATGAAAAAAAAATTATTAATTGTATTTTTTAAAAATGGCTTTTGTACAATATAAGTAAATTGTAATTCAGAGCTGTAATTAGCCACATGCAGTCAGTTGACAGTGTTGTTCATATGTGATTCATCATCTAAATGTGATTCATTTCCTGCTGAACACTGAACGTGCTCTGCTAAAACAGCATATATACACAGTATCATGCTGAATTGCTCCCAGGAATCAGGGGGAAAATGGTGGCTTCAACTTTCCATTTAGTAAAACCATCATTTTCTGTTCAGAGTACATGCCACAACAAAGAAGTATCTCCATCCCTGTGGCAGAAAGAAAGAAAAAAAAACCTTGACATATGTAATACAACATATATTTGCTGACGTCCATTCCAGTTTTTTTTCCAGCTCTTCTTCCACAACATAGTCATTGATAAGCTTTGCAGTCACCTCAAAATCAGCCTCGTCAGTGTCCTGCTCGGCTTTCTCTGCTGCCACGACTCTTCTCCATTAGACCCGCTAATGGAGCCTCACTGAGCCTGGCGTGTGTGTTGATTCCTCTCATGACTCAGATCGATATGGCAATAATATGAGCTCCCCTGATTGTAGACGGTCAATTAGTGCGCGTCTGGCAGATGCAGCAGTTGCATTTGTCAACTGTCTCAGAGAGTGAAAGGCCCGGGGCTGTTTAACAATTCATGGCCCCAATCATAACATTTAACTCTTCCCTACTCTGGACTGGGTAACTTTGTCTGCTGGTGCTAATTGGCTGAAACCAGAGCCCGGGCTGCCTCCTCCGCTGCCGACTTGCCTGCCAACAGCGCCGGGGACAGATGTAGCAGCACATTCATGTTAGGTCACATTTCCTCGCGCACACATTTCACATACTGAGATGTCCCACGTTCAGATGAATAAAAAGTCAGTGGCTGGTAGGGTGGAAGCTTGTTATAAATTCATGAAGCAATGTTGAGGACTGTACCATATGTACCAGCCAATGTACGGTGAGAGCACAGTCGAGTCAGGTGGGAGGGCTGTAAGAGCTCCGTGCATCATTCAGTAAGATCGGACGGAGAGATCAGAGAGCCACAAAGAAGAACAGATGTAGGAGAAACATGGGGCAAAGCACTTAGCATGGATATTTCAGTGTAGATACCACTTACCCTTTGAGGGTCACAGGGGAGCTGGAGCCGCTCCCAACTGACACTGGGCAGGAAGAGGGGTTCACCCTTGCCATTCTTCACAGCCCTGACATGTAAGCTGGTGTCAGACATGAACTCCAGGACATGCACAAGACCACGACTTTTGTCCAGGGTTTGCCTTTCATATATGAAGAACACTGTCTGGTCCAATGCGTTCACAACAACAGAAACACCTCTGGAGCATTCAGGCTAGGGGTGGCGCAGGTGGCGGGACATACGGTATTAATTCAGATCACATGTATTTTGAAGCACAATGACAGCGACGTTGAGCCGTATCGCCAAAAGTTCTCAAATCTCGTTGTTTTTCCGAGATGACATCGTCAGCGGTTTCTTCTACATGTATGGCTCCTTTTTTTCCATCCTGACTTTTTGCAGTTTCGAGTCTTTGAAATGTCACCAATGCACTCACTCTCTCGGTTGCATCCTCCATTCGGACGTAATTCTGTGTTTTTACGAGGGGGCTGGAAGGAAATACTCTGGAGATTGTCCAGAGCCTCTGACTCGGACCTCAAGACAATTTCAGAAGATTATCCGGAGTTCAGTGCATGTCTGAAAGCGGTTATAGAGACAAACGTCCCTTCACAGTCACATTCAAACCTACAGGCAATGAGTACAAGTTAATGCAGTCCCCAATTAACCTAAGCTGCATGTGTTGGGACTGTGGGAGGACGCTGGAGTACCTGGAGAAAACCCACACAGACAGGGGGAGAACATGAAAACTCCACAGAGATAGGCCAGGTGACAGGTTTAAACTTTCTTGCTGTGAGGTGCTAACCACTGTACCACCGTTCCGCCCACTGACAGGCTCCATTAGTAGTTTTTTGTATCTGTAACCCTGCAGAGCATTGTTTCCCATTACTCTTTATTTCAGTGTAACTTCACTCCAAAGTTTTTGCTAAAATGCCTCTCCCCGGTAATAACAAATGAAGACAACCCTGTCAACTCTCTGCCCCCCACACAAAGACAGAGACACTGTAAACACACACACACAAGACCAATTAGCTTGATGAAGCTAAGTTAAAAGGTTGTCAAGCTACAGTATGAGTGATGACTTCAGTAGCAGCAATTGAAATGTCATATGAAATAAAGACTTCTTGAATCCTGAATTTCCTGATGGTCAAGACCATGGTCGTCTGAGCCATTTGAATGGCTGGTGCGAGAGAGACAGCTGAGGGGTAGGAGAGAGTAGGGAATGTGTCTGTGTCTGATGATGTGGTAGTTTAGGGGTTTAGTTACTGCATAGGTTTTTCAGTTTTCTCTGATAATCCCAACCGGTCGAGGCAGAGGTTCTTCTCGAGCTTTCTTCCAGTAAATTTTCTCTCCACAGCCGCTAAAATACCTGCTCAATGTAGGAACTCTTGAGTTTCTCTGTAATTTTGTGAGGTCTCAACCTTGTGGTACAAATAAAAGTGAATTGAATCTGAAAATAGTCACACACCTTTGATTAGAGGGTGGTAACCTTTTTAAATATATGCCAATGTCATGATCTAGAGACAAACAGTTGACTCTCTGTAAGCATTGGTCCTGAGAGGTCCAATACGATCTGAAACACTGTCGGTCTGTTTTAAGACACGTTCAACCAATAAACATAAATGATTTTTTACTTAATTGGTAATAAATGTAATGTTAAAACAAGCATTAATGTATTTAATTAAAGAAGAGTCATTATTTTGTTTACAACTCAAAAAACACATTTAGTTGTGCACTCTCTCTTTAATATTAATTGTCTTGACCACACTTCCTGAACACCACACCAATGTGCATATATAATCTCATTTGGACGTACTGTATATGCTCCAGCAACACACTACACCACAGTTGGATGGGTATCTACTAGGTGTCCGTGTAGGTACAAGTTTCAAGTGAAGCACATGTCCTGCAAAACAACTTAATCTCTGCTCCCCTAAGCTCTTTCCCTCCTGCTCCCCCAAGCATACCACTAATCACTAATAGATATCCTACCCATTATTCACATCGTACTGTTATTGCCTCCGATTTAATCACAACTCCCCTGCAGCCCTTCTATCAATATTCCTCAGTCTATTTCTAATTCTCCCATTTCCCCTATTCCCCATACCATGAGAGTCAGAAGCCACCCGGGGTCACTTGTACAATCTGCTTACTTTACAGGAAAGAAAAGGCCTGGGGTTGATTCATCTGAATATCAGAAGCCCCGAAATGATATGGTTAAAAAAAATGTTGGTCTCTCAAGCACAGCCAGATATTTTGGGGCTGACTGAGTATTGGCTGAAGAAAACCCGATACCTTTATAGCATTGGATATGAACAATGTGCACAGGATAGATAGAAATGGAAGGAAGACGGGTCTCTCTGTCACTGTTGTAAATGCAACTACTGTCCCGAGATGCTTTGAATTTCTTGAGAACCAAATAGTTCAATTATTGTAATGGGGATCTACAGAACTCCATCGGCTTAATCTGACACCTTTGACAAACAGACATGTGTGAGTGAATGAATGTGGCTTGTCGTGAAAAAGCCCTTTTAGTGGTAAACAAGACGAGAAAAGCTCCGGATAAATGCAGTCGATTTTACCAAGTAGGAACAGACCCAGCCTTTCAATGATTAGCAGAAAGTGGGTTGTTGCAGTTTGAAAGATTGTCTCGGCTTATAAAGATCGAAAGTTATCTACAGACATGCTGCCGCTGCCCCCATTCTTAAGCCCTCAGATTCGTATTATCATGCCACCCTCAAATTGATGTTTAAAGCAGGGGTGGATTTCAGGGGGGGGACTGAGAGGTCCTGACCCCCCCCCCCCATCTTGGGAGTTGACATCTAATTGCAAAAATAACAGTTTTATATAGTGGAATAATATGCATTGCAAGCATGTGTGATAATTATAGATGTAACATAAAGGGTTTTATTTTGTTATTTTAAAGACTGAACCCCCCCTCTCATTGGCCTCACATTGGTGTGGTCCACAGCCCATCCCACACAAACACATGCTCTCTCAGAGCAACGTGACCTCAGTGTTGACTGACTTCCTGTTAAATGGTGAATCTAACCCGGGCCACAGCTGCGTCTTCTAAAACCCACGTAGGGCAGTGGGTCTATCCACAATTACACTGTTCAGAACTCAGTGACTCTTTGAGGACATTTAGGGCTGAGCACTCAGACCCTCTATTTAATCAGCTTAATATTCTTACAGTTTTTAACAATAATATCAAACTTTCCAAGACTCTGCATGTGTGCTTCCCATGCATTTTAAAGTTTTATTTTTTGTATGTACATAGGCTAACTATAATACGAGACATGCAAATGGTTACACCTCCCAATGTTCTGCATTGTAGTGTCGATTCTCCATTAGATTTAAAGGGGCTCAGTTATGGAGCAGGTATATTCAATATGCATATCAGACTAACTGTTGTATTAGCCCATCGAATGTGACACAAAAGGATAAGAGATATTCAAATAATTCATATATGCACGTCATTGCCAGATACAAAAACGAATTTGAGGCCACCAGAATCATAGCCTATTTTTCAGTTTGTACAATTTCAGTAACTGGCAGTAATTAGCATCGGTTCCTCTGTGAACAAGGGTTTGAGAGTACAGGAACCATTGTGACTCATAAAGCAAACTGCTGCTGGAAAGGGACGGTACGTTACAGAGACTTACTACTGTTACAGCTCTCCCTGCTGTGTTTCAACAGAACCTAACCATTGGGGATCAGGCTCAGGACCTGTTATACCTACACCATTCTTCACACTCACCATCAACAGCACCAGTCTTTCCTGTGGAGTCTTAACTACCCTGGCATCCCCATATCCAAGGATCTTAAATGGTTCATCAGCATGAGCTTTAACCAAGACGGAACATTTCCTACGTGCAGGGAACTGTGCAGCTGCATGGAAGTCTTTCAAATGTGCTGCCTCATACCCACTTCAAACAGTGAGTGGAGGCTAATCGTGTTAATGTCTTGCTTGTGGACAATACAGGATAGATTCATCGTAGCTACATTGATGCCAACAGTGATGTCTTGATGCAGGAACCAGCTTGCCTACCTTCCTAGGTCTTCTTGAAACATCGAACTCAGAGACATGGCTGTGTGCAGAGAGGATCAGGGTAGCTTTCATCATCAGAAATGAAATACTTTTTGTTGGACATGGACTTTACTTTTTACCCTGAGCTTGTGCTTCCTTTAAAATGCTTATAACACAGATGAGGGAAATATACAGTGGCGGAGAAAGTACTTAAACATTTTACTTAAGGTCAAATAAAAACAAATTGACAAAGATGTTCTCTAGTAAAAGTAAAGTGCCACATCCACCTTTCTACTTAAGTAGATATACTTTTAAATATACCTAAAGTATTGAAAGTAAGGGCACAACTTGCTGAGTGTAGCCTATTCCCTAATGCAATGGTGAATGGACTTTCTTTATATAGCTGTTTTCCAGTCTTATCAACCACTCAAAGTGCTTTACAGTACAAGTCACATTTCCTCATTCAGACATACATTCATACAGCACTTCTATACACAGCACTTTTACAGCACACACCTTTAAAGCCCTGTCGGCTCAGACATCAGGGGCAGTTTGGGGCTCACTATCTTTCCCAATAAGGACACTTGGTGTTTCTTTGCCAGTGAGAGCAAAGTGAACACTTTGCTCTCATTGAGGGATGTTACCTGCCCACTCTGATTGGATCAGTGGACCAATTCCCCATTCGTCATTGATTACTTTCAAAAGATATTTAAGACGGTGTTGACATTAGATGCAATGCTTTGTAAAAATGTAGTGGAGTAGATAGTACAGATATTTACTGTAGTGGAGTAAGCTAATTGAAAAATGTACTGAAGTACGGTAATGAAGTAAAAGTGTCATGATTATGGCTTTGGACAATTTATTCTCGCCTCTTTTATGAACAGTGTTTTCAGTTGTGATTATGACCTCCTTGTGTTTCGTGCCTATCCCTGTGTTTATGTGTGTATTCGACCCGTACCTGTGTTTCATGGTGTCCCACTCTGTTTCTTTCTGTGTTTAGATTTGTTTTCTCCCTGTGTTCTGTTTCCTGTTTTATTTTTCTAGTTTCTGCTCCTTGTGTTTTCCAATCTTCACTACCTGTCTTTGTCCTGTTTCCCGCCCCTTGTGATTGTCTCTGCACCAGTGTTCCATTGCCCCTGCCTTCCCTGTGTATATAAGTCTCTGTGCTTCCCTTTGTCCATGTTGGTTCGTCGTCATTTATGCCTCGTCATTCGTGCTTGTCATTCCTCTGCGCCATCTCCTTCTCTCGTGAGTTCCCAGTGTTTTTCCGAGTGTGATCTATGTTTTTCAGTTTAGGCTTCTGAGATCTCCTTCTAGTTGTTTTTTTCCGTAAGGTGATTTTGCCATTAAAAGGACACTTTTTGTTAAAACATTTCTGTCTCTGGATCTTGGGTCCACCTGCTCCTCACAAAACCCTGACAAGAAGACCCAGAGGTTGTACAACCAGGCTACTCAGGCACGCAAAGTGTGAGGTCAACAAGTTGTTTGAATCCTCCAGGGAATAAACTACCAATACAATTACGAATACAATGTGTTCCAGTAATCTCATTCGGTGTCACCTTTTCACAGCAGCTCTCGCAGCCTAACTCAATGTGAAAACAAAATTTCCAGGAGACCCAGAAGGATGCTAAGGAGTTAAGAGCTCACAAAACGATTATTGTCTATAGGATAAACAACACAGACCTTAAAACTGAGAAAAGATCAACTTCCTCCAAAACGTTTTGATTCATTAACTTCAAATATCAAGAAAATAAATATTCACAACGATAACATCCTATCTGACAAACTGTCTTCATGGTGTAAATCAAGTTGCTGACTTCCTCCCAGTGCGTCATATGTATCCAGATATTGAGATAGTAAGAGAGAGAAAGTGGAGCTCCACTTTAGAAACCATTGATCCCATAGGACTTCATGAAAATGTGTTTTTATTGAAGTTTATAAATTAAAACAGCTTGGGAATTAAAAATATCTGGTTGTTTATCCTAATTAAACTTTTTTTTCTTTTTCAAAAAGCTTTATTTGGGGAATTAATTCCCTTCCTTGACACTATGATCGGACTGTCTGCTGCATTCCTAACTGGGCACTTGACTTCGACTGAAAATAACTCAATTAGATAATTGTAACTGTTAATTAATGTGGAATGTACTAATTTATTTCAAGTATTAAAGCTTAAACTTCATTTTTCTTAATCGATTGTCTCCTTAACTTAATTAATAAAATGTTAATATCATGGCTCTTACCGTATCCTCACCTTAATCTGTGATCTTCTTTCCCAAAGCCCAACCATTTGTTATTTTTCTAGCTTAATTAACCTCTTGCCTGAACCTTATTATCCCCCTCTCAAAAAACAAACAAAACTGAATTGATGCAATAAAAAAATACATAAATGGGGTTGAATTATCTCTAGGAGTTACGTGACTGAATCGGAGAGAACAATTAGCAATATGATGATAAAAACCAGTTGCCATATATATATATCTTTATTTTTTGTTTTATTTTCTTTCATTTTGCTCCCGTGACCCAACATTATCTTCCACTCTGCAATAAAAAACGTATGATCAGTGGTGTAATCTCCAGCACTTGGATCTCTCAGGATGAGTAAAGCGATAAGGATATTTTCTGATGAGGTGATGAGAAGATTGTTGAAAAACCAGTGCTGCACTATGATGTTCTCTAGATTATAATTGAATTTACATTTTATAAAGGGAAGGTTTAAAAATGTCTGGTTTTGAAATGAATGTCAAGAGCAGACTCTTTTTGTTTGGGGGGGGGGGCATCTAACTTTAGGGTCATCTGGAATATTTGAAAATCTAAAACCCACTTTACCAGAAGGTCAGAGACTGAAATAAGTAAACCACAGTATATCACTGTATCCTTACATAATGAGGTCATCTAAATGGTTGAGGGGATTTTTAATGAGGAAGATGCTAATTCAATCAATCCAACTTTGTTTGTATATCAGTTTTCATGCAAAAAATGTAACACAAACTGCTTTAGAGTAAAATAATATTACCCCCCAACCCTCCACCCATCTACATCCATGCACACAGCAAAATAATCACAGGAGCTGAGCCACAGCTCTGATAAATATCCATTTACTGCAGTTATATTCAACAAAAGCCTTTTCTTTAAGTATGGTATTATGCAATAATGCGTACAAACGGCCGATAAGGAGCGGAGATTTAGTTGTTATAGCTGAAGCTTTCAAAGCTTCTATATCAGCTACTTTCATGCATTTAACAGTCGCGTCAGCTGGGAGATTAAAGCAGGAAAGATTTTGTGCCTGTCACACCACCTCAAATGCTCCGCAACAGCCCTGCTGCCTCCAACAAACATCTAAACTCATCCAGACGACAAGGCCAGCTTGTTGTTTTCCTGGCTGCCTTCTGAAGACAGTCTTTCCACTCCACACCACCTGCCGTCTCTACCCTTTCAGCACCCTACGTGTCATAATTGCTTTTTTTTTTGCTATTTGCCTTGTCAAAACAATTTCTCACCCGTTTGCCCTTGCAAAGAATTAACAAGGAGACAACTCATTTATAACCATAAGCAGCAATTATATGCTGGGAGGGGTTTTGAAAACGGAACATATTTGTTATTCTGCATTGTTGTTATTATTTTCTCTCTTACTGCATCCTGCAATTGGCATAATCAGTTAATTACAGTCCTCCAGTGCTCATATTGTCACCATGATGTTTCCTGCTTTGGGTATTAAATTGGTCTGACTTGTCGTTGGAGGATCTTTTATAATATCTCACGAAAAAGGTATTCAATGCACACGCACACACAAATCATATGTGGCCTATATTTGAGTGCAATGATTTAAGAATGTCCTCTAAACATCGGTGTGAATGCCAAGATCACGCTCCCAAACCAAATGTAGTTACTTGTTAGCGACCATAATTGAATCTACTGTATGTGTGTGTTTTTTGCTACAGTGAAGAATTGAGATGAGATCTGTGACAGAGCCACAGCCGTCGCCCCGGGGAGCTGCCGACTCTGAAACACATTCAAATAACTTCTTTAAGATGGTGCGCCACATATTCTCTTTTGTGCATTCATATTGTGAAACAGCATTATCACAGATAATCAAATTTGCATAGGTTCAGACTAAGTGCACCATACAATCTACAACAGCTGAAAAGGGGAAATTCACTAATAAATGCAGATTCAGTTTAAATCTCTGGCAAGGCAGCTGCTTTTTAAACACACTGAATAATTTGGATCCAACATGGCAGCATTGCTCGACATAGTCTGCCGGTCCAAAAAACACAAGCAGTCATATATCAGCCAAGTTCCAGACCTCTGAATCTCTGCTCACACACGTCTCCATTCTGATTCATACTGGCACAATGCCTCTTTTAAATATGCCCTGTTTGGAATGGGCTGTGGGCTTGGCCTGTGGAAATGCTGGTTGCAGTTTTGTTTCTGAAACTATAAAAGTGACCTGCAGTAACTGAGCCTGCTGCAGGAGTCAGTTCACCGAACGCTGAACCTGCACCAGGAGCTGTTCACTTGTTTATTCAAAGTTGGGTGAAGCTCGACAAAGTACGCAGAACTCTGAACTGGAGAATCAGCCGTCGTTGCCATTGTCTGGAACACGCTGTTGCCGTGATCGACAACGTCACTTGCGTTGAAGAGTCCCAGCCACACTGCTGCAGATCACTGGTTGCTTGTTCAAATGTTATAAATATTTAAAATACCGCCTGTCTAAATCACACTAAATAGGACATAACACTGTCTTGGGCATGTGAGGTCTATAAGATAAGCTGCCAGTTTGTAATGGGCTGTTTTCTTGGCCTGTGATTAATGCCCCGGAGCTACTTCAGCATTATTCTTGTCTTTAGTGAGTCCTCCTCACACAGTTCTACAATATACTGACACTTTTTATTGTTTGCGTGTTGGACATTATCTGCAATGAAGATTGTACAGTCAATGAAGCTGAATTTATTTTATTACTGTTCACATGTGTGGTTTATATGCAAGTTTGAATGTTTCACTTCACTAGTTCATGCATTGCATGTCGGCTATTTCAGAGGTCTGTAATTCAGCTCAATTAAAAAGCATCACTGCATTACAGGTGACACCTGCGAGTGTGTGTGTCAGTCCGATATGGTGAAATAAAAGTAAGGAAATTATCAAAATGACCTGGCAGCAACTTTTGACCCGATGTTTGACCCACTTACCAACTGCTGCCATAGTTTATCCGAGGACATAAAAGACAACATGTTCAAGTCGGTCTTTGGACTGACTGTTAGCACACTGTGCCCCCATTAATATTGAACCATGAATCCAAATTGCACCAAACTCAGCATTGAATTTATAATACACAGTAATACACATTTAAAATGTGAAACCGATAAGATGAACGGTTCATGAGATGTGTGCTCCACATACAGACAGAGGGACGTTTTGGGAAATAGGTTGATACTGTAGGTCTGGTGTGATGACGATAAACCAACTATATGGACCATGGATGAAATGGAAACCTAATGGGTTTTCTATTATAATTATCATTATTATTATTTTTGGGCTTTAACTCAGTTTGTGTGGTCCACTACACATGGTGTGTAGGTGACACATTTGAGAGGATGGGCTCCCTGCTGACGACCCTGGCGCCGGACCTCATGGCACCAGCGGAGGTAACAGTGCCCAGCAGTAGAGCAAACATGCTGCAGGTCCAGCTGGCTCGGCCATCTCTTCCATGGAGCTCCATGGTATAAATTAGTTTTGACAGACAGTTTACGTACCTCATTTTCTTTTTGCGTTTTGTTAACCAGGGGTTTAATAAACTGGAAATATCCTTAATGCAGTGTCTCTAATATTTTGTCACTTAACATCATATTTCTTGGTATTGATGGTAAAAAAGATTCATGAGAGTGCATGTGATCAAATGAAGACACAGATATTCACCCTTTGTTATGGCTTGGTAAAGCACACTGAAGCCTTTCCGTTGCAAAGTAATAAAAGACTAATGTGAGTTGAGTGTTGAGATGAGGATCTGATGCAGATGATAATGTCAATACTCTCTCTGGCTCTGGCACCGTTTGCACAGCTTTGATCCAACCTGCACTCTAGTTAGCACTATTATACATGGAGCCTTTTAACAGCCAATTATTTCCATCATCATAAAAAGCAGCGGTTTTGGATGCTATCAGCTCCGTTTATTTTGTATCATCTAACACTGCGGTAAATTAAGAAGCCTAATGTGGTGATGCATAGAAACAAAAAAGGCATAAACTGAGAGCATCATCAGTTGTGATATTGGAGCCATGTGTACATCAACCAGAACACAATCTAAATAATTCAGTCTGAATATTGCAAAGCTGTTATTGTGACAAGCAGCTAAAACACTGTAAGATGAAGATATGTTTGTTTGCATGGATACGTGTTCCGTGTGCACATTTTATGACTCTTGGTGAAGACGGATGATGTCAGCAATTGTTGTGTTTAACAGTGGAGGTCTTCAATTATAAACACTAAGCAGCAGAACATTTACATCTGAAGAACAGGAACAAGGTCACGAGGTGAAGAATAATTTCCCAGGATGCCTTGCGAATCACCGGCAAGCTCAGACAGAGACCCACAAATTGAGTATTTTCTCCATTAATAAGGATTTACAAATTACGATAATATTGTCATATCTTAGTTTAATATCGATTCAATGTATTAAGGGAATTTCTTTCGCAAAACAAATATTTGGGCATCAACATACCAAAAGGTGTTAGGTATAAGGTATTACCCATACATAGAAAAATTAAGGAAGACACAACAAGATGGAATCTAATTCCCTTTCTCCGTGTCAGCTCAAGAATTGAATCTATTATAATTTACATATTGCTTAGACAGTTATATTTATTTCAGACCCTACCAATAGAGGTTAACCAAAATCAATTCAATGAATGTGACAGAATTACATCGAGATCTATATGACAGAGTAGACAACCAAGGGTTCAACTCAAAACCTTTCAATTGGCCAAAGAAAAGGGTGGATGAGGTCCACTTTCTTTCTAGCGATTATTGTGTTTGCAGCACAGATAAGAGCTGTTGGTGTTCTGGTGCAACCCATCATATAATGCTCAATGGAAGAGCATTGAAGAGACAATACCTTCTATTCCCATACAGGCAGTCCTGGCTGATAACAACCTACAGAGCCATATAAAAACTGTGGAGAATCAGTGGGTGAAACTAAATCTTAATTTGGAAATGTTTTGTAAAAGAGCATAGGTTTGAATAAGACTGCTTGATATACAATATGCCCACTCACATACTCTACCATTACTGACAATAACGCATCAATTTATTTTCTTTCCATTACTTTACAAACATAACAAAAATGTTTCTTCTAATCAATCTTGTAAATGATGTTTTCAGATCTATGGCACTTCTGTCTGTCCTGGGAGAGGGCTCCCTCACATGTGGCTCTCTCCGAGGATTGATTGATTGAAGGAGATATTGTAACTCTGACATGGTGTGCACATCACTCCGATTTTACATCTAATACAGTGGACCATAGATTTAAGGATTGGACAGCATAAGGAATAGCAGCTCAACGCATTAATATTAATATTCAATGTGTTAAATGTTTTTTAAAAAAGCATATAATTCAGATACTGGTGGCACAATTATTTCATGCTTGTATAAGGGTCTGTCAAATCTTAAAACTAGTTGAACTGATTATGTTAAAACATGATGGGAGAAGGAGGGAAGCATAAGTATATCAGACGAGGAATGGAAAACTACATGGAGTGGCTCAGGGGTTAGAGCGGTCGTCCTCTAACCAGAAGGTCGGCAGTTCGATCCGTCTTCCCCAGTCCGCATGTCCTTGGGCGAGATACTGATAAAGATGCAGTCCATCTATCTAGCAGCACAAGATACTGAATCCCAAATTGCTCCTTCTCATAGAGAAAGTGCTGCACATAGATGCACTGTGTATGAATGGGTGTGAATGGGTGAATGTAAACATATCCTGTAAAATGCTTTGAGTGGTCATCAGGACTAGGAAACGTTTGTATAAATACAGACCATTTACCACTTATCAATGGAAGTGGACCAGCTCACAGAACTGGAGATCACACTGGACAATTACATAATGGAGAAAATAACAGCATCTGTTCATCAATTTGCCTCCCAATGGGAAGGCCGGGTCAACTACGTGAAACCCCATTGGCCTGATTTTTTTTTTTTCACAGATTAATGACTGTTGTAACAATCACTCCCTGTCTGTACATATAGTTCTATTTACATTCTCTTTCAGAAAAATATTTTTGGAATTTGTGATATTTAACAATGTATGATGTGTGCACACCGTATCTGGAACACATTGTGTGAAATTCATGAGGAAGGAATGTCAAAATAAATAAAAGATTTGTTATTAATGTTGCAACATTTCACCACAGTTTAAAAGTGTATCTGTCAAATATGTCACAAACATAAATAGTTGCAACACTCCCAGTACTTGTTTCAAAGTAAAAGCACTAGCATTTCTGTTAACAAGGTTTCTATGCCTCTGTGCCAGCCACTGAGGCATTATGTTTTCAGGTTGTCTATCTGTTTGGTCATCCGTCCCATTCTTGTGAACGCGATATCTCAAGAACACCTTGAGGGACTCTTTTCACATTTGACAAAAACATGCACTTGGACTCAAATATCTAGTTCATGAACTCCCAAAACACTTTTTTTTGCCTTTTGAGCATAATATCTTAAGACTGGCTTGAGGGAACTTCTTCAGATTTGGCACAAATGGTCACTTGGACTCATGTATTAACTGATTCGATTTTGGTGGTCAGAAGTTAAAGGGGTGAATTGAATGTGATATCTCACGACCGCCTTGAAGGAATTTCTTCAACTTTTGATCAGCTGTCACTTGGACTTAAAGATCAACTTGTTAGATTTCAGTGGTGAAAGGTAAAAGTCACAGTGACCTCATACACATGTACATGGAAACTCCACTGGCTGGGGGATGCATACAACCGCAGTGCAGCATTTAGAGTTACTGTTAGTTTTGCATGACAGGAAGATGCACCGCCTCAAACTTAGATTTGTACTTAGGTGACTTTTATTTGAGCAGCTCCACTGCAGGCCGCAGCAGACATGCTCCCTGTGTGAGCAACAGACTCACACACACAACGTAGATTAGCAACGCTGCCGCCACGCTCTGCATACGCACCCAGTGTGGCCCAGGCGTGATACAGAGTAGGGCTGTATCACGGGCGCTCAATAATCGCATCAGACCGTCTGAAGTCCTTTTTGTCATGATCCAGTAGAGGGCACTCACTATCACCTGGACCTATTGCATGCTGTCTTGCCCTATCAGTAAAGTAATATTCGAGTATGTTCGAACATATTGTATGTCTTATCAAATTTGTTAAAACTTAAATTTTGGAAAAAGTAAAAGCCCAAATCCTTTCAAAAGGACCCTCAAAAGGAAACGTTTTCACAGCTGCAGAGTGTGTGTCTATTCCCAGAAGAATGTTTATCTGGAACAGCTCAGCTTTATTTTGGTATTTGGTGATTTGACATATCGGATACTTTTACAATGATCAAAGTCTAACTGTAACTGCAGCTACAGATACGGCTACACACAGCAAGGGGTAAACCAGTAAACAAGGAGCCAGACTCCAGAAAGACCTGCTCGCTGCGAGTGAAACATAATCCATAAACTCCAGAGGTAAGTGAAGTTAAAGTCCTGAACTACAAGTAAAAGTGCCTGAAGTTCACTTCCTCAGTTCAGGCCAGACGCTTGACCCTGAGGACGTGCTCTGTTCATCGATATTTTTTGTGCACTCCATTCGTGACATAGTTTCACCCTCGCCTCTTATCAAAAGCCTCATGTGCTGCCATTCTCGAGGTTTTGACATAGTAAGTCCTGTCAAATACCAATTACAAAACACTTGGAAGTAACTTAAATACATATTTTAGCCATTAAATACAGCTGACAGGTGTGTAGCTGAGTGCTACAATGAGAAAGAGCTGCGTAGGAGAACTGGTGGGAGGGGCAGGAACCGCAGGCCACGCCCACCAGCTAACACACAGACACACACACACACACGCACGCACGCACACACACAAATATAAGTGTGTTTGGAAACATGCGTGACTCCTAAAGATAGAAATCAAAGAGAATCCTTAAACTAGACTCGACTATTGACAACACATGGGACAGTGACTGTGTGAATTATTGGTGGGTGAATATTCCATTACAATATTGCAATGTGGGATAAATATCATCAAATAAATAAACAAATATTCATCATACAGGAATCCCTTACTCTATCAAGCACTATTGAGTGCAAATGATGTGAATAAGCATAAAAGACATAAATGACCCTGTAAGTAAAGACTTGTGCTTGCTTTCATCAGTCAGGCTACTACAGTTGCATTGCTGATGTAAGTTGTATAAGAAGGTTCAATAGGCCTATTTCTAATGTACCCGCATAAAATATAATGTTAATACAAATTTAAATTCAAGTACAAGTCCAACATTTGTCACTTGAGTTGGCCCACTCTTAAAACATTACATTGTGCTACCGATGGTAATAATAAATAAAAAAAGCTGTCAGTAGCTGTGATTTAGCAGGTTTTAATTGAAATCAATCAACATTCATAAATACTAATGTTGATTATCTGCAGATGTGTGGGAGTTTTAGATTTCTGGTTGATGTGGATAGAGTTTGGCAGTTTAAACTTTAACCCTCGGTTGCTGCACTTTCCTCTAAGTGGCCAGTGGGGGAGCTGCTGACTGTGGAGTTATCTCGGTCCCACATAGTAACTGAGAGAGTGTCTGCCCTTTGTGTGTGTTTGGGACAATGTAAGCATCTCTTTTTTTCCCGATTTATTTAAGCTTAAAGTGGGTATGCCATTTTTGTTTTTATTCGCTGCAGATACTGATGTGGCTTGAGCTTATTTTATAGCCATTTTCAGACATGACCTTCCGAGGAAGTCCGGGGTATTGGGTTCGGACTTTCTGCTGAGGTGGCCTTTCACACAGGAATGACGCAGCGGGAGATTCTCCGCTCAGACGCCTTCACAACAGCACAGAAAAAGCGTTCAGGGGAGGGGTAGTGCAGCAGGTTGAGATCACTTGTTTTTGTTTGGAGCACATGACATCGACCCAAATCACCCAAAGTTCTCTTGACGTCTCCTCTAATGTCTTCTACGTGTAGGCCCTTTATGGCCATTTTTCATGCGGAAGTATTATTTTTAGTATTACTTCATCAATACCCCCAGCGCTCATGGTGAATCCTGCAGAGGATCTTCTACTATGTTCTCACATTGTCTCCTCCAGACTTTCTGTGGACTTTAAACCAGGGGACAGGCCGGAGTAAGTCTGCAGAGACCCCAGAGGCTCTCATTTGCCTTTTCCGACATTTGTGTTATCCGTAAATTGTCTGGAGTTCAGTGCATGTCTGATGCAAATGTCTATGGTCTGTATTTAAATAGCGCTTTTCTAGTCTTGATGACCACTCAAAGCGCTTCACAGTACAGTTTATAGTCATTCACCCATTCACACACACATTCAAACGGCGCATCTACGGGCAGGCACCTTCTACTTTGACATGCACCTTCTGGTTAGGGTACGACCGCTCTCCCCCCTCAGCCACAGCCGGCCACACAATGCATGTTCACCCTTCAGCGGCACCAGTGGGGCGTCCCACCCCTGACAGCTGTTTCAGAGGGCTGTCAAACTCTGCGAGGCATCTGTCTCATAACACACCTAAAACAGGGCAGTAATAAATACAATTAACTCTAATCACGGGTAATAACATAAAACCATACTAAGTAATTATTACACACGATTTTAAGATGCTGTCATCACAGACACGTGTGATACAGTCAGAGCAGATTTACAATGCACAACACAGACCTCCTTAATGTAGACCTTTCCTCGGGAGTAGTAAGCAAACCCTGCCAATCTCAAGTTCACTTCCTGCACGGGAATATAATCCATACATTTTATTTCAAATGATTACAATTTTAAAAACATCATCTTCTGAGACTGCTATTTAATAATCACCTCTAGCGCAGCGGTTGCAATATCCTGCGCTGTGGGCTGCCAGTGGAACGTAGTGAAGTTTAAATTGCACATAATAAATGCAATATATTCAATCTTTCACAAGGTCTCCGATGTAATGAGGACTTCAAAGTCACCTGCCTTCATCCATTTGTTGTAAAAGTCTATTTGGGTGGCAACAGGTAGAGCAGGTCGTCCACTTGTCAGAAGGTCGGAGGTTTGATGCCCGTGTCCTTGGGAAAAGACACCGAACCCCCAGAAAATGGCCCCAGGCAGCTCTGCAGTGTGCGAACGGGATCCATGATGCAGAAAGCTCTGTGTAGAGAGACGCTGTATGAATCTGTGTGTGAATGGGGGAGTCTGGCTTGAAAAAGTGAAATTACTATTTTTTGGTATTACTAATGAAATTAGGTTTCAAATAAAAAGGTAGAATGGAACTCAGTCGAGCGCATATCGACACCAAGGCCAAACAGTTCCCTTAAATTCAACCAGGCTGCACCAAATTTCACACAGTCCTACATATCAGTCCAATACATGTGTCAGAAAAATTTGAAAAACTCCCCATGTTTGAGAGAGTATAAAAAATTCCTTGATCCATCCCCTGATGAGGACGAATCCATAATTTAGTTGGAAACCATCTCACAGCTGTTGAGGTTTTTCAGTCTGGGTGAAAGTGGTGCACCAACCTGTGCGAATGTTAATGAATAGGATCGTGTTTGCGATGTACATTTCAATAAGGCAGTTCATGACTTTTGCTTGTTGGTCTCTATACGTCCGCCTGGCGATACGCTGGCGACCTGTCCAGAGTGTGTCCTCGCCTCTCGTCCAATGCCAGCGCTTCTCTCCACAGAGAATAAGCAGTATAACATAATGGATGGAGTTTGTGACATTTGAATAGTGGAGATTTAATTGCTGCAATCGTTGTAGATTGTTGTATTTGGCAATGCAGCAGCCACCACAGTCTAGGATGAAGATAGATTGAATTAGCCAATGCAACTAAGACATTGTAAACCTGTGAGTGTTTCTACTGCACTATGTCGAGCTTACTTATTATTTGGGCATTTATCATAATATAAAAAAATTAACCAATTGAACAGTTGCTCCCTCACTCTTTCCTTTACACTACTCAGTGAGTAGTTGGGCCCCATTCTACTCCCATCCAATGGCTGGTGTCATGCTCCAACACACTAAAATGTGATTTAGGCTCACCCTGTGTGTTCTGAGGAGCCCGCCCTGCCATCGGTATCAAATCAACCCTATTGGACTCCGGTCTCTGATGAGCCTTCTTAGACATGTATGTTCATTGCAGGGCCAAATATCTAATTACATTTTTGAGAAGGTGAAGTAAGAGGGAGAGAAAACAAATCAATATTCAATTATAAGTCCACGCTGAATTTGTGGACTCCGCAGAGGAGGCAAAGGAGTTGCTGCAGAGAGTAGTGATTACCAGATTACCATTGGCTGTTAAAGTAACAGGCTCCCGGGCAGGCAGAAAACCGCCATATACAGGGGATTTACCCAATTAACAAATCAATTTTGGGTCACTTCAGCATTGCAGTCCAGTGTCATATAATATAATCACCTCAGCTCTCATTAATTATGAATGGGGGTGTATTACCTGGGTTTAAATTATAGCTCTCCATAGCAGCATTTGCATTGGTTTGCTTTCCTCCAGTGATCATTAGGAACAGACAGCCCTTAATGGCTTATTAAGGCCCACTAATTGAAATTAGCCTCTTAATTGTCTTATCATTACTGCTGCTTTTTAATGGCAGGTACAAGACAAGGATACCCTTCAGTGTGACACCAGACTGAAAGATAGTTTCACCCAGTAGACGCTGAGGGTAATTTCAGAGCTAGCGACCGTGGGGGCCCCCGAGAAATGGGATAATCCCTGCCTTGCCTGGTGGCGTTTGGGGGACGGATGCCTGCTTGTCCTTAACTAATCTAAAAGATTAGTAGAGTCGCGCGCAGTGATTACACAAGTACCAGGAGAGAGTCTTAATCTGTGTCCAGTCTATGAACAGAATGATGAGGGTAATAACTGTAGTCTCACACATCCTGCAGCAGCTACACTAATTTACTTTCGGAATCAATCGAACGAGGTTTGGTAGTTGGTGGCAATCGTCTCTGTGGCTGAAAAAAAACTAAAAACAAGCTTGGATAATGACAGGATTACTCAAAGAAAGCCTTGAATTACGTAAAATAAAACAGAAAAGGTCCCCATCCCTATAGAAGATAAAAAGAACCACATCTTACTCCCACAGACAAGGGACTTCTCTGCATTCACACCATGTTGATTATAGAAATGAGAAAGATTCCAGAAGAAGACTCCAGCTTCCAAGAATGCACTTAATTTCAAGATTTCAAGATTTTGTCAATTTCTCATGCACAGGCGTACAATCCAAAAAATAAATACCGTTCCTCCAACAGCTTTACATAAAAAATAAGAGAATAAAAGAGAATTGAACTATAAAGAGAATCTAACTAAGCAACATAAAGACAAAAAATCGGTACAGTGCAAAAACAAAGGAACACATACCCAATGCAGTTGTTGTTGTTACAAAGTTGGTCTACGTTTGTGTTGACGATATAAAACAATAGCCGACTACAAACATACGTCTGCCGACAGTCCCTTGAATTCAATCAAACTGCACCAAATTAATCTTATTGCTGGCGGGCGGTTTTGACCAGTCGCTGACAGATGCTGTAGGTTACCTGAAGAAATAGAAGAAGATAGGTTCAAGTTGGTTCGCAGACTGCAGGGGCTGTTTGTGTATTTATTCAGATTTTGTTAATATTGAATGTATCTCGTGTCCAAATTGCACCAAATCCGACACTGAACTTCCTCTGGCCATTAATATATACAAATACACAAGCCAAGTGAGAAGACGGTAAGATGAACAGGTCTCAAGGTATGCAGAGTTATTTGTGGAATTAGTGGTTCGATAACGGGCTTCGGCCAATGTGCCCTAATCCTGGGTCGGCTGTGGATCAAGAGGAAGAGCCACCTATTGAAAGCTCAGTGGTTCGATCCTCTGATCCTCCTGCTCTACTCCACATCTCAAAGTATCCTTGAGCAAATTGCCCCTATATGAGCTGCTACACATAAAAGGGCTTTGTGAATGGGTAAAGGTGACTCACGACTAGAATAAAAACACTTAACAAATACATTAAATAGAAAACTGCATTTATTTTAAATGGTAATGGTAAATGGTTTTGTATATATATAGCGCTTTTGCTTTTCTAGTCTTGATGACCACTCAAAGCTCTTTACAGTACAGTTTTACATTCACCCATTCACACACACATTCATACAGTGCATATATTAGCAGCACTTTCTTGTTCTATGAGGGGCAATTCGTGGGGTTCAGCATCTTGCCCAAGGACACTTCGGCATGCAGATGGGGGAAGACTGGGGATCGAACTGCCGACCTTCAGGTTGGAGGACGACCGCTCTACCCCTCAGCCACAGCCGCCGGGCCATTCACGTACAGAGACTGTATAGTCGAGCTTTTAGAAAGTTCCAACTATAATCACAACATGGACGTTGATTTAAACTGTATTTACTAGTTTATTATGTAATAATATAATGGACATGGCCTAGTAATATTTACGAATTATGTTTCTGGTATTTATTCTAGCAGCACAACACAGTGCTGAATCTCAGAAAATGTGTCTAGGTGTGATCTATTTTGTCGTTTTGTGCCTGTCAGTGAAACAACCCAACTGATGCACAAGAGGAGAAAATGGCATTCCCATTCAGAGGAAAACATGCATTCACATCCTCGTCTGCTGTCCCACAGGTGGACTGAGTGTGAGCAGATGAGGGAGTACTCCGGGACAGCCTCAGCACTCACAGGCCCCATCGGAAAAGTTTTCAGGGTGACCCCCCCAGACAGGACGCCCTGTCAGGCTGAGGAATCCTCACGAGCTCTGTAGGACATCATCTCTTTGGGAAACTTTGCAACGACAACACATCCACACATAAACACATACAACACGTACACACATACCAAATGCAGGACTCCCTCCGGCCACACGACTTTATAATGTGGCAGATGTTCGTTTTAGGAGTACACTCTGAGATTGGTAGGAGCAGACGTGATGAATTACACTCAGCTCGGCATGTGTGCACACAGACACACACTTGCACACATAAACAAACCACAGACGCAGTTCTCCTCTGCACTCTCTGTCAGCACTTATAACAGTGAAGCTATATTCAGCTGCTGGAGAAGATGCATCCTGACAAGATAAAACACTGTTGTGGTGAGGACATAAACCCCTGCGAGTACATCCAGGAAACGAGGGCCGTAGTGTGTGTGTGTGTGTGTGTGTGTGTGTGTGTGTGTGTGTGTGTGTGTGTGTGTGTGTCTTGGGTGCTGTGGGTGTTCCCCTGTGTGATCCTGTGTGTCAAACAACATCTGCATCATTCACAATGCTCCTCTGCAGTCTGGCCTTCACACATGTGGGCTTTAAGACTGTCTATATCATTTTTTCCACTTTTTTGGTGAAGATTGGTTGATGTTCTATGCAAGGTAGGGTTAGTTAATCATTTATTAACAGGAAGTCTGCATTAGATCCACATCATTTGTTTCTTTTCTTTTCCAGGAGAGCCTTATTAATAATGCACAACGCAACTTTCCTTTTTTTGAGGAACTCGCAATATTTCGAGGAAAAAAAATCAGAAATTGGGATTTTATGAGAATGAAAGGAAAGAAGAAAAAAAATTTCAGGAAATAAACAGCAAGTAAAACCCGTGCTCGCCAGGGTTTCACTCCTGCTGAATCACACAGATGTAACCAATGGTAACCTCAACGTCGACCACTACCAAACATTTCCTCCTTCACTAAAGAGACAATTTCCTCCGAGTCTGTGTGGTTCTTTCTTCAGAAAAGTTTCTCACACAAACTTTTCAAAGTCCTGATACTTTATGATAAGTATGTCAAAGTAAAAGTATTTTGTTATTGCGAGACCAGCACCATAACTTAACAAGATGATTTACATTCATTTTAATGCAGGCAACAGATTGATCTTCTCACATTCCTTCACTAACATGACACATCGCCTTAAATCCTAACATCCCTATAGCTGACAATTACATTATACCTGTTTATTTCTATAGTTCATCTTCAGTTCAACTTTTCTAGTCTTGATGATAACTCAGAGCACTTTACAGTCCAGTTTAGGGCCATTTACCCATTGGATCAAACCGGCAACCCTCTGGTTAGAGGATGACCCCCTCTACCCCTGAGCCACAGTTGCGCTGCCATTAAATACACACACTTATATATAAAGATACATATCTTAAATTCTGAATATGTGGAATACTCAATAGAAAACGTTTCTCCTACAACAGCATTACATTTTTTTCCTTCAGTATATGTTCATAATCTGCATCTGCACTCATTAATATTTCCAACTCCAATGCGGAGAAGCCATGATGACAGGTCATCTGTGTTCCATTGATGAGGGCTCTTTATCTCCTCGTTCACGTGCTCCACTTTAGGTTGATTAAACTCAGAGTTAAATAGACTAATCGTAATCCCCTGGTCTGAAACACAAGCCCCTGTTTGACAGCTCAGAGTAGGTCAACCCAGAGGTCAGGTTTACCCGTAGGGTCTCTTAAACGTGCTTTCTGAAACAGACCCCAGACCATCCAAAACATTCCACTGTCGACACTGCTCTTCCTCAGATCCTAAGCAACAAACCCAGGTTGGAGAACATTTCTCCATTTGTTAGCAGATTTAATAACTATGCTTTATGACCTTTCCAGTTGTTTGCTGTTGGTGTGTGGCATTGTAACAAAAATAGCCTGATCCAACGTTCCCTGTTCCTATAATTACAGAAATCTCTGCTCGTGCATTTGACTTCAAACTTTTGGTTTTGTTTCCGAGGACCTGAGGAGGTGCAGCGGACATTGGGAAGTTACTCAGACGAGCTGGTTGTCAAGATCCCAATCGTAAACCCTATCCTCCAATTTATTTAAAATTTGTGATGGCACACTCGTGACATGGTGTCACATGGATTATTTGAACTGTTTTGACGAAGAATAACCAGCCGGATTAAATGTAGAGACAGCTCCACCACATTCATTGGAGATAATTTAACTGGCTCACACTTTTTTTTTCTTCAGTTTTGAGTCTCAACCATAGTGAGGATTGTTAAACTTGTTTCAGCTTTGATGAGCAGTCTCTCACCTGTTCTTTGGTCCTTGGTAGGATTACAATCTTACAGAGAAGTCGGAATAAAAGGACTGAGTAAGTCACCATGAAGTAGACCAATTAGCATTGCCCAGCAACTTTTTATTGACACTAACTCAACATTGTGCCTTTAAAACATTAGAACAAAGGCTGAACATTTCAGAAGCCGTAGGTTTGCATGTACTGCCAAAAGATTTGGATTTTAGGTGCAGTTACTGTAATATGGAATCCACTCACAATGACACATATGATATGAAATATACATTATTGTTATAAAAATCAAGAGAGAACTGATGAGCATTCAACTCATTCTAAATTATAACAAAGTATCATCAAAGTTTGAGATTCCAACTCACATTGAGTGCAGGCACAGTCGCAGGTCGAATGGACGTCTCCAGTTTGCTCAGGCTCATTAAAAAAACGGAAAGTGTGTTAGTCAGTTGAGGACAGAGAACCCAGTGATCCCCAGCACACGGTGTGACATTGCAGCAGTTCCCCTTCTCTGCATCTGGAGCATCAGCAACATGGGGAATCTATGAAGAGAGTTCAACATATCCAGGATGTGTTTTTATTATCCCACGTCACTTAGACACAATAACTAATGTCCTGACAACCTGTCCTATGAAGTTCATGTGAGCGGCATCATCAGAACCATGAATAAAGTTCTTGATAAGATATGAGATGCAACAGTGACTTTCAGTAAAGTGAAATGTAAATGATCACATAATTAGAAAAGAGAAGAAACAAATGATGAACAAACTATTATGAACATGTGGTGCGTATAAAAGAAGTTCAAGTTTAACTCTCCAGAATGGACATGAGGGAACAGAAAAACAAGTCCCTCGTCTGTGAAGACATGTGCGCTGCTCTTTATTAATTCCAACTTTAGTGGATCCTGTCGATCAATGACTCTTGTTTCCAAGTGATCTGATTGGTCAGTAGTTAGGCTGTTCACAGGTTTCCCTCAGTTATCTCGAACCTAAAACCAAAGTTATATACACAAATGAACACACATGCATACATGTTAGAGAACCACTATAAGAACTATTGAAAATGACAGAAACCATCCTTAGAAAAGGTTTACTTTGGTCCATGTCCCATCCGCTAAAATGGAGGAGGCAGGTAAATAAACCTATACTGCAGTCAGCCTTTAGTGGGTGATGGTAATGTTTTAGCTCCACTTTTGGGAGCCCTCATGTCGTCTATCTTCACGTACAGACTGTTGACCCAAACTTCTTCTTTCTTAATTATCGAGGCCACTGTGCTCCTGGGAACACTCGTAGCATTAGTAATTACAGGTTTATTCCTGTGCCCTGATCTATGCCTCACATCATGGAGGTCTACAGAGAGTTCCTTGGTTTATGTCCGGACATATTGTGAATGTCTTTAACGTCATAATTTATTAGAAGTGACACTGCTGTTGTGACATGGTCTAGATTTTTACTTCAGAGGTTTTAATACATTATTCACGCCGGAATCTTTTTTAGGTCACTGGGATCCTCACCTCACTGTGTGAGGATAATCCACAAAGCCTTCCAAACATCTACGGTAAAGTCCACTTTGATGAAGAGACTATACTCAAAGCATACAAGCATTGAAAGTATTCATAACAAAGTATGCTCAAACTTCAGGGGACATACATATATATATATATATCTTATTTATGCATTCATCTTTTTCCCACATGAGCGGCTGCAGCCTCCCCACCGCCTCCTCGAAGACTCCATTAGCAGTGGAACTCTCGTGGGCGAGACATGATGAAGTTAGGTGATGATCATAATTGTGATCGTGTCAGTTACACTCCAGTTTGACGATGACGGGCACTGAGTACATTAACAAGCGGATGCAAAGACAAGCTCCAAGATGGAGGGAATGAAGGAGAACCTACAGAGAGCAGATCAAATATGAAATGCTCACCAT
Source organism: Hippoglossus stenolepis (assembly GCF_022539355.2). Lineage (NCBI taxonomy): Eukaryota > Metazoa > Chordata > Actinopteri > Pleuronectiformes > Pleuronectidae > Hippoglossus > Hippoglossus stenolepis. The sequence continues at coordinate 2,671,535 of NC_061503.1, read as the reverse complement.
GAAAAAGGCTTTGAAGGAAAATATCAAATACGAAATGAAGCCAGTGAGTCATATGTTGAATGGTCTAAATGGTCTGTATTTATATAGAGCTTTTTTAGTCTTAGAGACCACTCAAAGCTCTTTACAGCACAGTTTTGCCATTCACCCATTCACACACACACATTCATACAGGGCATCTATGTGCAGCACTTTGTCGGGGTTCATTATCTTGCCCAACGACACTTCGGGCATGCAGATGGGAAAGACTGGGATCGAGCTATTAATGGGTTTTAAAACTAACCAGTTGTTATTAATCTCTGGTCGGTCTCGTTGGTAAAAGATGTATATATTTATTATTCCATGTTTTCCACCATAGTCTATAAATGTCCTGTTCCAGTCTTTAGGCTGCCCTGCACCTGACGTGGAGCTTGTTGACCCGGGTGACGTCTGAGCTGGTATGACTCTGATTATCGTTTTGCTTATGCCTACCAGGGTAATCCAGAGCACTCGGGGCTGTGGCTGCAGCAGATTCTAGGACCAACATCTGAGATCTCTGTCCAGAAGAGCCCAGTCTTAGAAACAGATAAGATACTGAGCAGAACGTCTGGTAGAGGATCCGAGCTCGAAGGAGGAAACACAAGACCGCCCACATGGGGCAAGTGGGGTCTTGTGTGTGTGTATATATATACTGCATAGACATGTAACATCTTGCCATAGGAAAGATGCCAGTCCTTTTTCACTGACAAAGGTGACAGTTTATTTATGTAACGCCTCAAAACCTCTTTCAGTAGGGTCACATTTCATCAGTGTGATGAAATAGCTCCACAACCTCAGCATCGGGAAAAGGACGCAATGTCACAGGTCTGATTTATGAAATCCTGTGACCATGAACTTCGCTAACCTTAGCCCTAATGTCACCGTGGCAACCTGCTCACAATATAATATTAATGTTCCGATGTTCAGTATTGGATTGGCCTTTGGAAGTTTAGTTGCTGGGCAGAAATGTTCAGTTTGTAAGTGCACGGGTCTGAGAAGAGTATAAACAAGTCAGGCTTGTTGATAATCGTGGGCTTCTAGACGATTGCGGAATTTAAACTGCCTTTTAATTTTACATGACTTTTACTCTGAAAACCTATTCTTAGATAATTTCCTTAGATTGATTATCAGTACAGTCTCCATGATCTGGGATTGCATTTAAATTGATCTAATTGATTAAGTGGTATTTCCATTACTTATTCAAATACATGTATTCCTTGTTATCTTATGTTTACTCTTGTATTTGGTTTTGATTGTTTTAGTGGCTTATGATTTATTGATATGGTATTTTAGCCGTCTCCTTATGGTTGTTATTTCGATGTGATGTTTTGAATGATTGATTGATTGCACATGCCGTCTGATTTGGATTGAATTCTTAATTGATTCTTAATTTGATTGATTGATTCAGTTGATTTATCTGTTGTTGTTTGGGGATATTTACTTGGTTAATCGGGTCATTAATAATGTATAGTGAGTGCATTTGAATTCGAATTACATGAATGATCACACTTTGATATCGAATAAAACATGTTATTACCCTTAACTGGCTGTTTCTGCTTGGTTCGTGTTTCCCATTAAGTGGTTAGTAACACAAACCAAGTCCTGTCAGAACCTCAAGGCATTTAAAACAGGGGGGTGGGGTGGGGGTGCATTAGACAGAGCGAAGCTCGGGCTGACTGACTGACAGGGCTCTGTGGAGGAGCCTGTCCCTCTCCAGGTATCTGAGTGAGATGTGGGCGGCGCCCTTGACAGCCACTGATTACTGACTACTGCCTCTAGGGTTTCAGCACCCATTGACCTTTTCAACGGTGAAAAGAAACGATGTGATAGAGGAAATCATGCCCGGATCTCTTTCAGTTTTCAAGCATGCAGCTGTTAAAAACGGTGAAATAACACAAATTTCTGTTTTGCTCCGAATGTGCAAGATGAAAATGAGTGTTTTGATGTGGGTGGGTGTCTGGGTGTGGTGGCGCACTCACACTTAATGTGATACAGACGAGGTGTGTGAGATACAGTTTGTCCACACAATGTATGGCTCTGTTGAAAGGGTTGCTGTGGCAACAGAAATATTATGACAACAATTTGCTGGCATATTACAGCTCAGCACACGGGATATTCGATGTGGAGGTGGCTCAAATGCAGGCTGCCAAACAACAATAAATACAATTCAAAAATAACTAATGATAATACAGAAGAAATGGATTTTGGCGTAGGATGAAATCTTTTTCGGTGGGTACTGACATTTTCTAAAAACTACCGTGAACAACTTGGTTCAAGAGTATTTGAAACCTTGAAGTGTAAAGTAAACTAACACAATTTTGAAACAAATGAGAAAGAATATTCACAATGAAACGGATAAAAAGGGGCCTATTGTGTGATAGGACAATGCATTGATGATGTACAGTGCACAATTACACAGCAGCACCAGGAGCCCTCTTAGTCCAGTGCACCACCTCTTCTGTGAGTCAGGTCTGCCATACAAATGATCCAATACATGCTTGAAGCTGCTGTTAATTGCTTATAGCACTGGCTTATTAAAATAAAATAAAAATATAATGAATTTAGATTAAAAATATTAATCCATCATGGGTTTGTGTAGTTTTTGTATATATATTGTATGAATTCTTTAAAAAAAAAAAGCAGCCCTGTAAATTATATTACCTTTGTGAAGCACATAATGTTTTCCTCAAGCCCGTCTGAGAAAGTATTTTAAAGAATTATTCATTATTTTGTACCCAGAGACACAAAATAACGTTAATATCTAATATCGTACAACATAATAAAATCTGGTAGAGACACTGTCTTATCCATCTCACAGGCTCGTGTGCCCAGAATCAGAATCTGTCAGTTCTGCACAGATTGTTACTTTGAGCATCCTGGGAGCAGAGCTGCATCATCTAACTCAACTGTCCTGCCACTGGTGTAGTAAACTCTTTTTAAAGACAAGAGCATGCTCACTGAGAACAGATCCTGTTGGGTGCCCGCACCTCATAACCTCCTGCACGTTGTTACAAAACACGAGGGAGATAATGGAAAAAGCAAGCTAAACATTGCTGCAATATGGTTCCAACGAATCAGCGATGTACAACACACACAAAAACATACTCACATAAAGCAGCGGCGGCAACTTCAAGTGAAAAGGCTTTTCATGAAGCTGTGTGTTTGTGTACAAAACGCTGAAATGCTTGAGCTGGAATTCCAGTTAATAGAAGACAACATACCAATTATGTTAGGGGGGAGATTCCTGTCCACAAATAATAATAAAAAGATAATACGAGGTGGAGAGAAAAGAGGAAATAGACAATTCCTGACGGTGTTCATAGGGTTGCATTGTGTACCTGAACACAATGGCATGTAAACTGATTTAGACAAAATCTAAAGTAAACTGCAAATGATGAGAAACTTGGTGCGGTGGTTAACATGAGATCAGTGTCCAAACCCCCAAGACCTCAACATAAAACATAAACAGGGGACCATAAAGAGGTTGTGGAAGAGACACCAAACGAAAAGTTACTTTAGGTATTGGATGCAAATCATGGCTTCTGGTAATGAAAGTCATGCACCTTTAACACACCATTTGGTAGGTGCTGATTCAAACGACTTCCCTTTGGTGTCTCATCAGTTGCGGTGATTTGACGAGGTCATGCATTGTGGATGACATTCAGGTGACAAACAATAACATGATAAAAGACAGAGGCAGCTACTCGACACAAGAAGGATCATCAATCTCAAGCTGTCAGCGATACAATATAATGAAATCATTGCGCAACGGGCCTGAAGCCAGAGCAAGAAAAGGTCGGGGTAATAATGGCCGTGCCAACACCACATGACAACGTTGCACTGATGAGGTTCATAGGCATGATGCACTACCTCTTAAAGTTCACCTGTCTGATGAGAGTGCACCACCAGCATTAGGAAGAGGGTATTTCACAGGAATAACAACCTTGTATACCAAAAATGATATTCAGTCGTATCAAAATGAATTTCAAGGAATACAAACAAAAATTCAGACTGATCACATATTATAACATATTGCAAATAAAAACAAATTCAAATAAATCCCTCAATTCCTTTATCACACAAACAGAACAACACACAAACACAAAGAGGAGAAGCTAATTATAACACTATTGCACTTCAAACAAGAAACACTGCAGAACTGCTGCCATCTAACTCCTGAGCTGTCTCCTTTATGCAAGTCTTTAATTGCATCATCATAGGAAATCTGTAAAGCAATTGCATAGTTAATGTTGATCACAGACAGATTTTAATCATGGAGTCAGCTACTGTACAAAATCCATTGCACTAGTTTCCCACACTCACCTCAGGCTTTCAGTGAAGAGATCTGAGGTCAACCTACCAAAGGTAAATTGACCCACACGGTTACATTATGTTATTGATGTGATGGGCAATAGAAAAAACAATCATGTGAATGTAATTTATCTACCATATCTAAATCTGCCACTGAATTCAGACAGTAGAAAAACTGCTTTAAAAAGCCACAGGAGAGCCAAGGAAACCAACATCTTGTTCTTCTTGAAAACAGAAATTCACCTCTGGATGGATTCAAACTCTCTCACGTTCGACTGTCGATGGGCCGGCGACTGTAAGTAATACTGCCAGAAACTGCTCAGTTGTTAAAGCTCCAGCTCTGAAGTGCATGAATAAATGATGACAAGTCAGTCAAAACATTCTCAGATTCTGATGATCTGGTGCGAGATCAGCTGAAACTAGAGAAGAAAGAGAATACGTTTTAAGAGTATAGGCAATATACGAGTAAGACAAAATAATATCCCTCTTTAAAAAAACAATATGCATAGCTGTCATATAACACAATTAGCCACCTAGATCCATCATCTCGTTCATCTATGCAACACTTTTAAACTAGGAGCAAGGACAAAAGCTATTTCAACACAGCAGTCTTGCGGCATGGTAATGTCTTTAAGGTGGCCTTAAAAATGCATTTATTCAGGATGGCCTCCTTTGCATGGCTGTTCAGTGCACCATCTCCGAGGTGCAACATTGTTTAAATGCATTAAGATGTATTGTACTGGCGCTGAGGCGTGCAATAAATTCCTCTTGTTTCTCACCCCAGACTAAGTGCTGGTAACAAGCTGCCATCTGGTGCCACAACAAATACAGAGCTGGGTGGTAAAGTAAAGTCAGTAAGTGTACGTCGTTGTGTGTGTATATGATTCCGTTTGCTCTAATAACTCAAAAGGAACACGACAAGTGGAGACCCAGGTGGGGGGTGATTGGTTTTGTTAATGGCTGGACCATTAAGCTAAATGAAAGCTGATGCCAGACTGAGGAGTTGGTTTTGCGGCTGGTTTGCATATGGAAAGCAGGTTTATTCGAATCAGGATTCTCGCTGCATCCTATGAAGCTCCTGACAGGAATGGAAAGCTTTCAAATCTGCTTTATGTCACTTTTAATCACATGAAGTGAGAGCAGATTCCCATCACACAGGGCAGCCAGACGCCAATGATTGTTTGCTGAATACGGCAAATAAATGGAACAGGAGCGAAGGAAAGGGTCACAGGCATTAACTGGTGCCATATGCTAATGCCTCGTGGAACCGGATCCTCTCAGTGACAGATAAAATTAGTCCTGATGTCATCCCAAGACTCATGGATGATCCATTTGGATGTGCAAACAGTTTAGTGTCTCGCCTGCCGTTGTAAATTACCATGACCTACAATGGTCATAGAGAGGGGGAAACACATTAAAACCATGCTTTTCTAGACTGAGCAATGAAAAGGCTATTGCGTTCACATGAGATATGATTCCCGATAGTTGTTTTAAAGATATTATTTACCCCTTGTTTTTTCGATTCATTTCTTAATTCGTGTGCTTGAGAAGTGTATGAGCCAGCCCAATAGACATGCCTTTTTACAAAACGTTGTAGTCAAGCCAGTCGCCCCTTAATTTGGAGTAGACATATATTTCCTTATGCTACAAAAACAGAAACAGCCGTATTTAAGATCAAAATAACTCACTGTGGCTGGCTGCCAAAAGAAATCCTATTTGAAAGCCGGAGGTGTTGGATAGAACATAAAAAAAAGTGTGAGACACTGAACCTCGGTCATAGTGGGAATGTGACGTAAAAATTCGCTATAAATACAATCCATTGACCTTTTAATTGCAGGTCTGAGGTATCAAACGAGAAGCAGGGATGGAAAGAGTACTTGAACACTTTTCGAAGTAAAAGTTAAATTACTCGTGTAATTAACAAAACTAAAACGTGGCAGTTTCTAGGTTTTCTCAGCTAAATTATTCTCAGTGTCCACCCTACCTCTCTGTCCTGTATTGTGCGTCTCGGAGGTCTGATACAGTCGTGAGCCGTGAGCGCTCAGTCACAGCAGCAGAGGGACTACACCTCGCTGAAGGAAGGGTTCAAGCGATCACTGCAGGAGGGTGCGCCGTGAGCATGTTGGCCAGACCCTGCCAACACCTGTTGGTCACGCAACATTGTGGGTGCGTTTGATTCGGGTCACATAGCATGCTCGCTGGGAGGGAGCATTAAAACAGTGATTAATTAAGGTCGGTGCAACCCTCATAAACAAAGACAAACCCCGAAACCAATGTCATCCTTAATTATCGCCTGATGTCATTCTTAATTTCATTAGTGTTCAGAAACCGCTAGGCCCAGATGTAACTACACACCTCGTATCCCCTGACCCTTGTGAGACACTGCTGCAGCCAAGCCAGTGACTTCTTCTCTTTTTGTACCATTCTGCCCATATAACTTCTTTAATTAACTCATGCAGATACAACCTAAAAGTATGGGTACTCCAAAATGACTTTCATTACCTCTATCCTTGTGTTTCACCAGGTATTAGCTACTTGATATTGTGTCTACTAGTTAACTAGTAAACACAACCTTTCATTGAGGGCGCCCTTCTGTATTTCTGAATCATGTTCCTTGGCATTTGGCGTTTGGGCTTGGTTTTTGTACCTCAAACTGAAGCCAGAGATTCTTATTTGCCTTTGGCCTACTGTTGGCATGATGGCGTTGGGGGAAGCAGGGGTCAAGATATTCCAGAGAATTATGATAATCCACAGATAAACGGATGGAAATTGAATTCATTTTTATTGCCCATCTTCAAAGTTCAAGGAGTCTGCAAAATCATAAAGAATGTTAAGTGTTTGGTTTAAGATAGTGGAGCCAGATTGTAGACACAAACACAGGATAGAGATTTGAGGTAGAGGGAGCTCAGAGTCAGTGGAGGGACAGGGGTAGAAAAAGACTAACGCCCAGGCCACACTGGATTCATTTTATTAGTGCAATACTTTATATCGAGCTGAATTAGAGAGCTTTTATTTTGAAGTTGTGAAGTTTGTGTTGATTGCTTATCAGACCTTTGAAATAGCTGAAATGTAATGAATGAATAAAAATTACACCAGTTAGAAAAAGGATTCAAACTTGTATATAAGCTATACACGTAAATTGTAATGGAGCAAATTCAGTTTTACTTTATAAAAAAATCATTGACTGTAGATTTGGTGCAAAAAAAGAGATTTTCTAGCTTCTCTCTGTACCACAGACTATAATAAAAAAAATCTGTACAGTCCGGCATGCAACGAATAGAAAAGTGTCAGTATATTGTAGAACGATTTGAGGAGGGCTCACACATGACAAGGACTAATTCTGAAGTAGGCTCTGGAGCGTATCAAAGAAGCAGTCATTTCATCAGTTTAATAAATCCAGAAATCTCTGTCTGTCATAGATCTTTGTGGCCGTCAGGGTTCGGCAGCCGGTCTTTACTTGCAGTCGCTCAATAACCTCCATGCCTCTTTCAATCGCAGAGCTCAAGTACACACCACAGTTGCTTGTCTTTTCAGCATTACAACAGGTCAAGAAAATGGGCATGTTTAGAATGGAAACTGTACTTGTTATGTTAAATGTAAAACAATAACCCCCACAACAAGCAAAGTCCCTCAAGTAAAAAGTAGTTTGAGGACGGAACCCACTTTTTTGGGGTTTTTCAATGCAAATAAATGTTAATTTCAGAACTTCCCCTTTTTATGGATTGTATTAATAAACTGAAAATTCTCTATTTATTTGAAGCATTTTCAACTTATTTTACATGAACCAAAAAGCTACACTACTTAAAATTGTTGTAATGACTAGGTAATATTAACAATGTCATGTCCACACCAAATCAGTCTTATTCACTTCACTGAAATCCTGCAGTCCAGTGTGATGTGTTATGACCCACACCACTATATCCCCCCAGGACACTTGGTCTTCAGGGCAGGTGAAGAAAAGCTTTTCCCACACCCCTCGACTGAAGCCAGTGCATTCCCTCTTTATTAAGCCTCATCCAGTCACTGTTGATGGTGTTAGCAGGTAGTAGGATGCAGGTAGCCAAGACCACAGAGCCCACATTTTCTGGCTTTATGTTCATCTCACCCTCCATCTTGTTGAGAGAATGCCTAAGGCCCACTCAGCCCTCATACTGGCCCGTGACTTCTGGCAGTGGAAAATCTGTCTAAATATTGAAGGATATTGGCCCTCATTCAGTAGGTCTTCAGAGGGAGTACACCATCACCCACCATGGGGAATGGCAAATGGGTGTCTGCGAGTTTTGACCTCCATGCCTCAAGTACACACCAGCATCGCTTTGCTTTCCAAATTCACCAACCTGGAAAAAATTGAAGCGTTTCTCAGCATCAACAAGTACAAGAACAACACTGGAGAATGCCCTCTTGTAGTTGAAGAACTGGCTTCCAGATCTTTAAGATGCCACTGTGGTCACGTTTGCCATCAATGCCACCTAGGACTTTTGGGAAGTGAGTCGCTTCTCATTTCCTCTGTGGTCTTCCCAAGCTGAAGCTGGAAGGCAAGGCTTGTGAAGCTCTCCACTGTTTCTCAGAATCTGTACAATAAAGTTAAGAAGTGTCATAAACATTATTGAATCGTATTAAAGTAAATGTTTTTTTTTCCCCTTATAGCTGATGAATGCAAGAAGAGATGGAAGGTGCTGTTGTTTAATGCAAAAAGTATAAAAACCTGCCTAGTGGGTCCGCGGGTGGAACTGTCAGATAGTGGAAATATGAGAAAGTAATGTCTTTCCCGCTGCCATATGCAATACCCTGAAGGTGAGTCTGCTTTATAGTTTCGGCTTGACTTACTGAATCAGCATTGTTCTGAAAACAATTTCACTAACAGTTAAGTCAATTGAAATGGGTGGTTCTTTTTTATTATACTTACATCTTGTATTATTTAGCCCAAGAAACACACTGCAGCCTCAGCAGGATGTGGGAGAGGCACCGGATTTGAGTGCCATGGAAGAGGATCCAGAGGGGGGAATATCGGGAATATCAGCTGAAGATCTTCAACTGCACTCCCTATAGCTGTTTTCAGACATAAACTCTGGAGAATGTCCGGTTTTACTGTTGAGTTTGTCTCACATGTGAATGATGCAGCAGGAGATTCTCCAGTCAGATGTGTTCACAACAACGCCAAACATCTCTGGGGCGTTCCGGCAAGTGGTGACACAGCCAATGAAATCCAGGGGAGAGCAGGAAAACAGCAAGTTGAGGCTGAAACTGGCTTCTTAGGAGCAGCTGAGTGTGGTTGGTCACAGCAAAAAAAAACTCCAAAACTCACTGGGTAAAAAAACTAGAGTTTTGCTGTAGCATTACTAATGACTGATGAACAACAAGCTGACGAAGACTGGAGATGAGAACTGGGCTTTTAAAACTGCTCTGGTGGGGGATGTCAAGATGAATGGCAGGTGATTAGATGATTTGGAGGAAGCGGCAGAAGTAAGTGAGTCACACCCAGCTGCAGCACACTACACCTACACTAACACACACACACACACACACACACACACACACACAGACTAGGGATACTCTAATACCCCAAAAAAGAACACAAATCCTCCTCGTCAGGACTATGAATGTCCTTACCTGACTTAATCTAGCCAGTAGTGGACAATATATGCTTTAGGTATCTCATGAAGTTTGTATATAATCAGTGTATAAACATGTCCACTAGTTACAAAAGGTACACGTATTTATAGCAAAGCATCTTGGTATATAATATTTATTGTGTTACCCCAGCCCGGAAACTGTGTACATGTACTTTAAGTTACATAGATTTAAAGTATGTGTAACTATAATGTATTTGGTTAATATTCATGGACTCTAATGGAATTGTGCTGTTTTTGCCTATTGCCTGTGATGGACACATAACATTATCCGTCTTAAGTGCCCACCTCCTCTTTGTTTAAAGTGCATGAATGTAGGTCATGATAGAATAGAAGCTCCGGCGAGGTATTGACCGTCCTAATGGTGTCTTCGCTCAGCTCTGAAGAGACCAGTGGAGGAGACAGGTGAGAGAACAGTGTCTGATAATAATAGAGTATGGCAGCTGAGAGGAGCAGCATCACACGAAGAACATAACAACTAAATTAAACTATAAAGAAATCATCTGAGGTCGATTACCTGATTAAAAGCTCCTAATCACCAAAACACGCGACAGTTATGATCGTCATTGGAACATGAACTGTGCTTTTGGTTGCTGCACCGTATGAGGAGAGTTATTTATTAGAAACTTTGCATCATGCTGTTCAAATTGCTTCCCACACCTAATAATATGATGTGAAATTTTATATTTATAAATTAATTTATTTTATATTGTAGAAAAAACTATTTATAGATTTGATAGTAGAGTTGATGAGAGTCGGATATATAGATGTGTAAAATAATCTCTTAACATGTACTTAGATTTTAATGTGTTCAGGAATCTAATGTATTCAGTATATACTGTATGTGCTCAGATAAGTGTAAATGAGATGTGTAAAAAAAAGTCTTAAAATAAAAAAGTGCAGACAAATCATTAAATGTGCACATATATTAGTACATGTGTCAAGACCCAGCTCGTGAGAGGGAAAAGAGTAGCAACACAAAACACCAAAGTTATTTATTAAAAAGATTTTTGAATTAATTCTACATTAAAAGGACGTGAGGCAAATCTGGAAACAAAGAGCGAGTCTCTGCTGCTTAAATGGAAAAAAAGGAATATAACCAAAAGAGGACTCTAAAATGCGGCCGATAATTTTTACCTAAATGGAAACAAAAAATGGAAACAAAAATCCCTCACTATTTACTAATCTAAGAAACCCCCTAAACAGTCAGACACAGCACCATGAGTATATAACGAGTGCCTCATTTCTCGTACAAGATCACATTAAAACAACAGGTAAAGCTAGTGGAGGGGCACAACGAGGCATTAGGAAAACCCAGTCGCTGTGACTGACCAGCTTGACAGGATTTTGAAGATGCCGGTCCATGTGGTTGTTGTCCATTGGGGGCGCTGCACCACTGGGACTGTTCCAATCACAAGCCGAGGCTGGCCAGATGAGAGGCAGGAACTGAGGGCTGGGGCACACCTCTCCGGTGGGAGCCAATCGGAGTCGAGGGACCAGACAATCTTCATTTGCATATCCAAACACACTGCAAGTGTGGAGGAGGGGGAACGACATGCAGCCTTAAAGGGATAGTTCACCCCGAAATGAAAATTCACTCATTACCTACTCACCACTATGCCGATGGAGGGGTGGATGAAGTGTTTGGGAAAAAAATTATTCATTGGATTATATTCCCATAAGGTATAAAACATGTTACCCTCAAGTTTGGCCTGTATCATTGATAACAAGGCCAAAACCCTTGACGACGCTGATGTGCTCAACTGAAGTTATGTCCCTAACATCTGCTGGTGGCTGCTAACACCAGCTAACATCTACTGGTAGTTGGTAACTTAAATTGTGCAGAGGACCTTCAAACGTACAAGGGATATTCACCATGTTGTCCTATATTCTAAAAAACTCCCATATAAATAAGACATACCTCTGGAGTGTAAGGTATATTACTTTATTTATTGATTTTGGATTGCTGGAAAAACATGGAATAAATAATTCCTGCCAAATTTTTCTGCCAACAAGTAAAATGCATAATAAGATTTCTACTGTGTTAGTTTAGAGAAATCCCACAGTTAAAGTCCTGCATTTATAACCATGATTTAAATTTGCAGACACATATTCATAAATCTGAGTATGCATTTACAAGTTTGATTACGCAAATCAAATCTTTGCACAAACAAATTGAGAAGCCGCAACAACACGAAACTTACACAGGATTTAAAACTATGTTCTGATTCACACCACGAGACAAATGACTCATTGACAAATATCTTTGTTGAAGAATGTGCTACATCTTCAACGGCCAAGAAAAGCTTAGGATCGGCCCCATGTCTCTTTATTGTCCCTGTTCAGTGCCAGTACACATAGAGAGACATGTAAGATTGATTACCTATTCGTTGTCCTGGAGGGGCCCATGAGACGTCTTCAGACACCAGGGCCGCGTGTCATTCATGAGTACTTGACCAAGTGGTACACATTGAGTAGAGTGGTAAACATTACAGTAATTATATATAAAGTCAGTGAAGATGAAGCCAATGTCACTGCAGTGCCAGTGAGACAAAAGGACGAGGTTTCAGTTTGTAGAAACCGAAGGGCCTGTCAGGTCATCCAACAGCATCAGACACCCCATACAACAGCAGAGATAGAAGGACAGTGTTTGACACCGAAATTGTCCCAATTAGTCGTGTGGGAGGTTTATGGAGGTGTGAAAGAAGGCAGGGTATTAAACTTCCCTCTCTGGCTCGAAAACACACAACCTTAGCAGCATTGAAAATGTTTTTTCCTTTTATTTTTGGTGGCTTTTAATTAACAGCGTTTCCAACAAGCCAAAGACCATTTGATGCTACAGTAATAGCACATTCCTTAAATAGAAAAAGTATCTCGTCTCTGCTGTTGTCGCTAATGGGCCTGTTGTTGCCATTGTGCCCGTTGTCAACGCGCAGTTGTTGCTAACATGCTGCTTTCTTGATCGACAACGTCACTTATGTTTCTGAGTCCCAGCCGCTGCTGCTACAGAGCACTGGTCGCCTGTTTAGTCAAAATTGATTAATATTAAGTGTATCGTGTTTCCGAATTGCACCAAATTTAACAGTGCACTTCCCTTGGCCCTTAACAATACACATGCCAAGCGTGAAACCGATAAGATGAACAGTTCTCCAGATATGCGTTAGAAGGATGTGGAATTTTTTAGATGTTTCTGGCCAACACATTTAAGCCTGTTTTTGGTCCTTACCAACATGATCTGAAACTGGGGGGAAGCTACATAATCCGGGGATATTTCTGAGTTGATTCATCACTGCAACTAAACCATTCACATTGTTTTTTGATACAGTGTCAAACATCAATTATAGCCACGTTAGATGAGACCACTGTTTTATTCACTGCTATTAATAGTAATGTAATGCAGCAATGACCCCTCACCCCCATTAGTACCAAGCCCATTCTCTGTGCCAATGAGCCAATTGTCAGTGACCCTGTACACCACCTGGTATTAACAGGTTTTTGTGATCCGATCACAAGCGGACAGCTCTGAGTGCATGAGTTCACACCTGGCATAAAAATGTAGCCCCGAATGTGTGTCCTGATCGGATGTCAGACTGGATCTCACTTCCCCTGTCCTATAAACAAGTAATCACGTACCTCGTTCCCGCTGGCAAAGATGCAGAGCAATGGCGGGAAGCGGCAAGGAGAAGAGAAAGAAATCAAAATATGCCAATGGAAACGTTGTCATGACATTTACAGGGTGAACAGTAGAGATGCAGCTTTCATGTTACAACGTTATCTGCATTTGTATGAAATTGTTTGTCCAATACACCAGTTTGATGTCATGTGGAAAAGTTGAGTTAGTTACTCTTTTTTTTTGCAGAATGACCCTATTTTTCCGTGCAAGGGCCCCATGTGTTGGAAGCCCCGCTGTGCTGCCAGACTAGCCTCATTAAAATGAGTGCTGTTTTTTTCAAATGGTGCCACGTCTCAGGCCTTGCTGCTAATTTGTCTCAACAGCCAGTGCATTACTATGACAATGCAATCCCCTGTGGCCCAACATGGCTCCTGATAAACCTCCAGAATAAAGAAGAGGACTCGAACAGTATTTACAGGACACGTCCAAATGCGAAACAAGGTCAGTTATTACCATTTTTTTTCTGACTTTTTGCATTTTGAAGAATTTGTTATTCTCACAGCCTAGATAAGTAAACTCTGTGTATGAAGGATCCTCATTTAAATTCTATGTGCTGAGGAATGCTTGGGTGGGGCCAGTTTGAGAAACAATGCACATGTGCAGTGGGTCGCATAATGTGGAAGCAAGCCTGGGAGTTATTTCTGTTTTTCTTGAGGGAAAAAAAGGCAGACAAGCAATTTTCATCCAAATGATTGTGCACCAACTTGGAGTTTGGTATCGAATTCTTGTAATAGGAGCTTTTTCAATGAAAAAAGCTGATGGAGGTATGATGTGGCTCGCAAAATCTAAATAATGAGCCAAAAGAGTCTAAAAGTTTGGTGATGTGTCGCTGTGGATTTGTCACAATGGCTACATTCACACTACTACATTTTTGTTTGAAAATGCATCAACTCTGCTGTGGATACGCCTGGTATCTACACTACTAGAGAGTTTTAGAGCCGCTGAGGAGTTTGGAAACGCTGGCGCAGCTTTTAGGTGTGGACAAGCAGAAATGGAAATGATGCCAAAGACACTCACAACTTCTTGTTGATTGGCTCTTTTACAATCATAAGGTAGCCTTCGCTGATTTGCATCACATGACCCCCTTCTGTCCGTCATTAGCCTGTTAGAACGGATTAAGATGGATATGGAGCCAAAACGCTTGTGTGGACAGAGATTACTTGAGACTTATTTTTAGATGTCTATTTTCAAAATTGTTCAAAGTTGTTTTCAAGTGAAAACGTAGTAGAATGAATGCAGTCCATGAGCGAACCCTTAAATATCACACTTGGGAAGTTGCTTATTACGATTAAATGACTATGTATCCTCATCCCCCAAAATCGGCCAACAGGTATTGTTGGGAGAAAGATAAAAAAAAATATGACAATTGCTGGAAATCGTTTTGTCGTTGCAGGATATTCATGTGCATGTAAAATCGGCTTTGTGATTTGAATTCATTCCTCTGGTTGTTTACTGTGATGCCTTAATGTCAACAGCAGCAGCCAAACCTAGGCAGCAGATAGGCTGTAGGCCTTGAGAAATCAAAAGAGAGCAATGATAAAAAAACTAAATCCAACCTTGTAATGTGTAAATGCTGTAAACTGCTGAACAGACCGCTGTTTAGAAAACCAATCATCGCTGGGACTTTTTTTGCATACAAATCAGAATCGGCTCCTGTTCATGATAAGAGATAAGTGAGAGATGATAATGTAATACTGATATACGAGCCCGCAATCATTCCAGAGGAGCAGCCTGTCCTCCCAGACCCAGTCCCACTTACCTTCTCATTTATTCCTACAGGACACACATTAACTAATGATGACAGAACGACGACAAAGGTAAATTGATCACTTAATCAGTCTTAATTTATGATTTGATGGGTCCTGATTAAATAGCAACACACCCATGGGTATTCTTGACAGATCAATTGACACATCAACATGCAGGAGAGAATAGGGACTCCATTAGCCACTGTGTCTGCCTGTGCTCCCCCAGGACTTGAATTTAGGTGATGTGATTTTTTTTTTTTGTTAATGAGCAAACTTTCCCCGTCTCTTTCCTGCACTGATAGACAATTAGTTATTAGTCTTGAAGGTTTATTATGCATCAAACAAAGTAGATTGCACAATGTGCTTTCTGACCACATCTAAAGGCTAAATTGGGTTTTAGGTGTCCAGGACTGGTACAAATATAAAATGCTTGCAATCATGCAGTAGTTTCCTTCTAACTTCCCCCTGAGAGAAAACTTTGACCTCCAGTGGTTTTACTTCTCACCTTGCTACAACGATGAGTTGTCTAGGAAGTGACAGCATGACTGTGTGGTTTTTACTCAGACTATATGATGGATAGCATGACAGCTTTCCAAAAATATAAGGAAACCGGTGGCTGTCTCATAAACCCGGCCTCCTCCATGTTAGTGGATAGGACATGGACCAAACAAAAAAGTCAATATATACATCCTATACATTTTTCTCAAACATGGTTTGTGTTATTTGAGAAAGCTCTCATCACATGGATGTATGTTTGAGTCTTAATGTTTGTTTATATAAAACAAGGTGAAACTTCATGATTGACAGCTAAGGCTAACTCGCAAATGGTTGAGAGTGGCACCTCGGTGGTAACGACTGTGCAAACTCTGGCTAGTAATCACCAACGCAAGATGGCAGTATCCGTATCTAAGATATTTGGCTTCAATTTTCTTCAGTGGACAGAGTGAAGACGTGTTATCCTTCTTTATATATACAGTCGTATTCTCCCTACTGTGTCAGAGAGAAATAAATCCTCAATAGCTAACTTCAGCTGGCAGTTTCACAGGCAGCAGAACAGTGGAATACCGACTTTGAGGAAATAAAACTGTCCTGAGACAGCTATTCAATCCTTTTTCCTTTAAATAAATCCATTCAATCCAGTTCAAATAATAAGTGTTTGGCTTATTTTCTATTTTTGAGCAAATGTGCCAGCACCTCAATTCATCTCAAATAACTTTTTACTCAATTTGTCTTTTTCTGTGTTTTTTAGATTGTGTAGAAATCTGGTTTGTCAAGTATACATGACCTGACTACATAGTAATGGCAACAGACTGATCTTGATAGAAAAGTTCAAGCGCAGCCAAGTACCCTTTGGCAAACTGGTCAATTGCTCCATAAAGAAGGCATAATCACTGAAGTGTTACAAAAACTGTCTCTGACTCTGACTCTGACTCTGACTCTGACCCTTCCAGATGCTATCATCTGGAAGGTTGTTTTACCCGTGTTGTACAATTTAACAAGCACTGTGTTTGAAGCATCCTGAGGCTTGGACTTATCAGTAAAGATAGATTGCACAAAACGGAACCGAAAGAAATATACTTTATACATCACTTACAAAGCTCGAAACCCAATGTATGATCCTGGGATAAAGTGCGCATAAATCGTACAAGCCAAGTCTGTGGGAAGTGTTCCACCAGCAGGATAAACACAAAACAATATTGTCAAACTGCTGGAAAGTTACTTGAGTTTCCTTGAATCGCTGTGATGTCCAATCTTTATTTGCAGCTCCAGCAGCTACAAGATAAGACAGGCTGTCTGTGCACCTGTGGACACTCCCAGAGACGGACGCACTTTCAGGATCAGCCACCCGACTCTTAGCCACACAACAGCTTGTAAGTTGTTATTGATTTTGACCCTCAGGGCTCTGCTCATTGAGTCAGGGGCGACAAATTCAGTGCTTTAAAGTTCAGAAAGATTGCATTTTAGATAAGCGCTGTCAGTGACTGTCTGGTGAAGTCCTGTGCTGATAAAAAAAGGAGGGTGTGAGTAAACACCTGGAGACAGTGCCAATTGCTATCTTCCCAGTGGATTACAGTGGAAACCATCTTTAGGGCTGAAAATTGCCCCTCATCTCGTCCCTATCCACCCCCTTTCCCCCAGACTGGGTTAGATAAAGATGGGGCTCTTCAGAGCAGGGAAACTGGACTCTCAGGCGGTAATGGAGGCAAACCCCCTCGAGAGTCCGCAGAGATAGAAAGCTCCACTCAGCCATTAGTCATCACTGTACTAACTGGTCACGGCGGTCAAGAGATGAACAGCAAAATTAATCGAGAGTTAATTCCTCCGATGAAGGGAGGGATTAATCAGCCTTAGTGTGCCATTTCATTAACTAGCCGTGGATTGCTGTGTATGTGCTACACACTGCAAATCAGCAGATATTTTTCATCATCATTAATGTTCAGTCAGTCGTGGAAGTAAAGGTGCGTTGAGAGTGCTGTCTGCTGATCTTAGTTGGGTCCTCTAATGTCAATATTGACTGTGATTTTCGTCTTGTGAAATTGTGCCTTTTTTAAATTGTGGTGAAGAGAAGGTACTCAGGTAGCAATAACCCTGTGCAAATCATATTTAAGCATAACAATTTTTTTGGTAATATTTGTAATCTTTTGTCTACAAAAGGTGGCAAACTTGTGAAATCTTAAAAGTTAAATGTGCAATACCAATATAACAATACAATATAGTAAATCATTGTATACTCTTAGAGAGATATTATTGTCACTGTGTTCATGGATGTTATTCGATGCAAAACTTTATGTTGCACTTATCTGGATAAATTTACTCGAGCATATTAAGCACCACTTTTTCTACAGTGGCTCTGTAATGATGGACTGACACGCAGCAGTTCTTAGAGTTAATGTACACAAAGTTTCAGTTTGCATGTAAAAAATTGAAGTTTGAAAAAACCTAAATGCAAAATGCAATAGGAACAGATTGCATGACATAGGCGTGGACAAAAGGAAGATAAAAACACAAAGTCTATGATTTTCCTAAAAATTAAGTGATCATGATGGGAAAAGGCAAATCTTTACCCAACTTCTTGTTTTTTATTGTCCCCAGAATTCTGTGACTTGTAGCATTAAACTACATTTGTGGTTTAATTTGTTTCCATTTAACCAGGACTGAAATCTTCAAGAATGCCTCTTTAAAAACATGAAACAAACTACATATAAAATATCATATTTGCTGTATCAAGATATTCCCAACTCATATGATGTAATAGGAGTTGATGGAAATGTGGCTATTGATAATGATCATCCTTTGTTAAATATGGGACTAAACTGTGGCTCAGGAGGTAGAGACTGCTGTCCACAAACCAGAAGGTTGGTGGTTCGATCCCTGGCTCCTGCAGTCCTTGGATCAAACCCCAAATTGCTAATGATGGCCGTGCGGACATGGTCATAGAAAAATGGCTGTCCATAGTTGTGCTTACGTTTGTGTGTGCGAATATGACTTATACTGCAAGTAAGAGTGAAAAGGTGCTAATTAAACACAGTGCATTTACATATTTCACCGGTTAAGTGACAACTTTGAACTTTTATAAAGCTGGAAAAAGGACAACCACATTTAGCAGAAAAAATACATCCACTATTAGGATATGTATGTGTTTTTTTTCTAGTTGGCACTTTGACCAGTTTTCTGTTTCCACTATCATCCCAGTCTCTGTTCTCCCCATAAATCTCTCTGTGACTTCAAGTGAGCATGAGGAAGAGTAATGGGAAACAGTGAGGAATCCAGGATCATCAAACTCCTGCTCCTCTATAGGATCCCACAGAATGATTCAGGTTCTTCAGAGTAAAAAATGGAGGAAGCTGCTGGGGACATTTTGATTGTTTGTCATGGTGCACAAATTAAAGTTAAATGCCACTTGTACTTTTGCTTTGTGAGCTGGCTGCTCGCTTTACTATAAATCTACAAGTACAGCTAAAACAGAAAGACGGCTTAGATCCAGACCCTGGTGCTGCCTTCAGGTGCTTGTCTTTTAAAACTCATAATTTGACGAATGAACAAAACCTTACCTGTCAATTTCAGTGGCATACACACAGGCTTAGAAACAAATGGAAGGTTTGCTGGTGGGGTAGTTTTAAGCCTGTGGCCACAAGTTTCTAAATGTGTCTTGTCGGAACTTCTAACTTTACAGCGTGTGATATTATATAAAGTTTTGTCTCTGGCTTCCTTAAATCCATTCGCACTCCTCTTTTCACCTTATCCCTCTGTTTCTGTCAACCTTCTCCGTGAGTTCCCAAGCAATTTAAGCTTCCACAATCACCTGCTGTCACTATCAGCTCTTTGAGAACAGCAACATGATCAGTGGAGCAGTTCCACATTCTCTCAGTCCAATCCCTCTGTACACCACCTTCTGTGTTTCTACCAACCCCTTCTCCCATAAACCGTGGTGTGTGCCCAAATACACCACGGAAGAAGTTTCACTTCTGTCTGCAAAACTGATTACTTTGTTCTTTTTGGAAGTTTCAGTGTTTTAAGAGATTCAGATTTGTCATTGTCATACTCAGGTCAAATTCAAACGTCATCTGCCTGACTTTCCCAAAAAATGGGAGCTGGGTGGATTGTTTATGTGGATATTCAAGTGTCATTATGCAATGTCACTCACAATATCAGGTTGTTAGCTTCCTAAAGCCTGAACCTGTTAAGTAGACTGGTCGGGTAATGGTTGCTCACACTGAACCATTTGAGAGAAAGGTACAGAATCTGTGTAGCAATTCTTGTTGCGTGAGCTTTCACTCTTGTATCGATTTATTTTCTTTTTGCATTTCTGGATTTGGAGTTGGTTTTCTTTTTCGCTCTTGTATGTTGGAATACATTTCTCTTGAAGTTTGTGCTTTTATTCATTCTTGTGGTTTGCTCAGTGGCTATCGAAGGAGAGGCTGTGTAAATGATTTATACATAGAGAAAATCCACACAAGCAAGGTTTCAACCAATGAAACTCATTTGAAGGAATTGCAAATGGTTAGAAAGTGTTGCTGCTCTTTGAATTTGATCAAGAGGGATCCACGTGACTTCAGTTTGGAGTCTGACATTTACAGACTGTGTGCCTCTCGTACATTCTTCAGAACATTGATAAAACATTTTTAACATTGAAATCAAATTTTGGGCTCAGGCCATATAATTACAGGATTCTTTTGTTCATCCACCCCTCCATCTGTCAATTATTCAGTTTTGACCATTTATCTTGGCCTATGTTGCTATAGCAACAGGTCAAGAAAGATAACACATGCATCCTTCTGCCAAATCAAATCGAAAACTAGGCAAAGATCATACATGACAAAAAATAACTTTTTCTCCAAATCTTTTTCCATCTCCACACAGGATCTCCAGAGTTCACACAGAGTGACCATCAGGTTCTTGATCACTTCTTTTACCGAGGCCCTTCGTCCCCAAGTTTCTACTTTTAGCCAGGCAGCCGGCTCTAGAAAAACTTCTTGTTGTTCTAAAGGATTTCCATTAAAAAATGATGGAGGCCAATACTCTGGGAAGCTTTCAATAGCCTTTCCCAGATCTGTTCCTCAACACAACCCTGCTGTGCTCTGCAGGCAGCTACTTCCATCTTGTGGCTTGGTTTTGCCCATGTTTTCCAAGTCACATCCAATCAATCCAAATTCATTTCCTCAGTACCAACTCTGGGAGAGGCACTGAACTGGTTTGGGGTTGCATGTGGTAAAGAAACGTGTTTCACAAGCCATCTGGAGCCATCAGTCAACAGGGTTAACTAACTATATCTATAGCTTGAACATACCTGGCTGATTATGAACAGACTTGGTAAAGCTTGAAAAGTAACGTTAAAACTACATACTAGCTATAATTTAACACATCCTATCGAAGACCATGTTGCACTGGTAATCTTCATTCAAAACAAATGTCATTTCAAGTAAAAAGGCATAATTTTCTTACATTTCTTCAAATTTTATATTCAAGTATTGCATAATGATCTGTGTTAACAATTTAATTATTGTGGAATACTTTCATGTTGAATGAATAATAATAGAGATAATTAATAGCCTCATGGAGAACATCAGTGCTTAAACAGGCAGTTGTCTGGACATGCGTATTATAGGAGTGCACATGCGTGTGTGCCAATGATTGATATTCATAAAATAGAACCATGCATATGCACAAATATATAAATATGATTAACAGAGTCTTTAGATTTATATTTCTGCTTCTGTCTACACACACAATTTAAACTTGAATCTCCATAGAATGCTGTGCACCTGGCCCCGGGAGTAGCAAAGCAGGGATCCAGGAACACAAACGAGTCGCGGAAGATGATTCCTGAGCTCAGACAGAAAGCAGAGTGGGATTAGAGGACGACAAAGAGGGGCAGAAACACACAGAAAATAAAAAAGAATATTTAGATTGAAATTAAGCAGCAAATGAGGAAGCAGTTCATCAAAAAAATATTTTGGAAGGTGAAAAGGTGAGAGGAATTAAGAGTGATGGAGCGAGTGAGAGAGAGAGAGGCAGAATATGGCTGGAGCCTTATTTTTCTTGTTGAAGTGGGTGCGAGCAGACATGTGGAGATAATGGCCGTCTCATCCATTAATGTATGATCCACATAGATAAGCACGAGATATGAATTGATGCATCAGCAGCCTCTACTAAATCAAGACAGCCTTGGAGTGTTATCTCTCTGCCAACAGACGCTGGATGCTGATCTCCTCTGACATACTCCGCTGGTCCCAAGAGGTTACGTTGTTTCATAATGTTTTTATGAGATTGAGAAGATTACATCCTTCTTAGTTTAAATACAGTGTTGTGTGTCCCACCCAACTCTGAAGAAATGTCTCCCTGCTAGCATGGCAGGTAAGGGTTACAGTGTTAAAGGGTCACTTTATTACAATGTGGTTTTATATTTGTAATTGTAGCCACTATGGACTGAGCAAACGAGCTGCAATAATCAATATGAAAGGAACTTTTTGTATCACACATTTCAACCCTTTTCATTAACAGTGGCAAATTCACTTATCACCTGAGAGTTCCCCTGAGCCCTACACCTCAGTTTTAGCACCTTCTGAGCTCATTGTTTTGGTTTTAGAGCCCAAACTTTTTAAATTTTTGGTTCAGTCTCCCAGAGCTATCATCAACCTGGTTTTAAGCAGCAGCAGGCAACTATTTTCTGTTTAAAAGCAACCAAATGGTAATCAACTAGCTGTTCAGCATAATGTAGATAGTCGATCATTTAGCATCTGAAGAGCCCAGTATTTAAAAAAAAAAAAAGCTGGTAGACACCAAAATAGTGCTTAAAGCAGATTAAATATTGGAGTTATATTTAGTTGTTTAGTTATTTAGTTGCCTCAGAAGAGTTAAAAGTAGATGAAGGCAAAACTTGGGTGGGGAAGCTTCATATAATGGTAGATGTAAAAAGAAAAATCAAATAATGAATCAGTGAGGCCTCAGCAGATGAGGATCTGATATTTATGAAACCAAATTTAACGGTCTTTGAATGTCTTCAGTAATTGGCTTATCTGTAAGGTTCCTATCCCCTTTAGGAACATCAAGATGTTGGGTTCACCAGCCCTGACAAACCTATTGGCTACACACCTGGCCTTAGATCCCCCCCAGCACCATGGTTGATGGCCTGGTCACCCACTACAACAATGCTCTATCCCTCTGTCTCGACTCTCTCGCCCCCCTCAGAACCCAAACATTCTCCTACACCTGCCCAGCCCCCTGGTTCACAGCTGAACTTCGCGCCATGCAGGCCTCTGGCTGTCAACTGGAGCGGCTCTATAAAAGATCTGGCCTCATTGTCCACCTGGAGGCCTTCAGAGACCATCTGCGCTCATACAAGGAAGTTCTCTCACACACCGAGACACAGTATTACTCCTCCCTCATCGGCAACCAGCAAAACCACCACCCATTAACCGCTTACTCCGTACCACTGACCACCCCCACCCACCAGATGCCCCTGAGCTTACTGTTTTTTTCAGGCTCCCCCCTATAAACCTATAAATCCCTTCATGCCCTAACCCCACTATATTGAAATGACCTCCTCCACCCCTACACTCCGCTCAGAAGGCTGTGGTCAAAACAAACAGGTTTAATCTCCATCCCCAACACCAACCTGCGAACTTTTGGAGACAGAGCCTTCTGTGTCGCAGCCCCCACCCTCTGGAACTCTCTCCTCGCCGAAATCTGCAATGCTGCATCTCTGGACATCTTCAGAAAACTCCTCAGGCACCACCTCTTCACTAAGGCCTTTGGCCTCAGTTAATGCTCCACCCTGCTTTTTATTTCTATCTTGTTTTGTACTATTACTTTTTTCTTTTCTCTTCTGTTTTGTACTCACAGACATATGTAAAGGGTCCTTGGGTCCCGTGAAAGGCGCTATATATATGCAATCCATTATTATTATTGTATTTATTATTGTGTCCGTGGTAACAAGACATATAGTACAAAGTTTGGCTGGTCTACACATTAAGCATTATAAACATGCAATTGTCATCACCTTACCATTTTTGAGAGATTATATCAAGTCTTCTGTGCTACACGTCACTACTAACACTGGTTGGGAAGATAATTATTTCTTTGTGATGCACATATTTATGGAACTTGTGATTTAATTATATAATTTGCAGGGGAGGGAGACAGTCTCAGTATTTTAGTTATGGCTATGAGCCTGACAGTCTGCACTCTGAGGATATCCCTGGCTAGTCATGTTGGCTAAACTAGTGGATTCCAAAACTTCATTACCTATAAGCCAAGCAGGCTCTCTAATTACTTGTGGCTTGCCAAATGCTAACTCTGTAATATCAAACATGGCTTAAACCCCTGTCTATATTTCTCGGAAAACAGCAGTGTGTACTTCAGTAGGATCAAGGCCTCACGCTTTCAGGTTGGAGCTGTCCCAGAAAGAAGGCCGGTTGTCAACAGAACTTAATCCCTGCTCGCTGCAGTGATGAGCCAGCCAGTGATTCAGTGAAGTAATTAATCAATGCCGACTCATCTCTCTGGAAAACTAAAACATCCTTACTTGGCTTTCTGTTCTCAGACTGCTTCATCCTAACATTATTTATGCTGACATGGATAAGTGTTGCTAAAAAGTAGTGGTGGAGTCTTTATCTGGGTTCTCTGTTTCTCCAGACAGTATATGATGCCAGAACCTGAAGCTGATTAGCCTCTAGGGGCAGACAGGGAACAATGGCTAGCGGTGACAATCGAAGAATTTAGATGACAGGTTCCCCAATTACTAGTGTATGTTGTTTACAGGTGGAGACATTCAGGGTTACAGGTGGAGACATTCAAGTCACCGGCACTATCTGAAGTCCCATAGACAGACTGGGACTGTTTATTCAGGCCAGGAATGTGAGTACATCCCAGGCCATCCTCACACAAAACATCAGGACACCAATTTGTAGGATAACTTAACAGTTATTGTACTTATGATATGTTCACATTACAAAATACAAAAAATGTAAAAAATATGAAAAAATTATACATTTTATTTAACTTTTTACTATTGAAGTAATTGTAGGTTGCTAGAGGAGAAAGTGGAGGCTACAAATGTATTATAGTCATAGCAGAAACACAACATAGGCTATAATTATAGTATGTCAAGGGGATTTAATTTAGTCTTGATCCCATTTACTTTCTCTCACTAGGATAAACACAAATTACATGACTGTTTTGTGGTTAAAGACATTCACATTTCCAACCACTCACCAGCCATGGATGATTATTGTTACTGATGGCCATTGCCAAAGACAATTTAATGAAGAAAGAAAGGGCTGCAGTAGCAACCGTGTCGACGTTGATGATTCCAGGCCAACAGGAAATGCTCCCGACAAGCTGGCCACCGATGTGGAATTTCCATCACAGCTACAATATTAAGAAGTTGTTTCTTCAGTGAAGTAGTTAATGGACTGTTGTCAAGTTGATGTGAATGAACTCATTAAAGGTTAGAGGGGTTGCCTTAGATGTCATTACGGTCCCCTTTTAACCCCAACATCTCCTCAGCTGGGTTGCGAAATATGGCTGTATGTTTATCAATTGGACTGTAACCACCTTCCCCAGGTAATGTTCAGATTCCATCTGTGGCAGAATATTTGGTACATGTATACAAAAGTCCCTAATACGCTCATTCCCCCCTCGGTCATGTGACCTAAGGGTCCACATAATCTTTCACATAATGTGAAAAATGCATTTTAGTCGGGCTCTTTCCAACAAACCTTCCCCTCTGGATAGAGGACTTGACCTGGGAGGGGAGAGGTCCTAACATACCCCAGGGTACATGGTAGTGATAGTGGAACAGATCAACGGGATAAGCTCTAATTTGGAAGGTATTGTCCATTCTAGAAACTTCAGTGTCTCCATTAACCAAAAGAAAAAGCAACACAAATTAAATAAAGCTGTCGATAATTGTTTTAATACTTTGCAGTCATATTGATGATTTATTTCTGAATCATAAATGGGGAAAATTTGTATTAAAAAAAACGACATTATTACTTTATATTATTATATTATTTATGCATTTTTTTGTTAGGTATACTTGGACATTCCGTAAAATGTTCTTGATATACAAATTAATTTATATATATATTTCTTCAGAAATTATGTACTTGAAAATTAGGGGTGTAAATAATTTTGACAAGGACAATCAGAATATGGATTAAGAAAGTGTTGGAAGTGTCAAAACCTATGGTTCTATAGAGTGGGGGGTGCATTACACTATATTGATTGTGTTCAAACTAAAGTACATGTTAGTTTGGATCAGTCTGAACTACAACATGTGACAGCACTATTGGTATTCAAGGAACAATCTTCAAAGTCTCCTGTGAACCAGCAATACAACATTTCATAACATTCCACCCAATAGCTTCTCCAACATGTTTTTCACAACAAAAGAAGTGAATTAAACAATTAAAAATTAAACAATGGTGGTAAAAATAACTAATTCTTTAGTAAAATGGGATGGAGTAGAACTAAAATGTAGAATAAAGTAACTAACTCCTTCCACTGCTGCATATAAGTTACTCCTCAGACCTCAACCCCTGCATCAAGACACACCAAACAATAATGTGTATATATGCATAAACTATTCATATACATGACACAAACACACACTGACTTGGTTTTGTAGCAGAGGGTGGAGCAGTGGGAGGGTCTGCATGGTGTCGCTTGACAAAACTGACTCTCCATTACCCTGGTCTGTGTCTGTCAGGCCGCAAGCAACACTGAGAAGCCCCATGTGGTTTGGCTAAGAGCTGCCCATCAGTCAGGACCGACATGTGAGATATCCACCCCTACCAGCTGCTGGCAGCAAAGTGCTCTACAGACGAGCACGGTCAGCCCAAGGCGTATAGGCAAATATATGACTGTCAGTGTGGGGAGCAAGAGTGGAACATTCAGTAAAGGTCCCCTATAATTCCTACCGAGGAGCAAGTCAAATCTGTATACCTCAGATCAGCTTTGGTGCGGTCGTTTTGGGAAAAAAGCAGGTTTATGTTTTATTCATCCTGTCATACAAAAATCTTTGGAAACCCAGTTAACATCCAATTATTTGTTTCTCTATCTTTTTGTAAGCAAGGGCTTTCAATTCCTCCTGTAGTCATTGGGTGACGCACTATATAGTAAGGCAATGTTGAGCTGATAAAAAAAAAAGTGTCAAAAAAGATGTGAGGGAAGATGAGAAAATGCCTGAAGGGATTCTCCTGAGGCAGCCTGATAAATCGTGAACCAAGGGTAACTTCCTGCTGCGAGTATGAAAACCATGGCATTGGCTTTTTTCAGTACTGTGCCCAAAACAGGGTGTGTTTTCTATCAAGGCTTTCTAATAATTATTCTTTGGAGGAATAGGCATATTCTCAACCGCACCAACAGATTCAGGGATAATGACAAACTCTCAGTAGGGATGACAATTTAACGAGCACAAAGACAGACAGAGGAGAAGACTGTACCCTTGCTCTCTGGTGGTTCCGCTATAATAGCATATGTAGATCTTAAAATCCTCTACTCATACAGTAAGAGGTTTGGCCTAACATACTGTAAAACTTACAGAATGCTAAAGCTGACAGTAATTACCATGCACTATTAAAACATTAATTTAACCTTGAAGAACCCATGTTTTGGCAATTTACAGGTTCATAATTTCAATTTGTGGGTGTGCATTGTCCATGTGAAATGGTTGACATTTCCTTCAGGCTGTATCCCACGTAAGGTCACGGTCAGGTTGAACTAAACACAACAACTGGTACGTGTCTTCACTGTCAAGAGTCATGGTGAATATAGAGAAAGGAAAATACCTCCCTATCAAAGTGGGAAAATTACAAAAATGGCCATTTCGAGTATGCCATCTTAGTTGCTTCACCTCCCGGCCGCCATTTTGAATTAATCAGTGAATCTGTTTAATTTTTTTTAACGGTGGTTCTACCAAGAAACCTAGACATTATCTGAAGCTATTATATGGTGATAATATTTGAATATGAAAGAGGGATGGTTGGCCAATAAAATCCAGATGACACCACTAATGTTCTGTATCCCAGACACCACCAATTCTGATCGGTCCATATATTTAATGGCACCAGACAAACTCAACCCATCATGGGAGTCACCTAATGAACCATCACTCCCCAGTTTACAATAAAAAACGAATCTTTGAGCTCTCAATTAGTTACTTCCTGTTTCTTTATGCTTCAATGTCTAAGAAATAAAGTGTTAGTGAGCAATCACTATCCTGTTCAAAGGGAATTTCCGAGGGTACCTTAAAACAGAACATCACTGACAGAATATTAATAGAGATCATTTAAATCTCTTAGACGCAAAAAGATGCAGTTACATGTTGCAGTACTGCGTGTACTTCTCCAGTCTCCTTGGTCAATAGCGTGTCACTCACAACGAGGTACACTACATTATTGCTGGACCCCGTTTCCACCAACCTCCTCTAAGCCGTATCTGTCACCATTGTTTCGGATCAATCCCACGTGTGATGAATTCCTAACACCGATGCTCAAAAAGCTTTCACTTGACCCTGGGCAAAATTCCTAACACTGATGCGCACCGATGAGCACAGTACTGTCTTGGTTTGAATACTTGCCAATGGAGCAACTTCTAGTCCTGCAAATAATCTTCTTGAACTCAACCATGTGGACTAATGCTCCTTCTTGGCCACGGTGCCTCTCCAAGGAACGCCCTCTGCCATCTCTGCACACAGATCAATCACAGTCCAGGCTGCTCTCGTCTGTGGTTTCTTTGATGGTGGAACGAGCTGTCAGACGCCATCAGAGCAGGGAGCGTCCATCTCTATCTTCAAGAAGCTCTTGAAGACAAGTTTCTTCTGAGAGTTCCTCCTCTCACACCTCTAATACCCTAATAACTAGCACTTACTGTGCATATCAAGTGCACTCCTTTGCTTAATCTCTTACACGTTGTCTTATTGAACAGATTTAACATTTGTGACTTGTTTAACGGTCTCCTACTCGACTGCATCTTTAGAGGTATGCATCAGTTGTGAGTTGAAATGCAATTTTAGGGGAAAATGTGTCCACTCTAAAGTGATCAAATCCATGCCTTTACAACTCCACTTGTGATGTACATTATTTTATAATCTATACTTAATTAGGAACAAAAGCATCATAACAACGTCAGTCTGTTGAAATATCATAAAATGAGGTAACATTACTTGCTTGACTCAAATTGGTGCTGTTAGATTTTAAAGCACCATCTAATTTTGGTTTTCAGTGGCAGCAACATCACAATGTTTGTGTGTGAGCGTCGAGCTTGAACAAGACAGTGATAAGTGAGCGTGATGTAGCTTAAGAAAGCTGATAGGTCATCATTAGCGTGGCTCTTGGTAGATGTAGCAGAAGAAGATAGTAAGGATATGGTTGTTTTTTTTTTAAAGAACCCAAAGAAAGAAAGAAAGGTGAGAAGGGTGAGCGTCAAGGAAGCAGGACAGGAATCCTGGCGATTGGTATTCACACAGGGACCATGAGGCTTTGTGTTTCGCAATGGACAGCAAATACCCTCAGGGTCTCTCTGTAGGTAAAGTTATATCTAGTGATTGAGATGAGACGGAGCAAGTAAAAGATTCAGGATAGAGAAAAGAGTCAGAGTGCAGCGAGGGAATGATCACGCTCTCCTTCATTGCGTGACTTGTGTATTAAGGGGAAAGACTGAGTTCCAGATTTACAGCAGCAGTGCATCTCCGATACACGTGAAGATAACTGAATCCTGCTCCATTATCCTGCCAGAAATCTATCAGGTACCTGTTCATTAATAATTGAGGGGGATGGGGTGTAGGAAAAGATGGATTGTTTTTTCTTTTCCACTGAAATATTTGGAGCAGGGGAGAGATATTTATCTTTCCATATATATGAGATTTATATTCAAATGTATACATTTTTTTTTTGATAGATTCTTAGATTAGATGTAAAAAGAAATAATAAAACCAAAAACCAAACCATTCTCAGAGGGTTCATAGATCTTGGTGAATATATGATAATAGATAGTTATGAGTTGGTGCAGATTCAAATAAAAATCTGGATCTCGTGAATTCAAGCATGGTTTCATAAGGGGACTGCTGGGCCTTGGCAGAGGTATGCACTCTACTGGGTGCCATTCTAGTTGTGGATTTGATCAATGCTCAAATTAATGTTTTCATACTTGCTTTGCAATGTTAACTCTTGGCCATAGCCTAAAGTCAAATATAGGGGAAATTATATGATGCTTACAGCACAAGTTCAATCAGAGAGACTTTTCCCCCACACGTTCACTCTCCCAGCCTCCTCGAATCAGCTGACTGTTGGGTGTTAACAGTAATCCAATCAGATTTGGCCATGATCTCAATCGGCCAATGATGTCGTTGCTGTCAAACGTTAAATCTGTTCTCCTCTCTATCAACTGTCATTTCGCTGCGACCCTCCTTTTCCCCGGTCACCTCCAGTCTCCACAACCATTTCTCTGGTAAAGCCCAGCTGAGTCCACTCATCTCCTCGGATCCTCAACATTATCCCGATCCTATCAACCACCACAAATGTCTAGAGCACTGACCCTTTCAGCCTTGATGACATCACAAGGAGTCCAAGCACCAAATACACTCCTTTATAATCACACCATTTTCACTTCTAATTGTGCATGGCAATACATTGAGTTCATTTTTTAAATGAAATTTCTCCTGATTGAAGCGCTACTCTTCTCCCCTGCACAGCTTAGTGCAGCCACCCCTGATACTTGATAGTAACATTGAATTTGTGGAAAAACTATTCAACTTAAAAAAAGAAAACAGCCAATATTGTAAACTGTATTATATATGCTGAAGCACCATGTTAGTTTTTGTAGAGGACGTTTTCTTTGTTGCCTGGAAAAAAAGAAAAATATGAAAGCAACCAATTCCAAAATCCTAACACACTTCAATTATTCTCCATCTACACTTGCAGCTAAAAGACACAGTTCCATTCTTTTAAAGATGTAGAACAGAAAGGTCAATTTAGCACTGAACTAAATAATTGTGCATACCTTCCAGTTTTATATAGGTTTGCTAAAAAATATTGATAACCATTAAATCAGTTAGATTGTTTCGCTCGACTTTGACTTTCAGAATTAATTGTCTTGACCATCAGCACTCTACAACTCATTCTTTCCGTGTCCCTATTAGTGGTGGCCGTTGTCTGCATGATTTGGTTAGAGAAGGAGAAGGAGATAGGGTGGAGAGGAGAGGAGAGGAGAGATAGAGCAGACATCACAGAGAGAGGAAGCAGAGCAGGAGTCAGGGTTGTCCTGGATACAATTTTACCTGATTTTCCAGATCACCTGTTTACCCCAGAACAGATGAAAATTTAATTAAAGTCAGAATTTACCTTTTTTTCAGCAGTGTACCTCGGGCAGAAGACAAACAAATTCAACTCCCAAGGCCTGGTACCAGAGTGATAACAGCGAGAACAGTCCTGAGTGGAAAGAGGGACAGCAAGAGAGAGAGACAAAGAAGAGAGAAAGAGGGGAGTGGAGAGAGAGAGAAGGGAACAGAGAAAAGGGCAGAGAGCAGAAAGAAAGAAAGACTCCCTCAACAACTTAAAATTGGTTCTGCTCACACAATCTAAATGTATTAGTGATCTTGCGAGTACAAGATCTGCATTTCTTTCTCTCTTCCTCTCTGCGTACAGCTAAATGTTTCCCCATTTCCCAGCTTCTATAATTTCCCAGCTTCTGTGACCTCCTCATTATGTGGTGTCCGGAACCTGGAGGTGTGAGCCATTTGCAATATTGGTAATAAATCACCTCTCTCGGTTAATATTATTCAAAACTGTTGAATCAAATGAATAAGTTTTAAATCTTAATTTAAAGTTGATATCAACTAAGTTTGGCAAAATGAAAAGGTCCACTCCTCTCAGCTGATGTCTTGTTAGTATTCATACAGCGCTTTTGAAACTGAAATCAATTGGAAGAGCCAATTTGTAGTCTCCATGTATGTACAATTTATTTGGTTCAGTTACGACAGAGAGATGTTTGGATCTGTATGTATCAATTAGTTTATGGATACACAATTTTAAATATTAATAAAGAAGCCAACAACTACTTTTCATATAAGATACTGGAAATAAAGATTGACATCATTACAGCTCCAAAAGTGAAGCCAGATCATCTGTTTCGCCTCCTGGTGGCTGGCTGCAGTTCATGTCATAAACCCCGCCTCCTCTATGTTAGCAGATGGGACATGGGCCAAACTGAAAAGTCAAGGTACACGTTAAACAAATGTTTTTCTAATGATAGTTTCTGTCATTTCAGTCAGATCTTATCATACTGATTTATGTCCAAATATTAATTTTACAGGTTAGTTTTTTTTATACAAAACAGTGACATATTAATGGTGGATTAGGTGCATCATTGGGAACCTTTATATCCCATCTCCCCACCAGGATCACTAGTCACAGACTCTGGCTCCAAAACGAAGCTCAACGAAAATTCAGTCAGGAAGACTATCTCGTCGCGCAAGCCGCCTAAGTCACTTGCACACGTACATGCACAGTTCCCCCTCTACAGTTACACCAGCACGGCAATACTGATCAACCCACGTCCGCCCCTGCACCACCTCAATCCTGGATTCCTGGTCATGTGCTCTAAGCATCATCCAGAAGCCAATCATAGACGTTCCAACTCCATGTTTCATCCCTCATCATCACCACCAGTGTCTGGGCTCAGGGGGGAAGCCTCCTTCAAAATCAGGAGCTGCGATCTTGTAAGACGGCTCCCTGGGTTCTACTTCCTGCCTGGGTCCAAGCGCCCATGACTATTTTACAATCATTTTCAACAATCTTTTATTCCAATTTACTCTCTCATTCGTTTCTTTATGAGTCCCTCCTGATTGAAATGAAGTCAGAAGCGAAAGTGCACCAGTATCCAGGATATTTTGGCATTATTTTTGGACATTGGTAAGAATTGAAGACGTGTCATCTCCCTCTGCAGGGCAGCACGTGCATATTGGTGCATGTGAAAACCTGTAAAACCGTTGGCCCTCCTTACATTTATAAACCAGTAGTCCAGTATGCCGTTCAGGTCAAACCAAAGAAACTGCACTTTTTGCCTAAAAGGTCTTCCAACAAAAGTCTCTGGGAAACTTCAGAGTGTATTTCATCGTATCGATTGACTCTGCAGTAGTCTCCTATCAGCTGTGATGGAAGCACTATGCAAAGATTGACATGCAAATTTTCGCCCCTTTTCCTTTTCTGTGACATCTTCCAAACACTGTAACAGCCGTCACCTGCTCAGCACCGCGCTTCTAAACCAGATAAACAGCGACTACACTTTATTTGAGCACAGTACACCACGAATGAAGCGAACCCCGCGAGCTAGTTCAGGCAGCCAACTCCGGCTGCGCTGCTCCAACCATGTGACATACATCATGTGACATACCTCACTCTCCACAACCACCTGTAATACACACCCACCTTATCAGGTGATCTATTTAAGCAGACAGAAAGTTCCCATCACCCCCTTTGCTGGCACTGCTGCTGCAGTATTGCTACCAGTTGCTTCAGCCCCTCCACCACCCCAGCATCCACCTGTAGGCTCCGACAGGGGGGGGGGGGTTACAAGTATTTGCTCATCACTCCCATCATATCTGTGTAATCATATGGGGGAGTGATTAAGTTGGAGCCTAGATGCCAAACACTAAACCTGTTCTACTGCTGCAATAAACGTTTGAAAGTGAGTTGTCTGACTGAACTATGGTAACTACTTACTGAATTGCATGCCAGCTCAAGGCTACCAGAGAGAGGATATAGCCATTCATTTAATTTGAAATATATATTTTTTTAAGTTATAACAAAGCGTCTCACTCTGACAGCTCGGACAGAGACAATGAGATGCAGCAGATCAATTTCACCAGCACACACACATAGCTTTTAATTGTGTGTTTCATTGGGCTACACAACTTTTTGGTTGGAAAACAAAGGAAGTCCAAAATGCTAATGCAACGTCTTATAACATATCTTTCATCACATTCACTTAAATACAAACAAGGATGAGGCTTAATTGATTTAGTTTATAATCACTTTCCATGCATCCTAATTGTCTTCATTTGTTGATGTGGTTCTACATTCCCATTAACATTAAGATGAATTGCACCAATGAAATGTATTCCACGGACAATATTATTAACTGTGGTCAGGTTATAGGTGGAGCTGTCCTCCTCACTCTAACAACGTCCTCGCTGTTCCCACAGTCTGAGAGAAGATCTCACCGTGTGTGGAAACCCAGGTTGTAGTTTGGGCGAGGAATGCAGCAGTGCTCCACTACCTGAGCCGCTCACTTGTTTTCTCTGTTCCCTGCCAGTGAGGTGACACTGCGTATGTGGAGGGGTGTGTGCTGGAAAATAAAATTCCCCCCTGGATGCTCTTCCCTGATTTTTTTAGGTGAAAACTGCAGGGAGCACTGCAGGGACAGGTGTGGAATTTTAATGAAGACACAGTCAGAGAGATGAATTTGCAGGCTTTTCACGGATGGTGAATGTTGAGAGTGATATTTAGGTCAATAGTCAGAGGGGCTTAAGTATTCAAAAACTTATTCAGTAATTGACCAGATAACAGACTGCTGCCCGGTTAATAAATAACAAGCTGTCTGAAAGGGTGGGGGAGTATCAAAATATAAATCCTCCTGTTATACCGAAGGCAATGAAGCAGAGCTTGATGTTGACAGATAAAAACCAATATTCTCACCAACACAACAATATCATCAATATCACCCGCACCTCTTTCTTATTATTGGAGTTTGATGTTCACTCTGCATAATGTGCTGCCAGCCCCTGTTATCAAACCTACGGAATGATTCAGCCTGGCAGGGACAAGTGGCTTTCTCCTCAGTGGGTCTTTTTGCCACTGAACCTCTGGCTTTGTGTTGTCAGTAGCTACAGACTGCCACAGCTGGAAGTCGAGGGGCGTTATTCAGAAGTAAAAGTGTAGTGCCTGACCAGAATGTGCACGTCAAGTCAAGGGGCTGGCTGCTTGGCCTGCGTTAATCTCCTTAAACAGATTCTGCATATTCACATGTAGAATCTGTTTAAGGACAATAGGTAAAAGACAAGATTTTCGGGTTCTGAAGCCTTCTGGTGTCCGTCTCTAATCATGTTTGAGTGGGTGTCTGTTGCCCGCAAGTAAACAGTCTGTGTGGGTAGCAAAAAAGGTGAATATGAAGATAGATGTTTATACAGGTTAGCCAAAATGTCATCTGAGCCTAAAAGCACATTCAAAAACTACCTGTGTTTGTGTATTTTGTTGAGAAATGTTTGGACTTGTGTGGACTCATGGGCCTGTAAACAGTTCACGGTGAAGGGAATACAAAGTCTTTGCCTGTGTATCCGCAGTCTACACTTGAGGCCCCAAAATATTGGCCTTTGCCCCAGAGGTAAATTCGTTATTAGACCATATCTGATGGGCCCAGAGGTTTGCACCTGGACAAGCACAAACACGGAAAAACAATGCCACGGCATGAATGCAAAAGTAACAACACAGCAGCAAAAGCCAAAACACATATACCAAAGCCGCACAACGGAAACGCACTCACACTGGAAGTGAGCGACAACGGATTTAAACAATGAAACAAGCAGAGTTACTTAGTACATAGTTCATACAGCCACCACATAGTTCTTTGCTTTAGTTTTTGATTGTTGTGCTGTGCCTTTTACTGACCTGACCCGTGCTTATCTAACCTTTCCAACTTCTCCTGCCATTTGCTTCACTTATCTTCCGTTCGTTTTCCGGCCTGATCCTCAGTGTCTGCCAGTCTCCACCACAGCTGCTGTAAGACATGCACTCAAGTCCAAATAGTCTGAAATTCTTTGGAGGAGCTTTTGAGTGAGACGCTCCGGACTTTCTCCAGAGTGCAGATAACAAAGAACAAAGCGCTCATGTGAGAACACAGCAGGAGATCCTCGAGGACTCACTGCCAGCGAATGGAGGGGGTGTTATTCACCCCCACGACAGATGCAAAAATGAAAAATACAAAAATAACCCAAATCTCTCAGGATGTAAAAAGGTTCCACACTCGGGATCCACACCGACAAAGATGCCAAGAGAGGTTACGGTGATAAGAGCCAGAAATTCCAGACCCAATTCTTCTGACATCCTCTGGAGATCATGTCTGTCTTACCAGATGATGTCAAGTTAACAACACAATTGTAATTTAACAGAGAATTATAACGTGCAGAGAAAAGAAGCAGTCAGACAGATTTCTACATGTATCATAGCTCTTTGAAACACAATCACCCACATAGAGCCAGAAGAAAAAAGAAAAACGTCCTTTGCAGCTTTTAGAGTTAAATACTGTAGATCTCCACCCAGCAAAGGCCACTGTATTGTCTTTCCATGACAATATGTTTAAACAGAATAATTAAGTTTCATCCCATTATTTGGCCTGAGGGAGTCAATGTAGCCAATGAACCAGCGATTAACAGCAGCTCTCCGAGCTTGTTTGCAGCACTAAACTGTGTTGTCTAATGGTCTGCACCCTGTTATATTCATATATTCATTCTGCACAACTGACCCTAATCTTTTACGTGGGCAGATCTTTGTCCTATCATGGGTAATTCCTCAGCTGAGTTCATATCCGATGTTACAGCAGCAGCTCCACTTGCTTTGATCGCGGCAGTGAAAGTAATTGGTGCCGAGCTGGGAAAGAAGCAGATTTGAGAAAGGTTTTATTAATGGTTGTGGGAGGTAAATATGGTGCCAGACATCAAGCCTGGCTGTTTCTTCTTGCCTTCTCATCATGGTTCCCAAGTGTTCGAATCCTCAGGGATATGCAGCTGTCCGGACTTTTTCTTTTTTTTTAACACTTCCACTGCTTCTGTTTTAATTAGCCAGTTTGATCGTCCCAATTTAATCACTGCAGATCTTTTAAAAGGTATGTGTGAGTAATGAGTATGAATACGTCTTTTAATAATGCAGATTTCAAAGTCCCCTGCATCAGTGTCTTCGCAGCCTGTCTAATTGCCTTGATTCCAAGTGACACTTCCTCCATATCACTCTGTGACCTGGTGTTGTTCAGCCCAGTTATATTCGCTGTTAACATAAATATAAAGAGAAAATGTTTCTGGTTGTCTTGAATAACATAGTAACAGAAGTGTGTTTAGGTGGAAAACAGAAAAAAAACCATTATATTTTATAGACCAAGCTCCACCTCCAGCAAACTGCAGATGAATGTTGCTAAACTGAGTTCATGTACAAGAATATAGATACAATTAATTCAAGAAGTTCCACAGAGCAACCCTTTTTTTCCCATATTTATCTGCTCAGTGATGTACTTTAAATGAAAATGATTTCGTAAAATAGCAACATTTTTATGTAATGTATGCAACCATAAGAGAATAATCTAATAAATAAAACATGTGGTGGGCATTTTAGCTCCGAACCACCCTGAGGTTGAACTCTGTTGATCTTAATGCCCTCTGTTTAAGTGTGAATGTGAGTATCGTACCATCAGATGCGGGTCCAAACCTTCAGGTCACAAGCAAAACAATAACTTTTCCAGCTGAGCAGGAGCACACCGGACTCGAGTCATTCATTCAACTCGCTTCAGTCTTCACACAGTTGTTACTTTGGTGCTGCCCAGCTAAGTCTAACGAGCTAACGTTAGCACACGCCCTCAAAAGACAAACTTTGGTTCACATCATATCTATTCCACCATCTGAGATCCATAATAACAGCGAGGGACACAGCACGACGGCGTCTGGAAAATACCAGTGCTTGCACCTGGAAACAGCTGGGGCGGATTTTCGCGGTGGGTACAGGGGTAGGAAAACACACAGATTTAAAATGCTGTTAACAGCAGAAATTGACTGATACACAGGCCAGGTCCTGAAACTTATCATTAATTATTCATATTTTCCCTGGTTCTGTTTCTGTTGACCTTACATTGACCTTGCTACTGCTAGCCCATATGTGGCGGCCTGTATTTCCACTGCTCTGCTCTGGTGGCCCATTCATTGATCTGTCGTCATTGGCATGTGGATGTTGACGTCTGATTGCTGCTGCTGATTGTACGCATTTACATTTAACCAGACTGCAGATTGTTTGTTTTACCTCACAGTTGAATCTTGAATCTAATCCGGAAAGCTTTGGTACGTGCAGTTGCATCTTCTAATGCATGTAAGGCAGGAGGTCTATCCACAATTAATATTTTCATAACTTAGTCGATTTTCAGGCTATTTGGTTTATTGCAAATGTCCGATGTGTATTTATGATTACCTCCTACTACGTAAGGGAGGGCCAAAGGATGGAGCAGTTTGCAGTGTGAAATCGGCCTTATCTTACATCTGTAGGAAAGCTGCTCTTGTCTATGAATGTTCTCTTTCTTGTCTTGTTGATGTGGCCTTTGCTTTGACATCAGGGTTGGATGGTATGAAAATAAATGCAACAATATTAAAGCCCTTTTCAATATTACGTCACAATATTTGCTTTAATATGGAAAATCACATGTTAAATAACCCAACTGATGTTCATCATACTGGACTGCATGGTAAGGGGATGATACAGATACAGTATAACAATGTACACATGCGATTCTTAAATACTGCATATTTTGCTATCATGAATTAAGACAACTGTGTGTTATCAAAAACCCATTCTATGAAAACACAAATGAGATAACTACTGACACAGTGCCAGCCCTATTTGATACAGTTGTGTTTTCTCAGACAGGAACAAGCATTCCCAGCCTCCCAGAGAGACTTCCTTTGATGGCAGTGGGAGTCTACCAGCACAAGGTTGTGTGTCTTTGAGATCCCAGTAAACAGCTCAGTGAATTATCATGGCTAAGAATAACAAAGTTGCCATCCTGCTCCAGGATGAAAGTTTGACGTGTAAATTGTTTGTACGGTTACATTTTTAAAATAATTATTAAAATCTAACTAGACAGTTGCAAATGAGTTGTTAGTGTATTTACTATATTTTGTGCCTGTAAAGGGTTTGTGTACGGTTGTCATTTTTGTCAAACAGACCTATATTCCAGTTTACATTGGTGTATTACATAACAGCTTATTTCCATCTACAGACTCACTAACAATGTATCTTGCAGTATCCCACAGATATTGAATACACAAATGTAGTTGGGGGAGTTCATTGGCTTGGAAAATATTATTTTTGCAATGTGTGAATGAACATAATATGATCTGTATATTAGTTATGTATGTCAGATGATTTTATGATTTTAATAAATGTTTAAATTAATTTCATGCAGTTGTTTTATTTTGAGCGTTTCATTGCAATTTTAGCATACAATATTTGAATAAATATGTATAAACACATTTGTTATTTTAACACATCTTTGTCTTGAAATATGTCACACAACATCCTGTGTTAAATGTTCTAACATACTGATTGTGTTGAAAGCAACACAAAATGTGTTTTCCTTAACTAGACACATTTGTGTGTTCAAAATTAACACGTGGTGTCGTTTTAACACATATTTTTTAGAGTGTACAAATGCTGGTTTCATACCAAAATACTTGATAATTTTTAGCTGAGAATGTAGTAATATTTCTGGATTATTATTATTATTGGAAATAACACCAAGGCAGCCATTGAACATGCAGTAAGAAAAGATTATTTAGAATCATAGTACAGCCAGCCAACCATCATTATAAACTGCACCGGCAAAGATTGAGTAATGAGTTAACCCATCCAGATCAATGGTGTCCAGAATGTTGCTGTGTAGTCATGTTACACTGACTACACAGGGGCAGCAGTTCTTCATTTCACACAGGATAGTTCAAACCCACCGTGCCAGTCTTGCAAAAATCTGCTGCGTTTAAGTTGCTCTTTTCTCACAGTTGATGACGTATATGTATTTTGTTTGAGAACAGCTTGAAATGTTTTCGCTCATAGGTGGCGTTAGGCAGCGACTTCAGATCAGAGACCAACATGTGGTCCATAATCCATAAAACAATGTTGATGACATGTGAGATTATTTGTTTAACTTCTATAAAAGTAAACAATGAGCTATCAACTTTATTAATTGTAGTTTAATGGGCATATTCATAGATTTATGAGCTGGGACAAACTATTTTAGTTCTGGGTACCAAGGTAAAAATTTGATGAAGAATTGATGATGAAAGGTTTATGCCACTACAATTGTTAGTTTGTGCACCTTGTGTTCTGAATGTTAGTAAGGTCTATGATATTATACCTGTACAGTGCCAGACATTTGAGCTTCCACAGTGAAGTTTAAGTTCTTGTTTAATGCAACTTTCATTGCTGAGAAATTAGTGAGGGGCGACCCTCATTTACAATGATCGAGCTAAATTATAGCGACAGAACTGGATTTACCACACTGCGGTTGTATGCCTACACCAACCAGTGCGGTTTCCGTGAACAAATTAGTTTTTTCCCGGAATTATGTAAAGTCACTGAGACCTTTGACCGCTAAAATGTAATCAGATTATCTTTAGTGACAACTGATCAAAAGTTGAAGTAATTCCCTCAAGCAGTCTTGAGATCACATTCGAGAGGCCAACAACATGAATTTTGAGGCCACTGTGACCTTGACCTTTGACCACCCAAATATAATCAGTCAATCAGTGAGTCCAGGTGAACGTGTGTGCCAAATTTGAAAGAATTCCTTTGTGATGTTCCTGAGGTTTTACATTCACAAGGGAAAACCTGTTTGAGAGGTCACGGTGACCCTTGACCACCAAATTATAAAAAAGTGTACTTGATAAGTGTACTACTTTAACGATGTGCTGTATTTTGTGCCACGTGTCAGGAGCACTAAAACAAAAAGGCAGATTTTCCAAGTTCAGAACAAACTCGTACGACATGAACAAAATACAGTTGGACGTGGTAAAGTCTATCTGAATTTGGAGTAATGCTGTTAGTCTGGTCGTGTTTTCAGTGTTGTATTGTCACACAAGACTGAGCTGTGATTCAATCTCTTCAAAATGTCAAATATGCTTTGAAGGGGAAAAAAAAAGTTTACAACCTACTACTACCGCCTAATTTATGTGGTAATTTTATGTATTTGGCAAGTCGCAAATATGTTGATGCTGAAATGAGAAAAGAGAGTATTATTTTGTGCCAAAATGAAAAAAAAAGATTTCCCTGACCAGTGTTTTTGCTGCAGGACTGTGGATTTGAACCCTGCTCTCTGTGGATTTGAACCCGTTATGTTTGTTTTGGCTGGAACCAAAATCAGAAAAAAAAATACACTGAGAAAAAGGTTTATTTAGTACAGTCCAAAAAAATACTGCTGGAAATGGTGAGGCGATGACTGGGTGGTGAGTAATGGAGATGGCGTCCTCTGGGGTAACATGCAGGCTGAAGAGTGAACAGGAGCGGAGCCGGACGAACAGGCAGAGGCACAAGGAAACTAGAGTTACAAATTCCCATAGACACAAAAGGTCGAATGGCCTGAACCGAAGTTACCACATTGGTTGATGTAACGATCTGACAAAGGACTGGGACGCTGAAGCTAATGTAGAGAGATGGATGAGGATGAATGAGGAGTCATCGCCACGCCCAGGACACACACGCACACACGCACACACGGACACAGACACACACAGGGGAGAAGTAAAGAGGTAAAACACAAGGCAAACA
The DNA here is from genome assembly GCF_022539355.2 of Hippoglossus stenolepis. NCBI lineage: Eukaryota > Metazoa > Chordata > Actinopteri > Pleuronectiformes > Pleuronectidae > Hippoglossus > Hippoglossus stenolepis. The sequence goes on along the minus strand of NC_061503.1, from coordinate 2,630,086 downwards.
CAAAGGACAAACAAACATAAAACCCAGAGTCACGGCAGAACCGCGACAGTTGTGCTTTGTACAACCACCCACCACCCAAATCCCTTTAATACATTTCCAGTGCAACTTCCACACAGAGTTGACTGACTGTGTGGATTGTGTAGATCTCCTCACATGAGCTGCTGTTTCTCTTTTCAGCCTATCTAAGTGGCTGTATTTGTATCTTTTGTTTGTGAAGTTTCCTGTGACCTCTTTGCTGTTCCTGTAGCACCACCATTAGGCCAAGATTTATAATCTCTGACAAACAAGACAAACGGCCCTATTTGAGACCCAGCGCAGAGCAGTGCAAAGTGTCACCAAGTGGGACGCAAGTGCAACTTTCAGCCTGATGCAATTATCATTTTCCTGTCTGGTGGCCATAATGCAATTGCGCCCATCTGAGCGCCCATTGGTCTTAATATGAGGCGAGGTCAGGCACATTGTTGGAGCATTGCTGCATCACATTGTTGGTGCAGTATTTCGTTGTTATTTTAAATTTAGCATAAAGACGTGCATGTGAATTTCCGATGCAGCTGGTTCTTCCTTTCCACTTACTGTCCTTTACTGCAGCTCTGCTTTTTAGCCTCTCTGAGACGGCTCCTGTCTGTTTTCTCGTCTTGATGACCACTCACAGTGATTTACAATATAGCTTTGCCATTTACCCATTCACACAGTGCAGCATTTCATCTATCACACATCACTCACACACTGCCAGCACAGCCCTAAGGGAACAGTCAGTAGGATGTGTCCTTTGGTGACCATAAATACAATCAGTATGTTTGTATTTTGCTATCCTTTCAATCCAAAGTGGTGGACTGGCCAACACTGCCACCCCAAGAATCATGCCGCTTTTATGTCTTAAAGCATCAATACTTAGCACATGGGCATGAAATTCACAGTGCATGATTTTTTTCCCCTTTAGATAAACCCTTTATTTAAACATCCCATTGCCTTTCATTCAGCACAACCTTTTGAAGATCTTTCACTAATGTCCCTGTTGGTTTGTGTTGCCAATCAAAGAGGGAAATCCCAGTATTTTTAAACCTGGGCCATATTCTTCCCATCTTTTTGGGTCTAAATGATTAATATGGGACAAAAATGTTTGAAACCAGTCCAATGTAGTGTGAATATGAAACAACACCAATGTACTCCCACAGGTAATTTGCCCATTTAGAAGTATTTTCAGGATAGGACAGGTTTAGATTGTCTGAAAACATTATAGATCAAAGTCCCACAGAGACTTGCCATGTGTAGCATCATAACTGGACCCAAGCTGTCGTGATAGCTCAAATGAAAAGGTTAGGATTAAATAAAAATAAAAAAATCACATGAGACATTACTGAAAGGATATGTCGGAATCAAGCCTTTCAGGAGGTCATACCATTATCCTGCCATACCAAGTGTTTAACCTTGACATTTCCTGTGCCGGAAATTCCTGCTGTGAATTCAGAGAGTGCATCTCGGCACACTGGGAGCCTTGACTAAGAGCAGAGATGACATGTCATATCTCCGTCAGCCACTGACTCCACTAGAAGACATGATTTGTATGAGGTGCACAGAGTAACTGTGTAAAGAAGTAAACAAGTATAAAAAAAAAAAGATTTGCAATTGCCACTTTTCTTTCTCATCCTACTTTCCCCATTGCTCCTCCTTTACTTCAATACATATTGTGTTGAAAACTCTTTTGGGAACCATGAGCGTTCATTTGACCTAGATGTTCCTCCAATCCTTTTTTTTATCTGGGAAATTGGTGCACGCTGTCTACTATACAGAGTTGGTCTCTTTGCTCCATTTTCTTTTTTTTTTTACTGTTTGTCACAAGTACGCCTCGTCTCATGGAAATTGGTTCAGTGGGTGTGGTTGTTCTCCACAGCAAACATTTCACTAAAAGTCGACAACTCTGAGCATTTCACTGTGAAAATAATGAACAGTGCATGGTGAGGTTTCTTATAAAATTAGTATCTTAGTTCTTCATGCACCTATTTTTATTATTTTATTGGTATTTTCAGACTTTGCATGAGAGAATTAAAGTCTCAAAAAACGAATGAGACCAATTGCATACTTGACCATTTCTCAAGCTTCCAACGAAGTGATCAAAAATGGCAGCAGACAATAGCAGCACATGAGAAGAGATGGAGGCTTTCCCCGAATCAATACATACAATCAACATAACTGTCGACCTGGCTTTCCATGATCTGAGGATTGACTGCCCCTCTTTTAATTACATTATCTCACTGCGTCCCCCTATGGATTAATGACACAGAGCAATCAGCGCCACCAACCTTTTAACCCTATCTAACTTCATCTAGCTTCATACTTGCAGACTTGTCATATTTAGCTACGTTGCCTCTGACTCAAAGGAAATAACTTAGAGACATTTATCAGACTTCATTCTAAGCTTTTTCCCATTTTCAGTAGTACTGCTAAACGGACATATTGATGTTAAATAACGGAGATCACGGATAAGATTTGAATATGTATTTGAAATGAGGATTAAATTTAGCAAAATGGAGTGTGTCCATTCGCATATGTTGTACTTTGCAACAAGATTACATGAGATGACGTGGAGATAGATGAAAAGAAGATTAAGGAGGCAATTTATATCTGTGATCCCTGAGACCTCTTGGATAAACACTGGACACAACACAAACAAACTCACAAGAAACTGACCCAATGAACTGGCAACAGGAACACAGCAGAAGAGACGCAGGGACTAAATACAAGAGCTAACAAGACACGTGTGGAAGTAATGAGGGTGGAGCAGGTAATTAACAAGGCAGGGAAACAAGACAAAGACAGGAAGTAAAGTGAAAGATGCACGCAAGAAAATACGTTTCAAAGTAAAACAGGAAATTAAGAACCAACAGAGCTATAAATCCAAAAATCAAAATATACAAAACAAAGTCCAAACAAAAGCAGATTGTAAATCCATAACATAAATCAAAAGTCAAAAAGTATTTTCAAATGGTCCCAAAACAAAAAGTCGTTCAAAAGTTTAGGATTATGAGGAACAAGGGTTATTGCAAAAATATATTTAACCCCCCTGTGGGACTGTCGACTGGGGGATACTGGGGTGGTGGAGGGGCTGAATCAACAGGCAGTGATACTGACCCAGGGCAGCAGAGGCAAGCAAAAGGAGAGAGAATCTTATGCAACTTAAACAGGAAGCCAAATGTAAGAGGATGTGTATTATAGAGGGCTGTGGAGAGTGAGGCATATCACAGATCAGCAAATGTCATCTAAGAAAGTTCCATTGAATTATTGAATCCAAGGTTTCACTCAGCAGCACTGTGAATGTTTATTGTTCAATATAGACATGACATATTGTAATAATTAGTTTATTAGCACATTGTGTTTCGCTGTACTTGTAACCTTGTGATCAGATCACATTTTAGAACTAGTAAACTACGTCAAAATGTCACAGCTCCTTTGTGCTACATAATAGCGCAGTTGGTGCAATTGCTAGCTCAACTTTAATTGTTAATTAAGTGTTTTTTCCAGATAATTTCCATAAAATTCACAATTCCTTCCAGGTGATTGATGTTTTGCTTAAACTCTGCCTCATGACATCTCAAGTCAAATTGCAGGTAAGACGTGAGCGCTCAAACAACGAGCTTCATATACGCACTTGTACTGTGGTAGATGCACAGGTGGTGTTGTAAAGGTGAGAGAGCTGATGGCTGATCTACACATCAGTGACGACATGTCCAATTATTGCTTGCTGCATATTAATATGCGCGTAATATTGTATAAGGTGTTCCATTGTCTGATCCACACCACATGGTAATTTCCCGTTGACACCCTGTACGCTAAAAGAACAGTTGATTTGGAACACACACACACACACACACACACACACTATACACAGCTCCAGCACCTTTGTATCACAGTGTTATGTGGCAGGCAAAGTGCTGGTGTATTAATCTTCCGCCTGTTTTTTTCTTTTCTTATTCTTACTCCCTCCTCTGTTTTCTCTCCAGGTGCTAACAGCCGGATTGGTTTCCACCTGAGCGGCCAAGTCATTCCTGTTCATTGGTCTCCTCTGACGTTGACTGACCTATCATTACCCAGGGTCCTGAGTGAAACAAGCATACCTGAAGGAAATAGTGATCCATTCCACTCACTCTGCTGTAGACAACCTGAGCTGTTGCTGCACAAAGACAATGTTAGGAGTAATAATAATAATAATAATAATAATAATAATAATAATAATAATAACTTAATAAATATGATTTTTATATGAAGCTCCGATTTAGAGCTTATCATAACATTATAGTCATTGGTTTATAAGTGATGACACCAGCAACTCATGTACCCACATTTTTGATGACTTTCCGAACTGATTTCCCAGTCTGAAACTAACTGGCCGATTTTATTTTATTCATTTTTTTTGACTCCACATGAACGCACGACCAATCTGACAAGGATGTAAGCAGACTGAGGCACAGTTAGACAGTGGTGACATGTCTAACTTCTAAAATGAGTTAAAGACCATGTGTTTCTCTGTTTTGTGTTTTTTGCTTTCATTTTGTATCTCCTGGGGGCCCCTGGTCCTATTCCCAGTGGGCCTGTTTAAATGCATCTATAAGGGGCCTGTGCACCCCGGGCCAGCCCTCTGGCCCAGGCTCTGCTGGGCAGAGACATTCCAGTTCCAGTAGTTCCCTGCATTTTTCATATTTCTGTTTTCACCCAAGTCCCTCAGGTGACACACAGCTTTTAAACTTTTGTCAATGAAGGGTGGGGGGGGATGTGTTCAATACACAATTGAACACATCCTTTTTAAGCTCAATAATACACGGCTGTCAGGCTTCATGGTATGATCAGATGTCACTGAGCTAACAGAGTGAGGGAAGATCCTTGTAGTGGAAGGAAAGAACGATATTAAAGGTCTAGTGTGTGGGATTGAAGGGGATGCGGTGTTAACTCTACAAATCAAACCATTTAAAACAGCCCATTCTGTTTTATAAAAACAACCGCGATGTGAGTGTTTTGCTGTTCTGCACACTTTAATGATTATTCTAGTTTACATAAATGTTTACAGCCAAAAAGCCATATCACTTTAGCACATTAAATGAAACACACACACACGCTCACACACACACACTCACACACACACTCACACACAGTGCACCCTCACTCTGTTAACTAAATTGTATACAGAAATAGGCTTTAGCACCTAAATGTAAGTTCCTTTCACATATGGGATTTCACAGCTTACATCTTCCCAGCAGCAAAGTGCGAGGCCTTTCAACAGGACCAGGCTTTCTAAGGAACACATGTTTGCTGCCAAGTGGCCACAGTCCAGTAAATAAAACATGGATCTCAGTGAAGCGCCTCCTGTCTCCTGCTGCATGCAGTCCACTGGAGCCAAATGTAAAAGCAGCTATAATGATGGTGCAGTGCCGAACACAGGCGACTTCAAATAAATGCATGCATTGCCTTTGGTTTGTTTGCTTTTAAACACATTTTCTCAGTGGGAAAAAGTGTTGATTTGTCAATATATAGTACTGGTACACACCTGTAAACCTGCACATCCATGTAATTATTGAATAAGCCAATCAGATGACAGCAGTGCAGTGTAATTATTCAGGTCAGGAGCTTGAGTTAAAGTTCATAACAAATATCAGAATAATGAAAACTATGATCTCAGTGATGGTAAGATTATATTTTAGTATTTAGATGTATTTTCATAATTTGCCACTAAATGTGGCAGAGGGGCTTTCTATGTGCAATTTGAATGTTCTCCCCATGTCTGCGAGTGTTTTTTGCAGGTACTTCATCTCACAGTCCAAACGTGCAGATTGAGGTTCTGCCTGAATTAGCTGTAAGTGGGAACGTTTTTTTTGTGTCTGGCTGTGTCCGAAACCCTCCACTCATTCACGAGCCCCTGCTTCTCTATGTGGTGACTTCTACGTAGGCCAGAGGACAATATATGTAATTTTCGTAACTGTTCTAGGATTATGACGTACAACAACTTTAAATGTCGAAATGAAATAAATATTGTGTTGGGTTGCGCTCATTTGTACGACAGGTCGGGCTCTTCCTGCTGCCTTCTCTCTCCTCATTGCTCAGTTAGTGACCAATCGGTTGTACTACTTTTCACAATGCATCGTGGGACACAATGAGTCCACTAGTATATGGTATAAAACAGGGGTCTTCAACGTTTTTCAGGCCAAGGACCCCCAAACTGATGGAGAGATGGAGCAGGGACCCCCTACTATATAAATATATTGTATACAATTGTGTTTTATATTAAACTGGGCCTAGTGCCATGTATAAACATAGCTACCCTGTTATTGTGCATTCAATACTAAGCTATTCAAATAATACACAGGTTCATATATTCATGTTTTTATTTTAAACATGTGTAAGGTATAGGAGCTGCAGTGTGTGCATTGCTGACTGAAAGATAACGTCTTCTGCCTCCATTTATCCGTTCACTACAATATGTTGGATTCATGTTAATGTGTATTTAAAGACATTTAAATTTCGTGGGAAAAAAATTGGTTGAAAAAAAAAATTTAAATTAAAAAAAAGTAAAAAATTGTATAATCAACCAAAAATTTCGCGACCCCCCCTGTTGAAGACCTCTGGTATAAAATATTTCACTAAACATTTGGACAGCACTACAAAATGACAAACTCACCATTGAGCAATACAGAGGTCAGTGAGTGATTTCTGACACAACATCTGTATGTCCAGGGTGTATCCCACCTCTTGCTCAATATCGGTCCGGGATTGGCTCAAACTCTCTCTGCGACTCTCGAAGGTTAACATATATAGATGTGTAGATAATGGACGGATGTGGCATTACATGTAGCACCTGGTGACAGTGAACTCAAGACGCCAGTGCTTTGCTCTTTACTTCCCTGCGCACCTGCACACAGTGCTCACCTGAAGTTACAAGGCCCCAGCTCCAGCATCCACATGTAGGCTCCAATTACCCCTTTGGTGAGGTTTTGGTTAGGTTCATGTACACCGAGGGACCCTGCTTATTCATATTGCTGTTAAACCTCAAATTTGTTAGGCACCAGTAAATGTAACCCCCCCACCCCCCCAAAAAAAATTTATCATTTGTATTTTTAGTAGAATAAAACCATGACAACCTGGAGTTGAGACAAGGGGACCAGGAGTCACAGTTGCAGTCCTACACGCTTCTCTGCGCTTCTATTAGAACAGTCAGCCAACCAAAACCTCATAGAGCCTGTGTCTGCCCCCGACCACTTCAATTCATGAATTAATCAAATCAAAAGTAAACAGATGAGGAGTTATAATAGAAACTGTACAAAAAATGAACACCATCACTGCGGCAGCACAACAAAATAAGAGGATTTAAGGTTGTCTCTTAAACATTAGATCGCTTAACTGAATCTGTAAACTGTCTAATATAAGAGTATTATACTGATGTATGTAGTCTTATTAAAACCGGGCTGTGTCATGAAGAATATTTTCACCTGAGTGAATCCATTCCCCCAACTAATACTCACATTCCTCCAGGCCCCGGCTGAGCTTCATCACTCATTCAAAGGAAAACATTACACTCACTTCTATTCGTTAGAGAGCGCCACGCTCCTGGCCCACAATCAGAATTTTTTATCAAGTTTTGTCCTTCGTGCAGATGAGGTAATTACTTCGGGTGATTTTAATATTCATGTGGACGTTGATAATGACAGCCTGAAGGTTAGGGTTGACTCTTAACACTAACTCTGCATTTCTCTCATTATCAGGCTCATTTGGTTTCCTTCAGAGTGTAAATAAAAACAAAACCCTCCTCACCCTCCAGTGAAGAGTTAAGTCTTTCCAAAGAATCCTCAATTATCAACCCACTATAACCATCTTCTTCTCATCTCGTATAACTCAATATTTCCATCCATTCCTGATTTACTGTTAGTATTTCCACAATTGAGGCTGATGAGGGATGGGGTTTTTTGCTTTTTGGCCATTAACCTTCTTGAATAACTCCCTAACTTCGATTTTAAAATTCACTGTCTGCTTTCAAATTGATTTAGCTTGATCATTTTATATGTGCCTCATTTTATCGGTCACGTCTATGTACTGCTTTTACCCATTATCTTACCTTTTTGGTTTAACTTTTTTGATTATGTTTTTACATGTTAAATTGAATCATGATTTTGTTTTTGATTGTTTTCTTGCTTTTGTGTCTTTCCTTTTATCAAAGATATTTTTTTAAATGTTGTATACGTGAATTTTTTTGCTGTTATTATTTTATTACTTTTGAATTCTTATTAGTGGACGACACACCATTAACACAAAGATTCTTAGATGTATAGTTGTAGACATAGTTTGGTAACTGCATTTAAGAAAGTGAGTCAATCAGCACTTAGGTCTCACCTGAACCCTTAAATCCAATTCAGTGCCATGCCTCAACATAACAGAGGACTAACTTAAATATATTGTCTTGTCAGCAGTGGGGTAGATAAAAAAGAAGCTCATGAAACAAAGGAGGTTAGCTCCATGTTATTAACTCCAAAACCTGCATATCATAGCAAGCATCATGGAATCGTGGATAGTGGATAGTGGATAGTGGCAGAACAGGCCCTCTGTAATGGTAAAACAGTCTATTACTCATCATTAAGAAATAGAGAAATCAAAAATCAAAACAACCTTAGGTTTCTTTTCAGCGTTGAAGCCAGGCTCAGAGTCACAGCTGATTCATCTATTCCTATAAGTCTGAAAAGATAACGAGCTTCTTGAATGATACAGCTCCAACAATGACAGACATCTTTTCCAGCACAGATTTATTTTTCAACATCACTCTTAGAAAGAGACTCTTAGAAAAGGGTTTAAAACCCAGCGCACATTCATATTGTTTTTCTCCCAATGACCTTCAAAAGCTAACCTCAATGATTTCTTTATCTATCAACTTGTCTCTTTCACCCCATCCCATTCCGTACGTTGTACTCTATCTTTGCTTTCATTCAAGATTTAGACTGCATCATACAACATTTAGGTTTGTGCGAACATTAGTTGGCATTAAAGCAACCGCATTAAGGTTGTTTAAGTCCTCTTCATCGGATCAGTTTCAGTTGTACACGTTAATATTGAATCCTACGTGTGTGTAGTTTCTATACTTGGACCAATTCTATTTACCATATATGCTTCCTTAAGCCAATACTGTCAAGAAACTCTCCTTTAAACTTAATTTCCTAATGCCATCCCATGCCTTGTACCTGGGAAGCTGGAAACTGCAGAGCAGCTAAATTTTAATGACATCTCAGGTGAATAATTTCAAATTTGGCACAAATGTTCACTTAGACTCATGGATTAACTGATAAGATCTGCGTTAAAGGTCACGAGGGCCTCACAAAATGTCTTCTTGAATATATCTTAAATCTGTCTTTAAGAAACGTCTTAGACTTAGACTCAGATTTACTGATTCGATTTCACTGCTCAAAGGTCAAGGTGATTTCATGAGTCTGGAAAAAGGTGTCCCTGCACTCGTAGGCGGAGGCATACAGCCTCAGGGCAGAAGTTATTGTTTAGTTATGAATGTAGGAATAAAAACCTTAGAGAACTGTGTTGTGCATGAACTCGAACTTGAGTGACGTGAACGTGAGTGACATTCACTCCAGCAAGAGAAAATGTGTGTGTGTGTGTGTGCTCCCAGACAGCGCACACACACAGGCCGTCTCCGCCCCCACTCACTCGCTCAGAGCGACACACGCAGTGAGATCGGAGCTCGTTCATGTGAAGCAGCCGGTCAGTGGCTTTGTTGAAGAACAGTGGAAACACAAAGTTTCTCTGGTCACAGCCGCTCTGTGATCGGAGCAGAAGCTGCAGTTGGTTTGTACCGAGCTGGAGTCTCTGTGTCCTCCTCCACTCTGCCCTGCTCTCACTTGACCTAATAAACACTCATCAGTAGTAACAAAGACCTGATCAGTACATGAAGTTACTTAGTGTTTGTTTGATTCGCTCCAGACTTTATGAGGCTGCATTTAAACATCATGAAAATGACTCGTCAACATTTTGTGCTCAGTACAACACGAGACGTGACGCACAGTCAGGACTCAGTGTTAAAGTGAGCGGAGTGACACGCAGACATGATCCGACACCATCGATTAATACCTAAACACATGATCGTAAGTTTGTCACCTAAATCATCCTATTAAAAATGGAACAAATGAACGTGAACTAGTTCATTCTTGAAACCATGAACATAGGTCAAAATTGTTGTCAAACTACAAATGCAAACTAGTTCATTTTCATCTGCATGAAATTGTGAACTGCCACAACACTGCAAGAGAATAAAATAATGTATATTTTAGTCTCGGTTTGTTTTCTGTAAGATACAGACTGAGGAAATTTGTGTCAGAGGGGGTTGAACTTGACATACTCATCGTCGTTGAAGATGACATTGGGAGAGCTCACTCAACGCCCAGAACAATAAGCATTGTCCTTGTCGTCGAAGAGAAGATTGTTCTGGATGACTTTACTTTACTTTGCTACTACCTTTGTCCTTCTGTTTGGACTTATCTACACTTTCAACCTGGACCACCCCAAAGGGTTAAAGTACACTGTGGTAGTGGGGCGTGGTCAGCGTCGGCTGCAGGAGGGAGGAAGTGGAGGTGGGGTTCGGGGATCGGTGCCAGGGAGAGAGTCTGATTGTACACAGGTGTTCCAGTTCAACTAATGACTCTCTCCCCTTTATCAGCAGTAGCGCGCTGGGGCGTGGGAGATTGCCCAGGAACCAGCACACAGCAAAGAAGAGACGTGTCTGGTGGTGTATGTTTGTATATGTGATCAACATTGGAAATAAAGAGACCAATAAGAAACCTACCTGATTCCCCCTTGTGTTCATGACGAGGAACCCACGGTGACGCAGGGACCTGTTACATACACATTGGAGGTCATTCAGAAGAATTTCATGAACCTTGGTACAGAGTGCTCTGCCCGTGTTCAGGCTCTAAAGAATATGTTGTTAAAGTAGCCTGCTACCATGAAAACACACACACACACACACACACACGTCAGTTTGTTTCACTACACAGGTGTTGTGTAGTGTTACCCATCCTATCGGTATTCATTGTTTTTTACTGCTGGATTTGTCTCTCAAAAGACTTACTACATAAATGGTAGGTATGAGGTAATGGTCCTGCACATAATGTGTGATGTGTTTAATCGGTTACAGCCACATTATGACCTGTATTTCCAAATGCTTCGTTTTGAAAATAATTGTACAGATTAAATTTAACCATTAGCTTAGAGGGATAGGTCACCAAAAAATTTAAATTTCCGTTAGCCCCGACATTCAAATTCAACATTCCAAATGTTTTTTGGCTAAATATCCACTGTTATCCTTCTCCGGAAATGCGTTTAAATTTAAGTTCACACAACACGTAAGCCTTTAAATTGAAACTCAAAAAAAGCTTTGCAGCTGGTTACTCAACTTTTTTACAGTGCAGCAATGTTCTGGTATTGAAGTTGCACAAAACTGAAGTTGCATCTTGGCCCCAACACCTCAGGAACACAAGTGATTAGCCTGTTAGTATCGACGAGCAAACCAGAAAGAATTAATTTGTACAATTTGTGGCAAAAGTCACCAGTTCATCAATTACATTCATAGACTGTATATAAAAAGTGGACGTAGCTTCCGGCTCCAAAAGATGAGGCCTATGTGGAAGTGCTTAAAAGTGTAATACTGCCAGAGATCCAGCAGGGGCTGGCCCAAACTGGCTCCAAGAAATATCTGTCTCCAAAGAGAAAATATCCTAATAATTAGATATTAGAGCTTAAAAAGCTGTAATTTGGGGGCGTGTCTGTTTGATCGACACACAGACTCTCGGAGATGTGAGCTGCATTAATTGGAAGACAAGCGTATCATTTCAACTTTCATTAATAAAAGCATGAAACATCCTTACGTCTGCTTAATTGCAATTAAAGTGTATGAACTGTTCATTGAGTTTATAAGGGTACTGCAGTAATGTGTCACAACTTTGTAAACAGGTAGCCGTTGGACCATGGGAATAAGATGAGTTATGACCTTGAGTGTGTGAATGGACACATTGTGCTGCTATCCTTATCTTAAATTAATTAGACTGTCCTTGGCCCGTCAAAAATAAGTTTTGTAGATATATCTTGCTCAGTGACATGCAGGAAAACAAACAGAAATGTTAACCTTCCAGAAAAGTCTGGATTTGAAAGATGTCAAACTTGTGAACTACAGCACAGCCTCCGAGTGGCTGCAGCTCGGCTCTGACTGCAGACAGCCTGGTCTATGAGCAAACAAGAAACAACTCTCTTCCACAATTTGCCTGCAGTAGCTTCCGATGTGACAACGCAACCTCTATCACAAACATCCCAGCATCTACATGTTACATCCTCGAAACAAATAGTCTATACAACAGCTTCTGGAGCTGACAAGAACGCTGAAGCCACCTCAAGTCTTTAGCTAAAGGCATCCACAGCTAAATGCAGCCAATCTGACAAGTGCCGTGAGTTGACAGGCTGCGCGATAGATATGGGGAGCTGGAAGGAAATTCTTGTTGTGCTATGGAGCAGTTCCTGTGTCAGTCTGAGGAAGACTACTGTGTGCATTTACACATTCAGACTCACAACCTGCTACTCAGACTGCCTCTGCCTTCAGTCATTGCGGCTGTCACTCCGCCTCTCCACCTTTGTCATTTTGTTTTTGTTTGATCTCGTTGTGTTTTGCTCGTCTTCCCTCTCCTGTCTTTTCTCCTTCGCCCACTCCGTCGCTCTTCTTCACCCGTCACCGCTCTTCCTCTCTTGCTATATCTGTGTGTTTTCCATCAGAGTGATACAGGCGCGGTGCTTTGGCCCCACTCATCACCGTGACAGCCACAACTGCCTGACAAGGGAAAACAAATTCCACAGCAAGAGTCGGATTTTAACGGACTGGGCTGCTCTTTTCTTGTCATGCATTTTCTTTCTTCCTTTCTTTTTAAAAAAAAAAAAATTTGAGGGATTGGTGCTCTCTCACAACAAAATCAAGTAGCGGTAACAGAATTCTGTAAGATGCATACTGCATGGTTACCAAGGTCTGGGTGTCATCGGATAATCCATAATTCAGGTCTCACCTGCTTCATGGCAAAATAGACAACTGCGGTGAAAGAGCTTTTTCACTGCCTGTCGAATATGTAGAAACATAAATATTTGCAACGCTTTCTGTACCCATTTCCAAGTAAAAGCACTCTAACATTGCGGTTAACTGACTCCATTTTCATTTGTTTTAAACAAGGTTTCTATTGTTATTATTGCAGGACCAGAAGATCCAGTGTTTCGTACCATACAGTCCTGGTATTTAGTCGAGTACAAACCTACTCATGTTCGAGGAAATACAGTAGTCATACATATACCCTCGTAGAAGCTCTGCAGCTGACACGCTCCTTGTTTGGACAACAGGTGTTTATGTCGCCAGACAGAGTAGCTGAGTAAGTATATTGATATGCAACCTTGTAGCTTAGTAGTTATTATATTTTTTAGCATTTCCAGCCCTTCTCGAATATGTTGGCTGAAAAGTTCATTCATTATGTGCACCAAAAAGGTTGCTGACTGTCTGTGTTATTAAGAAGGACCTTTGAGAAGATGTTAGAGGATGCATGAAGTTAAATTACAGATTTTTGGCTTTAATACAATTTATATGCACATTATATGAACATTGATTCATGAAATACCCCATATGGTTGTTAAGACCCTTCGTGATGGAATGCTGCATTAATGGTTAATTTTATAGTCTGATATTAGTTGGTTAAATGTATGAATAGAATACTTTAATAAAGGAGATATGTTTGTGATGTAATCACAGTCCCTTTGTGTGCAGAAGGGAAGAGAACAGGAGGAGCAAAAGAGCAAAGGAGTGTGACAGACAGATGAGACACTAAAAGATGGAGAGAGTTACTGGAGAGGTGAAGAAGAGGAGGGCATCAGACACACAGATAAGACAGAGCAAACACAGAGGCAACGCAGTTAGTCGTTGCTCAGATTTGCCACAGTTCAAAAGCAGTCCTTGTCCCAGAATAGAAGCAGAAGCTATTGCAGGAGGATTGGTCAATTTTCAGAATTGTACAAAGCTTTATGAGCGTAAAACCGACTTTGTAATTGATTCATCATTGTGAAGACTCATTTGTATTTTCTTAGGGTTTCACGCTGAAAAGAAATACAATAATGACTTACAGTGAGAACCTGTTTAGAAAGCCCACACAATTGACCCGAACCTTTTGTTTAAGCAGCGTCTCACATTTTATATTCACTTTATTCTGGAATAGAATTTCAAACTTTGCTTTTCTTGGGCGATATTTTCTAATATTCTCTTAGCATGACACTAGAATCATCATCATTTTAAAAGAAAATATTAAAACAACATTATCTATCTTCACATATGAAAGGGATCTGTGGAGGAAACTCTATCACATCCCTAACTCTTCCGGTGTAATAGGTAAGTGTGTAAATGATGTGCACAAACCTGATGAATGCCACCTCTGTGTGTTAGAGTGAGCCTGCATGAGGATAGCACATAAGCATAATAAAGCTCTATGATTAAATGGTAAATTAACTTAGTGTAATGTTTTTATAGTCTTATCAATCACTCAAATCATTTTATAATATGAGCCACATTCACATAAACATTCATTCAGTGCTTCTATACATAGCCCTTTTTTATTGCACCATTCACACACACTGTTGGCACAACTGTCAGGGCCAATTTGGGGTTCAGTGTCTCGAGGACACAACCCTCTGGTTCGACCACTCTACCTCCCGAGCCACAGTTTGAATTTGTGTAAACTGTAATTTGTATTTTTACAACGTTGTAAAGAGTTCTGTTTTGTGTCTAGTGTTTTGGGAGCTTGTTTTAACAGTTTATAAAGTGGCTGCATTGTTGTCATTCAGGAGAAGCTGTGTTTTTATAAACTCGTGCTCAAAGACAATTTCTGAGACGGAGCCAGATGGCAGGATAACATCCACTTACATTTATTTTGTGTCAAACCTCTCGTATTCTTTTTATGGAGCTGTCTGACATAAAACAGACAAGATTTGTTGGCAACTTAAATGTTACACCACTGCTATTGTTACTACACCTCAAAATGAGCAACATATTTCCTATATATGCCAAACTTGATGAGCAAAATATATGAGCTTTCAGAATAGAAATTGAAACCTGTTCCGCTAACTAATGTGTTCGTACGGTGTGTAAATGTGATTGATTCACCAGGAGGTTTTATGTATTATTAAACATGATTCCATTTTGAATGAAAAATACAGACTTGTGCAAAAGCTTTAAGACTTTGATATTTTAATGACAGCATGCAAAGCACTGTAAATACCACAAAGGTAAAACATGCCTTCACAGAATGGACACCCACACACATTTTTCGAACTCTCCCTCTTCAGATAACAAAATCATACATCCCCAGGCACATTACTGACACCATGTAGTATGACTTCCACAGACACATCTGTAATAACCGACAAATTCTGCAGTGCATGTTCTTGAGTAAAATAATAGATCGACGTGTAACCGGCCGCGTATCTGCCAATCGGCTTGTTGCTCCCTCACTGTGAGCTGAACACTCAACAAAATCACGACTGTTTGCTGTCCTGGCTCCTAAATGGTGGAATGAGCTCCCCAATGACATCAGGACAGCAGAAAGTCTATACATCTTCCACCGCAAACTAAAAAAAACACCTCTTCCGACTATACCTTGAATAAAAGTTTAAAGTAACAATTTAGTAGCACTTAAATGGCACTTACTTATAGCACTTTGTAGTTTGGCTTTCTTGAAGAAATAGTACTTTCTTGATTCTTGTTGTTCTGGGTTTGTACCCTCATGGTTGAATGCACTTATTGTAAGTTGCTTTGGATAAAAGCATCAGCTAAATGAAATGTAATGTAATGCAATCACCAAACAGTACCCGGAACTTCCTGATCAACCCTATCAGCTCAGCTCTGTGTGATGCTGACAGGTGAACCAACAAACTATCCAACTTGCTCAACGACTCAGAATTCTTTAACCCACCACATATGACTGAATCATCTGGTGCTTTAATGTCCCCCTTCACTATCCAGCCCTGTATCAGGGACCTCAGGACAGTGTAGCGGTAGTATTATGGAATGTGACAGGGTCAGGGGTCGATGGGCACAATAGCAGCGTCAACAATGGCGGAAAGTTTTAAAAACAAGCGTATTGACCAAGTCCGCAATTACCAGCATGTGTATGATGTGTCATTGCCGCTGCACAGTGACAAATATACTTGTCCACTGACACCAATTTTTCACGAAATAACACGGTAAGTGTCTACCTACCGATGACGTAGCTAAGCTGTGATCACAATGTTTCATTATGTTAACGCCAGCAACAACTGTTTTTTAGTTTAGGAGCTAAAATGCTACAAATTGTACACGTGTCAGATATCAACCTTCACATTGCGTGCCAGGTGTTAACTTGAAACTGTGGTTCTAGATGCCAAATGAAGAGGACATCGGCAGCCCTTCACCGAGCCCTCTACCTCATCCAGAAAACCTACAGTCCAAAGAAAGAAGAAGCGAGCCCAGGAGATGGATGCCGCTGACACTGCCCTCCTCCAGCGGTTAGTAGAAATCAGAGAAGAGACGCGTGTAGGCCAGAATATATACAGCAGCTTTGGAAATTACATCACCATGCTCCTTCAGGGGCTGCCTCCACCTGGTTCACAGAGACTGATGAAGGAAATTAAGCAGCTTATGCAATGTTATGAATAGACACACAGCACTGTTTGTGTTCCTGCAGTGTACTACTGTTCTTTCACAGTCTTTTTTTTTGTGAGTTTGTTTTGCCTGTCAATTTTCCAGAAGCTTCATTGACTGTCTAAGTCAGATTCAGCCCTAGTAAGCATTAATAAAGTGCCATGCAGTATTTCAACAGTTGCATACTGATAGTGTTCTTTAGTTTGTTGCTTGCTTTTGAGTTAACTGTTCCAGCCTGATTAAAAAAAACAATGTGATAGGGAGAGTCCTACATTTATGTTCATTTTGATTACAAAATAATACATGCACATGCATTTTTGTTCTCTCAGGTGACCTACTGAATGTTTATTGAATATGAAGTTATTATTGGAAAAGGTGCTCATTTCAGGTCACAAGTACGAAATCAAGCACTGTTTTGTTCTCAAGTGATGTACTAAATGTTTATTGAACTGTACTGTACCTGTAATGTTTACAGTAATTCAAATAAAAATGTAATTGACTTATTGCAGCATCATGCTTTTTTCATTTTATCTAAAGTGTCCAGAAGAGATCAGGGATCCAATGTGTACAAAGTAATTACAAACACAGAGATAAAAAAAACCAGACATATACACCCCGAATAGCAACTGTATATATGTATACAGAACTGCAATAACTACTGTACTAATGCAGTGTGCCTCACTGGAGAACAATGTCCTGAAAGGCCAAACTTCCTGTGTCTGTCTGAAAGGCTGTTACGCACCTCAGTGCCAAGTCGCGTTGCACGGTCAGCAGTGAGGCGTCCGTGTCTCCCTCCACCACTTGCCTCCATTATCCCGGGACATCCCCTTCATCCACCCAGGTGCTGCATATGTACCTTACACTCTCTGCCTGGACTTGCTCAATGCCACAAAGCGATTGTGTAGAGCCATGCATTCCTTTGTTATGTCTTGTGCAGTCTCGATAGAACACTCCATGGCCCTCCCGAACACTCTCCACCTTACAGGCAAAATGACAAAAGGCATTTTCAACCACCCGCCTTGCTCTGGAGTGGAGGTAGTTGTAGACCTCTCAGCAGTGAGATTGGTCCCTAGTATAAAGATAATGAATAGTGATGAGATTGCATTTTTTCATATCCAACCTAATAAAATGAAGTATGGTAATGCTTTAACAATGGATGACAAAAATATGACACACAGGATAATATTGTCCATTCATCAATTCCTTCCATAACCAGTGGTGGAATGTAACTAGGTAAATTTACACATTATTCTGAAATGGGCCGTTGTGCACTTGGTACTTTAAGTATATTTTCATGCTTATACTTTTGTACTTTTACTGAAATAAGGTTTTAAATGCAAGAATTTGACTTGTAAAAGAGTATTTTTACACTGCCATATTGTTACTTTTACTGAAGTAAGACTGAAAAAGATCTGAGTACTTCTTCCACCACTGGTCATACTTGATTTGTGTTACAACTGTATGGGTGTAATGCAAACTCGCCTGAATATGGTTGCCTCAAGTTGACCTTCAGTGGAAAGGCTTCATCTGCTACAAAGACAGGGGGGCACAGGCCTTCACTCCCAGGTAGAGCAGATGGTGGTGGCAGAGGAAGCTTGCCCTGGATAAGCTGGGATCCAAAGGCACTTCTTGAGAACACCCCAGCATCAGTGTCACGGCCGTATGCCCGTATGTCCACAACTGTGAACCTGTACCTTGCATCACATACAGCCATCAGGATGAAACTATAGTATCTTTTATAGTTGTGGAAGGAATTTCCACCTTTGGCTGGGGCACGGACTCTGACCTGTTTACCGTCTATTGCCCCAACACAGTTGAAATAGTTCCACAAACAACAGAAATCTCTTTGGATCCGCTTCCACTCATCTTCACTGGGGGAAGCCACAACCTCATCCTTGAGAGCAGTCCATATAGCATTGAGTACTTCGCTGACTATATGTCCAACTGTCGGTGATCCAAGTTTGTAGCTTGCTGACAAGGCTTGGCTCCTGGCGGACATTCGAAAATGCAAACATACTCATTGTCATGCCGTGCTTGATTTAAGGGCCTTACAGACCATCTACGTTGGCCCCGCTGTCTGCCGTGATCTCAGAATGAATAAAATAGTAACCTCCTCGAGTGTCGCCATGTTTATTGTTTACATCATGCAAATCCGGAGGTTCTATACAGTCTGATTTCTCCGGTGTGCCCTCTAGTGGTATCCTCTGGTAACACGCGTAGTAAATCAGCAAGTCTATGAACAACTACATTCACGACGCAGCTGGTTGTTTAGCGAACGCGTGTTTAAACAGCAAGTATATCTACGGCCTTAAGGTGTATAAATTGATTCACAATGCCAACTCCTGCATTGTATAACACAAGAGAAAACATTCTACCTCAAAGCTGCCGACAGCTCAAATTCACTTTTGAACAGCAGAGTGAATTAATCAGCCTGAATGAAGAAAGGGCATGATTGACTCCTCTGGCAGTTTCTTTGTTTGTGATGCATTTGCAAAGAAACACAAAACAAAACTTACATATCAAACCTGGACAACTTGTGCTGTTTCCACAATGGTTATTTTATCAATTTCTCACGTACTTGTCACATCAACATTTGTTCCACTGTTGTTGTAGTTTCAGGTTTTATTTGTCACGTGCGAGTCAAGGTGTTGGATGCAGTGCAGATAGTGCAGAAATGTAATTAAAGTGAAAGCAGTTGAAAGAGTTTAAAATATAAAGTCAGCTCAATATTAAAAGTCAGTTTAATATTCAAAATAAGTTATTGCACATTATCCAGAGGTGAGTGTGGAAACATAAAGTGCAAACAGGACGGTAAACAGATATGCAGAGGGTTTGTGAAATATGATTTAAAAATTGAACAAATAAAACAATGTGGATAAATGTGCAAGTGATAATAATAACATGGTGTTAAATTTAAACTATGGTGATAATGAGGGTTTATTGCAGGTCTTTCTCCCTCATATATTAAACTAGCTATGTAGACTAAAGGTGGTTGGCAAAGGCTGGATATTTTCTTTGTAACAACCTCATGTATTCAAAGTAATTGTTTAAGAATGACCGTGCAAATGATTTTATTCATTTAAAAAGTGTTGTAGAGTAGTTAGTTGAACTTTTAACTGCTTTGTGCCTCTTTAAAATGTCTCTTTAGAAGAAAACTGTTATCTATCATGAATTAATTGCTTTAATTCCACAGTTTACCGACAGTGTTTCTATGTGGAAAAGCATCAACAAGTAATTACAGGTATTTCAGAGAGAGTAAATAAAAAGCACCCCCTCTGTACACAATAACACGTGTAACTGTAAGATTTCCGCATTCAATTAAATTCAAAGACGGTTCAGGTGCAGGGGAAACACAACATGCAATGCATATGTACAGAACATGAAAGCCCTGAACAGCATGGGTTCCCTGTGGGGGGCCATGAAAGGACTTTGTTCCAGAATGAAGAAAACAAACAGAATTTCATTTTTAATCATGTGTTTCTTCATGTGTGGAGCCTGGGACCTTTCTGAAGACAGAATTGATTTACCCTTTACATGTAGAATGTCCATAACGGATTTCTGATGTCCGGACATGTGCGGGCGTTGCAGTTGCATCATATACACTGTTGGTCTGTCAGTATGGAAGAAAAACATGTGTTGCCAATATAGCAGAGTCCAGCAGCAAATCAATCGCTTTATACCATTTATAGCAATTTAATAGTTCTTTGCAGAAGCGGCAAAAAAGGAAAATACAAAAGGAAAAGTTTTACGTGTGGCTCTGAGGCATCATGATTCGAAAAAACTCATTCGCCATTGCATGAGCAGTGCGTGGTTCTCAAATCAACCTCATTCCATACTATTCTATAGCTTGTTGCTGTAAATAACTTGCAGTCTTTTCTTTAGATGTTCATCGTGGTAAATCAGAGTGTCTTTATGTTCATTAGTCAGTCGGTGTTTGGAAAATCCCAACCTGTATTACTCAAGCCTCTCAGCTGTGAGATCCAGCAAACACGGGGAACAACAGACTGTGTGAGGCATCTGAATGATTCATATATACTGTATCAAGGGAAAAAAAAATATGCCAGGAGGCTTTGAATATATACAACAATCTATACTTATGTGCGGCAGCTCTACAGTGAGGGAACAGGCTGCTGTAGGGGTATATCTGCTTTAACATATAGCTGTCCAATTCTGCGTGCACACACAGAACCGCTGATACCAGCTTTCTCATTCAGTCACACCAGCAAATCACAGTTTTAAAATGTCAAAGGGCTGTTTCTGAACTCAAACATGGACCATTTTAAATCCCCCTGCGTTAACAAGCTGATTACTGGTGTCATTTGTGCCCTGTATAATTACCTCTCTGTCAAACACCCTGCTCCTTCCCTCACATTTCTCTTTTATTATTATGTTGTATTTTTCATCTATCAGTCTCACACAAGCTTGGCATGGCCTTATGAAAGATTAAGGCCAAAATAATTCCCCGGTCTACTGACTTTGCAAATTGGTCATGTCACTGAGCACTTTAGATGGTGCAGACTCAGCAGAAGACTATGTGGCAAGAAGCACCATATAACCTGGGTCTCCAATTATGCATCAATGTCAGCCCCCTTTAATCCTGGAAGCACACAAACAGCCTCAGAGGGATGAAACTACATATACTCAATATCTGCTCTGTTCACGTCATGTTGAAGCAGATTAACAGGGAGGATTGCAGTTGGAAGAATTTTTCCTGTGAGAACTTAAATTTTCAGCGACTTCATGTACTTTTAACTGAATTCAATATGGTCCTGTCACCTATTTAAGTGACTTAAGGAGATGTGGTAAGAGCAGGTTTGGTTTAAGCCAATAACTAATTATGAATCAATCCATTATCTATACCTTTTATATTTTGAGGGGGGCAGGGGGCTGAATCCAATCACAGCTGACATTGGGTGAGAGATGGGACACACCCTGGACAGGTCACCAGTGGATCACAGTACCGACGTACTGGGACGGCCCTGCCTGACTGTTGAGATGCGGGTGTGGTGGACAGTTCCTATGTTTGTGTCCATCTCCGTATTTGTCATGACCTGGGAGCCGGGCCATGACAAATTGGGGGCTCGTCCGGGCATTTTCCCGTTTGTGCCAAGTCTTAGGTAAGATTTGTTAATGTGTGGTTTTGTAACTGTTGGTATTTGGTACCTAGTTGTGCGATATTGTATTTGTGTTGAGCATTTGGATTTTGGGGAGCACTTTAGTGTTGTGGCAAACGTGGTTGAAGCTTTTGCTTGGGAGCATGTCCATGGTTTCGGGAGGTTTGCTGGTTTACCAGTCGCTCTCCTTTATGCACTGAGTAGTGCATAAATACCCACCGCAAGTAACTACATGAAGACTGGGGGGGGGGTGGTTATTTAGCCAGATTGGGTTTTAGACAGTGGGGAAACTCCAAACCACATTGACTATTATTCCACTTTGTGTGCACGGGTAACGTTGTGGTGCCTGTGTGGTCTGTTGTGTCGGTCTGTGTTGATCATTTGCTGAGATTGTCTTTGTAAATAATTTCCATGTTGGGAATTGAGGCATTTGTACAAAAGAGCAGTTGCAGATGATTGCTGACCATTATTCAGTGGAGGTTGTAGGGGACAAGCATCTAAAGGAAAGCATGAAAGCTGCTATAAGAACAAAATTAATTGAACTCGGAATCATGCCTGAAAACAAAGAAGATGCTTCTCCAAGTTCTACTGCTTTACCTTTTCAGACACACGGATTAACTTTTGAACAACAAAAATAACTTCGAGAGAATCCGGCAGCAATCTGAGAAAGCCAAATAGACTCGGAGGAATATCTTTGGTCAGAGATGGCCTGTTGTCTGGTGAGGATCAGGGCAGGCACGTGTCCAGGTCTTCGGAGTATCATTTTGATGTTAATAATTTGCGCTTGTTGCCACTGTTCAATGAAAGAGACCCAGACACATTTTTCCTCTTGTTTGAACGTGTAGCTAAAGCTAGAAATTGGCTAAATGCAAACTGCGCCCTTATCCTTCACGGTGTCCTCTCCGGGAAACGCGCAGGAAGCTTATTCATCTTTGAGCCTTGAGGATATCTCTAGCTATGAGAAAATAAAATCCACTGTGCTTAAAGCATAAGAACTTGTACCAGAGGCGTATCGTCAGCGGTTTAGGTCCCCGGGAAAGAAGAAATGGTCAAACATATATGGATTTTCCAGAGACCTGTCAACTCATTTTAAGCGGTGGTTAACTGCACTTGACGTCACTGCTTTTGATGGTCTGTGTGACTTAATGATTTTGAAGTAGTTTAAAAAGTCTTTCAGAACGAATTGCAACATATATCACGGAACAAAAAGTTACTACTGCTGCTGATGCTGCTGTGTCAGCTGATGAGTATGTATTGCTCCATAAGAGCAGGTTCAGGGAGCGCTCTGTGGCTTATGATGTTTCTGGTCGGAGAGGGAATAGTTCTGCCGATGACATGCAGCGTTCGGTGTCAGGGTACGCAAAATGGCAAACGAGAACCCAATAGCACGACACTTGAGCAGTTTAGGTGGAGCAAGAGTTCAGGTTTAATGAACGAGCAGGGGTCAAAACCAGGCAGACAGTCAACGAAGGCAAACAAATCCAATAGGGAGCAGGTAAAAAGGGAATCCAGGGTCCAAGAAGGCAGTTCAGAACAGGAATCAGTCAGAGCAGAGAAACAAGAAACAACGCTGGACAGCTAGGGATACACACTAGACATTCTGGCACAGAACACAGGAAATGGGCCGGTATATATATATTGAGTGACTGATTGACTGATGGAAGGCAGGTGAGTCTGGGGGTGGGGCAGGCCAGGTAATTGGAATCCGTGGGAAGAGGTGATGCAGAGCAGGGGGGAGTGGCTGAGTTCTGCAACGACATGAGAGTTGGTATATGGCAAAAGCAGAAAACAGGATAGCAGAAAATGAAAATACTATGAGCTGCCTGAAGTTGTGACATTCAGGGAAAGTTGGTCGGTTGAAACCCGACTTTAAAGCAATTGGCAATGGTGACACTCATAATACCTGTAACTATTGTCATGAGGAAGGACATTGGAAGGCAGATTGTGCTGGGCTAAGGGCTCAAACGAAGAGAATGGAAACTAATGATAGGCCTGCTGCGTTTGCTGCACCTGTTAAAGACTGTTGTGTTTCTGAGGTACTCACCGCTCACACTTGTGAACTGGATGTTTTGGCAGCTCATGCTCCTTTTATTCGAGATGTGTCTGTGTCATTGGTGGGAAGGGATGTGAAAGTCCAAATTAAAATCCTAAGGGATACAGGGCCCCACGACATTGTTGACTCTGTCTTGTCGTTGTTAGGAGAGACTGATACTGGTGACCGCATTCTTAGTCGTAGGATGGGGTTAAAGATTCTCCCTGTTCCTCTGCACAAGATCTGCAGTTGCCTATCAAAGGTGTACACTTTATTTTTGGGCAACGGCTTGGCTGGTAATAGAGTTTGGACTGACACGCCTCCATCACCTGTGACATGGCCCGCCAGGAAGGGGCCAAGCAGTCCGAGGAGTGGAGGGACGCCCACGTGGAGCCCACATCCAGGGAGCTGGCTGGCTGCTGCACGAGGGGCACAGCGGAGACGGAGCGGCTGGTTCAGGAGGTGCTGGACTGCTTCTAGGTGCTGACTGACACCATGGCAGCTCATCGATCGTGCCAAGATGGAGGAGGTTTGGAGCAAGCAGCGTCACAATCTCCCCTGCATCCAGGAGCTGTACGCGAAGACAGGGGGGGTTGTCAAGCTCCTTATCTTCTGCTGTGCCCGAGGCTCCACTTCCCTGGAGTCATTCCACCTCCACCTGTGCAGGTTCATTCCAAGTGAGTGTGTCAGAATGAGCCAGCGTGTTCTGTGCGTGTGCAACTAATGTCCTCCTCCCTCCCTCTGTCCCGTCACAGGCATGTCTGCCAACGCCCTCCACTTCCAGGTGTGCCTGCTGGAGGGCCTAGCGAGGTGGAAGGAGAACCGCGCCAGAGCTGCAGTGGAGGATGCCCGACGGTTAAAGCTGCGTTGCTACAGCGCCCAGCCTGGGGAGTACACAGGTAACCTGTAATCTGCTGAGACTTTCACAGGCCAAATGTAGAAACCGTATTTCTTTATAAATGTAGAAACTGCACTTCCAGTAGGGAGCTCATCGGGGTGGATGAGCTCTACCTCTACTCCCAGACAGGCGCCATTCTGCAGCAGGACGTGGTACAAGATCCTGACGTTCCTGATGGGACGGACGAGCTAGAAGAGGAGTGGGAAGAGGAAAAGGAGGAGGAGGAGGAGGAGGAGAAGAAGGGCTTTGCAGAAGAAATGCCTGGGGTCAGCCTTGCAACACATCTAAGGGCTCTGCCCCACCCACGCAAACGTTGGGATTTATAGAAACAAACTTGACGGGAGAATTTGCGCACTTCCATACTAACTCTGACCCATGCGTA
Organism: Hippoglossus stenolepis; assembly: GCF_022539355.2. Lineage (NCBI taxonomy): Eukaryota > Metazoa > Chordata > Actinopteri > Pleuronectiformes > Pleuronectidae > Hippoglossus > Hippoglossus stenolepis. The sequence continues at coordinate 2,604,940 of NC_061503.1, read as the reverse complement.
CAAACATTTTGGAGAAAATGGCGATGCTGACGTGAGGTGGTGAACTGAAGCAGATTATTGATCCACTTCATCATTAACATTAAAACCAACATCGTTTTTTGTGCTCGTGCAACATAAGCACCCTTTAATCTTAAACATATAAAACAACTTCAAGCAGATTACGCATTCACATATACTACAATGAAATAGCATTACAGTGTTGCTGAATATTTTGTATTAATAGTTGTATGGTTAAGTAGGACTGTAGTTTCATATATTGTGTATAAAATCGCTGAAGTGAACATGATTGTGCTCTCAGGCGCACAAAGCGCATAGAGCTCACTGACGAACTTAGCAAGGTGTGATCAATTAGTCAGATTGCTGTAAACCTAGAGTCGTGCGTCATGATGGCTGCACTGGCTCTATTAGAGAACAACGGGTGTTCAGGGACCACGCAGATCTCCTGGCCTATGATGATGACTGGCTGATCAGCCCATTTAGATTCCCGAGAGCTTTGCTCTTTTTGATCTATGTGCTGAACTGGGTCCAGTGCTAGAGAGACCGACCCACCATCCCGGTGCCAAAACAATTACTTACCACCCTGGGGTTTTTGGCAAGCGGCTCTTACCGCCGGGAATTAGCTGACAGGTATGTGTTTGATATGATTCAAAATATATAATATTTTCCTTTCTGCCAAAGCCCCTTTAGCAAATAATATAATTATGTTAAATAATGGATTGATATAATATCAGCTATCCTGAGTGTTGTAAAGGCGCTTTAAACTGAACACTAAAATTCAGCAACAGACATTAAGTCTTACAGTGCAGAGAGATGTGGTTAATCATCAGCATGCCGCACGGTGCGCACTGGTCCAGCTTCCGAATGTAATTGGCGCAATTGACTGCACTCATATTGCTATAAGGGCCCCATCAGAGACTGAGTATGTGTATGTAAACAGAAAACACGTGCACACAATAAACATTCAAGTGATATGTGACTCAAACTTGGTCCTGACGAATGTGGTGGCACGATGGCCTGGCTCTACACATGATTCCTTTATCCTGGCACATAGCAGTGTGGGGAGAAGACTGCAGGCAGGTGCAGTGTGTGATGCCTGACTTCTTGGTAAGTTGATAAAAATCATATTGTATTAAATCTTACCATTCAACCCTGATGTATAATGACTCTCCGTTATTACCTACAGGTGACAGTGGCCATCCCCTCAGGCGCTGGCTCCTCACCCCGTTTTCCAATTCTCAGAGCGCAGACAAAACGCGCCACAACGAGGTACACACGCAAGCGCGCTCAGTTGTAGAGCGTGCCATCGGACTCCTGAAGTGAGGATGGTGGTGCCTTGATGCCTCAGGTGGCAGGCTTCTTTACATCCCCCCCCCCCTCGGAAAACAGGCGAAAACAGCCTGTTCTGTCTGCAGCTCCAGAGAGAGGCAGAAGAGAGGACATGGAAATACACATTGCAGCAGTTTTTTCGACTTTAAACCACTGATATATCATCTTAAGGGGACCAATACCTCAAATTAAATCCCAGAAAGGTGTAAAATATGGGCCCTTTAAATGTGTATTTTTCAGTTTAGACCAAACCTGAATTCAACTCTCAAATTCATAAAAAATAAGCTTACACAGCTTAACTTGTCGCGAACAAGTTTGTTTCTCTGCTGTGTGTTGCTACAGGCAGGCAGTTCCTCTTGAATACAGTTCTGCAGCTGGAAACAAAGTTGTAAAGAGGAGTTTATTAGCTGTAAAACCAACTATGAACTAAAAGACGCTTAATAGTCCTGTAGTTCTGTAGCTGAGGGGAGCAGCAGAGCTGGATAACGACTCTCTTGGTTTTTTTCACCACAAATAACATACATGCATAGTCATTCAATCAATTGTTAGTGAAAAAATGTAATTAAAGAAGCTTTAAAAGAAACACAAATAAGACAGCAACTTGAAATAAAACATGTGAGTGGGTAATTAAGTTCTTAATGCTTAAGAAATGTCTCTTACATGATTTAATAAGTTGAGCAGCTCACACCTAGAGACAGTAAATGTGTACTACATAATGGATGAGTTTTCCTATGGTATATCTTTATCACACAATCCACTGTGTGTTCCCAAGAAAATTCATATTTTTATGCAATAATTAACTCTTTCATAAGTCGATTTCCAAGAATTGAACTCAGGACTTAATCTGTCCTTCTCTAATTCTGTTTTCCAATGACTGCTATTCTTTTTTGCCAGGTCAGTGTGGTAAATAAATTAAATATAAATTTTGAATACAGCAAACAATCATCACACTCCATTTCCTAACATCTTTCCTTTGGTAGCCCTCGAGTCTCTTCCTCTCCGTTTCCTACAACATGCAGAATGGCTCTAACTGCTCTGAACTGTAACAAAGCCTGTTATGCATTCCCACAATCCTGTGTTGATGTTAGTCCATGCTACACTCCACTGACTACAAGATTGGACCATGAACTGAAAAATTGCTTTGGTTCCAGAGAAGTATGTAAAATAGAGAGGGTGGAATGAGGGGGGGCCTTTATAGTTTTTGTGTGGTGAGATGTTTTATTCAAGCAGGAGTCAAATTGTTGGTAAGATGTGAAGGCTCGTGTTGTTTGCAAATGTTTGTCAATTTGTTAAGCTCAAAAGAGCATATCTACATGTTGTGTGCTTTTCTGGCGACTGAATTGTCTGTTGTAAACCTGCAGCAGTAGTGAGCAGAGTGCACGTTACTTTAGGACCCAGCATGTCTCTTTAGTGTTATTAAACAGCAATCGAATGCTTCTTCTGGATCAGCAGTGACGTCTGGAACTCATGTATGTATTCAGATATTTTTAATAATAATAACTTAGAAAAAAAATATTAAAAAATACAGTAGATTTCTCATGTACAAACGCTCCCCTTGCACATACATGTATTTTCCCTGTCACATTTTTCTTTCAGATACATACATGTTTCACTTTGATATACAAGGGCTGTCACTTTTTTCCGAAAAATCAAGTTTGAACAAATTTGAACTGACAGGCAAAGCTGCGGAAATTATTTTATATATTTTTCATTTCCCTACGGATCATGAATATGTATTTGAGCCTCAAGGTTCCCACTTGTAAAATAACAAATGTGGCCCAAATATCCCAAAACAAACGTGGGCCTCTTTTGGCAAACATGCGGTGCTCTTGGAAAGGTGTGAACTGGATGTGAACCTAAAGCGGCACAAAGCTGACCTTTGGTTGACTTGCGGTATTGCTATGACTTCCTTGTGGCCCAGATAGACAACTTTGCTATGTGATACAACTGACTGTACACTATCAGCAGCCTCAGCTCTGTTAATGTATCTGCTGGGTGTGTAAATGGGCAACTGCTCTACAAGGTTTACAATAATACAATAATCGACAAGTTTTTACATCTTCAGCTCGATGTACTGCAAAGCAACCACGCAGCTTTAACTTAAAGGGGAACTGCAGGGATTTTCCATATCAAAGTGTGTCGCCAGGAATAAGGACGTACTACATTGAATGTGAAATGAAAGTCTGTGACGCATTTATGTCTCCAGAGAGAACCCTGTTTATGTCACTTGAGTCAGCAACCTTTCCAAGGGTCTGCTCTTGAATGTAAAGCTGATGCTGGTAATAGGATACACTTAAACCTATCTTCACATGTGACTATGAGAGGTATGTGTGGTTGTGATGCTGTTGTCGAGACAATTGTTGTAATGACCAATACGTCTGTGGATCAGGGGATGGAGCGGGTCTTCCTCTAACCAGAGGGTCAGAGGTTTGATCCCAGTCTTCCCCATTCTGCATGCCGAAGTGTCCTTGGGCAAGATACTGACCCTGACATTGCTCCTGACAGCAGTGCTGCCCTTGAATGCGCTGTATGAGTGTGTGTGCAAATGGGTAAATGGCAAAGAAATGTAATGTGTCATCAAGACCAGAAAGACGCTATACAAATACAGACCTTTTTCAACCTAAGTGTGACTGAATATATTTATGTATTATATAATGATAAAACAACATTATTGATCAATTAAAATATATATTGTCAGACAAACATAATTATTTCTGCTCAGTAAATTTGGTTTCTCAGAGTCTAAACTGGTTTTCTTAATAAAACAAAAAATTCAGGAGGCTGAGCAAAACTTTTTTGAGTGAATGTCTTGCAAAGGTTCATTCTGGCCTGATTTCGATGAAGATGTAGATCTGAATTATTCCGCATCTAAAATGCATGTCTTCCTTTATAACTAATATAACGCAGTAGATGACGAATAGAAAAAAAGTCCTTTGTAGCAGTGCAGAAATAGGACAAGAAGTAATTTACTTATTAATGGAATTTGAAATGAGACTTTTAAACCTAACCCAAATGTGATAAATGCAGATAATTCAGTCAGTGGGCTTTAATGGTGTGATCAATAACATTTATAGCAGGCATGGACAGGCTATGAAAGTGGCACAGTAGTGGTTTCAAATGTTATGTGTGATTGTCTTCACTGTGATCGTTTATGTGCAAGTATTTATTGAGAAATTGATTAAAACATTCATTTTACAGATAAGATCAAGGGGATGGGTTGGGAAGCTATTGGAGGAGTCGGTTGAGGATTTATAATTTATGGGGAAAGCTTAAAAAATTAAATCAGAAAGAAAAGCTCTTGAGGAGGTTCCCACTCACTGACCAGTTTGCCTCAGAAGAAGCCAGATAAATGTACCTTTTGACTGAAATAACACCAAATTTAGGCAATCAGTGGTTTAAAGCACAGATACAGGGCAAAAAAGAATTACGGAGGTAAAGTAAAAATAAGAGGCTGTGCATATAGTCAATAAATTATCTGTACTACATGAGAAAGTTCTTACCTTAAGTGAGAAAAACATAAACTACAACCAAAACCAAACATATTGTGCTTAGGTAACAGTGTGGCAGTGCAATAGTCAACAAATTGTCAGTTTTTATATGAAAAAATACTGAACTTAAAGGTTCAGTTTGTATAATATAGTGACATCTAGTGGTGATGTGTGATGTTGCAGCTGAATATCCTTTACCTCACCCTCCCCTTCCAAACATGACAGAGAACCTGTGGTAGCCTTGAGTTGTGATACAAGCTCAGAAGGTGTTTAGTTTGTCCAGTTTGTGCTACTGTAAAAAAAACATGGTGTCCTCTGTAGAGAGGAACCACTCCCGATGTAAATATAGAGTATTTCAATATAAAGGGTCCATTCTAGGGTAAAGAAAACAACAGTTTGTACAATTTAGATAAACAAACTAGTGAAAACATCACTAGGATTATTTTATGTTCAATTTCTGCCAATAGATCCCTTTCACCTAAATCGTACACACTGAACCTTTAAGTTACAAAAAGTAATAAAAATCCCTTATCTGTGGTGAAGAGGCATCTCAGAATGAAAAACATATCAAACCTAGAGGTGGATCATCTTCAACAGCAGAAATCTGAGGCTACACTTAGCACAGGCTCATTAAAAAGCATTGGCCATTAGCAGCCTGGCTATATAAGTTGAGAGCAGTATTTCCTTCACTTTTGAATATTTCATATTCTGTATAAGTGGGGACATATTTATATAATTTCATCCCAAAAAGTTTGAGTTACATTCAGAAAAAGCGACCCATATATATTATGTTTCTTATCACTTGATGCCACATTTGAGCCCCACAGATTTATCAGTTTTACCCCAGGTGGGAACCACCGCCTCAAAGTGACACAGTTAATTCCTCCAACTCAAACAAATGAAGGTCACTTTAGATTCCGCGCTAAATGAACATGATAAGAGCCGTGATAAGACTAATGAAGGGAGTGTGCTGCTGTGTGTCTCACTGTGTGTTGTCCTGCTGACGTTTATTGGGGAAGTCAGATTCATTACCTCACCTGTCCTTGAACTGGTCGCAGCCTGCATTTATTGAGGTGCCATTCTATGGGAATGAAATTGGAAATACAGTCCAAACCTAAAAAGAGCAGGCGAAAAAAAGCCGTGTGTCTTAACATCTCTGTTTCCATGGCACCCAGCAGCTTTGAACATGCCTTAATCAGGACACACGAATAAAAGTGCCCCTGGCTTTTTCTGGACTTTATTGAATTAATGTGTGTGTGAGGAGTTTGTTATGCTCGTGCCGTGGTTTCCCTTGGCTAAGATAAAATATGGTCCAAATATTGAAAATTATCCATGATGCACAGTTGATATCAAAGCCCTCTGGCAGTCAGCACTTATACATATGTTAAATAATATAGTAGGCATGAAGCAGAGACACAGGACTCGGTCTTACACCCGATGCATAGCTGTGCCAAGCACCATGCAAGTGTCCATGATAGTTTTAGGCCGACACAGTTGTCATCTTCCCATCCAGCGGCCATGATGTTTAAATAGCTAAATGAACTTGTGCCCATGATACCCATGGGGGTGAGTTCAATTAAAGCAATGTAACGTGCATTTCGTTCAGTAGTCTCAACGTCTTGGGGGGGAAAACACTGACTTTTAATTGAGTGGTCCGAGCTCAAATCTCTGAGTGAAGAGATCAGACCATTTGTTTGGTGGCCGGTGTCCTCCAAAATAATTAGGGGCCTCCCTTTTACTCTGGGATATTAAGATGTCCTGAATCTGTGGCCGATTCCGATGCCATTTTGACTGTAATGGTCTGTATTTATACTGCTTTTCTAGTCTTGATGACCACTCAAAGTGCTTTACACTATAGTTTTTGCCATCTACACATGCCTACAGTGCATCTATGTGCAGCACTTTGCCTATTACATATCAGTCAGCACAGCCGTCAGGGGCTATTTGGGGTTCAGTATCTTGCCCAAGGAAGATGCGGAATAGGAATCGAACCACCTACCTCCTGAGCCCCATGTCTCCCTAAAGCGTTTATTGTCTTGATCGGTCAGTTTGCCAGACCACACCAGTTTGCCTGCAGCAAGGATGCTCTCTATGATAGCCCAGTACAAACTGACCAGGGTTTTTGTGGACATCCCCTTATTTTTTTTGTGGAAACTATATTTTCTGATGACACAACTAGTGTTTGGCAACCAAGAAGGAGATTCTGAGGTCTAAATGCCTACAAAACGGAAAATCATTGACATAAACAGCTGGTCCAACATTTAAGCAGAGGTTTTTGTTTAGACCCCATGTGGATAGAAGCGTTGTCTCTTTCCTATAAGTGTCCTCGCTGTTAATGGTTATCAATCAAATTTCGCAATGCTGTTGTTATGATATTTGGCAACAGAATTATGCATTAACAAACAAAGACTAGGTCAACAACCCTGCCTTTCACCTATGTTAAAGGGATAGTTCACTGAAACATGTAAATTCACTCATTATCTACTCACCACAATGCCGATTGGGGGTGGATGAAGTGTTTGAGTCCACAAGACACTTCTGGAGACTCAGAAGTAAACTTTGTAGCAGCTGAATCCGAAACAATTGAAGTCAATAGTGACTTCAGACGTAATATAACAGCGGAAAAAAAGATAACATGCCTCCCCTAAAAGACCACCGGAAGTGGCTAAGCTAGCAGAATTAGCTACACAATGGTGTGTCCAAGGGTCTGTGAACGCACCTCGGAGGAAGATATCCGAGGACATTTAGGCTTAAAACACGGTGTAAATGACCTCGTTTCGAGTTGAATATAAATGTCGGGGCTTACGGACACATGGATGACACCACATGAGCAGTGTGGAGGCATGTTATGTTTTTTTCCGTCGTTTTATTAAAAGAGCCATTGGTTCAGGGGACTCGGCTCCGGTGTGAAGCAGAGACAGCCCTGCCTCACAAACTGTGTGAGGCCAAAATCCTCACACTGGGCCCGTGTGGTGGACAATGCTGCAGGTCTGGCCTTACGTTTGGGGGTCAGGTCTGTCAGGGTGGTCAGCCTCTTGCTGAGAGGCTGGAAACAGCAGCTAACACACTCTGAACTCTTATTGTGATGGACTGATTCAGTTAATGATGCTCTTCCTGATGTAAAAAATGTCTTTAGATATGATGTTTTTTTGTAAAAGGTGAATAATGTTTCTGAATACAAATGCAGTACATGGTAGGTAAAACAATGTATTATTTATCCGTTAAATTATTTATTACTTTTATATTATTATTATTGTTTTATGTTTGTAGATGTTAGGGTGGTGGTGTGTACACATATGGGATTACAGGGTGATTTATGTGTGTGAGTTTGCAGTCGATCAGGGCGCCCTGGTCGTTGTCATATATGTGGATAGTGTGGAAAAGGCGAATACGGGGGTGGCGAACGGGATCGTTGTGAACGATATGTCCGTACCTGTTCTGCTTCTCGTCACACCGACAGTAAAAATCACTTTGTCTAATGTTCCCCCGTTCATCAGAGACGAGACACTGATCAGGGAGCTGTCTAGACACGGGGAAATAGTGTCTCCGATTAAGAAAGTCTCCTCAGGATGTAAGTCTCCTATCTGAAAACATGTTGTGTCTCACAGAAGGCAGCTCCACATGATCCTCAACAACAGGAGTGAGGAGCTGAACTTAGTGTTTTAACTCAGAGTTGAAGACTTTGCTTATGTTATTTTTGTGACATCGAACAATATGAAGTGTTTCAGTTGACGTATGGAGGGACATCTCATGGGGACAGATGGGGCCCAGCAGGTGAGTCAAGTAAATGAGGGGGGACAGGACTCACTTACCTATGAGTCTGGTTCTGCTAGAGGTGTCCTTCTTCCTCCTTCAGTTATCATAACTGTCAGATTCTATGTGTTTATGTGACTTATAGACCTGGATCAAAGCAGTATAACATCATTTTTTTCATACCAGCCTTTTGAGCTTCCCACCCTGAGCGTGATGTGAATAGAAAATGGCAGCCGTGTGAATATGGTCAATGGACACATCCATACAAATGTACTCACTTAAAGCAAAATAATCAAGACTCAAGACTTCTTTATCTCATGCAGTGATGTACAATGAAAAATGAAATACCATTCCTCCTGTACCAACAGTTTACATAAACTAAAAAGAGAATAAGACTATGGGAAAAAGTTAAAAACATATAGTGCAAAACACTGAACACGTGCCCAATAAAACTCCAAAAAAATACCTTTGAGTAAGAAGTGTGAGTTTGTATTTGGTCCTGTAAATGTAGTGTAAATTTCCTGATATAATATTTTTGTCTTTGTGAACGTACATTGTTTTTGCAGAGGGGCAGTGTGATCCGACCACAGGTGGTCACTGCAGACACGTGGACACTGTTGAGCTGAGCTAAGCACTAGTGATACTGATATGATGTTTGTGATTAACTATGATTTAATAGAGTCACGGCTCTACAGGAGACACAAGTCGGATTTTTGTCTTTACACACAAACACACAGGTTGTATATTTCGGGGGGGAAGTAACAGTGTATTGTGCCCTTATTTACAATCTATTGAATTTCTTTAACTGCTCACAACATATACATTTCTTGTTGAACAAGACCAAGAATCACTGAACCGCTCATGAACACGCGCAGGAACACACACGCTTTTATTTGTGGAAAAGGAAAATCTCTTCAGTACACACACACCTCTTACCTTTGTCATCCAGCCTGAATGTGTATTGATTGGAAGCAGGGTGGTTTTGCAGCACACAAATAGAAAGCAAGGGATTGATTTTGTGCCTGTTGTTTGACAGTGCAATGTACATTAAAGACAGCTGAGAAGAGCGGAAGGCGTTCAAGTGCAAAGGGAACTTAATAGAAGTGAGATAGTATCTGTTTAAACATAAAAAAAAAAGATTCACTTATGCTGTGCAGTTGAAGAGGGAATCTGTGTCGTTTAACATCAACAGGGTGCATGGACATCATGGCCAGAGCCGTATTTAAAAAACAATACTGAGGTTGTGAGTCCCGTGTGTGAATTTCATGGGTACAAAATCATTTCTTTCTCCCAAGGTCTGGCTAGAATAATGGCTGACAAGTGGCCTGTGGTTGTACCCTTTCATCCGTTTACATACCAATTTCTTACAAATTGACTTAAGGTCTTATTTATTCATGCGAATCTTACGAGAACATGTGCGAGGAGGCAAAGAAACAAAGCCCTCCAGGGTAAAGTAAATAACACACTGTTGGAATCTGACATGTTTTGCCCCCAAAAAAAAAAAAAAACTTTATATAATGCTGTAAACAATCCAAGATCGGTGACACTGGAAGCCAAGATTCCCAAAATTCAATTTAATGCTGTGTTCCTCCTCCTCCTCTTCCCCCAAGCTGAAAGCAAGCCCAACCAAAGCTGTGATGTAAACACGTAAAAGTTACATAACAGCCTTATCTATCCTTGACAGGAGCAACACCATCCAGCCAGTTCTTATGAGGGAGAAGCTGCAAGCTATGGGGGTAGACACATCCACTGTCTCCTGGATTACTGACTATCTGACAGGCAGACCTCAGTTTGTCCGGCTGGGCAGTGCTCTGTCCGAAGTGGTTGTGAGCACTGCAGGAGCTCCGCAGGGTACTGTACTCACACCCTTTCTCTTCACTCTGTACACCTCGGACTTTCAGAGTCATGCCACTTGCAGAAGTTCTCTGATGACTCTGCAGTGGTTGGGTGTATAAGTGATGGGAGGGAGGGTGAGTACAGAGCGCTGGTGGACGGTTGTGTGGAGTGGGCCGGTAGAAATCATCTGCTTCTGAATGTGGCCAAGACGAGGCAGATGGTGATCGGCTTCAGGAGGAAAGGGACGGTTTCACAGCACACAACACCGACGCTGTGTACAAGAAAGGGATGAGCAGACTCTATTTCCTGAGGAAGCTGAGATCTTTCAACGGGTGCAGCAAGATGTTGGATGTCTGTTGTATCCAGTGCACTGTTCTTTGCTGTGGTGGGGGAGCAGCATCGGAGCCGGTGACACCAACAGACGTAACAAGCTGATTAAGAAGGCTGGCTCCGTCATTGGCTGCAAACTGAACTCTTTTGAAGTGGTGGTAGAGAGGAGGGCTCTGAACAAACTGTTATCCATCATGGACAACCACATCGAGCACCCTCTCCACCACCTAGTGGACAGACCGCTGAGCACTTTCTCCAAAAGACTGGTTCAGCTCTGCTGTCGCAAGGACAGATACAGGAAGTCTTTCCTGCCCACAGCAATAAGACTGTACAATTCTCAACTCTTATAGTTTCTATCCACACTAAAACTCTCAGATTATTTTTCCTGCAATAACTGTGAATACATTTTTTGAAAATGTTATATTCATATTCATTTTTACTGCATCTTGCATAATGTATTTATTTATTTTAGTCATGTTTCGAACAAATACTGCAAATTTTGCCCGATTGTCTTTTTCGTTGTATCTTGTATTTAGCCTTTTGTTCTTTGCTCTATGTGAAAATGCCCTTGACATGCTGTTGTGATACAATACTTTCCCAAATTAGGATCAATAAAGTACATCTATATATATATTTATCTTCCATAGCAATATCCAGCATGCAAAAGTCAAGTAAAGTCAAAGTATATTTATATAGCGCGTTTAAAACAACCATCATCGACCAAAGTACTGAGTAAACTTAAAACTAAATTAAAAGAATATAAATATACACATAAAAAACAGAATAAATGAAAATATAAGCAATAAAACATTTAACATCATACTAAATTAAGTTAAAATATCGTACATAAACAGATTAAACCAAGCTCTCAGACTCAACTTGAATTAAAAGCCAGAACGAAGAAATATATTTTGTGCGATGATTTAAACGTTTCTAGGGTCTGAACAAAAAGGGAGTGGTATCACTTTGAAGCTGTTTTCAGACCTGAACTCTGGACAATCCACACATTTGGGCCGGCTGCTCATTCACTTGAGGTGATGTAATCATGTATGTTGCTGAATTGCATCGTGGTTCCGTGGCCTCTCTTTGCTTGTGTTGTGTGGCAGACGTTAAGAAAAGCTCAAGCGACAGCGCTAATACCAATCAAATTTTTGTCATTGGCACTTGCCATTAAAATCACGTTAATGTTAGCTCCTGTTTGACACCAAAAGGTGCCTGGAGAGGAGGCGGAGGCAGTTGGTTAACCTGGTGTGTGTTCACGTTAGCATGAAAGCCAGGAACGGCTGGTTAGAGAACGCAAAAGCAGAACACGGAGACTGAGTCAGGATAGTTGTAGGTTAACAGTATTTATTAAAACGTGCAAACGTCAGGTGGAGATTGTTGAGAAGATGTTAGAGCTGGTTGCATCTGACAGTGTCCCAAGCGGGATACTGTGATTGGTTGTTGTTATCACGGCAGCACCACGCATCACAAGTCTGAAAGCAACATGTATCTGTGACTGGTCAGGTATTACCCACTTAGGCCAGTTATTACATTTTATTAAAATTCAATGTAGGCACTTACGTGTGAATTCTAGAGTCTAGTGATAGATTCTTCTATTTGCATGAACACAGTAGCTAAAGGACACTGTAGTCCATAGAATGGCACTCAGTAGAGCACATACCTCTGCCAAGGCCCCTTAAATTCAATCAAGCCACACCAAATTGCACAGAGTGAGTGAATGAACAGGCCTTTTTGTTTTTTATCAAGATTCATCGATTGGTCCCTGGGAAATCCTTGAAAATGTCAAGGCTCTATCTTGCAATGTCGAAGAAAGTGAAAAAAAGCATCCACCCAATTCCGTGTAAATCGGAACAAATCTGAAAATCGAACAAAGAGACAAAAAAAACCAAACATGAGCCCCTTGGTGGAGGTAATGAAGATCCTTAATTTAATCTGCATTTAAATGTGTCGTATTTTAAGATTCTTATTTTGATCTCATGTCAGGTTATTTTTGTTTAGTTGTTTGATGAACCACTTGTTGTTTCTGTTTTGCTTTTCTCTGTTGATGAGAACATTAATAGAGCAGGTATCGCTGCCGGAATGATTTTGCACTGGGTAATCAAAGTGAGATAAAATAGATTTGAAAAGATTGCTTTGAAGACAATATCTGTGAACGGATTATTGATTCGCCCTAAGCCCCAACATAAATCTGTCAGCAGTATTTCTATCAAATGCGTGGTGTAACAGATTATAGCTCTGGCAGCCTTGACACCAGTCCAACCAGCTGATGGAGTTCCTGCTGAGGGAAGATACAGATACAAATGTGTTTGACATTTCGGCAGCTATCGATTACAGATTGTGAGAGCGGGCCAGGAAATAGAGTCTTGGCGAGGGGTCTGGTGTGAGAGGTGGAGGTGAGGCCTCCTCCATGTGGGGGCGGGTAGGGTGGGGGTGGCACATGGTGTCAGAGGCTGTACCCGCTCAATGTGGGCTGCTTGTACATTCACACGGCCCTTAGTCTAGTGCAGGCTGCCAGCTGCACACAACACATAAAATATACATGGGCCTAATAAGTTGTTTTAACCATCACTCAGTAGGGCGCATATACCCCCATGAATTCAGCACCAAATCTGACAAGTTGATTTAGACATAAATCTAAAACTATCGAAGATTCATATTAAACTGTTGATTCCTTACTGAATCCTCTAGCCCTATGCATGTCTTTATTAAGATCAGCATTAACTTGCACAAAGTCATAGACGTTTACCCCCTTGATATGACTTAAGATCTATGCATAACCCCCCGGGAAATCTGTCAAAAAACGAAAATCTTGCAATGTCAAAGAAAGTGCTGAAAAATGTCATGGGTTCTGTCTGGTCCCATTCTTCAAGTTTTGTGGCACTCTGTTCTGTAGTTAGTGTGCGATTCTGCTGACAGGAACAGACAGGGGTCCAAACATAACCTCCTTGGTGGAGGTAAAACTCGGCCCTGATTTGAGGATCCCCATTTTTTTTCTTCCAGTGGATACCAGCACTTATCAATCCTTGCTATACTGCAGAGGATGCGCCTATCTTACTGCCAATGCCAGTAGCGTTAAGAATCATTCAGACTGTGAACCAGTGTTGACAGCTTGAAATCCTTGGAAATGGGTGAAGTTTGCAATCTTGGTACTTTTTAATCCCCTTAGTTTACCAACACTAATGATGTACAATGATGTTTTTCTTCAGTTCATGAGGCTTCAGTCAACAGGTTGTATGATATTTGGACTTTATGAATATAAAAGGCTGCCTATTGTAAAGCACATGAAATGCCAACAATGTGAATGGACGACCTCGTGTTGGACTAATGGCGCTCCCTGCTGACTTTTTCTTCTCAGGGAAATTGTTCACAAAGTGAGGTTATAGATTAGATAGCAGCGCAATAAAACATCTTATGAATCACATTGTTATTCAATGAACATGACATCCTCTAAGGGAACATGTAGAAATACAGAAGTTAAGGACCATGTTTTTACTCATGCTGCATCTATAAATAAAACCAACCCACATAATAATTCATCACACCAGCAACTATAATTTGTTTGAGGACAACTGTTAAGCTGCACATTAATAAAACAGAGGGACAGGCCCTGTGCACAGACTCATTACACTATGTGTGTTGACAGTACAAGCTCACTAATGGATCTGATACCCAATCTGATTTATTACTCTACAACAATTTGTAAAGCAGCGATGTAACCACATACACTGAACAATGGAAGTGTGTAACACATATAATGATAATATATATCAGGAAACTTTTGCATTTAACAAACAAAACAGTTGATTACTACCAGCACTTTTTCTATGAGAACGACACAGCCGTCAAGGGCAATGTGGGGTTCAGTGTCTTGTCCAAGGACACTTCAGCATGCTGGAGACTGGGATCGACCCGCTCTACCCCTACCCCCCTAAGTGGCTGTTCAATTAGCATCTGAGGCAGGCAGAGACACAGAGCCCATGCCCAGACCTGCCAAACCAATAAGTGCGTTCGACTTGATGCGGCGCTGTGCAGGGCTGACTTAACGTGATGCATGCTGGTCCTAAAGCAATGCATGAATTAGGAACTTAGAAATTGTGTCTGACTTCTTCATGTGACCTGACAACTTTGTGGGAGCGAGCCGGCTGCAGTCAGAAAATTTAAAAACATTAAACAACAAAGCTGACTGAGAACTTCCTTTCAGCTGAAAATAAGAACTGTAGTTTATAGTGAACATTTCAGAAAGATATGAAAATGCACATGAAATAACATGACAGAAACAAAGAGAAACCAACAGATATGCACTGCCAGTGGCTATATATTAAGTGAATATGATATATTCACACAATAGTATATGATAGTTTTAATTCTGAGGTAAGAGGTGGATATTGTTCTTGTGTTGGATATTTTTCAGGTACAAAAAGAGGGACACACGAGGATTTCCTTAACATCCGTTTAATCTGCAACGAGAAAAAACAAATGCCGCAAGATCGACAGTTGTTTTCGACTCACTGACGCTACGAGAAGTAAAGAGTGTCCGACTTGACGTCCGTGTTTTTTTACTTCACCCCTGCAGAGGATCAAGTCAGACCAAGTGAAAGTCGAACACACCTATTGACAAACACAGCACACACACACACACACACACACACACACACACACACACACACTCTAGACACGCCAAGCCAAGCCAATCAGAGCTCATTTATACTCGCACACACTTAAACAGCGGAGGGAGGGGCGGCCAAGGTGCAGACTATGACAGAAACCTGTCCACCAAAGTGTGGTCCTTGCATCCTTTTAGCCCCACAGACATATACCAATTTACGTATAAGTTAATATCCAAGCAGTTACTATCTCACAAAATTATTTCACTTAGAAAAAAACAAATTGAAAATGAAGTTAGGGGACATTGAATATGTAGAATATTAGCTGAGGAACCTTAATCATAATTACTGACACACCCATTTGTCAACTGAGATGGTTTAAAAGCGTTACGCATAAATTTCTTAACCAGGAATTATTACCTTGCACTGTGTTGAACCACACAATGTTTGACTACCAGTCTCCGACCACATTCTGTTCTGTCACGCCCGAGCTGGATGCATTAGCAGCACGTGTGCACGGGGGAATGTCTTTTCATTTCACCACCCATCAGATTAGAGCAGCCACACTGCCCGCGTGTCAGCCGCGCTGCTCTTCTAGATAGTCGGGGTCTCGCCTGTTTTCTCTGTGTGGTGGGGGGGGGGGGTTCACAGCAAAACAGACAGTGACAATGATCTTTCACCACATTGATGTCTCACCACACGTCTTCCTGTTGAACATATAACAAAGAAATAATATATAAATATATAAAAGCTTAGACATGAATTTATCTCTTTGAGTAGTGACTTTTTAGAGACTGAAATAAGACCCTTTTTTTTGCCCTTACGTCTTTGGTGTGTGTGTGTATATGTTTAAAATTATTAATACAAATTATACTTGGTCTCACGAACAGTATCATGATCTCACACACACACCAGCTTTGTCCAGCTTCAGAGGATTTTACTACAGAAATTTTGAGAAAATTAAAGCTACTTTTCCATCATGTCATTCATAAATTGCCCGTAAAACGTCCTTCAGAAGTGACATCGAATTTACACCTCACACTTGTTAATGCTGACCCCCACTGTCTGCATGTCGAGTTTCAAGAGATTTTACTGTCGAGAATCGGAGAAAATTCAAGGGAAAGTCGGCTCACTTTTCATCATGGCACTCATAACTTGCTCCTAATAAATATTATTTTAAAAAAACATGCTCAAGAGTTGACAAAGAACTTCACCTCACTCTTTTACGTGGTGACCCCCACTGTCTGAATTTCAAGAGATTTTACTTAAGAAATTTTGAAAAGATTAAGGTAAAATCGGCTTATTTTGTCATTATGGCATTCATATCTTGCTCCTATTAAATGAAAAAAAAATGTAATCTTCAGAGGTGACAAAGAATTTACATGTCCATTGACACCCTGAACAGCAATGGGTGGCCCGAGGGCAGGGTAGACCAGGGGAGCTATTCAGGAGGTCAACCTGGAGACAGAGAAGTTGGGAGCCACCGCACGCCGGGTATCTCCGGAGGACAGGTGGGTGGGCGGTGGACCGCCAACATGGACCCAGGAGCACCAGCAGGCATCGGCCTCCCTGCTGACGAGGAACCAGGGACAGGAACAAACGTCTGCCTCCCTGGTGACGAGTTCTCAGTATTCTTTACATGAGTCAGTACTCATTGGTCAGATTACACTCATCTTCAAAATTAGCTTTTATCTTGACCCCAACTACACGCCTGTAAAGTTTCCTAACTATATCTTGCATGGTTTTTTGATGCTATCACAGTGGAAAGAATTTGTTTTCCTCTGCTTTAAATCATTGATATTGTAGGTCTGAAATGATGTGAAAAAAATACTAATACTGTGTCAAGAATCTTTCATTTACACACAAAAGCTAAACCATATTTACCAGATCTAACAGCTGCATGCTATCACTTGTGCACATATTGCTTCTACTCATGTATATATATATATACAAACTGGTGGTGGTCAGCTGCAGAAATAATAACTGAGGCTGTTTTCAAAAGTGCAAAGGGAAGATCTACCAATTATTTGTATGTACACAGCAACTCCGGAGTAACTACGTCTTCAAAACAACTTTGTACTGTTGTGGACAGAGCAGGAACTGGACCCCAAAGCACGACTCAGACTACTGAGTGGATACATGTTCAATGAGAAGTATTCTCAAAGAAAGTTTAGGGTGATTGATGATCAGGAGTCTCTGGCGTGATCGCCGTGCTTGGCGTAGAGTGGCAGCCGGCTGGCAATGAGTGCAGCGGCGTTGTCGGTGATAAAGCCGGGAGGGTTTCCACAGAGATCACAGGGATTTCCACAGGGATCATCCACAGGATCACTTCCACAGGGATCCACTTCCACAGGGATCCACTTCCAGGGTGATCAGCTGGATTCAGGCAGGCAGGATGCAGGCAGGGCTAACAGGCAGGCAAACTAACCAGCGGAATGATTACACCTGAATGTGTCCAACAATGGGCAGCGAGTCTACACGTCTGCCTCTGTAATAAACACAGCAAATATGCATAGAAGAAGGGTTGGATTCAATATTTATACAACTTGAGAAATAGCCGATAGTCATTCATCAGCTCACTGAGCAAAGGTAACCTCTGCCCTATTTTACTTTATCTGCATGAACCAAAATGTAGACAGGAATCTTTTCATCTTAACAGAAATAGACAGCTTCATAATATCAGGGCCTTGAAAGAGGGGGACTGGATAGAGAGACAAGAGGTGGGGGGGGGGCTGCTTCCTTAAGTGATGACTTACTGCAGTAAACTCTCCAAGGAAGCAGGTTCTCTCCAAAAAGCGCCTGGAGCGACGTATCAGACTAATCATTTACAGCTGAATAGAGGCATAACTGGTCATTTGCAAAATCGTTTTTAATTATTGAAACACGATTTCCCACCCAAAAGAGTTAAGATCAGCTGTTTGAAAACAAGAGTGAAATCCAATTTTTTTTCTCCAGTCCACTGGGGGAGGGAGGTTAAGCGGAGACAAAGGCTTTGTTATTAAAAGTGGAGCTGGCCTCATCTCTGCACAGGCTGAACTCTGGGATGGCAGGGACAGGGACTGTTATGGTCTTGTTGTCATTTGACATGCGAAAACTCGCTCAGGGGGAAATTGGGTTGAGGAGACCTATGCTTCGTGGTCTCGTCCATTAGTGAGGTTTTTGTTATAGTGGGTTTAGTGTTGCAACAACCAACTTAAAGTTCAGGTTTGCATATAGTGTTTACCACAAGTCGTGCTTTAAAAGAGAAATATATAAAGTTCTATTCCCAGCGAGCTCAAATTTTCTCTAAACACTATAAATTAGTGGGTTTTATTAGTTATGAACTATGTTAGTATGTTTTATCACTATTATAATAGTGTTTTCATACCCTATAAATGAATGACTGATGCCACAACTGTTGCTGGTTAGTTACAGACAAAAATGATTCAAAATAGTAAAGTGAGACTCTAAAGAAGTCTCATCTGCAATAGAATTTGAAGTTATAGTTTTTATTGCCTTTGACTCGGGCCACATGTTTCTGTCCAAGCATTTGCCGAATACGAGACAGAAGCAACCAAGCCCGAGCCAAAGCCGACAGGAGATTTGTGCCAGATGCTTTGGAAGAGCATTGTGAAGGAGCGCTGCCAGTGTAACATCCATGGAGTGTTGGTGTAATGCTTAATGTGCTTGGATGTGTCCATTAGCAGCCATTTCAGATTGCACGAATGTGGCCACCTCTTCTGGACTTGGGTTGTTTCTTTTTCCAAAGAGACAGAAATTGCATATGATATATTCTTAAAAATAAACTCTAGTCTTAATATGCAATATAAAAAAGTTAGTTGGACTTTATTCTCAACATTTAGACTTTATTCTTAAAATGCGAAATAAAATATAAATGATTAATGTCCTCTTTTTTTATTTAATTTTTTTTTTTTTTATCATTTGTTTATTTACTTTAATACTCCTCCATACAACACAGTTAATCTGATGCACCAAGTCTATGATACCTCACGAACCCAGTTGTTGTAAACTTGATCAACTGTTTACCCTGATGTGTGGGCACTATGTAAATGGAATGTAAGAAGGAATTGCCTTATCAAGGCTAATGGGAGATATTTTATGGCCATGCCATATACTTTATTCCCAGAGACTAAAGAAAACATGTGTGGGGAAGCTGAACGGTCTGATCAGTCTGGCCCTGTCAGACCTGGTATTAAAATGTGTCCACAGCTCTAATATTCATATTCACGGCAGCATTTGAGATATGATCAAATATTTGAGATGGTCTGGGACACGTGGCCACATTCTCTCAACAGAGTGAATGCAAACGTGTCCTCTGCCACATTTGAAGTCAAGTTTCATAATAAACCTAAAGAATTTGAACACTGATCTATTTCACACACAATGTTTTATTTGAGGCCATAATATCAACATCAACTGCCACACACATTTTAGAACAGCTATGCACACCACATTGATTAACTCAGTCTCAACTTGCCCTTCTCATCTGTCTCTCTCTCTCAAACACACGTGCACACACATGCACACGCACGCACACACACACACACACACACACACACACACACAAATGGACAACGGACCATCCTTACAGTCAGATTGGCTAAAAACAACATAATTTAGTCTTTAGTCTGGAGTCGGATGTGGCGACACATTCTAATGCCAGATGTGCACTGACGTACTTCGAGCTGTGTACTTGTATTCTGATGTTAATACCAGACGCGAACAGGGTCACTGATTAGCAGTCCGATTAATTTGATTTGAATATTGACTTGGACGAGAGCTGCTGTGGCTGCTGGAGAAGCAAAAGAGGGTCAGGAAGGAATAGCGACTAATGAAGAAAGAGACGTGGGAGGCGAGGAGGAGGACAGCAGCCAACGTGCTGCTGTGGGAGAGCAGTTATTTGTCACCGAGTGCTTCATTCCACTCGAACAGGACTCATCTCTGATTAATATTTGACTTCTCTCAAAGGAAGAAACATGAAAGGATTCTAATTATCAGTAAGGTGTGAAATGTCTTTCCTCACTCCACGAGCACTCACTGAAAGTACACACACACAAATACTGTATTCCTCCTCCGTCTTCCTCACTGCAAATTAAAGATCCACGACAACTGGCATAATTAAAACCATATTCCAATTTGGACTAAAACAGCTCTCTACTCTTTTAAACAAATGGTTTAAATACTATGAAAAATAATATTTGGCTAGTCTGTAACCTATATTAGTATGAGTTCTCAACCAATTCCTTCCATGGAACTATTCTGCCATCTAGTGACCATGTCAAATGAAGCATTGTTCATCTCATATCGTGTTTCCGCGATGTACATTTTGTGACGGCTTCAGCTGCCATAGTAAAATAGGGCAGTACAATTATGGGCTGTGAACAAGCCCCGCTGTCCCATCACCAAAGTGAAGCAGTACAACGCTTAAGCAGCAAAATCCTAGACGACCACAGCCAATTAACCCCGGAATCACCACTTCCAGCTCCTGACCTCAGACAAAGGTACAGAGTCCCCAGTGCAAAGAAAAACATGAAGTACTACAGGAAATAACTTGTCCCTATTGACATAAAATATCTTAAGCAGTAAAAGACAGTCACTCCTTGTGAATTCAATTTCATTAAATTCTGTTGTTGTGTTTCATGAAAGTGTATTTTATGTAAACGTTTCTTTGGATGTGACATGCTGTGTACCTTTTATAGAAATTTTTGCTCATGTAAGCAAAGACGAATTTCGGCCTTAACGAATATTTCTATTTCTGCGTCAGGTGAAGGGCATACACCCTGTTCCCTTATACTGTGCTCCAGTATTGTGTGTATGTGTGTGTGTGTGTGCAGTTGAGACTGCTGAGCAAATGTTAAATGGTCTCTCTGCCAAACTCTTTCTGGCAAGTCAACTTTTGAAAGCTACTTTGCTAATCTTACTGACATAGAGCTAACATGAGCTCTATTAGTATACAGAATGCAACGTCAGTGGAGAAGTGAGAAATAATGAGGGTTTTTTTCAAATCCTTAGATGAATACAAATTAACTGTTCTATTGAATCTCATCTGTATCAATGTATTTCTTTGCATAGATCAGAAAAGATGCCTTACCTTTGATGGCACTCAAGACCAAAATACTGTTAGGTTTTAAAAAGAGGTCAAGCAGTTGAGCAAGAGGACGGGAATTTGGACATTTTCTGTATAATCAAGACATGTTGTAATTTGTGTGGTCCTGACCAGCCCAGCTCTGAGTATTATTTGGTACACACTCCCTGTAGCAAATGTATAATATACTTTTTTGTACTGTTTGAAATAACAGAATCATTATTTACACCGAAAGCCTGACTTGGATCATATGTAATATGCAAATATTGTCTGTGTAGCAGTAGATGTCATTTTCAAATAGTTTTTCCTGCTGTGTATCACTTTCACTCTATGAATCCAAACAGCGTGGGCCGGATTAAGTACATCTCGATTGGCAGGTGTTCAGCTCATCAGTCGTTTGTAAACTCACCTTTCCTGACATGCGCTGTCACTTAGTCTGCTCCTCCTGGCTTTTCTTTCAGCTCTTTTCTGCATTCCATCAATACACCGCAGTTTGTAGATCATTACGCAAAACAGTTGAGATTCAGAGATCAAACTGCTCAACACATTCATGTAAAAATAAAGATACATAAAATGTATAAAATAAATAACAGATTTGTTGATATTAGACCTGGTTTAACATAACCATTGAGTATTAAATAATTTATACAGGAAAAATAAATCCATACTTCCCCCCTCCTGGAACATCCCACCTGAGAGAGTTGGTGCGTTCCACTTGATGCGGAGCTGTGCAGCGCTGACTTAATGGGATTCATGCTGGTTAGAATTTTTATCTGACTTCATCCAGCGCTGCTAAATGTCACCGGGTCACGTGACCTTAAAACATCGCAGGAGCGAGCCGGTTGCAATCAGACTGTGCAGTTGTTGTCCTCCAGCTGCAGGCCCTTGGGGCCGCCACTGTGACGTCACAACTCTGCTCTGATTGGCTGATGGCTTCAGTGACTAGCATGACTTGTCTTATGTTTATATTCTAAGAATTTGGTTGTTTAGTTGTTGTTTACTTGTTTTCTGGTCAGTATATCCATAAATGTAAGGTGTTAAAAGCTAAACCCTCTTTTTGTACCTAAAGAATTTCCAACACAGGAACAATATCCACCTCTTACCTCGGAATTACAATTTTATATATTATTTGTAATTATATATACATATGATTGCGTGAATATATAATATTCACTTAATATATAACCACTGGCAGTGCATAACTGTTGGTTTCTCTTTGTTTCTGTTGTTATTTCATGTGTGCCTTATTTTGGATTTCTTATGTGCTGATTAATAAAGAATAAAAAGGTCTTCCCATCCACTGGGTCTGACTGTTCTTCCTGACTGCTCCACCGATCTCCTTTGCTGAAATCAAATAGATACATGTTTTACGGTAAGCGTTAGGCAAGTACGGTTACGGTAAAGGAGAGACAGAGATATCAAAGACAAAATGGCTCATTCAGAGGAAACTGTGGCAGACACGTGGCTGCCGTGTTTCTTTGTTAGGGCCATATCTTGTAGGAAAGGTACCATTTTAAAAGAGAGGTTAGTTACATGTAAACTGTTGACACGTAGACTGCTAGACTGCGTTCTATAAAACCTCATAACTCCAACTTAACCTAACCATAAAAAGACAATACAGGAAATCTCACGTCCATCGAACCAAATCCTTACAATACACTGACACAGTGTAAACAGTCCTTTCCTTATTTGTGCCGTGCTATGTCATGCTTGGTCCAGTTACATTACCAAGTCCATGTAGCAAGAGGATGATGCCTTCTGATGAGCTGTTTTGTCGGTCCAGTGAGCTGCAGGCCTATCTGACTGCGTAGCATCTGTGTTGTTGGAGAGATCACTGTTTGCTCCTTCATCTCCTCACAGAGTTAGCTGCTGTTTCGTGGCGTTGTTTTCATGTGAAAACAGCTGACAGACGCTGGGTCACGATTGCACTAAATTAGTTAAAGCCCCTTCGAGGAACATTAATTCTTCGTTGATTTTAGCGCCCCTGTGGACAAAAGCGGTAGCGTCTCCACTGTCGCGAAAACATTGGTCTGACCAGCATGTGCTTTTGTTTTGGAAGGAGTGAAAAAAAGAGACGCACAGCTGTTTGCAGGATGCATAGCAATGAGGTAATGTATCTTTTGCTGCTGTAGTTTTGTTTTAGTACAGCTTATACACTAACCCTAACCGTCTAATATCCCTGGTGGTCCGACCTGACCAGACATTGGAAATATTTTATTGCAAAAGCCAATTTTCTCCCTGGTTGTCTTCTTTGCTGTTGTAGGTCATAAAGAGCCAGCAATATTAAAATGCAGATGTTTCATAACCAGATACAAATTCCTTGTAGTACGTTTAACTTCTAGGCAGCAGGCTCTTGGAGGGTGTGGAGAGAGAGACTTGCAGTAGTTTGGTCCGAGCAGGCCGGCGTGGAGGTCAGGGAGCAGCAGCAAAGAGATTGGCAGCACACAGGGCGTCGAGAGAGGGAGAGCTGGTGCCTGCACTATGACGCAGGTTCAACAAATTAAGGAAATGACCTGGCCTCACCAAACATTGCAAACACAATCAGGCTAGGTCACACACCAGTGCTCATCAACTTACCAAGGAAACCCATGGTTTTCATGAGCTAGACATGATGGTGCTGACATAAGAAGGGTGGTGTTTACTGCATACGACTAATTGCCACTTCACTGGAAGCAGAGATGTATATTTCACCAACTAATAGCAAATTATACTGTCAGAAAAATACAAGGAACGCAAACACATAAAACAGGCTACAAGCGACACTTGTTGCAGCTGCCAATTACAGGAAGTACCGCTGTCACAAAACTGCAGAGAGTGGGTGAATGTATGAATTATTAAGCATGTAAAATCACTGCCACATTACTAGAAAAAAAAATGTATCTGACTATAATCATATTTGTTGCTTGGGAGCAAATAAAGAAATACAAACTAATTAAAATCAGAAAGTAGGGCTCATACTTCCATATTGCAAGATATGGATGTAAGAGCCCATAACAATGCTTCCTTGCTTTGATCAGGCTGTGAAGGATGATGTGGGTTGACAAGAGCACATGCAATGGCTTTAATATTGCTGCAGCTAACAGGGGGAAAATAAACTGAAGAAGAGAGGAGGGGGCCCTTCTGCCTCCTACAAAGAAGTACACTCCTTCTGAGGAGCTGGCTTTCGACAGTAATGAGGGTCGCTCCTTAATAGACCGGGTGGAAGGGGGTGTCACATCAGACCCTCGTGGAAGTGGCTGCTCCCAACAGGCCACATTTGTACCGTGAATATGTCAGTGAGTCGGTGTTAAGACTCATCCATGCTGCCCTCACTGGATGGCTGTGGCTCAGGAGGTAAAGCAGGTCGTCCCCTAACCAGAACGTCGGCGGTTTGATCTCCCATCCTGTGGGCTGAAGTGTCCTTGGGCAAGATCCTGAACTCCAAATTGCCACTGAAGGCTGTGCCAGCAGTGTGTGAGATAGAGAAAGTGCTACACATGCATAGATGCACTGTGTGGATGGGTGAAGGGAAAACTGAACTGTAAAGTGCTTTGAGTGGTCATCAAGACTAGAAAAACACCATAGAAATGCATTCAATTACGAACACAAAGCAACCACATGTCCTTTACATGGTTGCTAAGCAATACATCTAGTAGACAGCTGCAAAGACGAGAGTTTCTGTCAACAACAAACATGTTGATGGTGGAGGAGGTCGTGATAATGTCCCTCTTAAGAGCGGTTTGTCTCTGTGCTGCAGGCGGAGTAACATCTTCAAGAGACCTGTGTTTTCTTAACAACCCACAGTCTATGCTCAATAAGTTTCACCACTGTTGAAAGGTCTTTCTCGTGTCTTATGGTCATCTCGCTGGGAGTGCAATGCCCCCCTCCATGATTTCTGGCAGCACTGCTATTTTTCGACGTCCAGAAATACGGACAAAATGAACGCAGGTTATGCTATCTTAACGTTAAGCATAAATGAAACTGGGTTGTTAATAAACACAATTGTATAATATGCTCATTATTGTGGAAACGAGTGATGACCCCCCCCTCCTCTCCTCTCCCTACTGTCTGGCCTGGTTGAGGTTTTACTTTCTCAGAAAGTGGCAGCAGAGTAGAGGTCATCGACGACACAATGTCCGCTTGGTTGATGGTCTGTTGCGTTTACTGAACTGACCGAGGTTTGCCTCTCTCACTTTCAGCTCCTACATGTGCTCCTGGATTTGTTTGTGTGTGTTTTGCCATTTGTTGCAGCATGAACATGTTTTTTTAGTTCACTCATCCAGGCACTTCTCACATCACCGATTTTGTCACTCCTCTTTGCTTGTTGTTGTTTTTTTATTAAATAAACCATCTCATCTACTTTTGACTGACAACCTTTTGTATGTTTGCCCTCCTTTTTTTTGCCTGAACATTGAGCCAGATCCTGACACTATTTACTTTTCCACGTTGGTGCTTGGTGCTGCCACTACCCACCAACACTGTTGCACACAGAGGTAGAAGTGAAAATAGCCTTTCATTTCACACCTTCGTGCCATCTATGGTGGCTGTTGATGGATTTAGACAATTAACATGTCTAATTTTCTCAGTTGGAGGCTCCTGATGACTAGACAGTGTCTGTATGCTCAAAGAGAACCATGGGGCTGCACTTGAATCATTTGTTATCAATTTTCTTTTCTATTTGCCAATTTTGCCAAGGACGTTGAGGGTGTGGACACTTTGTTCTCATAAATTCTTCAAGTGTTCTCTATCCTGAAATGAAACAGTTACTTCCACTGTTATTTTTTTGAGGAAGAGGGAAGTTTTCCTCCCCTTGTGCATGTAGATTCCACTTCTGGGCCGAGAGGTTCAAAAGTGGTAATAAATGAACCTTGACGTAAACATGGCAGTTCATACTCCATTTGCCACTTTCTCCAGTTGTGCCTTGCAAAGTGACAAGGCTTACATGTAAAGCAGCTGCATTATTTGTTTCAGGTCAGAGTGAGGTCTCTCCTCTTAGGTAACCTTTTATTTCCAGACATTGGAAACAACTACACTAAAAGTGAAAAGGAAAGGCCTCAGATTCTTAGGTAAAAATGTAAATAAAGGGCATCTCAAGAAAAACATAACATGCATCTGTTTTTTAGGTAATAAATTGCTGTGTGATGGCCTCTCTCATAGCCTTGCCAAGGGAGTGGCAGGTGTCAGGGTGGTCCAGGGTGATGCGTTCCAGGAGAGGCCATCTCCTTCCTTTATAGTTGCAATATTGTGGAGCTCATGCAAATATAATTCTGTAAGCACTATCTGGGGATTGCCCACGCAGCCCATGTGGGCAAGCTAACCAGGCCTTTGTCCAGATGCCATTTCTTTTTTTAACCCTGGTTTTACTAAAGGCAACACTGATTCTAGTCCCATCACACTGATCACCCCTTAATGGGCAGCTGTGGCGGTAGTAATTCCCCCTAATGGCAGTGCTGTGTGTGTGTGTGTGTGTGTGTGTGTGTGTGTGTGTGTGTGTGTGAATAGGTGAATGTGATTTGTACTGGAAAATACTTTCAGTGGTCTATAAGACTAGAAAAGCACAATACAAACACACTGCATTCACCCTAAAGATGAAAAGGAATGCTGCCATCACAAAATGCAGCTTCAACAACACACCAGATAAAGTATAGTCGGCCTACTCTGCTGAAATCTATGGCCCTGTCATGATTCTGCCCCATCATGAACTTTTTTGGACTGGAGTTTATGTTATGGACTTTTGATTTGTCTTCCGACCTTTGTGTTGGACTCAGTTTTGACAGTTTGAAGTGTGGTCTTACCACCTTTTTGTGTTGAGACTTTGGCTTTGTATTCTTAGATTCATATCTCTGTTATACTTTGAAGCCTCTTTGCTCTCCATCTCTTACTTTACTTCCCGCCTTTGCCTGTTTTTTTCACTCCTGTGACTGCACCTGCCATGATGTGTCACAACTGAGTTTAATTATCTCTGCCTCTTTTTGTGTATGTAGTCTGTGTGCTCCACACTCGCTTGTCAGTTAATGTCCCTTGATTACCCCTTTTAACTTTTTAATTATTGCTGGTTTGATCGCACCTCTTGAATTTGTCTAGTTTTTCAGTTGTTGCTCCCTACAGCTCTCATTTGTGTCCCTGTGAGTTCTGTAGTTTTTGAGTACGGGCCTGCCTTGGTGTTTGGTCTTTCCTTTGGGTCCATCAGAAACACAGAAAAATGAAAGGCACAGTGCCGGCTTCTTGAAGACATGACCTGAGCCAGGTTCCTTTGCCTCAATAATGTTGAGTTTGTAGCATTACAGGTCATCTGCAAAGCTTAACAATACCTCCACAAGCTAATGAGACACATTAGGATCAAATGCAGACGATCACAAGGGCGGGAAACAGGACAAAGGCAGGAAATAATTCAAAAGACACACAGTGAGTGAACATTTGCAAACAATGCAAATGTCCATAAACTAAGAAGTCCATAAAACAGAAAATCAGTCTCTAAATGGTTCATTGTTCCAGGGGCAGAATCAACAGAATCAAATTCCTGCTGGTAAGAGCTCATTGCATTTGTATCGGGATGGCACGGTCGGGTTAGTTTTTAATACTGGACCCAGTTCACAGCGCATAGATCCCAGAGCATTTTTCTAGGGAATCTAAATCGGCTGATTAGCCAATCATCATCATCATCATGGGCCAGGAGATCTGCATGGTCACTACACACCCATATCCTCCTAATTCGCCCATTTGCAAAGTCCTCCAGCTGTGCCAGTGCATTTTAATCCAACATTACGCGTGACTCTCATGCGGTTTTTAAAAGGTTAACAGCAATCACACAGAATCACCACACCTTGCTCAAATTAATCAAGACAATCAGTGGTATCCAAACCTCCACCCTTGGAAGTAAGAGCCCATAACAATGCTTCCTTGCTTTGATCAGGCTGTGAAGGATGATGTGGGTTGACAAGAGCACATGCAATGGCTTTAATATTGCTTCCCAAGTTGTTTTATATCTGTTACAATTGAAGGGTGCTTATGGAACAGTTATATCGCACAAGCACAAATAACACGACTGGTTACATTTTTTATGAAGGAGTGGATCTCTAATCTGGCTTCAATTCACCACCTCAAGTCTGCATCGTCACTTTCCCGTCTACTAAATGTCTGCACACATGAGGCACAGTAAGCGTACAAGTGTGCACATTCTCCCGTAAAGTTTTCGTATCACAGATCTTATAGTTTGTGTGAGAGGTGACTTACAAATCTTTCAGATCATGTGCACATGCAACGGTTATAAATAAGGTCCCAGACCATGTTTTCAGACAAATTTATACATAAATGCCGGTAATTTCAAAGGGTTAACTTAGTTTTACTGACTAAGTGTGAGTAACAAATGCAAATGTGAGTGGCAGTGTCTAAAATAACACTCTGGACGTTTTGGGGTTTGAAAACGCTCTATAAATGTAACAAACATTTTAAAGGAAAATGTCCTGCTGATGTAGTTCAATGGCTCACCTTTGTTTTTGGAACAAAGAAAGAAGCATGTTGTCTCAACCTCCTTTGAGTAAGCTATAGGCCCTGCAAAGTCACTTAGTGGAAAGAAAAGTGCTAAAAGTTAAGATTTCCACTCATTAAATTACAGTTACAGATAAAAGCAACCATAGAGGGCCATGTGTAGCCTGCAGACTGGAGGTCCACATTCAAGTTGCCCCTTGTTGCATCATTGTTGCTTCTGAGCTCTCATCAGACACTAATCCATAGATCAATAGAGTGTGAGGAGCCTGCTAATTAGACCAATCCAGTATTTGAAGTAGAGTAAAAACGATGAGAACAGTGTGTTTTCAGACACGCAAAGTGATCATTTAGTGTGCATGACTGTGTTGTGCCACTGCTCATTGTGTGTTTGTGTTTCATAATTTTGACACAAAAGCAATCTTCACTTGAGTAAAATAATGCTTTGTTGTACCCAACACTGTAATATCACATGTAGTGACTGTCACTTGACATGAGATCTAATTATATGTCAAACCATTTTTAATGTCTGTGTGTCACGGAACGGGCCGCTCTCATATCATCCTTATGGGCTCAAATTGGGGTAAAAAAGATTTAAGCGTTAAAACTACAATGAAGTAAATGATTCCTGAGTGTTTTTTTGTAAATTATCCTTTTTGAAATTGCGAAAATCTAATGTTAGACTCAGACACAGTGAAAACATTGACGCTTTTTGGGAAGAAAAGTAGAACACAAAGTGGTTTGACCTGCTTTTTATACCTGGATGTGATTGAACAATGACAATCACAGAGCAGGTGGTTCTGTTACCGTCATCACTGCCACAGGTCCTGAGAGGTGTAGTAGATTTGGAAGGTGGGTGACAGCATGGGATCTTCCACAACCCAGGTGGGTTTAGCTATGTTTAATACTGTGGAGCAGAATTAGGACACTGTGGTTGTGTGCCTCCCTATGATCACTGAAATCAGGTAATCAGTGAGTCCAGGTGAGAACAAGTGTGCCAAAATTTGAAAGAATTCCCTTGAGATTGAGATATCACAGTCACAGGTCAAAGACATGTGTTCGAGAGGTCACAGTGACCTTTGACCACCAAATTTGAATCAGGTCATCCAGAAATCAAAGTGAATTGTGACAGATGTCCTTATCTATCACATTCACAGGATTGTGAGGTCACCGTGACCTTGACCTTTGACCTCCAGGCATCAAAATCGAATCAGTTCATCATTGAGACGAAGTGGACGTCTGTACCAAATTTGAAGACATTCCCTCAATCTGATCTTAAGACATCATGTTCTAGAAAAGACATACTTTGTGGGGCCACTGTGACCTTTGAGCTCTGGCTACCAAAATGAAATCCAAGTTCTGAAGTGAATGTTTGTGCCAAATTTGAAGACATTCCCTCAGGGCATTATTGAGATAACGCATTCATGAGAATGGGACAGACGGACAACCTGAAAAAAACCCAATGCCTCTGGCAACTGGCTGTCGCGGGCACGGAGGCATAAAAATTATGGCAAACACTCAATGTGCTGTGTGTTTGCAAAACCGCCTGGGTCGTGTTTGTACTCACGGATGAGCGCTGTATAAGTGATGGTCTGGTGGATGAGACTCAGCACGTGGAGCGAATCATCCACTCATCAGAATGTCACAATCTTTGGGTAAGACACTGAACCTTGAATTGCCCGTGGTGGTGCTGTGAGTGGATGAATGATGTGTCCAAGTAAAAGTGCTGCATAAGCACAGTGTAAATGTGTGTGTGTGTGTGTGTGAATGGGTGGATGTGATTTGTAACGTAAAGTGATTTGAGTGGTCGATAAGACTTAAAAAGCTTTATAAATGCAGTCAATTTCATTTATATACATGGGGCAGTAGTAATTTCTGCTGTGTAAAATGGGGTTGGTGTAGTTTTTAATTAGTGATAAAGAATCTTAATGATTATTCCACAAATTACATTAGAAATATGAATCAAAACAGATCAAGAGATAGTAGGTTATATTAAAAGATAAAAAAAGTATTAAAACATTATCATAATGTTATTAATGTTTTCAAATGGAATAATACAAATATTGATGTAAATGGGGCGATGCCTGCGAGCTAGTTCAGGCAGCCAACTCGAGCTGCGCTGCTCCAATCATGTGACGTGCCTCAACATACCTTGGATTGTTTATAGAGAAGAGACACCTAATGTTTCCTGAATATTACAATTCAGTTTTATTTGTATCGTTTCAAATCAACACATTATCTATAATATAATATACATAATAAGGTCGAGACTTCATATGATCAAGAAACCCAACAGGTCCCCCAATGAGCAAACACTTGGTGACAGTAGAGAAATCGTTTTAAGAGGAAAAAACCTCCTTCGTCACGATGGATTCATAATACATCTATAAAAAGAGTAATGCAATGTCCAATGTGAGCAGTCATAAAGACTATAATACTTTTAGGTAAAAACTAAATCCTGTTTTACAATAGGCACAACAAAAAGTTGCTAACCATAATTTATATCATGAAAAAGTAGAGAACTGTAGATATACTGTATATTGCATAGATTTCTTTTCCATAAGGGTGGCAAGTTCTGTCCGCAGAACCTGTGCATTTCACGGCAGTGAAAGTGGCAAACCTTGTTATAGGTGTGATGGTGAGAAAACTGCAGGCGGTAGCCATGGATCATGGTGAATACAACCCATGGGTCTGCCCCCAGCGCTGACCAGGCTGCCCTGCAATGAACAGGGGAGAATGGCTAGCCAAGGTACGGGAGTTATCAGTATGGGGGTGGGTGCTTTGAGGACCACTGAGCCTTTGCCGCTCAACCTCCTTTTTTCCAATGCCAGTGTTTCACCTACGGTCCTCAGGTCCTCAGGTCCTCTGGTCCCCATACTGGCCCCTCTAGTGTTGGGTGAGGTACAAATGTTCTCATCCGCCTTGAGCCCCTAATGCACCTGAAAAGGACACTTGAGGCCTCTTGTGCACACCGGGCGGCTTCCTCGTGCCTGTAGCAACATCTTAACTGTGTCTGGGACAAAGATAGTTGAAGGATCCACTGGCAACTTCAATCATGCCAGAACTCTGCCGGCAGCATCTGCCTGCTCCCTCATAATAGAGGAGAGGCATAAGACAGCCACCTGGATTTTACCCACAATGCCAGAACCCCCCAAATCCTCCTGTAGCGTACAGCACAGGTTACGGAAATAGAGACACATGACCCATTGATAGACATGTGATCAGACAATGTGGGAACAGACTGACAGGGAGTGAACAATCTGGTAATCAAGGATATGTCACAGCAGTTTTGTGTGATGACCTGAAAGTTGCCCTTAGAAACTAGAGGTCGACCGATGGTGGAATTTTGAGTAATTGTTTTGAGCAGGAAAAAAACAACAGCGCCTTAGAGGATGCCATCACCACCGAGGAACACGGCTCACCACCTGCCGAACAACGAGCGATCACACCAACACAACCACCCGCACTGATCACAAATAACTACGCAGCAATCATACAACGGAGCTGGAAAAAAAGATTGAGAAAATTACACTCGCCAAACTCACCACACTCTCCACCTCCAAGCTCCCAGCATGGAGTGCACATAGAGAGAGAGAGACAGAGACAGACATAGAGAGACACTTCTGTGCACCATCTTTGCTTCCAACCTTCACAATGACAGATACAGTTGGTGAGACTCCAGGAAGTCACCGCATCTGACTGTTTTTCATCACCACATAACTCGCTGGGCTCTACTACATGCCTTAAATGTCTTATGAGATTGATGTTGAACTTCTTACCTTAATCTTAGAAAACAAAATGAATCATGTGAACTACTCTGAATATGAATACTTCTTTGAAAAGGTCTTGTGTCTTTCAAGGCAGTGGATCTTACGTTTTATTTTCTTAAGCCATTGTATTCAGATGAAAGCCCACTTGTGAGTCAGTAGGTCAATGTTGCTTGTTCTATTCAGTTGCTTCATACAGTTTACTTCTCTCTGATTTAACTGCACCCAGAAATGTCAAAATTGAAGTGTGTGGACCCGGTACAGAGATGAAATTGTAAATATTGCAACACAATTGTCACAATTGTCAACTTCTTCAGGGCCAAAACAAAGCGACAAAACTTTTTTCAAGAAGCAGTGCTTGCTATGACTCATGAGTCATATTATGTGTATGTTTATGTGTTTTGTGATGTTCTCCCTCCCTGCCTGGGGGTGGTGCTGTTTCCCCTACTCTGTGTTTTCCTGTGGCTTTGTTTCAGGTCCGGCAGGTGATTGGAGGATGGGCTGATGGAGCTCACCTGTTTATGCCAGTTGCCTCCGTTTTTTCCTGGCTCCCAACACGACCGCAAGTTCGTTTTTGTGAAACCCATCTGACCTATATTGTTGATTGATCGCTATTTTGTTAAAAGAGTGTTTTCTGTTTGTTACGCTTTGGATGCTATTTCGGAGCAGTCTTGGTAGTTGTAGGGAAGAGAACCCTTTTCACCGGTTTTTGTTTAGGTAGGCAGCTAAGATCCCTTTATATTATTTCCGTCCGTTGGGAAGTTAGTTTGATATTATAGATTGTTTTGTTTGTTATTTTGGCTGTGCTCTTCCTGACGTTTTGTTTTCTACCTGATTTATTAAATAAATCTAATTTTTTGGACTGCAAATCTGCTATGGCACAGGTCATACTTAGGAGTGCGCAAAGAGGGGAGCCTACTTATGTTATGCTCAGGTTGCTCCTAGGCCGGACGTAACACTCGTGACATGCAGCCAGAGCTAATACAGTCCCTCAGACATTTGAGGACCGCCTACTCAGCTGACGTCCTATGGCCAGCGACAGTTTCATAAAGATCTTAAGTATTTTTACACAATCTTTGCAATCTTTCAAAAACATCGTGGCTACAACCACATTATTAACACTGACAAACACAAACGTTTTTCAAATGGATCAAATTCACTCAGCCCCCCGGCTGTTGTCTCTCTCTTTTCCATCTGTCTCTTCCTCTCACACACAGACACACACAAAACACATTGACAGCATATGTGTGTAGTCAATTAGGCTAGAGCATCAACATTCAGTCTTTGCAAACAGAAATGATGTACATGTTTATTTGCATATGAAGTGGGCACCACAGTGGTCATGAGGACACATTCTAATGCCAGGTGGGAAGTGAAAAAGTTAGAGCTGTCACACTTGTGATCGGATCACGAAGGACAGATGTTAATACCAGGTCTGAACAGCTCCCATAGTGTGTCTCTTTTGTGTTGCATGAGGGCAGAGAGAGATTCCCCTCTGACAGCAGTTATGACATTACAAAACAATTATAACCCTGAGGCTCGAACACACAGTTACATAATGTTGCCATTAGTCTAATTTCTAAGTTTCAGCTTATCACTGACAGGTCGATTGACACCTCAGTTATAATGGGCATGCACATATTAGACTATGGCCTAACATAAATGGCCATAATCACTACAGTGACACTATACTATGCATGAGACACTGTAGCTCTAAGTGAGGTGATGAAAGTTAGTAATTGACCTTGTGACACACGTAATGAGGAAAGCGACCATGCTCTGATAAAGTTTGATGGTTTGTAAGTGGACTTTGATATTAGAAGATAAAAAGAAGGTAAAAAGGAGTAAAAAAATATGACATTTCTTTCTTTTATATGGATTATTAGACTGTGACAGTTTAACTGAACTAGAATTACATAATAAGTGTAGACAGGTAAGAGACTGACAACCTGAGTTTCTTGAAAACACCCTAAATAGGTAAATATTTAACATTATTCTAGTGTGTGTGTGTGTTTAAATTTCTCCTCCCATTTGCTACCCATGCCGCAGCATAAAGATTTAACTCATCCACACATTATGTAGAATGATAGTGATATAAGCCCATAGGTTCCTTCAGAAGCCTCCAACAGTGCGAGTGGACCTGGTCATTTGTCATGTAGCCTGTTGGGAGACGCTTGAAAGTTAGAACAAAGCCTGATCCTAATTATGCTGATGCTCACCACATGTCAGGAGGGTTTGATGTGAGAGAGGATCTTTAGCTGAAATGTAAAACCAGATGACAGATCCAGTGTGGATGAGGACCACTGAGGCCTTCAGCAACTGACAAACCGCTGCATGTTTCCAGGTAATCCTAGGGTTTACAGCTGCCACGCTGTGTGTGTGTGTCTGTGTGTGTGTGTGTGTTTTAATGAGATGACTTCCTTCTCTTTCCAGGGTAGTGATTTTAAAATTCAAGCTGCGATGCTGGACTGCCAATACTGTAAATCATAAAGCTGAGAAAGCCTAATCCTACCTGCTAGCCTGTCTCTGTGAGCTTCTCATTATAAAGAATCAAGTATTAGAGACATGCAGTACCTCATGCCATTTGCCACACTCTTTTCCATCTTCCCAGACTAACACCTATTGATCCTCTTATTTCTTCTTGCTCAGTGATCTTATTAGCCTCATCCCCCCTGTTACTCCCTGACCACCAGTACTTCACCTCCAACGTCTTGCTGCGTCTCTACCCTCATCGTAATGACTGTGACTTCTGCTTTCTTCACAGGTATTCTCACCAATTACAGGTACAGGTTTGGTCGAAAGCAAAAATCGTCCACTTTTTCACACCTCATTGCTTCACTCAAGTTCTGTAAGTCCATCATATTACATGACAAAATATGCCGTAACCTTGTGCAACATCTTGTGTGTGTGTGTGTGTGGCATGTGTACAAAATAACTAAACAATGCATGGACAGATTTGTTCCAAACTTGGTGAGGATATTACTTTGGAGGTTATTTCCTGATGATTACTTGTTAGTTAATGTTAGTGTGTATGTGTGGTACTAACAAAAACTTTTGGAATCTGTGAAATAGATCATCTCCAACACCAACCATGACACAGCTACAGTGGCTTCAATGTCATCTTATGAGACATCAACAGTCAATGAAATGTTCACTTTACATTTAAAGGTAATTCGACGATAAAAGGCTAAATTGTTGTCTTTGCTAAGAGTTTGTCCACATTGCACATGTTTGCTCATTGCAGGGTTGCTGCAGGAAGATGGAGCTGGAACATGAGTGAGAGTGAGTTAGAATTGTACTGTGAGAAACGTACATGGCTGAATCGTTTTCTAATGTGGCCGATGTAAATTGTTTAACTTCAATGTTCATCCCTACTTGTTTGTTCCGGAGTATACGCGAACGAGGAGAGAGAGAGAGAGGCAACAGACAGAGAAAGGACAATGAGCTGCCACACGTTTGAAAGTGAGACTTGTCGTTGAGTGAGACGTGTGTAATGTTGCCACACTCTTATCAAATACCCAGAATAACAATTTGAGCCTTTTATTGGTGAAAAAAAATGACTTTTAGTGGACCTACATTCATCACTCTGGCAGAATGTGTTTTATCTACATTCTCTAGTTTAAGAGAGAGGCTGTGGATAATTTTACACATGGATGGACTTAATTATTAATAATTCATTAAAAAATGATCTCCAGACACAGTGACAGGATCAGTCAGGATCTAATATTAAATACTCTTCTATATTTTTCAAGAAACCATAACTGGGAGGCTTTTGACAGATTCCAAGTTCAAAGTTATCTGGAGTAAATGGTTGTCCTCAGGATGAGTTCCGAGTTCCATCAGATCCATTAGGATTTATTTTTTCATCTTTTATACTGAACATTTTTAACCGTGAAAGTCTGAAGAGTCAAATATATTTTCCTAGATTATTTTGACAATTGCAGTCATATTTTTTTATATTTGCAGTTATAGGAATAATCTGCGATATGCTGGCGACCCGTCCAGGGTGTACCCCACCTCTTGCATAGTGTCAGCTGGGATTGGCTCCAGCTCCCCCACGTTGACCCTTAAAATGTGGTATAAATAATGGATGGAACAGATATCGCACTAAAATCTTTACACAAAGCTGTATAACGTTCTTGATTTTTCAAACAAGTTCACACACACACATTGGGTTCAGTTTGCAAACCTGCACCCACCATGGATCGACAAAATCAGGAAAGACAATAGCAAGAGGTAAATGATGCAAATATATAAAAATGTGTGTATAAAGAGTGCATGCATAGGCAAAAACACACTCACACATTTCAGAGGATTACATTCACATATTCACACCCACACCATATTTACATCCAGCATAGATTCCTTCATTCATATTAAAGATCTTTTGATGAGACACCAGTACCTAGGGTTTACTCTGTGTTTTTCTAAATCATAAAAAGCAAATCTCCAATCGCTATTTTGAATTTGTTTAAAGATGTAGGGGCTGTTTAATGGTTTTTGCAAATATGTATGTATGTGTTCACAGCCTTCATCGTCTCTTTGCAGTTGTTTAACGTCTCTGTGTGGTCGTTCTGTGTCTTTTTGTGTTCGCCTCGTGTCTCTTCGCGTTTGAATTTATGTCTTGGGTTGTTCGGTGATTCCCTGGATTTGTTTTCATCTCTGTGCATCTCCTTGTGGTTGGTGTGTGTCTCTTTGAGGTCTTTCTTTGTGTCTCTTATATCCTAAAGATGAAGAGCAACGAGCTTCCTGACTCTTTGGGTCCCTGGGTTTTTGCTCAGTGGACCCAGTCAGGTATGTAATAACAATAATAATAATAATAATAATAATAATAATGATGATGATACGTGTATAAGAACATAGCATTGAAATGGAGTATTGTGCAGCACTGGGACCAGCATGTTGCTATACGTTCTGTCTCTCCTGATGCAACTTTCTGTGTTACAGGCACCTGCCTGCCTCTTCCTATTTCTCATCTCATATTATCCCCTTGGTCTGCTTTAATTAGAGACAGGGAAGAGGGGGGCAGTGGGGCTGTCATTTCAAAAGTGAGCAGCAAAGCATTAATAACTCTGGCGACTCTGACGAGTGTCATGTGGGGCTGAGACTACCAATTAGTGTTTGGCCTCTTGTATTTTTTTCTTCAGCGTGCCCACTGTGATAACTCAGTTTCACAGTTTGAAACTGTGCCGAATTGGATTTCACCTCTCAAACGGAGTTTGTGCATCCTTCAAACAAGTGTGTTATGCACAGCAGTGAGCAGTTACTGTCCTACTGGTGGAACTGATGGAGTACAAGAGGAGGCAGATTGACAATCATAAAAGAAGCTAGAAGAAGTTATTTCAAGGCACGTATGAGTTAGAATAGTGTTTTTTTGTACTGTAACATCATTTTAACATAACAAGTCTATATCCTGGTTTGAATCCTCGTTCGGTCGAGGTCTTTCTGTGTGGAGATTGCATGTTCGAATCCATGTTCAATGGATGGATGGATGGAAAGGTCTATAGCTCCTGCCCCTGCCTCTTGACAGGACATAGCAACTACAGTACTGTGCTGTTTATTTTCTTATGAATAAATTTAAAAAAAACATCTCATCTGTACATTTATTGTACAGATGACGAGCCCAAACATACAGACAGTCATAAAAAACTATCTTCAGAAATGAGAAGAATAAGGAGACCTGGCCCCCACAGAGCCCTGATCTCAGCATCATGGAGTTAATCTGGGATCCCACTAAGACACAGAAGACACTGAGACAGAAATCCACAAAAGTGTACGGAGGAGAATTGGAGCTTTTCAAAAGGCAAAGGGACATCACAGACAATAGAAACAGGAAATTTGTTGTGTTGATGTTGTTCGCTGACCTACAGGAGAGAATAAATACGAGATTATTTGTCCAATTGTATGGCCATTTCATTGTGGAGGGAGATCTCTACAAAACATTGCTGTGAATTAGCGTCTGTAAACGTTGTGGTGTAGCTGCACCCTTCCTTTACACAAAAATAGTGTCTGCTTAAGGCCTCAGTCTGCCTCAAACCAACTAGTTTGTAAAACATCTAAAACAAAATGTGTTGATATCTGTTATGGATGCAGTCATGCTTGACGGGGGGGCAAAAAGCCTGCTTTCATAGCCTCCCCTCAGCTACATCCCACTGTCTCCCTGATATCTGCTGTGGTCTTGATCCAGTGAATCTCACAAATGGGGACAACGGTGCACACGTTCAGATAGCCTGTCCCTGAAGGCATGCAATGGTGTTGAGAAGTTCAACCCTCCCTACTCTCTCACTGTCACACTGCTGGGTAATTACAGTGAACTTGTAAAGTGGAAACGATTGATGAATTGTTTGTTTCAGAAAGTTCCAAAAATTGCCAGACCCCTAATCATGAGTCCCAGCGAGGGACATCGGATTACTGAGACTTCCAGGGTTTATCTCCTTCTTTTCTCACCAAACTCATCCCTCCCCAAGTGTTCGAGAGAAAACTTGTTGTTATTTACCTTGATTTGAGCCAAGGATGGGATAAGTTATATATCTTAGCATGCAAGAGTATAATAGTAAACAGTTTAAAACTTGCATTCTATAGATGAATGTCTAGATTCCCATCTCTCTCTTGTGAACCCAGAGAGGGAGGGAGGATATCAGCACACCCACATCCTCTGTGAGGAGCCCTCGTTGCTCATTAGAATCAAAAACAGCATCTCGAGCGCTGCTTGTCACTCTCTTCATTAGAGTGTTAAGGACACAGATGGGGAGCTTCGTGACGAGCCGGTAGCAACCGGCGACATCTCATCACCGCGGTGAGCGGAGAGGAAGCATTTATCTGCAGCGAAAAGAGCTCCACCGAGGGCACCATTAACTCTGCACATCTGATTGTCTCGGCACTTCCTCTCCCGCTGACTCCAACAGGTCGCCATCCATGTCTTGATTTTATTATCGTCGTTCCTGCTTAGTCATCTGTGGCAGCGGAACGAGATTGGACAGCTTGATATTGATTTAGTAATCAGACTGCTAACCTCTTATGTTCAAGAGGCTCGGTTCAATGTTCCTAAGTTTAATTGTGACACAAAAAAGTGCACCTGAAAATCAAAGTGAGGCCAATTGAGGAATTTGAAGACTAATGCTGTTCATCAAGAGGGAAAATAACTATGTATTTTTCAGTTTCTGCTCAGATTCCCTTCATTTCCAGCTACAGCAAGCTGCCTTTTTTTGTATATAAAAACCATAGACTCCATAGACTTAAATAGACTTAGGTCTGGAAAAAGAAGCCAGTGTGGAGGTACCTGAAACCTGTATTCTGAAATGACCAGTGTGACTCCAGTTTAAAAGAAGTCAGTTTCTATAGAGGTTTATGAGGAAATGACCCTACGTCTCACTTGATTTAGAAATAGTAAATAATTTCCCAAGGTTTTAATGGTCAAATTCTCAAGTTTTAAGTCTTTTTCAATACAGAATGAGGTCAATAAAATAGACAATAAAACACAGTATGCATTAGGGCGTGGACACCGTATGATTGTCAGCTAGTTCCGTAAAAAGGATGCAGTTCACAAGTGTAGGTGGGCAAATATGAAACGGGTGATGCAAATATTTATGTTTGTAACATATTCCACAGATACAGACAATGGAAACTGTGGTCAAAGATCATTCTCAATGTTTATTTAGCCTAGCGGCACAAGGAGAAAATAGGCACCGAAATAAAAAACAAGACAATCTGCAATGCACTCAGGGTGCTCATGGAAACAGTGTGGGCCAGGTGTTAGTCAGGTTCTAGCAAAAATAACAAACTCAACACATTTTCCTTTAATTGAAATACTATCTAATCTACTTGAAATATTAGGAGGGGGAAATTATATATTTAACTTTTTGAAGTTACTGTATCTACCCACATATTCTAAATCTGTCTCTAAAGAAGATTGGATATTAGAATGCCCACGTATTCCTGAGCTTTTCAGAGCAGCCTTATAAATATTTGGAATTAGTTTATATTAGTTTTACCTTATATGTTTTGCAAGTCAAATGAGTAGGGCAGCAGGTCTGGTGTAGATCACAGATTAGAAGCTGGCTCGCTATGTTGTGTATATAGAGCATATTTTCTTCACAGTCTTCTTCCTAGTGATTCCACAACACAAATGTCAGAAGTTGGGTTAGGTCCCAAATGTTTGCCTCAAAGTTTCTTCCGCTGCTTCAGCTTTGGAGAACGGCCTAGTTGGCAGCACTTCACTGAAGGATGCAGGATCCAGGGAACTGACCCAGCATGCCTCCTCTCCCCAATTTCACATTCACAGTACAGGCTCCAATTTGGAGCTCACATTTGAAGCCAGATTTGATTTTAAAGGCCACTGTCTGTGCTGAGGCTGCAGTCTGGTTACATACCAGGCTGGATGCCATTTGTTGTGTTCATCCTTTTTTCATCACACAGAGTATATCTATGCTGAATGAAACTGAATGGGTAGAAATCGGGTGAAGAAAACCTAAAAAAGCATCCAAAAGCAGCACATTTTAACCAGAGTAAACGGGTTGGAACACATCATCCTGGATTAAGCCTCTTTATGCAGCTTCCAGTACATTTTAGAAATTATTATAAGGTTCTTTCAATTACTCAAAAGACATTTAATGGTCTGACGCTCTTTTATCCCCATGTAACCCTGCTCTCACTTTGAGATTAGAAACACCAATGCCCAAGAAAATACGGCAGGCCGAGTCAGTACTACATCCACATTAGTGAAGTCACAGTGGCTGTGTTTCATCAACCATCAAAAGCAAAATACAGAAGTGCACCAATACTGAAACTCAGAAGGTAGCTTACATGACATTTTTAATAAAGTTTGATTACTTTAATATTGAGGACATACAGTACATCCTGGATTAAAAGCTTGTAATGTCAATAGACCGACATCATATTTTGATAGCTTTCAATTTCATACCTTGGGGGGTACTGCTCGGTGTGAAGCTGAGAAAAAAAAACATCATCAGTGAGTTTACCAGTGTTTTAAAAGGAGCCATAACCACTGTTGGGTGGACACGTATCAGGATCTCTATATCACAGACGCACCACACTTTGTAAATGAAGGTCAACTGAGACAGAAAGTCCTAAGGTCCCAGGCAGTTTGTGAAACTCGGAGTGGATCCCTGTTGTGACTCAGGAGATTGATAAACGTATTGCATTACATGGTGTAAGTAAGATGTGGCCTCAACACTGGACTGGCACATATGTGTTGGATGCATCAACTGAAAAGCTCATTCACTTTGAACTGCATTTCAGAAGTTGAGCAGAGCTTAATGTGAGGTTGAGTTGCTTTAAATGTTGCTGCCACATTGAATTGTGGGATGGCATTTCCTTTCCTTTCATAAGAGATCGTTGTGTGTTTCCTATGCTGAAGGAGATAAGATAGGAAGCAGTGAAGCTTCTTTCCTTATCATTGAGGGAATTCTTATTATGGGCGCCGCTGAAATACTTCCAGGTCATTTCACTCAGTTATGAACCATCCTACGCAAATTGGACCATTCGAATGCACCCCAGGTGTGTTCATCTGGTTGTGCATTTTATTTATTGTGTAAATCTCTTTAGCATAGCATTGGTAGCGTGCACGGCATGTTATCTTAAAAGCCGACTATTTGTGTCCCAAGGATTAAACTGAGATTATTGTCATTATCACGCTGACAACAAGCCTCGGGCATGCACACCTTCAAAAGCCATGACATGGCTTTACAGCAGCTCTAAGTCATACAGCTCGGATGCTTCACACATATTCTGGACCCATGTTGCACAACACAATCCAAACAATCTCCAAGTGGGCAAGGACCATTGTGAAAGAATTGTTCCAGGTGAGGCAGTGTGTCCTGGGTACGGAACTAATTGTATAAACCTTGTTTCAGTATCCAAGATTCAGGTGGGATGAGATCAAATTTAAATGGATTTCAATACTTCACTAATATGTTGCAGGCCAGCCTGAGAATTCCCTCATCCTAGGTTAAGAGAAGTCAGGCTCTGTTTCTCTCTGGTCCAGATTTGTGGTGCAGCATCCAGCCAAACAAGCAGCCTCTTGGAAACACGAGCTACAAAGCTCCACGGGGAAGGGCTTCACAATTACATATTTAAAACCCATGCATTTTAATCAATCAAACATGACCTAAATATTTGTCAATGTCAGCAAAATGAAAATGTATGTCATGATAAAGACAAATAATGTGCTGCAGTTTGGAATGGGCTGTGTGCTTGTATTAATGCCCTGGAGATGCTTTGGAATTCAGGATCAGCACAGTTCTACAACGTACTGTCACTGTTCATTGTTTGTGCGCTGAATGTTGTGTGCAGATGTTTTCATAAACAGTCTATGGTGCAGGGTGAAGGTGGAAAACTTTGTGTTCATCCTACCTGGTTTATCTGCATTGAAGATTTCTATAGTCAATGTTTTACATATAATTAAAAGTGAATTTGCTTTATTACTGCTCATATATGTCGCTTGTGTATAAGTTTGAATAATTAACTTGGTGTTATTTTTTCATACATTACATGTCGGCTATTTCAGAGGTAGTTTAAGCATCGACACGAGCTTCAGACCGAAGTTCACAACTTTTCAAAATACAAGTTCTGTAATTTAGCTCGATATAAAGCATTCCAACGATAAAAGGAATGTTGTGCTTTTACTGTGAAGTTGTTGCCATGATGGAGGGCAGCATCAGCGACTCGTGAATGCCTGTGTCAGTCCGATATAGTGAAAAATAAGAAATTAAATTTTCAAAATGATCTGACAGCATTTCTTTTTTTTTATGAGCAGTTGCCCAGTTACTAACCCAGTTACCGACCACTGCTGTAGTTTATCAGAGATAGAAGAAGACATGTTCAACTGATCGCAACCACTGACTGCTACAGAGCACTCGTGGTCTGTTTATTGAATTGTTTTAAATATTGAACATATCATGAGTCCAAATCACACCAAACTCGCCACTTGCACTTCCCCATGCCCGCTAAGAATACAGACAGACATGTGTGGAATTAGTAGGTAGATGAATGATCATTTCATCTTAGATTTGAAAGGATCACAGATGATGACTTGAGGAAGACCCAGGACGATGATGGGATGGGATTTCTCAAGGAGGCCTCGACAATGGACCTCAGAGTCAAAGGAAAGGTAACAAATTATGAAGTCTGATCATGGGAGCAGCAGTGAGGGAAGTCATTAATCATCAAAATGTGTGTGATTTATGTTAATCACATCAGGTATTTTAATTTTAGAAACCTTAATCAGGTTATCTCCCTCTCAGCTGTCAGACTATGATAAGATGAAGGGGAGGATTTAAGTTAGAAGTACCTTTGTGATACCGAGGCATCTTTAAACTAAAAAAGAAATACGACTTACAACAATATTATGTTTTCGGTTTTATACTGTATTTCAGCAGCCCGTTTCCAAGGAATCCAGAGTCTCTTTGCCGATGGTCGAGAGCTGAGGAGGAGCCTCATTCTAGAGCAAAACCCTGCAACAAGCATCCATCGAAAAATCAAGAGTGAAGTGTCCATCAACAGAGGCCTCCCTCCTCTACCTCAGAGGACCCTAGTAAGAAGGACACTCTTCCTCTTCTCTCACAGACCTCCACTACCTACCTCTGCCTTCAGGACTCAACACCGTCTGAAAGCGTGTTATCCACAGCTGGGGACACAACTAGTGAGTAAAGATCCCAAAATCTCCCTGAGGAAGTCACCATTC
Organism: Hippoglossus stenolepis; assembly: GCF_022539355.2. Classification (NCBI taxonomy): domain Eukaryota; kingdom Metazoa; phylum Chordata; class Actinopteri; order Pleuronectiformes; family Pleuronectidae; genus Hippoglossus; species Hippoglossus stenolepis. The sequence goes on along the minus strand of NC_061503.1, from coordinate 2,560,583 downwards.
TCGTCTTCATTTACAAAAACTACGGATGTATGTGTTTTTGATGGGTCATAACAATTCTTGGTTTATGTGTTTTCTTTATCTATTCCTGTTCACATCTGAGAAACCTAGGACTATGTTGTAGTGGTAATTACTTTAAGTTTCTGTCTTTGTTGCTGGAGCAATACAAATCAACACCAAACATTTGCTCACTGTTAATTGCTCTGTTTAGTCTTAAAACCACAGACTGTATCTTAAAACACATCACAATATTCATTTGATTATTAATGTGACAAGGTGCAGCAGTTTGAATGAATGAATGAGCTCTCAGCTGTCTAATTCCAGTGTCATATGGGTATTTTACACAGGTGCTAGTATAGTAGCTGTTCTCATAGCACCACTTGCTGCTGTAGATGTAATGTTACAAGAATGAATAATCATAACTTCAAACTACAGTGCTCCACTCTGCTATTTATACTGTATTCCATCCAAAGTCTGACGATACAATATAGAGTATTAGGGCCACTTAAATTAAAAAATGTAAAAAGATCGGACAGTTCATGTCTCCGTGTTAAAGAGGGAATACCAGAAGATCATCCTGGTGCATTAAAATAAGGAATGTAGATCATATTGTTAAGTTGTACTTTAGTAACTTATATACTTTATCGTTTGGCTCATCAGCTCCACTTTATCATAAGTATCAGGACTTTTAAAAGATTGCGCAAGAAACTGTGTCTATTCTGAAAAACACCCAGACTTGGAGGAAATTGTCCTACTTTGTGGCGAAGGGGACGTCTGGTAGTGGTTGACTGCAAGGCTATCGACTGTGTGGCCTAGTTTCTCATACAAATCTGAATGGTTCAAGATATTGGAACCAGAAGGAATGAAACTCCTGCGAGCACGGGTTCCCATGCTGCTTATTTCGTAAAAATGTTTTTTCTTTTAATTTGTTCTTGCAGAGGAGATGTAAGAACTCTGCTCTGGGAATATTTAGCCTGATTCCAGCGCTGTCTGCTGCTTTTTTCAAGAGAACCTTCCTCTGTCTTCCCATCACACTCAATGCTGCACTAGGCTGAACACTAGACTCACGCTCATCTATTATAGAAAAGAAGCTGGAGGAAAAAGAGTGACCCTGCAGTTCAGCTCAAATGAGACGAGATGAGTTGGGGTCATCGGTCGCACATTGGAAATGCACGTGATGGAGATGCGCTGACCTGCACATGGCGACTTCTGTCGTTAGAAATGTGGCTGAAGTTAAAAGCGAGGCAGACCAAAGCTGTACCAGCAGAAGTGTTAAATAATTTCTGCCCGCTTTCATTCATGCTTTGAATTCTTTCAATCGAGGCGATTCTCTGGAAAACCTGCACTCAAATAAAATCAATCTTTGATGCAGATCACAACATCTGTCCACATTTGAACCTTATCTGACTCTGTTTTGATTCAGAATTTGACTTGGTGGACTTAACAACCTATGGCTCTCAAAAAAAAAAAGGACTTTCTGATAGCATTCCAAATTGGCGAAAGGACTCAGCATGTGGCAAATGTATTATGGACTTAAATCTTTTATATTGACTTGCATTATGCAGACGTTTGAGTGAACTGGCACAGTAGTAAAAAGGCTGTTGGAAATCTTAACATTAAATCTGGTGTCTTGAGGAGGAGTCTTATGTTCATGTACAGGTTTACTTCACCATCTTAATGTTTATCTCAAAAATGGAGAAAAATAAATGACATATCTTTGTCCTAAATAACTGTAATGCTGTCCCTCTATTGTTTATATGCAAATCAAATTATTAAATGGAGTTACTTTTTCATTTCAAATAATACTGTTATAAGAATGTTAAGTGTTTGTGACCATAAAATTAATAACTACACCTAGGAGCAATTCCCACCTGGTAATCTGTCAAAACGTACATTGCCATCCTAAGTAATTATATGATCCAATGAGCTCTTCTCTTAAAAAGTTTTATAACTTCAGTTTTGTCTGAATTTACAAGTACAAATTACAAGTCGTCCAGGCCTACACGATAAGTTTCATCCAGCTTCATAGATAAGAACAGCTGGAAGTTATTTGTGTAGCAATTTAAATGTATGTGGTGTTTTCTGATAATATCGCCTTAAGGAGGTCTTGAGATATCACATTCAAAAGGCCAAACTCCTGTTTTGTGAGGCCATTGGGAACTCTCCCTTTGACCACCAAAATCTAATCAGTGAGTCCAAGTGAATGTTTGTGCCAAATTTGAAGACGTTCCCTCAAGCTGATCTTAACAAATCCCATTCAGGAAAAACAGAAACGTTGTGAGGCTCCTGTGACCTTGACCTGGGATGGCTACCAAAATGAATTCGGCTAGTCCTTCAAATTTGGGCTTCAATGAAGATTTAGTCGAGTGTGTTAAAACACTGCACCACGAACTAATGGCAAGAAAGGAAAAATAATCTCACAAATTGGTTAAAGTTGGATCTAGGGCTGCTGTCTGGCCTTCACCATCTTTGATTATAATTGAGCTTCTGGCACAGGCAAAAAGAGAAGATATTAAGATGTTATCAAGGGATATTAAGGGGGTTCATTTGGATGAGAAAAAGCCAAGGATAAAAATTGACAAAACCCTGCACCTACCCAAGAATAAGGGAGGTGTCGCTCCACCAATCCTCAAAGAATATTATCACACTGCAGTTTAGACCCCACCATCTCTCTAGGAACCATAAATAAGCCTGCATTTAGAGAGCAAAATGATCTATTGGGATATTACAGTACTTTTGGCTCATTAGGATGTGATTGAGCTTGGTCATTAAGAGCTTTGTATATAAAGTTTTTGAATACCGTTCTGTATTTTGCCGAGAGCCAATGCAGGGAAGATAATATGGGAGAAGTCGTTCCTGTCAGTTATCACTCTGCAGCATGTTCAACCAACTGGAGATACTTTGGTGACTTGTCGGAGCTGCCTGATAAAAAGGAATTGCAATATTCTTTTCGCCTCTTCCTGACACAGGATGTTCCTGTTTTTCACAATGTGTGAGCTCGGCGCAAACCAGAAGCAATCGCCAAGGCCCAACAGTTCCCTGAGGAAACGACATTTAAATTCACGAGATCCAGATTTTTTTAATGATCAATGAATTATTCTCAGAAAAAACAACGGAAATGTTGAAAAACACCAAATCTGGCAATGTTAAAGAAAGAGAAACAAATTTCACAGCAAACTTTAATGGTTTCTTCCCTCACCCCTGCTGGATCCTTCCACCAAGTTCTGTGTTAATTTTTTCTGCTGTTTTTTTGCATAATCTACATTACAATGCAACCAACAAACAAATGAACAGGGGTGAACACCTAATCTCCTTGGCAGAGGTCGAATCGGCATCAGTTGAAATTTGCCTAATCACTTCACAAATGCCATGTTTCAACATCACATCCCGGTGAGTATAGACAGTTAGACTTTAAATGACCTCGCAATGTGCAAGTCTACTGACAGTTTAATTTATGAAAGACCCATGACTTATGTTGTCAAGCAGTTCCAATAGCAAATGAGGAGTTCAAGAATAAAGGTCAAATTTGAATTAAGATCAAAGTGGACCAGGTAAAGGAAAGTTTCCTCTGATGTTAAAAAGCTTGAGGTAGGGCCGGGCAATACGACTTCAAATCAATATCACAATTAATTCAAACTTTTACTGTGTGTGTGTGTGTGTGTGTGTGTCGTGTCTGTCGCTTTTCATGCAAACAAAAACAATCACATTTATTTAGTTATTAATCGATGTGTTGTATCATTAATCCAGATCATTCCAGTCACTTTAACCCTGATGTCACGTCTCGTCTCGTTTTTTTCACTGTGATTAAACTCATGTCTCATAAATTCTAGAGCGAATCAAACAAACACAAAGTAAACTTCAGTCCTGTACGTGTCCTATTAGTTCTTATTAGTGTTGGTGTTTATTGTTAACGTGTAAAGTCGGCGCAGGTCAGTGGGGGAGTGAGGAGGGAGGACATGCGGCAGGGTGATACAGCTCGGTACAAGGTACCAGGGCAAGAGGGACGTAGCGGAAACCTGACAGATTGTGAGTTCGCGTATCGTGGAAAGTATTAAACGAATTAACCGACATGAGCAAGATTTAGTGGGTTAGAGGTTATAAAATGTCGGTTTCGATACATTGTCGGTTAATCGCCCAGCCCTAGCTTGAGGGGATGATTATAGCCTCTTGAAGAAATCGCATGAAATGGGAAACTGACAGTAGAGATGAGCAGCAGCAAAGACTCGGCTTCTACAGTGGTTTAGATTTCTAACTGCTCAGTCTGTGACACTGCTATTCATCCATTTGCCAGCCACGTATTTAACAGACACATGCAGCACATGGAGAAATCGCTCTACGCTTGCTATAGCCCCCCCGCCCCCCCAACTCAACTTCACCAAATAAAAAGAGGCGACAGTATTGTTGAATCTCAGCCTGTCATTCAGCCGTCAGATAAAAGAGGCAGACGTTTCCTTTCCCTCCGCGGCCTCGCTCTTGACCTTCTCCACAGTACAGGGCTCCTCCAGCCGAGGGAGGCAATATTCTCTATAGGTGCATATCAGCTGCCAAGACAGTTTTTCAAAGGTTCCTCCCACCCCGAGCCACCTCACCTGCAAAACTACAAAGAGCAGGCATTTTCAATCACAGGTCTCAGATGCAGTGGCCTTGGTATCCATAGCCCCTGGGCACTGCTGCACACAGCTGACCCTTCAGCTCAGCGGTGGGAGCAGTTCAAAGCTGTACACACATCTCTCTCGGACTGGAACAAGCACAACACGTGGCTGTCTGCACCAAATGCTCACACAGCTGAAAGAAACAGCAGAACAGGCTTAAGTTGCTGCGGGAAATTCTGAAGATGGGGTGGAATAATTACCCAAATTGTAAATGGGGCTGACAGATTTAGTCAACACTTTCTCTTTGTTGATACTCACAAATGATGATTTATGATCATAGGCCGTTAATGCGTTTGCAGTGATTCATCGCAGCCCTAAAAAAGCTGTAAGACTAACTCGGATTATTAGATTAATATTTTATAACAGTAATTAGGGCAGTGCAGGCTGGTTAGGGAGCAGAGACGGAAGCTGTGCTGAGAAAAGGCAAATAGAAGTCACTTCACTGAGATGGGCTTCATTTGGAGGAGCTTTCCCTAAACAACCAACGCCTCCGTCTGGTTAAATGGAACTTGGGGTTTTAGTTGCGTCCATCATTTCTATTACGTGCTAAATAATAAGAGGAGATGTGCTAGCACAGCTGAGCGGGGAGGGAACGAAAGCAAGTAAACAAGTAAGGCTGACAGTGCTGAACTAGGCCAATTACTGCTAATCCTTGTTTTTTAACCACTCTTCAGTTCATTTTAATTTAATTTAATAAAATGCAAAGAAATGTGCACTAACAAGCCAGCTAGTGCTGCAAACCAAATAAGTTTTTCTTTTAATTTCTCAATTTTTGATTTCCAGTTTCGTCATGACACATGTTGTGGGATTCTCGGTCCTGCATCTAAATGATTGATCACATTTCTTTTATTTTACATCGTAGCCTTTCATCATACATTGAAATGATAGTAATTTTGGTTGAAGTTTATATTTGCTGATTTGTGATTTTTCTCCCATTCTTAAATTCCTTGATTCCTTAATTTGTACACTGCTTTGGACAGACCAGTACCAAAAAATAAGAGGAAAAACAGCCTACCCTTGAGTTTAGAAGGCTAAATTTGAACCTGCATGAAGCATCAGAATCCCTGGTCTGTCCTTCTCCCTCCTGTTTTACCTATTTGCACCATATCTTTATAAAATATAAGAAGAAAGTGGGCTTATTTCAGGCCTCTGCCTAGGTAAAGTTAAAATTTCACAAAATTAGAAAACAATACTAATAAGACAAAAGAACGGAACTGTAAATCTTTTCTTGAACTGCTCAGCAATATTCCCTTCAGTTGAATGGATCTAAAAAAAAATCAAAACACATATTTGAAAAATGACAGCAAGAATCTTCATTTCCTGAAATAGAGGAGCAGATGGAGTGTGTGAGTGTTCAGCTTGCAGTTAAAATAAAACATTTGTAGATGACTAAGCTTCATTATTGTTTTTTTTTTCAGTTGTCGCAGTCAAGGTGTTCTCTCCAATGCAAATTCAACAATTAAATGCAACTTGCATGTTTCACCATGTTTACTGTTTTCTCAGGCGGTAGGGATGAAAAATCAGGCTCAGTTTTTTCAGATATAGTATTTCAATGCAGATAAGACAGATGGAACATTTCTGGTATTCAAATATGAATATGAATGATTAAAGTGGAGTGGGTGCTGGCGTTGGTCTCTGATACTTAACATATTTCCTCCTCCTGAAAGTTTTTGAGTGAATTAATAATGGACTTTTCTCGGGAAGCCCTGCTCTGCATGGTTTTGAAAAATGCTTCTTCTGCATGATTGGCAGCGGACCACCAGCCTCCTGCTTTTGGGGCCTTGAGTGCCCGACTACTGGGTATTTCAGATATTCAGATAAGCAATAATGAACCAAAAACAAGTTCAGGAAGAAACAGAACACACCGACATAATTCGCTGTGCTTCCCCTAACTCCTCACCACTCTGACTGTTCAATTATTCATTGCGTTCCATTCAACTAGTCGTCCCTTGATAGCCATCATGTCAATCGTTAGTGAAGGCCTGCTTGTTGTATTGGGTTGTTGCTGGAGCTTAGCGCTCTCACCGGTATATGTGGACTGTCAGGAGGAAGGTTTACAATCTGTGTATTTATGCGTGTGTGTGTGTGTGTGTGTGTGCACATGTTTATATCTGATAGGCACAGTACACTAAGACATTCAGGCTTACTGGCTGGACAGGTTGGTTTTCATTATGTACTGGGAAAACATTGATTCATCCTCACGCTCCTCCTTGGACACTGAGTCTTAGCAGCCAATTAGGGTTCAGGAGGGAACAGACAGTGGAGGAAGGAACCCTAAGGCTTCAGGAGTGTCTTACCTCTGCTAGTGGAGACCAGACTGTACAGTATGTCAGGACCAACCCACTGGGTCAAATACACTGTAATTATTTTATGTTGACTAACAGTCAGAAGTAGAGCTAAATGTGACAACATTATCTAAATCCCACCAAGAGAACCATGAACACGACACTTTTGGGAGCTGGTTTATTGTTAATGTCTGTCTACCAATCGTAATGTTATTAGATCCTAATATTGATGGTAATTGTAATGATGCATACCACAAAATACCACACCCTAAATAATGGTCAATATGCAACACACTCCTATTATTATTATTATTTTAAACTTTATAGATATTGTGATAATGTCATTGTGAATAAAACTTGTTGGTGAAAATCTGACGTGGTGACAGCCGTAAGTCAGACATCGAGATAGTGAACTAGTGTTTGTAGTTTAGGGACCTGAGTGTAACCAGTGTAAAGACATGAATGAAACAAATAAATGAAAATCGACTAAATGAAAGAACATCGATCTAAAGAAAGGAATAATACTGTCACCTGATATCTAGAATAATTCAGAGGTTTAGTTGCTAATCCACGCAGTGATTTTTCTGTTCTATTCATCTGGTCCTTGGTATCAGGATTTTTCCAAGATGGTGAATCAAAGATGGTAAAAGATACAAACATGATGTGTTTGGTGTCTCATTTACATTCACAAATCATCAGATTACATGTGGAGCCTTATTTTCTGGTGACACCAGTAAACATGTCACATACACAGACGTGCACAGGAGTACTATCAATTGCAGGATATTGTGAAAAACATTATGTGTTTGTTTTTACTTTGTTCTTTATTAAAACCACAAAAAGTGAGCAGCCATCTGTCTGTCTGTCTGTCTCCCTCTCTCTGTCTGTGTGTCTATCTATCTGCCTCCCCTGTCTGTCTGCCTGTCTCCTCCTCTGTCTGTCTGTCTGTCTGTCTCTGTCTGTCTCCTCTGCCTGTCTGTCTGTCTGCTCTGTCTGTCTCCTCTATTTGTCTGTCTGTCTGTCTGTCTGCATGACCTACACACAACAGTGCTGTCCATGGTACTGAAACAACACCTCATACACCTCACACACTGGATTCTGATAAAAACAGAATAGATCTGTTGCATCATATTTAGGGAGCAGACTCACATAACAACCATAAAAACAGATCAATTGTAAGTAGGACCAGACCCAGTCCTCACAAGCTCACAGCTCAAGCAAGTGATTCCCTGATTCTTACCCTAAATCTTCTGTCTGTGGTTTCAGTCCTTTAATCCAGGATGTTGACCGTCTGTGGCTGGTTTGAATCCAGGATGATACAAAAGGCAGGAGGTTAAATAGTTTCAAAGAGTGTTCATTCAGAAGCACAAAGAGAGGCAACTAGAGGCTTTGCTCATGCAAATTGTTACGATGCTTGCTGTCAGTAAAGTTTTCAAACATAACGTTTTACAATTTAAATACCTCGGCCGCGTGAACTCCGTGAAGAGAAGGGCAACACTGCCATGCATGGATGGCCTCTGCAGGAATAAAAACACCATTGTGTTAATTAGTGGAGACATTTGTTACAATATTTGATATCTTCACAATTGAAAGGACGTATATACAGGTAATAATTCAGACAAAAATATACAGAGCCATGGTCGTTGCTATAGTACTGCAAAAAAGTAGGCTAGTATTAAAAAAACAATAGAGGCTAATTTTCATTATCAATTGTTTTCAACCTCATTATCTGAAAATCCTGCTTTGCTGTCACATGGTTTAACTTCTCACCTCTGTGATGTACAGTTGACTCCAGGACACTGTGACATCATGGGGGCAGTTACAGCACATTTCTGACCACACCTCAGTGATGCTGGGCGAAGAAGTGAAGCTACTGAGGCTTCAAACTTTAAACTAGAGAAGAAAGAGAAACACAGCTGCACGGTTTACTTTTAGGTTTCTCTTTGAGGAATTAAATATTAAAATCCTACCACCAAGGTTCTCTTCATGCTTTGGGTGAAGTAGAAAAAACCTAGATGTTTGGAGGCTCTCTGACCTGCAAGGTGAGGGGGTCTTGTGAGGGATAAACACAGCTTAAGTCATCACAGGCTAGTTTTTGGTGCATAATGTATATGAAGGTAAACAGTAAATGGCCTGTATTTATTTAGTAGAGGTTTTCTAGTCTTGATGACCATTCAAAGCGCTCACAGCCTCTGACACACACATTCATACAGTGCATCTATGTGCAGTACTTTTTAACTCTCTTTAATTCTAATATAGGCGGGTGAATTATTTGTGTGTTGGTTATAAATGGGGAGAAGTTGAATTTTGTTTACATTTAAAGTGTTTATTACAGTCTCTGTCTGCACATTTCTTCTGAGTCTGTATCCTAAAGAAAAGAAGCAGTTAAGGGGTTCAGCGTGGAACGATTACCGTTTTCGAAGATAATGTTGGAACAGTCCACTCAAGGCCAATGAGCATTACCCTTGTCATTGAAGATCAGATAGTTCTGGATCATTTGTGTGATTTTGGACTTTTTGGACTCACCTCTTAACCTGGACTATCCCAAAGCATCATGTACACGTTTGAAAACAATTCAGGTGTTCATGAGCCTTGGTAACTAAAGCACCACCAGTGTTCAGGCGCTTTCTCTTTCTCTCTCTCACACACACACACACACAGTATGATAGCTGAACTATCTACAGCTGTTTTGGCACTGTATATGCGTTGCTTTTTAAAACAAAAAGAATTGGATTGGAAAGATGGAAGGTTGTAATTATGTTCATAGACTCGCTGTCCTATATAATCACTTCTGTCATTACATTTGTTGTACACATAGTAGTGTCCAATTACTGTCTGTGGACGTGTTACTATGCCACAATGGCTAGCTGGCTAACATAAACATTGTTTCGTACGGTCACAATGTTCCACATCCTCAAACCTGCAAAAAATGGCAGATGGGGAAGGGATTGTGAATGGTAAGGAGTTTGTACCTGTACTGTAGTGTACCTGTGTAGTGTACCTCCTCATTGTTATGAGGTTTTATTTATCAGAAATAAACTGATCTGGGATTATTTTGTTGCTACCCGACCTCATGGAACTAGACAAGAGCCAAATAGTAGAGAAAACGTTTATGTAACACCATTACCTGACGCTTATAATAAGAAGAAGAAGAAGAAGAAGAAGAATAATAGCTTGAATTTAACTAGCACCTTTCAAGAGACCAAAGGCTTTACATGTGGAGAGTTTTCCTTGACCTTGGAAAAACTGTTCTGACAAAATTACCTTAACTCAAAGTTCAGTTCCAATCGCATCGCATTCGTTGATAAATGTTTCTTCAGAAGATCATATAACGCAAGTATGCATTGCATGGTAACAAGTGATTGTATAGGTGTAGAATGTATATTGTATACCAGAAGTATTTTAGTGGGCCTCAATAATGCGGCTGGAATTTCTGAGCATGTAGTTAGTCTTGAAATCAGAAGGAGTAAAATCGCTCCGAAAGAAGAAATACTGACGTGTCAACCTGCATCTACAGTGAAATATGAGTGCAGACCAGTCCCCTAATAATAAATCATATCTAGTAATAAATAAAATTAGTTATAAATGGATCCGCTAGCAGCATGATAAACAACTAATTTATTGAGTGGTAATCATTATGTACTGTGAAATTTGTACGACTGGAGGAGAGGCAGAGACGGCACAAATCGTTCTTGTTGTGTTTTTTAATGTCCCAGTAAACAAAATAGCATATGGGTCCCGATGAGTAATTCTCCAGGCTGAAACACACGCTAGTCTTTTTTTAGCCCACTGTAATGCATCATAGAAGATAGTCTTGGTGCAAAGAGATGTGTGACAGATGCTTGTTACTTTATAGTTTGGTAATGCACTTTATTGTCAGCCAGAGCATTAGATGACCTGCGGCCTCCGGTGTGTGTGTCTGTGTGTGTGTGTGTGTGCGTGTGTGTGTGAGAGTGAGTGAGTGAGATAGAGAGGGAGAGAAGATGGAAGGTAATGTTTCTCTGAGTTATTTATAATTCATTCGATTTTTGGCAAAATATTAATACTACCTACATTGGGCTTCTGCAGTGACTATATAGTACACATGATGCCTCCACCTGCTCCAAGCTATTATGAATAATATTTATAAAAGGAACATAGTCGACAAATGTAGAACTAGTCTGGAACTTGTTCCACTAACAAACAGTGTTAAACCACAGAATCACTGACGGAGGCCTGATGGAGTCAAATAACTCCCGACCTGCGTTATCGTTCCACTCGCCCCTGCAGCTGATACTGGTGCTGTAAGCACATCTGAAGCAGAAGAACGTTTTTCTGTTATGGACACTGTTGTCTCACCACCTCACACTTAAAAGTACACCATGTGTTTTGTTCAATATTTAGTTGCTCCACCATCAGAGTTGTGGAACCCAACAACATTTGTCAGAAGTAGGTGATTTGGAGGAGGTCAGGAGAGCATGAAGCCTGTCTAGAGAAGCAGGAGGAACTGTCTCAGTCTTATTTGAACGATAATAAACGCATATGTGAAAACGTTATCTCGCATACAAACCCAGTTTAACCCCCGGGTTTAGGGTAAGGTCAGGGTCAGGTTAGGCATCACAAGACACAACTGGTCAAGAGTAATGATAACGTTAGGTTCAGATTAACTCTGTCAATGGTAAAACTGTAAATGGAACAGTATAGTTTTGCAATCCACCCATTCATACAGTGCTTCTGTGTGCAGCACTTTCTCTATCACACATCATCCACTGACGGCACAGCCGTGAGGGGCAATTTGGTATCGGGAGCTTGCCGAATGACACTTCGGCATTTGAAATGGGGGATACTGGGATCGAAACACCCACCTTCTGGTTAATGAACGAAACACTCGTCAGATACCTTCTGAGCCACAGCCTGTGCTTCTCCCTTTAGAACCAGTTGAGAAACGTGTGTCTCATCCACAATGTCATCATTTGCAAGACGTGTGTCTGAAGAAATACATCGTGATTCGCTGAAATACTGGTGGGACAGCTGAAATGCTTTATGGGAAATGTAGTTTGCTTGTTTGTTAGCGCTCTAAAAATGCAAAAAAGGCTTTTTTCCAGGAGCGATATTCAAGCAGAGTACAGCAATTCATTGACAAAAACAACCATGCAAATAACTATGGAGAAGATTCCGACCCAGATGATGTTCCTGATGACCCGCTGACCAAGGCTGAGCCAAGAGACACAATTAAGGAAGAGGAAGAAGGTTTTCTGGGCGAGTTTGCCGGCTTTGTTGGTATTTTAAAAAATGTTCACAAAGGTAAAGGGAATGATTTATAATAAAAAATAAAACTTTTATGCTCTCAAATGATTTTTTTTCATGTCTCTAGCTGCTTCAGGAGCTGAGAAACATTGGCAATTCTGCCAGGTCTTAAGAAAATGCTCAGGTTTCAGGGGGTCATGTGAACATGCTCAGGTATTAGAGTGCGTTTTGAATTTGGAGCCTCAGGTCTTAATGTGTTTAGGAAGAGGAAAACCCATGGACAGAGAGCAGACTTCTGATCTAGTGTCAACCATAGCAAGTTGGGTGACCAGGCTTCAGCCACAGCACTGACTCTGCCATTGTAACTGGATACATTTGGTTTCAGCCTGTTTTTGTCCTTGATTGCTTAAGTGGCAGGGATGTAAACTGAAAGCTGAGAGGGCAGTGATATTATAGAAAATACATTTTTTCTTATGAAATTATTATTATTATTTGGAAGTTCTCAACAAAATGTGAATTCTCCTTTTCCTTTCTGTCCAACAAAATACACCTCACACAGAGTATGAGTGATACGGATCAATGCTGCCATCTTCCGAGGCAAGCTCTCTTCCTTAACAGGGCCAAAACACCCTGTTCTCAAAGTATCCATCACTCTAACAGAAACAGGGCTCTGTATAGTGATTTTGCTCTTACACTCGACCTCATCCTCTCTCAAAAAATAAAATAAGATCTCACCAAAGGAGCTTTCTGCTGATTATACACATTTTAGAGGATCAACAACACATAACGCATGCGTCTGGTGTTACTCCACATAATGATGTATGCACGAGGTCACACTTACAATATTTGATCTCAGAGGAATATGATGAATATTTTTGAGAAGAGATTGTAGAGTGGAGGATGTGCTGCATTAGGAATCAGGCTGGAGAACAAGGGCTTTTGCTGCAGCTGCAGTCTGACTGATGAGACGGGTAAGTCATCAGGACATATTCATATGCTGATAGAGAAAGTGCTCACAGTTCATGGCAAATTGCCTTCAGATCATACGTTACCTGGGACCTATGTATCTCACACATTCTTATGGACAGAGACATACACACTAGCGCTTTAAAGGGAAGGGCCAACATTTTAAATCGGTTAGGTTTTTGATTTCTTGCAGGGTCAGCAAGCTTGCGCCTCCAAACCTTTGATGATAGATGACTTTCCTCACCTAAAATGGGAATCTTCTCAAAGAAATGCCGTAATTGACTCATTTTTCACAAAGCAATTGAACAGGGAGAAGTTTCCTCCTGACAGGACAGGGGATCAAACAGATACCCCAGCCAAGGACATCAGGAGCCGTCGCCATAATTGTCTCTGCTGCTGCTGACTTATACATGAACAATATGTTGTGTGGGCTGTAGGTCCGTGTTGCAGAGGCGAGATAGAGCAGCAAGGCTTGTGTGCTATTGTGTGAGTCTTATGCCGATGCAGAAAACCCAAGAAACAAATCAGCCCAGGTTTCCTTTTATATGAATATACAAGATGTTCCATGGTACATATATATGAGTCCAATTCACATTGCTTTGCTTCTATTCACTGAATGCATGTTCTTGGCTGTATCGAAATGTGCTACTGCTTTCACAAGGCTGTAAATATGATTTTGGAAAATGGTGACCATACGGCGGTTATAATCAGTAACAATGTACTGAATTCAACCAATGTCAATTTGAAAACTGTAAACACAAAATAACATACTTGACATGTTATTACACTGTAAAGTTTGTTAGTGTGTTAGCAAATAGGTTCCCATCTTGCACAGCCAGCAGTCACAACACTGGCATCCATTTGAAGATATATATATACTATACATATAGTTATTAAATAGATTCCAGTTTGCTCTAGTGAAAAATGACTCCATAGAGATAAGTTTGTGATGGAGTTCCATAGGGTTCAGTGATGAGACCAATACTTTCCACCCCATATATGCTTTATTAAATCTGCTGTATTTATCAACAAAGCCAGATTAAACTAATTGAATCGACAAACTTCAGGAATCTCTTAAAGATATAAATATCTTTGTATTTCTACATCAACAGACTGGACAATACAACAAAATCACACATTAAAAAAGTATTGAGGACAGTCTTCTCCCACAACTTGTGAGGAAAAGAAACATCCTGTCTGAAAAGGATGGTGAAAAACTAGACCATGCATTTGCCACTTCTATCTCAAGTAATTTAATTCCTTAGTGACATGATGTCCCAATAAATCAGTCAAAATCCTCCAGTTGATCCAGAATGCTGCACCGCGAGCACTGACAGGAACTCAAAAAAGAGGTCATATTTCTCCTGTGTTAGATTCAACTTCAAAATCATTCCCACATCTCTGTATATTATATTATCTCAATAGAATCATTTCCTCTCAATATGCAGACTTACTTGTGGTTCCTAGAGTCTCTAACTGTAGAATGGGAGGCCGAGCCCACAGGTACCAGCTTCCTCTCCTGTGGAACCAGGTTAGACTTAAAATCTTCCAATTTGATCAACTTATTGTTAGAACTGCAGCTGGCTAAGGTGAGCCCTATTGCATTGTTTTGCAACAGTCTATCCATGATGCGTAAAGACATTCGTACTTTATTATACTACATATTTTACTGCAGCAACTTCCACTACATTTTTTTTATTTTTTTATATTCAGGGTATTTAACATTTGTTTGCATAATTGTTCAATGCGCAAAAAATACATTGTAAACTGAAAATTACAGTGCGAGGCTGAGGCACAGCTACATTTTCCTTTCTAACAATCTTGTACTCATGAGAGATGTTGGTGCACCACATGGCAGAATTAATGCACAGAATAAACCTTTTTCACAGCAATCCTGTTATATGATTTGTAAAAGTACACTCATGTATTCCCTTTTCAGGATGAGTTGGAAGCGACCCAGGAGGTGGAAGAGGATCTGGTGGAGGTGGTGGATGAAGAAGAGGTGACTGCAGGAGTTCCCTTTGAAACTCACCATGTGTCGATCCTCCTAGAAGATCAGGTTGTAATGTCTCACAGATCTTGGACTGATTCACTGGTGAAAACAGTGAGGGAGGCAAAACAGCGAAGATAGGCAAAACAGCGAAGATAGGCAAAATAGCTGTGACGGCAACCAAAACGAAATTACGGAGTAGACTGGACATCAGCAACACACTTCGGGTGTCATTGTCACCCATTAGCCCTAGATGGGACCGCCTTGTTGCAGAGAAACAGGCTCAGGGCTCCCACTGATTCAGCGTTGTGGTTAGTTATATGTTTCATGCACTTTATATTTGTTTTTTATTTGTGATTTATTCATTGTTACTCACTGTTGTGTTGTTGGTGCCATGTTACGAGGACGCTGCTAATAAAGTTGCATAAGAATACACATCGGTTTCACATTTATTATTATTATATTTAGCAAATACCCCAGTTTTTATGCTAGTCGTATATCATTTTATTTTGTCGTATTTATCCCCCACATACGGAACCCCTCTAGTGACATCGGTGGAATTGCTGGTAAGCAACCTCTGTGCGCTTTGGAGAGGTTTTGGAAGCGTCTTTACGCAGACGAATTATTCTAAACCGCTGCAGTTTATAACACGTCATTGAGCTAATATGTACATTTCACAATCTGGGCTGTTTTACAGTGCATTCCATTATTGTTTACACCTGATTTTCGTGGTTGAATTTCATGATTTAAACTCCCTCATTCTCCGTCTGGTGACATTTACGCACCGAGCCTGCACACACTGTACATGCCAATGTGCATAATTCGTTTTGTTCATCTTTGGAGTCTGCAGTTATTATTTTATTATATCGTGATGCTGTTGTTAAGAAAGCTTTATATATTACTAATAATATATTGATAATATATTAATAAACTAATAATATATTAATATGTGTAAAGACGCTTCCAAAACCTCTCCAAAGCGCACAGAGGCGCAGCGTGTGCTTAATGGAGCTTTGGTATCCGTCCGTCTCCGTCTTGCTGGTAAGTTACCAGCAAGACGTGCACGGGCGTCATCTCGTTAATTCGTTTAATAATTATATTGTGATTCGTTCGAAATATTAATTATTATTATTAGTAGTAGTAGTAATTCGTGTCCACACATAGTTAATACCTGGCCACGCAATAATTAATTTGAGGCCCCGTATTAACAATTCGTTAATTTCGTTAAATAAAAAAAAAATCTACCGAGGCCGTACCAGAGGGCCTCCGCAGTGAGGCTCCGTAGCCACACCTTCAAGGCCGGTCCGTGAAAATATTGTCTGACATCCAACCGGTCCGTGGCGCTAAAAAGGTTGGGGACCGCTGCTGTATACAATACAGAGATCCCCTCACCTACTTCAGACACACTAAGTGACCCCTGCCGTGACCATTTGCCCAGTGGGGGAAGCCATGAACCTTATTACCTTAAGCAACACTCGTAAAGTTTAAGTTGAACCACATCTGTTCATACATTCTTCTACATATATGTCTGTTCTACTATTAAACATTACACAAATGCAAAATCTGCTAGTACAATATTTTATAGAAGAGTCAGTGGAGCATGTAATGCTTCACTTTAATAAGTGTGTTCGAGAACGAGGTCCTCCTCACACACTGGCTGCTTTCACACCAAGAGGACAACCTCTGCGACTCATCTTCTTATTTTTAATTCTTTATTAACAGTTCTGACAGAAAATGGTTACAGAAAACATTTCATGCAGACTTTTTTTTTTGGTTGAATGTGGTAAACTGGAGCTCTCAAGAGTGAATCCACAGCCCTTTAGTAGAAGACACGTATATGCGCGTCCTCATTTAAAGCAATAGCATTTCTACCGTTTAAAGAATCTGCTCAAAGAGAAGAATCTGGACATTCTGCCGGGTTTTTTGGACATGTGGCTTTCCATAGAGGCGGCGATTCTTTTCTCGACCTCTGGATCTTTTCGATAAATGGAAAGCAGCAGCGTTTCTGGACAGTCCCACGTCTTACACAGGTCCTTGAACACGGCCTTGTGGAGGACATTGATTATTTCTGGGGACATGTCTAAGTCAATGTCTTGGACTTCGGCCCATGTTTTTTCAAACAGGTTTTGAGTGAGGTGTGTTGATTCATCACAGAACAAGTTCACTTTGGACTTTGCATACACTCGAGTGACGAACTGGCCGATGACGAGATTGACATACATCTTTTTGCGGGGCTCTGCCCGTTCCGTTGCACTGTTGATCTCTGAGACCGGAGATCCTTCGATGGGCTCAATCTCCATTAAAGCGGAGGTCACCCTCTTGGTGTAGTCACCGGCCTGTTTTGAGAACCACCAGTTCATCAATGGCAGGAAATTGATCACTCTCTCCTTTATGTACGCGTACATCTTTTTGTGGGACTTAGGAACAGACACTTTCGTCACTTCAGCTGGACTCGCCCTAAAATGTCAGTTGTGACGTACCTATAGAGGACATCGGTAAGGACGGGGGCGTTTGCAGGTGAAACTCTGTCCTTGGTCTCTGTCAGAAGCAGAGACTCCACACTATCCATCAGAGACTTGACTGACTCACTGCTCTGGACTTGGGTCTCCTTACTGAACTTCTTCCTGACTTGTGTCCCCATCTTGAGCATCGATGCTGTCGCCAAAAACTTTGCCAAAAGCTTCTTGATCCTCTTCCCCACTCCTTTCCAAAACTTCTTGTTGCTCTTTGAGGATTTGGAGCCTCTACTTGAATCAGATGATCTGACGCTCTCCTCTTCACTAATTATCTGAAAGATTTCATCTGCAGCAGCTTTAAACTCCAGAGAAGATTCAGATATCAGCCCACTCAGGTCAGATTCGGACATTTCGTCCACAAGGGGCTCGATGATGTCGCTCACCTCCTTCCCAATGATTTCCTGGACGGCCTCACTTGTCCTATAGTCACTGCTGCGGACTGTTGATACTGAGGATGATGCTCTGTCAGAGCGAGAACTGCGTGATGAAGAGTCAGTGCGTGAAGAGGTTGGTTTCCCCCTAGGGAACTCGTTTATAAGCTCAAATGTCTTTCGACTGCGTAGTTTTGGCTTGAACGAGCCCTCGATGTCGCCGGCAGATTTCTTCAACACTTTGCAAACACAATGGACCATTTTCTCAAGTTTATTGGCTGTGGTCTGGTGACACTGTGGCAGTCTGGTGGAGCATCCGATCCGCTGGTGGAGCATCCGCTGGTGGAGCATCCGCTGGTGGAGCGCTCAGACCGGCGGGAATTGATCCTCTCTGTCATCTCCTCTGCAACCAACTCAGTGAGTTGATCCAAACTCACAGACTTTGTTAAGCTGCCCGGTGCTAAATTCTGACGGAGAGCGTCTCCGAGACTGGACTGGACACTTTCCGCAGTAAAGGGAAAGTCGTTGTGTCCATGTGCTGTGATCAGGTCTGAGGACACAGACAAAGTCATGTTCAGAAGAAGTTCTGCCAACAGAAACCTTGTGACGTTGTCTGGTGTTGCTGATTTTAACAGTTCCCACTGCTCCGCAGTCAACTTGGTATAAAGATCCTCAATCTGCATGCGAATAGTTTCAACTGTCATGCTGGGAAGCTCCAATGCATTAGATGTATCCATGGTGAATGTCTGTATTACAGTCTCCTCAATATCTGGGTTATGTCTATTTGATCCTGCTGATAACCAAGGTAGTACAAAACGTCTTTGATATGGAACATGAAGGGTATCTTCTTCCAACCATAAGTCATATAGACACATCAAAGACATGATAAAGAACCAAAGACAATTTAAAGATCTCAAATAATGTTGAAGATCAAAGCACAAAAAGATGTGACTCTATAGAAATCTTGGTCAAAGACATTGTTATTTTAAGGTTCAGTCGAACACACTTACAGGAAAAAAATGTGTTAACAGGCGATTTTACCAACCAACTTACTTTATCCTTTCTTTACTTAACATCCTCTACAACCTTCTTAAACTTAGTTTGCTCTTCTTAATGGTTCACTTTGAGTAAAATAACATCTATGTTCACATTTGTCTTAGTTCTCTCGCCTGCCTTTGCAAGAGGGTGCTACTTCCAGAGAGTAGAAAATTGGACCTCCCATTGATATGCTAGTGTCAAACCCCTTTCTCCACTTAACAAATGCAGATGTTATTTAGACTCAGTTACCACTGATGCCCAGTGTGTTTTTTAAAATTTAACATACTACTCAATGAACACATCAAATCCTTACATCAAATTTATAGCAGTGTGGTGACAACAAAAATGAATCTTAAAAATCCTCTTCAAACATGAGATATCCAACATTCATTTTAGGAGTAGTATCACACTCTTCACATTTATTAACTGATTCCGGTTCCTGAATCTACAAATATATGTGATGTCTCTACCACTCACTGTGCAGACATGTTCAATACAATGAATGAGTGAATCTCTTTCAATGCCTCACAATTTGAGGTAGACTCCTACATCTTCAGCTTGAGATCCAGAGTTTCTTCACACGAGTGATTGACTACCCAAAATTGTGGTATTTCTGTTTAATAATACACAATTATAACATTGTCTCTCTGTGAGTTCAATTTAACACTGCAGGTGGGCTCACCCCACACAGCCACCTAGTGTAACGTGTATGGAATGAGCACAGAGCATCAGGAGAATCAGATTCTTATACATCATAAGCCCCTTCCTGCGAGGAAGAAGAAGTTCTCATCTTCTTCACTGTTTGTCCAGGGTGGCAGACATCCTGTCCCCTCTCTGCCCAAACAGGGACTTTGTGTGAGACAATCTTCTCGCCCATCTACAGGTTTACACGGTTTGAGGAAATGTCACAAGTTCTGACCATGATCCTATGACTTGTCTCAGCTCATTTGAGCTGTATATTGTAAAGCAGCCAGGAGCAGTGCATCAAAGTATAAAACATGTCACTTCCTGTAGCCAGCAGGTGGCGCTGTGATTTTAAGTCATGATTTCTGTGTAGATCTCATCAGGTCGGGACTCTTGTCTTACATGTCTAGTTTGGACTCGATTGGACCAAATATTTCCGAGATACAGAACCTCGTGTTTTGATGGCGTGTAATCAAACTTTGATGCCATGCCACGGTCACACCGTGTGACGAAATCAAATATACCATGGTAGTTTATATCTCCATCTTGTTGAGATAACATTCCCAGAAGTTGAAGTTGATCTGATGAAAGCCCTACTTTTGTGAAGATCGGTCAATGTGAACGCGTTCCAGGGGGCGCTGTTGAGCCATTTTGCCACGCCCATTTAAAATTACTCCAGAATACGTACATTTTCACCACTTTCTAATTTTCTGCAAACTTTGGTAAGAATTTGAGCATGTTAAAACCCTCAAAAAGCCAATTCATTCATTTATTTATTTATATTCTATTTAAAATAAAATTGTGACTTGTGATTTTAAACGAATTTCGTACAGAAACTGTGATTGTTTTAACTTACATATCAAATTACATATTATTTAATTCCTTAGTGTTTATTTGAGTTGTTCTAGTTAAATGCCCCGTGTTGTTTAGGAGTCATACAATATTCACAAAATGGTTTCATTTATTTTAACATTTAGGCCCATTGGTTCTTTCGTATTTAGGAGGAAGATCCATCTTCTCTCCATTTTCTTTCGTTCTGTATCGGTCCAAGTCAAATTATATTGGAGGCCTGCTACTCTAAGTGATTGTGGTCCATGTAATATGAAGTGTTTGACTAGAGGAGTATTTGTGTTTTTCTTGTGTCTCAAATTATACCTGTGTTGTACCATTCTTGTGGCTACGGAATTTTTTGTTTCTCCTACATACTGTTTTCCACATTTTTCACAGAATATTATGTACACGCACTTGGACGTCCGTGGTGTGAAATGCTGTGAAATTATGGAATTGATCTTGGTGTGTGTGTTTCTGACGAATTTAAGTTTACAAAACACTTGTAATAACATTGTTTTTCTTGTGATGCATTGGTGTGAGTGTTGTCTTAACTAGCAGGTCTTTTAAGTTTTTATTCCTCCTGTAAGCCAAAATTACTTGGAATCTGTCCAGTAATCCTTGTTATATTATTATTATTATTATTATATAAATATGTTTTTATTATTTTTTTTTTTCATTTTTCATTATATCTTAAATTTTAATTGTTATTATTATTGTATTATTGTCATAATTAATATATAAATAAAACCAATTGTAAAAAATGTAAGAAACATTGTTTGTCTTGTGTTGCTGTGTTGTGTTGTTGTGAACAGTAGCACACTAAACCATTCACACTGATGGGTTTAACTCCAACACTGTGTTAATTGATCAGAGCCATGAATCCTGTATCTATATTCAGAAAGACATACACAGGTAGATGTTACCTTACTTGTTATATTTATTTACAAAATTAAACATATTTACATCATTATAATATTTTGGACACACTTTTATCTACACATCCCTCTCTTCTTTGTACAATGATTGTCTGCTGGTTCAGGAGTTTGTCTTTGTTCTAGACCAGGGGTGTCAAACTCATTTTAGTGCGTGTTTGACGTCAAACGCGTCACAAAGCGAGCAGCGAGTGCTGCTGCCTGTGGCAATGAGCGCTTCTGCCTCCGGAGCAGACATTGCATTTACGCTGTTTTTGAAGCAATTACTGTATCGATTAAAAAAATTACAAAACGTTTGTACTCATAAACCTCCATATTCTTAAGAGACATTCTGATTCACTGTTTAGTTCTGGTTCTCAGTGTAAATCGCTACTCTTACTCTTTACTTGTTTTACAGTCTATGGCATGCTCTTACTGATACAGTGCGACCCAGTGGACTGATTAGGAATAGCAGCTACTTTTATAGAAATGCAATTTATGTCTTTCTGTAATTTTCACACTTAGCAAAGTCATCCGGCGGGCCGAGCTGGACCCCCTGGCGGGCCGGATCCGGCTCCTCTCTCCTCTACATCCTCTCAACAAACTTCAGCTCGTTCTCTCTCACTGAGCTTTTTAAAGATCGAGTCTGCTTCCAGCTCATCTCTGCCTCCACCTTTCTGCAGCTCAGTCTCTCAGATCGAATCTGCTGCAGCTTCACCTCCTGCCTCCTCTGTCCGACCTTCAGCAGGTCGACCTCCTCCTTCAGAACCTGGTTCTCCTTCTCCACCTCCACCTCTCTGCTCAGGTCGTCTCGGGCTGAGGTGGCTCCTGGTGCAGACTTGCCTCCAGTCTCCCACACTTGGCCTGACACTCAGTGAGCTCGACCAGGCAGTCCATGTAGGCTCTGAAGCGATTACGTCGTTTCCTGGTCTCTTTTTTCACGAGACCATCCTTTTCTCTCAGCTGCTCCTGCAGCTGCTCCACCTGCTCCTTCAGAGACGAGGTTCCATCTTTGAGAGCCTTAATCTCATCCATGGCTCGGATGAGTTCGGCTTTGAGGCTCGTCACAGTGTCTTGTTGTTGCATATTTCACAACGGAGACAAGAACTTCTTCTTGATTAAGCACGGAAGAAACTCGAGTTCAAAGAGTTGATTCACAGTTTCCTCTCGTCTGTTCGGTTGGTTGTTGACTTCTTGTTGAATAGTAGTTGTCGAGGATTTGATCTCGCAACAATATTCTGCTCTCGTCTGGATCTTGGCGGCAAAAAACAGTTGTCTGCAGGTGACAACATGAAATAGTGTTTATTTTGCATTATTTCTGGGTTTTTTCCCACTTTTCTTCTGTACCACACGGAAATGACTTGAATTTGTATTTTATTACTTTTTATATGAGCCTTATTTTCATAAGGCAACATATAAATGTATAAGACATTTTATTCTTCAGCTTAATGGTAAAATAACATCTAGGCACTGAGTCCAAGGTTCTCTAAATATTGACATGAACAGAATTTTCTTTATCAGCCACTGAGGCTTTATATTGTATATATTGGATTTGGCTGCAATGCTGTTTACCCCTGAAACTCCAAAAGTGTTTTGTGGGCCTTAAACACACAATTGAATTTTTGAACTTTTTGGCAATGTCAACAAAAACTTGAGATTGAACAGGTGTACCTCAGCAAGGGGCCACGGAATATCTGAAAAATGTGATAGATGTTTGTTTGACCTCCAGCAGCTGGTTGCATTGCAAATTCATTGTTTGTGATGTAAGATTTTGTTTTTGTTTTAGTTTTTTACTTATAATTATCAGTAAATGGTGAACAAAAATGGGTCTGAAACCTTTCTGGTGACAGAGACCACTGATACCAACGCTCAGTGTCCAAAATGTTGTACAAACAAAGATTGTGACTAAAATGGATGGAAAAGGATGTTGTGCTTCATAGACCAAGTTGATGTTAAAGGGGACATAGCATGCCCATTTTACCACAAGTTGATATGGTTCCTTGGGGTCTTAATGAAATGTCTGTAACATACTTTGGTCAAAATACCACAAGGATCATATAAAACAGCACCCTTTTACTCCTGTATAAAACAGCCCTCCACCGAGTGACCTGTTTTGAGTGCCTGTTCCTTTAAATGCTAATGAGCCAGCTCCTCTCCCCCCACGATTTTAAACGATATAAATTACATATTTTATATGATATAAATTATCAAATATGCATCCCATACTTTGTATTCCCTTGTTGTCCTGGAGTTTTAATTTTCCCAATCACATAATTAATGTCCCCTGCCCATCCACTACAAGCACACAAGCAGACAGACAGAGAGAGAAAGAGAGGGGTGGGGGCTATGAAGACCATCATTTACCCCCAACTCCGACATTCAACGGGTACAACAACAAGCGGAGAAAGCAGAATCGCGGGCTGACCGTATATACAGTCTATGGGGCTGACCAGCGGAGAAATGCTCGCCCCGTGTGAACAGCCAGGCGGCTGCGTGCTGAGAACGGCGCTGCGCTGCCTCGCAGCGGCGCCCGCGTCCGGTGTGCCCGCGAACTCTGTACCCGGCGAACTACTGTACCCAGCGAACTACTGTGCAAATTAACCCGGTATACAGAGTGAACATGCGAAGTCTTCCACACAGCTGCAGGGGAGCGCTGAGAGCGCGTTTCACCGCGCCTGTGTTCAAGGAGAGCATTCGCTGTCAGCCCATAGACTGTATATACGGTCACCGCGATTCTGCTTTCTCCGCTTGTTGTTGTACCTGAATGTCGGGTTACAGTAGCGCTGAACATGAAGTCTTCACTGTTGTGTGGCGACACAAATTCAGCTCACCCGGGGCCGCGCAGCTGCTGCAGCCTCAGTCCCAACGATCCAGACAATGCCACATGAGACTGCAGAATGCCCCTGTGAACACCGCCGGAACGCTGCGCTCGAGCTCGGTGTAAACCAGTAATGAGGGGGGACGGGGACGGGGGGGTGGCAAGACCATGTGAGACTTCAGTTCCTTGTCACACAATACCCAGGAAGCGCAATCAGTCGCCAAGCATGAGTGACTTAGAGGAACTATAACAAAGCGGTGTTTTCCAAGTTTTGGTTGGTAGACATGCCAGATACCCACATTAACCTGTAGAAGCACTAACAAAGTGAATTTGCATCTATGTCCCTTAAGTCATCTATGTTAAATTTTTTATTATTTGTTTGTAAAGGATGAATAGACGAGAGGAGAAAATTGCACTTTTAAGGATGTGAACATTAAATGTGAACATTGAAATAACCCCTAACCCTAACCCTGTATTCAGTTATGAGTGTTAAGAATTCAATGAAATAAATTGTTTAAGTTGAGTCAGATGTGGGTGTTATTATTTTGAGTTAATAGAGCTTAAAAGGTTTAAGGCAATCGGTTTCATCAAATGAACTGAGTAGCCATAACAAAGTTTTCAAGTCATCACAACTACAATGTAATAATATTCTTAAGTGGAAGACAACTAAGTAAATTTAACTTAAGTTGCAACATTTTAAGTTACTCTTACTTAATTCAGAAACATCCTGTCATCACATTGTAAATAAGTTTGGGTAAATACTGCATATGAGTGTAAAATACTAAGTTTTAAGTTCAGGTAACTTATAGGGATTGGTAATATTAATTTTAAATACCCAATTTTCCTCATCAATTACATATTTTAACCAAAGTGACTTCCAATAAGTGCATTTAACCACAAAGGTACAAACCCAAAACAGCAAGAATCATGTACATCAGTACACAAGCTTCAGAAAAGCCAGCTAACTGTATGGGATGCACAGTGTCAAAGGGTGTCAATGGCAGTGGAACATGAAGGTGATGCCTGTGGCTACCAATGCCATTTACGAAAGTTGCATCACATTTTAACTAATTATCCCTGGGCTGTGGGAAAGGGAATGGTCCCATGATCAGCTGTGTTGGTACAGGTGGGGTCTACAGGGAATCCTTGGCTCAGTGGTTTGGAGAAGGAACATCACCGCAGCTCAAATGCAGACTGTGGCATCCAGCATGAAATGTTACCCATGTGAATTAATTGCTTCATCCACCACGCTCCTCTCCTAATTACTTTTAATTTGAGCCATCATTAGTCTTGTATATTTTTTTCTTTTTCATGTTATTCCCAAAGATGGAGTCCTTTACATCATTCACACTAATTTGCACATCCCATGAGAAAGCCTGTCATGTGTCCTTCGCTGGAACTGCCTAACAATGCTGAGGGGGTGAGAGAGGCACCGCAGACATCACTGATTCCGTGCACTGACCCGTTGGCAACTTTTATGATAAAAAATGACATCCTCTCTGTTACCCTGGGGGGTCCAATTCAGCCCTCACTTTAAAGTGATAAAGAGTAGCCTGCCTAACAGGTTTATATTTAAGAATAGGCTGAGGCTATTCCATTTTTGACTGACCCACTATTTTTCCACAAGTCTCTTTAGTGGCCTGACTTAAAGACACTATATGTGAAAACATTTTAGATTATGATAACTCCCTCCTGATTGTAACAGTAGTTGTAGTTTCTGGACATTTCTAAAGCTGAAAATATGCTTTCTGATGGCAAATATTCATTTTAGAGTCTACACCAATTGCAAGTGCCTTCCTCTATGGACCTGGCCTAGTCACACGTTATCTGTACTTTTATATCCCTAAAGAACAGACTACCAATTACTTAAATAAATGTTTTAATCAATTAAGGATACAATGAAACTCTTCATTTTACTCCAAATGTAGAAACCAACAGCATTCGACAGTTATAAATGCAGTCAAACAAGGATATTCAACAAACAAAATAACGTTCCTGTTATAATTGCTTAGCTCCTCAACCTCCATGGATTCTGAAGTCATCAAAGTTGCCTGTGTTTTTTTTAAACTTTTTAAGAAACTGTGGAAAGCCTTTTATCCATTTCACGCCCTGTTCCCATGTTGGGCTCAGGTATCAGCTGCTATCACTTCCATCATGGCTGCAGTTACTCTGACCCTGCTCTGGACAGCACACCGATCACAGATTGTTTCTTTCTGAGCCCACTGATCTCTTCACCTCCTGTCTCTATCACCAGCCCAATTAATTCTTGTGAGAATCCAGAGAACATGTCAATCATCCCAGTTATTATCAATAACAGACAACACAAACTCTTCAATGCAGGATGCAAACCCCCCTGGTCTTTCAAATTCAAAAAAATGTTATACTTTAAAGAAAGCTTTACTCTCTACCTTAAAGGTTGACATTTTCTCAGGGGTCCTTCATTTAGCCATATGGGACCAGTGCCAGATAACAATTTGCACCATTTCTGGCACATGTCAGGTTTTGTGGGGTTTTAAGAATCCCTGTCCTCCAACAACAGCATCCTTTTTCATTGTGAAACATTGCCACCAGGTCAACAACGAATGTTGAGTTGAGTCTTTAGAGTGCCACCACCTCTTGGAGGACAGAATGCACGTCCCAGGAGTAGATGTGAATGTATCTAGATTCGTTTTAGAGGTTTGTCATTTTTCAAAATGCCACTTAGGTCGTGTCCCAATCATTTAAATATTTCAAACTATGTACATACATTGAACTCAGATTATCAAAAAATGTAATTTATCTAAACTAATTTTAAAAAAAATTGTCCTTAAGCCCATTGTCTGAAAATGTGTTCTTTATCTTCCCGGCAGAGAAATGTGGGTGTAGGCAGTGTGGGTGTAGGCAGTGTGGCTGTTAATTGGTTGGACCTCACTATGCGACTCCCTGCCCTTATCACTACTACCAAGTGTTGGATAGTAGGAGGAAGTGGAGAGCTTCAAAGCAAGAAATTTCCAGGTTCAAATCCTGATTTGGAAGACATGTGTTTTCACCATGCCTTTCTCCAAGTACTCAGGTTTCCTCTCACAGTCCAAAGATTAGGGTAAGGTGATTGGAGACTAAATTAACTGTATGTTTGAATTTGAGGGGGAATGGTTGGTTTTCTCTGAATGTTGGCCCTGCAATACCCTCTCACCTAATGTCAGCTCCCGCTTCCCCCAACCCTCAAAAAGGATACATGGAATAGATAACGGATGAATGAAAGGAGGTGGAGATGCTTCTTCTATCCTTATGTATAGATGTTGTCTGCCCCTGTGGCTGAAATTCCAAGGAGGAGACAGTTCCAGCACTTTATTGCTGTAATTACAGCATCAAATATCCAGTGAGCAGTCATACAGTCTTGAGTCATGATGGATTACTTTCCCTCACTTAGGGAGTTTTTTTTTACTAATTAACAGAATTTCTATTGAAACCATAATCAGTTATTATTAGGCAATAGTGTATAGTTAATTCAATTAAAAGCAGTTGTGAAATTAAAAGAACAAGCTCAAATTTCACTTGATTGAGTGAAGTTAGCTTGATCTGTCAAGTTTAACAGCAGTTAGCAGTAGGTCCACAACACCCAGTTAGTATTTTTATATGAAATAAACTAGACCACTGAGCCAAATACAGAACAATACAACGGGCGGCTGTGGCTGAGGGGTAGAGCGGTCGTCCTCCAACCTGAAGGTCGGCAGATCCCCAGTATTCCCCATCTGCATGCCGAAGTGTCCTTGGGCAAGATGCTGAACCCCGAATTGCCCCTCATAGAACAACAAAGTGCTGCTAATAGATGCACTGTATGAATGTGTGTGTGAATGTAAAACTGTACTGTAAAGAGCTTTGAGTGGTCATCAAGACTAGAAAAACACTATATAAATACAAAACCATTTACAAATGTCACTGCCCAATTTACATAGTGCATGTGTGCGTACATAATCTGTGTTGCACATACCATGCTGGGAACAAACACATTTGTAAACACACATTACCAGGTTTTGGATACTGTGTGGTCCATCTACTTTCTTAGACATTCTTGTCTCTACTATTGTTGGACAGTGTTTGGCCTAAAGCCACATGACCATTGCCAAACATTTCTTTGTAAATGTCCCATTGCCTCATAACTACAACAAGGTTGTTCTCAAATATACAAATGTTGATGGTATTTTGACCTCAGAGCACACTGGCGCTCTTGAAATACATCAAAATCAATCCAGCCAGTAGACTTTACTGATTGGATCAACTAAGTTCTCCTCTAAATGTAGACATTTCACATAGCTTTTGGTGAATTCAGTGACATGCAGAACAACTGGTAATGACAATAAACAAGTGAGTATAAATTTGTCTGTTATCCAAGACAACTATGATAATACGCTACCAAGTGTTCCTCTCAACCAAATAGTGTAGCTAATACCTGCTATCTGCTATCACCTAGTAAGAGTTACCTGCTCAATCCCTGATTTGCAGGCAAACTCTATAAAATCATGCACATACATATAGCTTGAAGTTTGACTCAAAAGATCATCAGTGTAGGTGTATTCTGAAAGTCCTTGGGGCTAGCTGTGACTCCTGTGCTTCTTTTTACATCGATTCATGTCCAAAGTATATATAAGATACCTGAGCGCGAATTGAAAAAAAAATGTGTCTACTTTTCTTTATGTGCTACCCTAATGTGCTTCCTGCACTTATGATTGCCTGTTTCACCTAAATGTTATTTAACCTTTGTGCATTCAATGCGTTCTGTGTATTTCCCTCAGATTAGCTCATTTGTTCTATTCCCTCGAGTTTCTTATGTGTTCCTGGTTGAGTTAAAGTCACAGTTTGCATCTAACTGTTTGTCTGTCAACCGGATCCTCTGTAAGCCCATGGGTGAAAAAGCTGCTCTGGGGGTGGCATACAATTTTACCAAGAAACGCTGGTTGAAAGATGCCTTGGCTGACATGCTTAAATACTTGTCTGCCTCCCTGCCAGCTACAGTTCCAGGCCTGCCACCTTCCAGCATGTTACAAAGCCGAGCTCCCAGCCAGCCTCCGAGTCAGCCCGCTAGCATCCAGCCTGCTTAGGGAGCAGTTGGGTATGTGAGCCTGCAACCTTCCAGTCATGAGCGAGCTAGTCCACAGTCTGCCTCTGTCCCCAAGCTAACCACCTATCTATCAGATTTGCAACTTGCAAGAACCTGAGCAATCCCCTATGGCCATTTTCCTGTGGTTCCACAAAGGCTCCTTTTTGCATGTCTCTTCAAAGGCAGATGGACCAACTTCAGCTACTGCAACAGCCGTCACCTGCTCCTGATCTTTCTTTGGTGTTGGGGGCCACACCTGCTCTTGGATAATCTCTTGTTACTGTGCTTTTTGTGTGTAATCAGCCAAGGTTTTCCCCCTCATCCTGTTTATCCTTTTATCCATCCATTTATTATCTGTACTGCATTTTACAATAAATTATCTATCCTGCCCATACATGCCTTTGTGTATTCCGCGTTGGATCTTAATTTTATTCATACCATAACATTTGCATGTGCATCAAAAATCTTGATATAAATGTAAATATGTGGTCTGAATAACCGTCTGGTTAGAAAACAACTGCTCTTACCCTTGAGCTACAGCCGCTGTATACATATAATAGCAACTACAGTAATTACAGTGCACGTCTGTGTGCATATTAGCGTAAATGTTGCACCATGGGGTTGACTAGCGCTACAAAATATCTTCAAATAATTAAGCTGCTATTGTAGCATCTTTGTGTAGATGCAAGACCTGCGAAAAAACCCTCAAGCAAAACTGTATAACCCACAATTTGTCAGGGCTGACCTAATTGAGTTCACATCATATCAAACATTTTGTGTATCACCTCCAACCTGTTGCCTGATTGCGCAGAGGTCCTTGACACAACAAAGGGAGCTCTAGGGTGTGGGTTTCCTTTTAATTACTTATAATTTAAATTGATAAGGTGGCTTACAAGGCCTACCAATTAGTTCTCACAAATCCTTTTTAATTAATGGGGAGAAGAACTCTGCACATAAGCAGGAAATTGATTTATATCCATTCCAACACAAACTATTTAACTTGAGAGGCCATGGTGAGTTTTATCCTAATTTAAAATGATGTATTCTAGTTGGTCAATCGATCTATTACCCACGGTTCAACTCTAGCCTATAATGGACTGGTGGGTCCATACTAACCCATTTAGCCAGTACTCTAGAAATGATGTACTACCTTAGAAAATGTTTGCAGTGTAAAAGTAAGTTTAGATAAGAAATTTGAGAAATACTGAACATTTTGTGTAAATGCTTCACAGTGAAAGCCACTCCTTGATTAAACAGTTTTGATTTGTTTTAATAAGCATTGGGAAATGTTTTGTTTGCATTTACTATACTGTAATCAAGTACCATTGCAAGACCAAGTCATTACCAACACTGTCTAAGTCCATTCCCAAGTTATGACCAATGATTAGTGAGTGCAGATCCAAAGCAAATCCAACGATCCTGTCCTAAGGCGAGGCTGACAAATCCACGAACAAACATTTTAAAATTAAAAGAAGCAGGTTGTGGGACCAGAAAACATGGAGCATTACAGGGTCAAACTAATTCAGCAATAAGCTATTGAAATTAGCTGTGTATAGCTGGATTTGTTTGCGAGTTCAGAAAACAAGCCGAGGGACCCCTCCACCTCATCCATGCAAACCTCATCTGCTTCCCTTTGGAGTTATCTCTTTCTCAGTGGATTGATGAGTTTTCTTCAGCCGAGTCAACCATGTGTAAAATCCTGTGTAATACATTCCTTTTTAATTTGGGTTACCACCAGTCACTGAATACCAATGCAGTCTTGCAAGTTCTGCGTGTAGGTGCCCCCCCCCCAATCTGATTGACTCTTTCAAGCAATTTCTCTGCTCTTGCGTGGGGCCCTTTGATGTGTGGGTGTGTGTGTGTGTGTGTCCAGGTTAGGCCGTGTTCGTCCAAACCCAAACCAATCAAACCCAGCAATTATCTTACTCATTAAATTGTATAAGTGTGACCATTACGAACCGAAGCTCTTGCTGATTTGTGTACAGACACACCTCATGTTAAGACACTCTGATTTGGTCTGGAATTTAATTTGTGTGTGTGTGTGTGTGTGTCCAGATGTGTGTCTATGCACATGTGCTGACTGAATATTCAGCAGCAGTAATGAATACAGAAATAGATATCTCCCGAAATATGTTTTGTTATTCTCAGATGTTTACTGCTTCATTTCATATTTTTTTCTTATGTTCTTCTCATGTCTCGAGTCTCCATAACATGCCCCGCATTGTTTATTATAGGTCCAGTTAGAAAAAGAAATCCTCATGCAGATACCTGAAACATAGTGCTGCAACAATGGGAGAGGGGCTTATAAACGAAAGAAACAATAAAGCTCACTAGATTTACACATTTCCCCACTTTCTCTCACTATTGTTTACGGTCTGTTCTCTGTCTTGTGGGTTTACCTCACTCGCTCAAAGTTCTCCCTCTGCACACTGACTTTTATCTGAAAGACAGATTTTATTTGATAGTTTACTGTAAGTAGTTTATTTTGATCCTGTTGGCTTTGAATTGATAAACTTTTATTTCTGCACCAATCCATTAGTGCTCATTATCACAACCCCAATGGTAAAAGGCAAAGGAGCTGGAAAAGACACCTGCATCTCCTGTGTTTCAGACTAAATAGACTTAATAGACAGGAGAATAGAAAATAATGCACACACCCGTTGGAGTGAGGTTATGTATTAATGTGTGTGTGTGTGTGTATGAGCTTTAAAATGTGTGATCAGCTGATGTTATTGAGCAGGATCATTGCCAATGCTAATTATTTGGAAGGGCCTCAGTAATGGACATAGTGTAGCAGTGGGATATGGGTAATACAGGAATTGAAGCAGCATGTGTGTGTTCTTTCTACATTCTGTTAATGATTTTATTATAAACTAATGTCTAATAGTACAATTTGAGTTTTACACAGCAAGAGGGGATCATGGATTTTTCTGTATAAGAGACCATATTGCACACAGAGTGGGCAAGTATGTTCAACATCCTTGCACAATCCCTTATTCTGTAAGAAGTATACATTTAACCAGTCATTTGTTGGCCATTGGCTCTAAAGCTTGAGTATACTGTATTTTACAATAGTACTTAAATACAGTCACAAGGCATGAACACAGCAGCCTACCATCAGGTTTTACTGCAATAGAATAATCATTTTGATACTCTGATATGTCCAGAGACAAATCTGTCTACTCCCCTCTATGCCAATTTTCTGTTGTTTTTTCTGTTGTTTTTTTACGTTTGAAGAATCGTTCACCATTTACTTCAATTGTATTGGATTTGGCTGCAACGCTGTTTACCCCTGAAACTCCAAAAGTGTTTTGTGGACTCAAACAATTCACCCACCCCTCCATCGGCATAGTGGTGAGTAGATAATGGGTGATTTTCATATTTGGGTGAACCAGCCCTTTAACACAGGCTAAGAAAACACGGCAATCCAAACAGGCAGGTTTACAACTGGCACTGCACCATTGATATGAAATGCTACACTTCACCCAGATAATGAGTGAATTTTGAATTTTGGGTGAACTATCCCTTTAATTCTCTGGAACTACCATAGAATTGTTCCTTGTAATTAGTGAGTCATCCTCAAACAGTTCTGCAATATACTGTTACTTGATAGTTTGTGTGCTGGACGTTGTGTGCTCAGCTTTTAACTGTGATGCAAAGTGAAGTAAGAAAACTATTTCAGGTCTGTTAAGTAATCGTCACAATGTTCAGAACCAAGTCCACAACTTTTTAAAGTAAAAGCTCTGTAATTTAGCTGGATATATTTTCAACTCCACAGACTTAAGGCATGTTGCCCCTCACCACACACACTGAGGGACCAGAGCGCTGGTCACTTGTTTATTCAAACCTTATTTATATTGAATGTATTGTGTGTCAATATTGCACCAAAAGTAGGCCAAGCATTTTCTCAGGCCATTAACAATAAACATGGCAGGTGTGAAGCCGATTAGATGAACGGTTTGCAAGATATGCATTCCACATACAGACAGGAAGACTGTAATTTGTGGAATTAATCAGTAGATGCATTTATTATTTTATTGTTGCAAAATCAATTGGCAATCATATTGTTGCAAATCAAACTACACGTTCTGTTAATGTGGAAGGCACTTTGTATTCTCCTACAGCGCCTATAGCCAGGGATTTTTAATAACTACGACACAAACGATCCTCCAGGTGACAAAGAACAGCTTATTTCTCAACAGTAGGAGGACTGTGACCATCCAAAACAAAATGGAAAGCTCGTAACTAAAAGAGGGGCCACTTCTGTCACATGGAATTGCAGAGGACCCAAGAACGTGCAGTATGGACTGTGTTGTTTTGGATGAGCTGTTAAGGTGCCTGGTAGTTTGAATACAAATATATGCACAACACAAGACTGGAAAACAGGGAGTTGAATGCAATGAATACTTTATCTACACACTGTAGAATAGTTGAAGATGAATGGCGGAGTCTTTGGGCCAGGGGGCTGGAACGGGCTGAGGCGGAGACTTGATCCAGAGCTGTATGAATGCAGTGAAGCATGGGTACTGGCAGGGGGGAAACCAGGGAGAGTTAATCCAGATATCCAAGGTGGGGTGCTGAGTGGGTTCCATGTCAGGACATGACAGAAGATGGAGAGAGGAGTTACTTCAAAAATAACCCCAAAAAACAAAAAAAGCTTTCAAAGAGCTGGAACTTGAGGAACTGGCAGCATGGAGTTTCAGATCTGGCAGTGTCGCGGGGATGAAGCCAGTATTTAAAGCAGTGGAGACTGGATGAGATGATGGCTGAGCAGTGCCCAACACCTGCACACCTGATCCCACTCCTGCAGCCAAGCACAAACCCAGAAGCTCGGTCCGAAATAACCCACTCCCTATTCCCTACTCCGCTATGTAGTGACTTCTTTATAGAGCACTATGTGAGCTCATCGGGAAAAGGAAAAAACTCTTTTGGACATTACTCAGAGCAGAGACGTCATTATCGTAGGATTACAACGTACAACAACAATAACATCTTGCCGGTGTAAAATCCCACAGTAAATTTGAAGTGTTTATTTTACACTGTTGAAAAAAAACATGTTGAATGATGATCTTTAAATGTAGAAATAAACTTGTTTGTCTTGTGCTGTGATGCTCTGCTTGAATTTACATTTATATGACAGGTCAGGCTGTTCCTGCTCCCCTCTCTCATCTCTTCTCTCCGCCGTGAGTGCAATGCATGATGGCATACATTGCTCGGTTTGTGACCATCGGTTGTGCACTACTTTTCATGATGCATTGTGGGAAACAATGAGTGCTCTATATAGGGTATACAAAACTTCGCTAAACATTCGGACACCGCAACAGAATGGCCGTGCACTCTATAGTGATTGGTGCGTGAAATCACCCACTCATTGACATAGATCATCCATGAGAAGGAAACACTTCCATGTCCCAGCCGTGGACACTACTGTGTACACTACTTTTCACAAAGCATTGTGGGAAACAATGAGTGCACCATACAGGGTAAATTTTCACTAAACAGCTCAACAAAATGGAAAACTCACCATATCGAGACACTCCTGCTATAATGAGGGAGGGGCAGAGGCAATGAGCAGACGAGGGATTCACATTTTTCCTGAAAATTTGATATTAACTGTTAGATGCAGAGGCACTCTACGCCAAGACAAACACAAGCATGTCCAGTTGCATATGTACACCTTTACAACTCCTGAAGAAAAGCAGAAATACACAAAAAACTGTTGGTTCCTTTGGCTTTTTCTCATATCGAGATACCAAACGTTGCCACAAATCGCTCGTTGATCCTTCAGCACATTTTATCGCTCATTCACAGAGCACACACTTTACATCTTCATTGTAAGCTAACATTAACTCACATAAGACCTGTACAAAAACAAACCCACTAATATTAAAATGTGTAATTTATCCCTCCTCCTCCATTCAGCCAGACAGGACTGAGTGTTTCAGTGTTTGGTGCATGACAGCATAATTTGGTGGCCTTAGTGTGTGATGAAAAATTCTTCAGGCATCAGTGGCCTCTGATCATAAACAGCACACTCAGCAACAACCTTCAGTGCGCATATGACGGACGCACACACATACACACACAGACACACACATGGTGCCAAATGAAGACATCTGTTTGCATGTCTGTATGGCAGAGTGAGTTTATGCATGAAGATTCAAAGGAGTTTGACAAATGAGCATGAAAAGAAATTGCCGTTTGGAAGGATAACGGTCCCTGCCTCTGTTTTTCTTTCAGAATAAAAGCACCACCTTCTACTATCTCCTCGACATTTACTGAAGGCAATAAATTAAGATAAATCAGGACAAGGAGACTCTGGACTAACCACCCATCAGCATCACCCCCATGCTACACAACACCTTTGTATATGAAGTGAATGCTATCCTCCACATCTCTCCCTTGGGCTCTCTGATAAGAGGTAATTGCCTTTTTGCTTCTCTGAGGCCTAAGATTAGCAAGTAGCTACAGTCCTGAGCCATCCACCCCTGGACTAAGCAGTGAAACCAGATAACTGTGCATTAGGGACAGCAGGAGCAAATAGACATGGAGTTCTTTGATCTGATTGAATGTTAATGTAATTCATGTTAAAATATGTTATTCATGTGCTTCTTGAGCTGTGCAGGACTAATTAAACTGGTAATCAAAAAAGATTGGCCATATTTTCTTTCTAATCAATCTAAAAAACATTCCTCTTGGAGGTTCTGGAAAAAGCTCCAGAATATGGTGAGCCTTACTGACACAGAATGGATGTATGGCTACACACTAGTGTATTTCAGTAACATTTGACAAATATGAGGTAGATCAATTATGTGTTATACCTCCTCACTGTGCTTGCACAATGCACAAGCAATATATCAATATATATATATGACCTTTGTGGTATGAGAGGGGTTCCAGGTTCAAACCCCAGTTTAAAGAAAGGAAAGTGTATTCACATGTATTAACACGTGGCAATAAGTTATGAATCTGTTCCTTAACAAGAACTGGCAAACTTGGAACCTGGAAGCCGAAGCATGTAGGTGACAGGATGCGCCTGGCACGTCTGGAAAACTCTGGAGTCGCATGGTGTATAAAATGGACAAAAAAACTGAGGTGTTTTGAACTCAAATTTATTTGTGTAGATGTAGCCACAGATAAACCCAAGGGACACTGAAGCAGAAGACTTAATCAGTTAGTATTCAGACAGCTCAGAAAAGACACAGCAGGGGGTACTGTCTTTGGACTGTGGGACATACACACTTATATGTTTTAGTTTAATATGCATTATCCACACTTCTCTAGACTTTTAGAGTGCGTAAATCAGAGTAGTTTTTGGAAACGCAGCTGGTCCCGTTTCTTTACTTAGTATGCTTCCTTATTGGCCACGTTCCCTTCCTGTTTGGTTCTCATCAGTCTTGACTCGACTACCAGGGCCTAGCCCCATAATACATATCCAACCTCCTTCAACCCTACTTCGATCCTACACCTTGTCCAGGAGTCTGAGTTCCTTTGACTGGAGTCTGCTCACCATCCCCAACACCAGATTTCGGACATTTAGGAACAGAGCCTTCATCGTGACAACCCCCACCCAAGATTCGCAATGCCACACCCTCTGGAAATTTAAAAAATGTACTCAAAACTCTTTTTAATAATGACCTGATTTGGTATAATCTGTCCTTGTCTTTGTCGCTGTCACCTTAAATATGCCCTTCTCCCTTAAATATGTAAAGCGTCCTTGGGTTTATGTAAAGCGTCCTTGGGTTCCTTGAAAGGCACTATAAAAATGTAAGTTATTATTGTTGTTATTTTATTATTACTAGTGGTGAATGAAAAAAAATCAGTAACAGTTCCACTTCCTTGCTGCAACTAATCAACCCACTGCAGAGTAGACAATCTGCTTCCTGTTAAAAACAACATGCACATAACCAGTGTATGTGAATGGTCATGTGATATGCATTGTCAGGTGAGATGTTATGGACAGAGGTTATATCTGATGATGTGGCCTCAGTGACAGAAACATCACCCAAATCTCCAGAAAATGTGGGGAGACATTTTAATTAGTTGTTAGTTATTGTTATTTACTTCTTTTCTCCGTGGGGTAGAGACAAGGGTTTAGCACTTGAATGCTACATTCCTGAAGATCTAGGTTTTAATTTGCAACCATCCAAAAATCTTGACAGTATCCGTGACAGTTCATTCTTTTGTTTCTCTTTTGTTGCCAGTGGAATCCGAACTGAAACATTGGAGAGGCACAGCAATATTTTCTAAGTCCACCAGCTGGCTTACTGTGAGCTGTCTGGGCTCAACAATGCACGAGCGATTCCCTAAAGGGACTGCATGGCAGGACACGGACACTCCAGTCAAAGCACAGAACAGCGGTGTGATACACAAACTGGAGCCAATAAAACATTGTAAGACAAGCTGAAAATGGAGCCTGGAGCGCAGAGTCATGGGGAAGAGCTCTCACTGCAGAGGCACAATGCTGCCGAAATCCCTGTGGTGTTCAAACCCCGATACATGCTGCTCTTTGTTCTTTTCGTCTCCTTTGACCATGTGTAGCATGTCTTTGTTGTGTGTGTACATGCAGCCTCATTATCAAGAAAACTTGTTTGGAGGCATGGCACCGTCTCTATTAGCCTGACAAAGGCATGTACAGGCTGACCTGTGGCTCCCTCTGATTGCATGTTATCGGGCTTGTGTGCTCCTCTGATGCTTTTCTCTTCCGCTGCTCTGACGTCTGGGTCTAATCAAAAAGGAAATCTGACCATGTCCTCTGTGCAGCCTGATTTGATATGTATCAGGTCGTGTCACCTCGTTCCTCTTCACCCTCTGCGCCCCTCCACCTGCTCTGCAAAAAAAGGAGGCAGAAAACTAATAATTGAGAGTGAGATAGCAGGGGAGGACCAAAGGATGGAGGGATGGTAGCAGTGAGCACTTTACTTGGAAATAAGGTACATCCAATTCTGGGGGAATCAGGAGAGCTGCAGTATTCTCCCCAGCCCTCCCTCTCAGTTTGTATTCAAAGAATTGAGTTGTGTTGCTCAACGCAATGACAAATTCAGTTTCTCATTCTGGGTCTCTGCTCTGATGCATTTTGTACCAGCCATGAAATGACCTCTATTTCTTATTCTCCATATTGTATTCAAAAAGTCTCCTCAACAAAGAGTTCTATTTAAATTCCACGGAGTGTGGGTTCAATGGTGTTTTATTGAATTGGCTGTTATGAAAGTGCAGAAAATTTGGGGAAGAGATGATGTTTCCGTCTTCTGCTGGAAGCCTCAGTGGATGTGTACGTCACGCACGCCATGTTCACCATACCCAGGATATTAATTAATTATCTAACTTTGGTCATCTAGATAACCTGTACTATGAAGCAGCTTTTCAAATGGCTCAGTTCACCCTGGGATAATTACAAGTCATATTTTAAGAGCCGCGAGTTAAGTAGTAGACTTAACCTTTTCAACAAACAAACCAAAAAAAACTGTTGTCCAGCCTGAGTCTGGATCAGTTGGATTTTTTTTTCTGTTAAAATAAATCATTATTCTCTAAGTTTTTGCTCAATGTGGAAACTGTTGGGTTTCTCTCTATAATATTGTAAGGTCTCCACCTCAGGGCTTCAAACCTCACACAAACATGTCAGTCCTGGCCAAACTTGAAAAGCTCTGTAGTGACTGGGCTTGGCCATCAAGGCAGCACCATAGAGCTCCCAAATACAAGGGCATGTTGGGTAAAAGATGCTTGGATGGTCACATGTACACATCTGCTCCAAACTTCACAGGTTCTATAGGATTCCTGGCCCTGTAACAGTAAACTGTTGTTGAATAAAAAAAATCACAACATCTGGAACACAATACCAATATTAAAATGAACAAGAACAAGGTATAGTTTACCTAGATGTACATGTATCATATTTAAATACATATAAGTCGTTTGGAGCAATAGCCTAAACCCAATAGGAAGTTAGCCATTTTAAAATTTGACTTATCAGTTTGCAGATTTTTGCTTTAACGATCTGACTTATTCACATCAACTTCAAACTGAAAAATAAAAAAGAATTAAAAACATAAAATGAACTGAATATGTACATAATATACACATTTCACTACAGAAAAATATTGTTTGTATTGGAAAAAGTATTTCAGTAAAGTGCAGTGATACAGCATGTAAAAGCATATGTTAGTCAAACATTTGTCAATTTATGATTTCAAAGTGCAATGATTTATTTTTACTACTTTACTTTTTTACTTTACTTTACTACTATGATTTCTCTGTTTTGATCCTTGATCTAACAGTACATCACTTGATGCACAATACACAGTTGTGATGTCATAAATTCCTGACAGTTTGATGGTGGCTCTTGTTGATATAGATCATTTGATAGCTGTATTTTAGATTTTCTCAACAACAGCTCATCCAAAGACTTCACAGTCAACACTGCACTTCCTAGGATCCTCAGTTAGAGGTCGATCGAGTGTGAGGTTGTTGAGAAAATCGACATACAGACAGACCCACAGAGGTTCCTCCATTAGTAGATAGAAGATCTGTAAAGATAACTCCTTGAGAAATAGATTTTTGTGTTATCTGTCTTGACATGATAAAAGATGGAATTTATCTCACCTCTTATAATCAGTGCACTTAAAGATATCTCCCCAAAGCATTATCCTGATTCCAGCAGCTCAGTAGATACAGTGCAGACCTGTGATCATTCATTCTGATGTGTAGGCATATAATGTGTAGAAGAGGTCTGATGGACAGAGAGGTTTCTAATGTCTTAGAATTATGCTTTAATGTTAACATATTGTAGTAATATAATTACACATACATGCTCACTATGTGGTTTGACAGATGGTGAATGAATGGTGGATCAGATATATAAGACTGACTGGGATCAGTCTGTTGCCAAGCAGGTAGGAGGTGAGGCCTCCTCTGCAGTGTGTTATTACACAACTTGTGTCCTCACTGCAGGAACTGGATGATGATGATGATGAACACACTGACAGAGGAAAAGGACACCTCTAACAAGCAGTAACTGTCTCAACTTAAGATGGAATTGGTGAGCTAGTGGTTAGTGTGAGTTGTTTTGGGTCTACACTCATGTAGCCTAAATACTTTATTAGCTGTTGATAAAACAATTAAAGACATTATTAGTCGTAAATGATAAATAGTCTGTATTTATATGGTGCTTTTCTAGTCTTATTGATCACACAAAGCGCTTTACAGTACTACTACTATAACTACTACCACTACTACTACTACTTATAATAATAGTAATCATAATAATGTCCTTAATTGTAGAGCACTTTTCAAAATCCAGATAACGTTTTTTCACAAGGCATCAATGTCAATGTCAATTTTATTTATATAGCACATTTAAAACAACTCGGTTGACCAAAGTGCTTTACAGGTGTAATGGTACGACAAAAGGACAGTCAAAATGTAGTACATCATAGTGCAAGTAATACAAATAAAATACAATTATTAATGTAAAATAAATAAATATAAGATATAAGATAAATAAAATCAGCTGCGATGAAACGTACTGTGTCTAAGCAATCTAAACAAGTAAGTCATAAAATTAACAGATTTAAAAGACAATAGTTGTCAATCGAAATGTCTTAAGAAAAGACTTCAGGGGCGGCGTACAGCTCACCTGGTAGAGCTGCCGCCCCATTGAGGCTAGGCCTCACAAGAGCGACCCAGGTTTGAGTCCGACCCGTGGCCCTGTGCTGCATGTCTTTCCCCACTCTCTCTCTCTGCCCCCGTTCACAGCTTACTCTATCCTCTCCAAATAATAAAAATTTAAAAATACATATATATAGAAAAAAAAGAAGAGACTTTAATTACTGAGCCAGTTGACCTGATTTCCTTGGGCAGTTCATACATCAAATAAGTTTTCAATCAGTTTTCTGGGACAGCTGGGCCTTTACCCAATAATCTCAAGGTACAGGCCAAGGCGTAGCGTACTAGTACTACTAATGGTCAGATATATAAAGAACAGAGATTGGCCTTAAAGAGATACAATTTTACAACATACTGAGAGCCAGTGTAAGAGGCTAAAACAACACTTGTTTCTAGTTTGAAGCCTGGCAGCTGAGTTCTGTACAGTTAGGAGTCGATCAATAGATTTTTTATTCAGGCAGGTGTATAGGCTGTAACCCAAAACCATATGCCAAGATTATTTGCAACAGACTTGATATGTGTCTAAGTTTTGCTTGAGCTGAGCATAAGAACATTTTTAGACATCCAGTTTAAAAACATCACTGAGGTTGTAATGAACACAGAAGTCCTGGGTCTGTAGTTCTAACAGGCAGGTACATCTCTGTATCATCAGCATAGCAATGAGACGAAACACCAGGAATAGGAGAAATGTGTGTAAGGGGGAGCATGGACAATGAAAATAAAACTGGTCCCAATACTGACCCTTGGGGTACAGCATACTTAACAGTAGAAAACGTAGAGACATAGTTTTTACAGAGGACATAATAGATAAGATAACAATATGAAATTATTTTTATTTGTTTTAAAAAGTGGCTTATCTAACAGTCATGTGCATGAAAAAACGAATAGTTATTGTCAGCCAGGGCTTGTTTTCACGGAATTTTGAAATGAGAAGGTATGATGCACTTTTCCAATTTCATTTAGTGTCCTTGCATCTCAGGCCTAGAGTACAACAATTTGTTATAGCTTGTCAAAGTAATAATTTGTAAAAACATTGGTGAAGCTTAGTGAGTACTACACTTGTGTTTTGTGTTTTTTGCACTGGTCAGTACTGGCAGCATTGGTCCTCAGGTCCTATTAAATTGACAACAAAATATAGGATGCATTCTATTCAACTGCAATTAGATACATACAGACGAAAAAAGAGACTCAAAGAAGAAATATTATGCCCCAGGACACATTTATGACCATGTAGCCATTACAAGTCCCATGTACAGTGGATATTAAAAGTCTACACACCCCTGTTAAAATGCC
This sequence comes from Hippoglossus stenolepis, assembly GCF_022539355.2. Lineage (NCBI taxonomy): Eukaryota > Metazoa > Chordata > Actinopteri > Pleuronectiformes > Pleuronectidae > Hippoglossus > Hippoglossus stenolepis. The sequence continues at coordinate 2,518,267 of NC_061503.1, read as the reverse complement.
AGGTTTTTGTGATGTAAAAAAAATGAGACAAAGAAAAATCATTTACGAACTTTTTCCACCTTTAATGTGACCTATAACGTGAACAATTCAATTGAAAAACAAATTGAAATCTTTTAGGGGGGAAAATAAAAAACTTACAATAACCTGGTTGCATAAGTGTGCACACCCTTAAACTAATACTTTGTTGAAGCACCTTTTGATTCTATTACAGCACTCAGTCTTTTTGGGTAGGAGTCTATTAGCATGGCACATCTTGACTTGGCAAACCAGAAAGGTTGAGAAATAGAAGAGTGAGACTGAGAAAGTTGAGAAACAGAGGAGTGAGACGGAGAAAGTTGAGAAACAGGCGAACAAAGTGGGGGAGTGGGATATTTCTCTTATTTTGAAATGCAGCCCTACTTTTATTTAGTTAATGAGAGAACATTATACATATCTGCAATCATACATATATGTTCAGTTCTATGTTACGCGACAATAAATATTGTCAAAACGTTTTTGAATCGTACTGAATTCATTTGATTTGACAGTCAGGTATTTAGTTCATGCAGATGTTGATAGAACTACTAGGCTACTTAAATATATATCACACTAAATAGTTAGACATTATGATCTTCCGGAGCTTTGCTTCAAGAAATGTTCTCTAACTGGACCTCTTTAAATTTTAGTTGAATACCCCTGCCCTACAGAAAGAGATGATGTGACAAATCAGACATTCTATTTTTTAATGATATATTTTTTAACTGTCTGGACAGTTTCTGGAGTTTACTTTTCATATATGCAAAACACAGCAGGATATTATCCAGGTCAGATGTGTTCACAACAGCAACAGGGATCAGAACATTATTGAAAATATCCAGGTAGAGCAGCAGGAGGCAGGACATGACGTATGACGTGTTTTTTTTTATGAGCCCATAGACACCGAAGTTGGCCCCTATTGCTAAATGCTCTTGAATCTTGTCTTTCTTTCCAAGTTTACAACTTTGTTTGTGTTTTCTACATGTATGGTTCCTCATTTTAATCCTGGGATATTTATATTGTTCCAATTTTACGTCTGTCGCCTGTTACAGACGTCATCAACACGCTCACCCGCTATCTTCTCCAGCTGTATTTTCACAAGGACTAACTTGGGGTCTGGGAGGAAAAGTTCCAGAAAATGTCTGGAACAACAGACAAGTACATTTGCTTTCTCAAACACAGCCCCTTGGAAAGATTTCAGGAAAATGTCTGGATTCCAGTGCATGTCTGAAACACTCGTATGAGTGTTTAGCTGCTTTCACATACAAAACAGAACTGGAAGCAGTTTGTTCAATAAATCTTCATTTTATTCTACTATTATTGTATTGTTATATGCAGATTTCTGCATTTTCATTGAAATGAAGATAAAATCCGTTGCTGCTGCTTCTTTGTTCGGTTTATTGGCAGGTGTCAGTCAACCAATGTCAAGGTGCATACTACTACTTTGCATTTATCACATAGGGCAATAAGAGATACCATGTGATAAATGCAATAGAATTAGTTGAACCAACAAGGTGGTCAAGGTGTATATTACCACATGGCTTTGAACTAAAGGCCAGACTAAAGGCCGTTTGCTATGACCTTTAACATGCCTTTGATGAGTGGTGGTAATATCCTAAGACGTTGGTTGCCACTCGCCTACAAACCGAACTAAGAGGATTAATTAATAAGAGCTTGTACGACTTGCAATAAATAGATACGATTTTAGTTTCTGAGTTTCTTAGAAGATTCAGCTTCACAATGGATACATCTACTGAATTGGAGCTACCCGACATAACAGTCAAAGCTATTCGGCCGCACATTGACAATGTCTTCACCAAGCTTACTGCGGACGAGTGGAGGCAGTTAAAATTAGGGGCACCGAACAATGCCACAAAGTTGCTGTTGGCAGAACTTGTCATGAACATGACATCGACTGTGTCCTCCAAACTGCTAACGACTCTTGGATATGACGGCATGTCCGTGACTGTAGAAAAGGTCTTGTCCAGTCTGGAAGACGCACTCTGCCAAAGTTTAGCACCGAGCAGCTCAACCAGCTCTGAGAGTTTGGATCAATTCACAGAGTTGTTTGCAGAGGAGGTGACAGAGAGGGTCAACGCCAGCCTGCATTCCAACTCCACCAGCACACAATCCGCTGGACCGCCACAGTGTCACCAGACCACACCCAACAAACTTGAGAAAATGGTCAGTTGTCTTTGCAAAGTGTTGAAGAAATCTGCTTGTGACATCGAGGGCTCGTTCAAGCCAAGACTGCGTAGTCAAAGGACAATTGATCTTTTAAACAAGCTTCCTCGGGGTAAAACAACATCAACCTCTTTAAGCACTGACACTTCATCATGCAGTTCTCGCTCTGACAGAGCATCATCCTCAGAATCATCAGTCCGCAGCAGTGACTATAGGACAAGTGAGGCCGTCCAGGAAATCATTGGGAAGGAGGTGAGCGACATCATCGAGCCCTTTGTGGATGAAATGTCCGAATCTGACCTGAGTGGGCTGATATCTGAATCTTCTCTGGAGTTTAAAGCTGCTGCAGATGAAATCTATCAGATAATTAGTGAAGAGGAGAGCGTCAGATCATCTGATTCAAGTAGAGGCTCCAAATCCTCAAAGAGCAACAAGAAGTTTTGGAAAGGAGTGGGGAAGAGGATCAAGAAGCTTTTGGCAAAGTTTCTTGCCACAGCATCGATGCTCAAGATGGGGACACAAGTCAGGAAGAAGTTCAGTAAGGAGACCCAAGTCCCGAGCAGTGAGTCAGTCAAGTCTCTGATGGATAGTGTGGAGTCTCTGCTTCTGACAGAGACCAAGGACAGAGTTTCACCTGCAAACGCCCCCGTCCTTACCGATGTCCTCTATAGGTACGTCACAACTGACATTTTAGGGGCGAGTCCAGCTGAAGTGACGAAAGTGTCTGTTCCTAAGTCCCACAAAAAGATGTACGCGGACATAAAGGAGAGAGTGATCAATTTCCTGCCATTGATGAACTGGTGGTTCTCAAAACAGGCCGGTGACTACACCAAGAGGGTGACCTCCGCTTTAATGGAGATTGAGCCCATCGAAGGATCTCCGGTCTCAGAGATCAACAGTGCGGAGACAGGCAGACCCCGCAAAAGATGTATGTCAATCTCGTCATCGACCAGTTCGTCACTCGAGTGTATGCAAAGTCCAAAGTGAACTTGTGTGATGAATCAATACACCTCACTCAATACCTGTTTGAAAAACATGGCCCGAAGTCCAAGACATTGACTTAGACATGTCCCCAGAAATAATCAATGTCCTCCACAAGGCCGTGTTCAAGGACCTGTGTAAGATGTGGGACTGTCCAGAAACGCTGCTGCTTTCCATTTATCGAAAAGAACCAGAGGTCGAGAAAGAATCGCCGCCTCTATGGAAAGCCACATGTCCAAAAAACCCGGCAGAATGTCCAGATTCTCCTCCTCTTTGAGCAGATTCTTTAAATGGTAGAAATGCCATTGCTTTAAATGAGGACGCGCATATACGTGTCTTCTACTAAAGGGCTGTGGATTCACTCTGAGAGCTCCAGTTTACCACATCCAAACAAAAAAAAAAGTCTGCATGAAATGTTTTCTGTAACCATTTTCTGTCACAACTGTTACTAAAGAATTAAAAAAATACTCCACTTAGTTGTGTCTGTTCTACCGATGTTTCACTAGATCAGAGGTCACTAACAGGCGGACCGCGGTCCGGGTCCGGGTCCAGAAGCCGTCCCGTACGGACCCGGACCTACAGCCAAAACAGAAGGTTATGATTTAAAACCTGATGGGGCGCTTCTATTTGTAACCGGCGCAGCTTTTGTAGTCTTGTAGCGGATGAGGAAACGCACAGACCAATTGCATGCGAGTTAAGCCATCCCACGTGATACCACTCAGCCAATCAAGTCTGTGCATTCCAGGAGGTAAACATTGCGACTCTACAGTGCAGACAGATGAGAGAGTTAGAGGCAAGTTACACACGAAAAGACGGTAGAAAGAAAAAGAAAGATAGAGATACAGGTAGAGAAAACAAAGGAGAGATACAGAGGAGTGAGACGGAGAAAGGAGAAACAGAGAGTAGACGAGAAAGTGAGAAACAGGGGAGAGAGAAACAGAGGAGTGAGACGGAGAAAGTTGAGAAACAGGAGTGAGACAGAGAAAGTGGAGAAACAGGAGTGAGACGGAGAAAGGGAGAGAAACAGAGGTGAGACAGGAAAACTGTTCAATTGTTAAGATGTGTTGAGATTTATTATCTGTAAAATTGGTGGAGACTTTTGAGTCAAGATGTGAAACAGAAAAAGGGAAATTCAAGCTTTTGCTCCCTTTATTTTATTTTTCTGAAGTTAAGCCCTTTATTTGAACATGCACAATTTTCCCATTTTATTTATTTTCTCTTATTTTGAAATGCAGCCCTACTTTTATTTAGTTAATGAGAGAACATTATACATATCTGCAATCATACATATATGTTCAGTTCTTTGTTACGTGACAATAAATATTGTCCAAAAGTTTTTGAATCGTACTGAATTCATTTGATTTGACAGTCAGGTATTTAGTACATGCAGATGTTGATAGAACTACTAGGCTACTTAAATATATATCACACTAAATAGTTAGACATTATGATCTTCCGGACCTTTGCTTCAAGAAATTTTCTCTAACTGGACCTCTTTAAATTTTAGTTGAATACCCCTGGTATATCTAATGCCTTGGAAATTATTTTGTACCCTTCTCCTGACTGATACCTTTCAACAATGAGATCCCTCTGATGCTTTGGAAGCTCTCTGCGGACCATGGCTTTTGCTGTAAGATGCAACTAAGAAAATGTCCGGAAAATCCTACTAGAACAGCTGAACTTTATTTGGGATTATTCAGAGTCACTTTAAATTATGGCAGGAGTGTACTGATTACTATTTAACATGAGTTTGAATGTGATTGGTTAATTCTGAACACAGCCACATCCCCAGTTATAAGAGGGTGTGCACACTTATGCAACCACATTATTTAGTTTTCCAATTGAATTTTTCACGTTATAGGTCACATTAATGGTGAAAAAAGTTCTGACATGATTTATCTTGGTCTCATTTTTTTACATCACAAAAACCTGGCATTTTAACAGGGGTGTGTAGACTTTTTATATCCACTGTATATAGCTGGCTTGATTGAAATAGATGCATATATTTTCAGACAAGTGGAGCCCACACATCTGCAAAATAAAACAACAACAAAAAAACAATGAGGAAATGGCAATTTAAAGGACTGAGGCAAAGAAGACTGAGCTGTGCGACGAGGCTGAAGCAGGAGACTGGTGGAGATAACTGCGTGTGGTTCTCTGATTTTAGATTCAAGTTTTTGTAAATGTGTGAGTAAAATTTATATTTTTATATGCATAATAGTCTTAATAATCACCTTTTTTTCTTGTAAGTTGCCCGAATACACGATGCAATATTGATTGGTCCTGCAAAAAAGTAAATGATCTGAAAAGTCCTAAATCTGCCACTAATGCTTGACAGCTAAAAGATTGATCAATACTAAGAAAATACAATCTCCATCAAGCACCACAGTATCCTAGCTATTATCCTAGGTGTCATGGAAAACGACCAATCAGATGCTTGGACAATATGTCCAAAAATGGATTACTCTTCTAGAGAGAGACAAGACAACAAATAACATAAAGTAAAAATACAAATAAATACAACGTCACAACAGAATAGTTCAGTAATTTTTACACACTCTATCAAGTGTAAGTTTGTGTTTGTCAAATGAAATGCCAGGAAAAAAAGGCTAGTGTACCTAAACTATCTAACATGGGAGTTTTGTTTTTCAAGTCTTAACTCCAGGAGTAATGTGAAATACATTTATCATACGTAAAGCTTTATTCAAAATGTCTGCCTTTAAAGGGCCTGTTGTCGAGTCTGGCACCCCTAATCCCATTAAGATGCCTGATGATAGATGCAGTGTTTTGTATACATTAAGTTTATAGAAAAAAACATCTGTCCAGTGCCAGTGAGCCCATCTTTGGGCTTTCCAGAGTTCTGGCACACTGCTTTAGCAGATAGCAGATGTGGGAAGAAGCACGCCATCACTCGACCACTTCACTCTGCAGATATTGTGGATGTGGCCTTTGGCTATACCCTCTTAACATAGATAGAAATGACTAAATAGTCATCATATGCATTAAGGTTTATCTGCTTGGCAAGCGTAAGGCCCGTACCTGCAAATGATCTGTCAACACTAGCATGGAGCAGAAATGTTGACAGATTATTATTAAACATCTCATAGTATTTGTTCTGCTGATGTTCCGGTAATGACTTGACTCAGAGGTTTCCCTCAAAATGAATATGTCTCATATTCTAGACAGCAGCACCTGCAGGCTTGAGTCCCCAATTATTGCAATTCAATCTGTCTCTATAAAGCAATCACAAATAAGCTCTCCAGCAGCCGTTTGTGTGTATTTGTCCAGTTTAATTTACTCGGATGTCAGATGGCTTTAGTCAATAAAAATGGCCTCTCATCTCACCGGTTCTCTGTTTTCTCTGCTGTTCTTATGACAGGATTAAATTGCCCAACCCACAATTAGAATAAAGTAATTTCCCTGGTGTGCAGCTCTTCACTTCTTCTCCATTGTGTCCCGCGACTCCACGCAAGCTAATTCACTCCTTCCAAACCATCTTCCCTCACTAAGTGAAGCAAGTGGTAGGAAAATGGCTGTCCCTTTCTATTCCAAAGAGATAAATCTCATTTTGTCACGCCAGCTGCAACACCCCATCTACTTTGGCCCGACAACGGATAATAAACTTGCTGAGAGGCACAAAGCATTTCCCAGTTCCTGTGCCAGCCGGCCCTAATGCAGACAAAGTGACACAAACATCTCAGTTGTGTGCTCATACATGTCAGTTACCGTTTACATTCATTTTGCAGGGTTCAGGCTTGGGTCTCCGTGTCTCGCTGCCGGTATGTGAGGTTTAGTTATGCTTATTTAACCACTGCATGTTTCTCCTTCACCGAAGTGGCACAAAGTAATGCAGCTGACTGCGAGATGGTTTTACTTGTCTGAAGTAGATGTTGGAAGATACAGGTGAGCAAACACTAAGAGACATCAACCCTAGACCGGGACTACGATCTTGTGGAGTACATCATCTGGAACCGACTTGAGTAAATGTTCACGTTGTGAGTTGTCTACACCAGTCGGCCACCAGATGCTCAGGCAGTCAGGAAATATGGAAAGAACACATCATCTTCACACTCATGAGAGGGATGTTTATTAGTTGTAATCTTTACAGATCAAAACTCTATGATCCGTTCAAATGGGCACAGGCTGCAATTTTAGAAATGTTGTTTGATTCTCACTCTGCCTTTGACCATATGTGCCATTCTGGGTGCCAAAACATCAAAAAACAGGGGTGCCGACATTTCTCTCAACTCATGAGAGGAGGAGGAGAAAACACTGTTGCTTTGTGTCACATGTCCTTGTTTCATTGTTTTGCCAATTTGTGCAGCCTCAGAGAGCAAAAAGCTGAGATTCGGGCCAACTTTAAAATGCTTTGTTTGTCTCAGATATTTTGTCAAATATGAGCTCTTTGTACATTGTACAGCAGAAAGGATTGTAAGGTGGGACTACAACACATGTTTGCAAATATAATGCACACACCAGGAAAAAGGTCTAAACTTTTTTTAGGTAGACCTGCTTAGCAGGTGTTACTCAGATTGTCATGGTTTGCCACAACTTCAGTGTTTTGTCCTGTTTTCTCCTTCGTTCCCCCCCCTCCCTTGTGTCTCTGTGTTGTCTGTGTGTTTGGGTGGGCTTGGCTTCTCTGTCTGCTGGGCTGCACTCAAGTGGACTCACCTGCATCTACCTCATCAGCTCCAGAAAAATTGTGTGAATTAGTCAATGTCTTTATAGTAAAACTGTCCTTTCTTTAGGGGTTAGAGTAGATCTAACTTTAATTTCTTTTGTGTTTCCATTACATTAATGTGTAATTTACATGTATTCTCATTGTGTGTCTGACGGTTTTAGCCTTATTCTTTCAAGGGCAACCCTGATTGGTTCATGCTCACCTAGGAGTAAATAAAAATAGATGCATTTAGCACATTACCAGCAAAGTCTTTTCTGAGGTAAATTTTTTTATTTTTCTTTGTGGTATTCTACTTACTTTCATTTTGTATTGAACTTGTTTACAAACATTACATTACATTACATTTAGCTGACGCTTTTATCCAAAGCGACTTACAATAAGTGCATTCAACCATGAGGGTACAAACCCAGAACAACAAGAATCAAGAAAGTACAGTTTTTTACCAGCTGTCCTTTCTGCATTTAGTATCTATAACTGTGTTGCTTTTAGTCTGAATAATGTGTTTCTACTCCTCATATTTTTCTAATATAATAGTTTAATCCTCATTGTACACTTGACCATGTCTGTGTAATGTGCACATGCTCATATCTAGAGTAGGAATAAGCGGGTTGACTTATCGAGTTGATAACCAGCATCATGAGAGCGCATAGCCACACTGCGTTTGTATGGTTAAGTTCAGCTGGATAACTGAAAGATATCCTGGGTATATTCGTGGTCCAGGCCCCAGCTGATTCCAACTAAGAGTAAGTTCTAAAAAAAAAAGGCCACAGCTTGAGCTTTGCAAGGTAATGATTCCGCTAGCAGTTAGTTATCTGCTGAGGGTTGTCTCACACTTGATGGATGTCTTTTATTTGCATCTGAGTGATGAAGAAAAACAGAGACAGAGGTCTTTTCCCTCGATGTGATTGAGTGCACCGACAACCATAACCTTGCTGCTCCCTCTTTTTGGTATGGATGTCTGTATTCAGCCAGTGTGATGAATTTGCCAGAGCTGTGTCACTCTGACAGCGAGTGAGATCGTTCATCTGCTGCCATGTAAAATTGCATTGAACTGTGGCAATCCTTCAGTGGAGCTACAGAACTTTAATCAAGTTTACTGGTTGGGAAAGGGAGGCATTTACATATGGATGTTGGCCCTCTCAACAGATAAGACTGGGGTGGAATAGCCTCATAAACATTTTAATCTACCTAAAGGCACATTTAAGAGATAATTTTGAGTGATCCTCACTATGGAAGAAGTTATCGCCTGTGGAGATACATTCCTTAATACGGCATTAAAAAGGCTATTTGGAAGCTCCCATTCTGGAATGTAACATACTGGATTTCTGTGTTGCCAATGATCAGTGGCCTACACTGCTATCTTGTGATATTTTCAATAAAAATTCAACTTTAGACCCAAACTAAATTCCTACGATATTAAAGATTAACTGATATATATATATATATATGTATATATACGTAACTAAACAAAGAAGAATCAGAAATATGGCTCCAGTTATTTATAACCACATATCCACAACAAATTTAGTATTGAAATAGACCTGTCGGTGACAGAGTGTCTGCTTAGACTAGGACTGTGTGGATAGGAAGTTACATTGACTTTATGTGGCCTCACAAAAAATATTCCTTTTAATTAATATCATTGACAACACCAGAGCCCTTCTGACAACTGATTTAAATAGAGGCATTCAGATTGGCTGCAGTAGAGAAAAAAGACCCTGGATAGAGAGATTTTTTCCCCCTTCTCTTCTGATTGAAAACAATTGATGAAAACAACTTAGGCTGTAACTAAGGCCACAAGCAGCTGCAGAATGACTGTTCTTTTCTCCCAGCATCTCCTAACCCTAATGCTCAACAGTGTTCCTTCTGCATGTAAGATCTATTGTTGGTCCTACAATCCACAGCAGCAAAGCCCCCATGCAGTGGAGGAAAAAAATGGTCAGCCTATCATGTGATCTGATTTCCGTCCTCCGCTCTTTTATCTCACAGCCAATGATCTCTTGCTGCGCAGCGAGGGGGCCGGTTGTACTGCGGAATCATATGAAGCATCTATCTCCCAGACAAAAAGAAGTCAGAGGTCATTTTGAAACTAATGAAGTAGAGGGAGTGGATGCTGGTGATTACATTTTTTTACCCTCAGTTTAAAAAAACGGTGCGACTGAGCATTCTTGAATCTTGTCATATTTGAGTCTTTAATCTATATCAATTATTATGTCACTTAAAAAGAATAATATCAATGTACTAGTACTTGATTTGTTTGGCTTAAATATTTTTAAATAATTAATAGATATTCAAATCAGATAAAGAATGAAAATACTTCACGAGTTTGCTTTTATATATGACTAAAGATATACACCTCAGTCATGTCCTGTTCACACCAGTGTACAGGCAGAAAAGAGAACCTCTGCACTCTGGTGGGAAAGGTTTAATCTTCACATGATGCTGCACTGCCTGGAAGGATTATGTCAGGGTCAAAAAACGTCTGTGTTGACTATCAAATCAAATATAGTAGAACGCTGTGATACATGACTGACAACATTGAAAACAAGACTGGAGACAAAGCATTTCACAAAGGTTAACATTGGCATCAATTAAGAAAGTGGAGAAAATGTCATCTGCCTATTTCCAGTAGTAGAGTGTACCAAACAGTTTATAAAATATGCTTCATTCATTTGTTTTGCTACATGCCACTCTAACACCGTTTTGTACTTTAAATCTCTTTGCATTTACTTAACAAGAATGGACACTTGAGGGCAATTTGTCTTTAGCAGAGAGACACAAATCCAAATTATTCTTGGTATCAATAATCATGGGGCGCCACCCAGGGTCCACTCATAGAACTGAGTTTTCACGTGTGCGTGTCAGTACGGGCAGATATCTACAGGCAGAGTCGGCTGAACAGGGATCGGACGACAATACTGCTGTTAGGGATGCAGAAATTTTCACTAAAAATGACTGCTTAAAGTATAACGTATTTTTTTTAATAATGCAATATTTATCTACAAGATATACTACCCTTGATTGACAACACCCACTACATCTACAGCAAGCAACCCTGAACACAAGCGACTCCACAGACGTGTGTTTGTGTTGGTGTGTTTGCGTGCTTGTGTGTATTGGTGTGTGTGTGTCTGTGTGTGTTATCCATGTAAGCAGTGTCACTCGAAGGCTCAACAAGGAGATTTGGGTTGAGAGAGCGTGAAACAGAAGGGAAGGTGTGATCTAACATGTGCCTCTGACCCCTATGCTTTCATCTATTCTGCGCACGAAAGTGAGTTTGTGACAGTGTGAGTGTCAGTAGAGAACTTAAATAAGAGCAAATAAAGACAATCCTAATCCTTATGTATCTCCACAGCTAATGACTCTGGTCATGTAACTGGTATAATTGCAGTTTGTCTAACAGAAGCAGAGCTGAACAAGCAGCAAGAATGTTAAATTATCTGTGGTAACAGTGATTCTTCACAACAATAACAGTAAAGCTTACAATACACACAACTAATTATTATTTCTGCCTCTTCCTTTTACTTTCACCTAAATGTCCACTAGAAGTTAGCTAGCGGACGTTAGCATGTCCGACGGTTCCTGAACGTACCTCCTAGGAAGATATCAGTGGAATTTTAGGCTTAAAACACGATGTAAATGACGACATGTCGGGTGGAATATGAATGTCGGGGGCTTGCTGACACTTGGATGACGCCACACGAGCAGTATGGAGGCATGTTATGTTGTTTTCTGTTGTTTTTTTTACGTTTGAAGAATTGATCACCAGTTACTTCAATTACATCGGATTTGGCTGCAACACTGTTTACCCCTCTGAATCCAGAAGTGTTTCGTGGACTCAAACACTTCACCCACCCCTCCATCGGCATAGTGGTGAGTAGATAATGAGTTTGATGAATTTTTAGTATTGGCTGAACTATGCCTTTAAGCCTAAGACTTAAATACGTTAAGCATTAGATGGATTGCTATACAAAAAATATTAAAATTATTTTTTTAAATGTGTCAACTGAGGTGATGAAATTTGTAACTAAAAGTAAAAAAAAATCTTGCCTGGTGCAATGACAGTGAGAGCGATGCCGGTGTTTTGGCACTCCAAGCATCCGTACACTGTAATGTAATGATGTGCAGTCACAGCACAAGGCAGAAGTAAATACACTGCAGTCAAAATGTATTTTAAATATTCTCCTTCGTATCTCCCACCCGTTCTCTCCCACCCGTTCTAACCCACCTCTCTGAGGCATCCACTCCAGTCCTGGAATCACTGCAGTCAGCAGACTGAGGGCCTGGTCTCCTCTCCTGAGCTCGCTCGGCAGGAAGTCGTAGGTGGAGGCAGTGGCCTCGCTCTGGCCAGGCCTGTCTGCACCACGGAGTAGGAGGCTCAGGAGATGAAGGTGGTGGGAGGACTGTCGCCCCAAGACAACAATTTCAGGTCGGTTACATAACAACGTCCTCCAAATTGATTTTAGATGGAAGGTTTAAAAGTGTTCGAGGGCAGGTAATGTGATGATGCATCTCTGTCTGTGGAACATCAACTGCACACTCATGTGGGCCGAGGCAAATTTGCACATCTGAGTAGGAAGGAGAAGACTAAACAGAGAATGTAATACAGCTGGACCTGAAGAAGAGCCCAGCAGCAGATACTGAGCTCATCAGCCAGTCAGGACCTTTTTAAATTCCTGAATTTAATGAGTATGTTTAATTGTCATGCTCCGGGGAGCTGACAGACATTAACCTGACATTAGTGTGATTGAAGAATGGAACACTGGGTATAATTACATGTACAGTCATGGATTTCAAAGATAATTCTGTGTTTTTCAACCAGGCACGTTCCCCAGAAATGTGGCTGTTGTGATTTAATAGTTCATACTAACTCTCCACCCTTCATATATATATATATATAATGATTTGGGGATATAAGGACTCACACAGAACAATGCATTGTGGGGCAACCAGCATGAGCCTCCGACAGTTTTCATCTGATTTCTACATGAATCATTCATTTCATTTCAAACCTCCATCTCTGAACAAAAGTGTATATACACAATAGCCATGATGCTAACTTATCTGTGGAAACTTGTCATAATGAACTTGCATGTGGTTTCGAGGTTGTGGTCCATTAGAGTGAAATTAAACAAAGCCTTGATTCCAAGGACAAAGACAAAGACTTGTTTTATTAACATTTTGCTTTTTTAATTATCATTTACTTTGTAATATATTACAATGTATGAGTGCATTTGTCTCTGAACTTAAACATTAACATTTTGTTTGTAGCAGAGAGACAAGCACTTTGAACTGCAATTGATTAGTTTGAAAGGTGCTATATAAATAACGTTTTGATTAATTGATGTGCATTGTCCTTAATTACTAAATATTTTGATAAGTTTATGAACCTGATTGTTAACATGAAGAGAGTTATTTTAAAGAGAATAGCAATAAGAAAATGAAGAGTGAACATTTACAGCAGAGGAAAAAAGCCTCAGTGAGAGGATAGACAAACACGTAAACCATAAATAAACTGCATGAAGTCAGGGGTGTCACTGGAAACCAGCTTAATATTTCATTAAATCAAATCATAATTCTGAGTGAAGTTTAAAGAGAATGAAGAACACAGACATGAGTCAGTATCAGTCCTCTTCCCCTCGTCCTCTGCTGGTGATGTGATTCGCTGTCTGCAGGTTCAGAGTTTAACATGATCACCTGGTATCAACATCTGGCCTGAGTGATCTGATGTGGACAGCTCTAATTTTAGATGTAAACACATCCGAGATGCATTGAGGACGTATTTGCGATCCGATCACTGCTGTAACATGTGGTTTTTGTGATCCGATCATGCCAGACCACATCCGGAGGTGGTCTGGGCCACATGTGTCCACATTCTGTTAACAGTGTGAACGCCTGAACTATGAAGGACCTCTTATTCAGCTGACGTTCTCTGACCCGCTACAGTGTGATGGTCAGTACCTTGGTCGCCCCTCCTTCTGTGTGTGTGTGTGTGTGTGAATGCTGTTGAATGAATGAACACTGATTGGTTTGGCATGCTTGGTACTGTATATGTGAGTGTGTGCCTGATTGGTTTGGAAGGTCAGGGTATTGGTGTGGGCGTGGCTTCCCTCTGCAGGTCCCTGGCACAGCTACAGCTGATCTCCACAAATCACCTGATGCATTGTGAGAACCCTGGACTTCCTTCCACTCGTCACTAGATTATACAATGCGACTACATGGTAGTATCATACAGTATTGGCTCCTGTACGTTTTTTCTCTGCGTCTCAGAGATCCTGCCTGACATCCGGACCACATCAACCTTCTCTTACCTGCTATAGTTTCATAATGAACCCCAAGTATATCTCAGTGCCCCTACATTGATTTATTTGTGGCCACCACCACAATATAACATTGGTTGCCACAAAATTATTTTCTATGGGTTTTTTTCATATGGGTACAAACATTTCTCTGTAGTTGAGCTGCATGTAGTGCAGTGAATCATTCAGACCCTCCTGGCCGCTCCGCCGCTCTCTCTCTCTCTCTCTCTCTCGCTCTCTCTCTCTCTCTCTCTCTCTCTCTCTCTCACCCTCCCACCATGACACAGACACTCTCAGAAACACATTGACAACGGACACATCAGTATTGTTGGACTGGCTTATAAAAATATAATTACGGCTTTGTGAATTCTGAATTGTCGAGAGCAGGGTGTAGAGATCTGATCACAAGTGGTGAACAAGGCCTCAGACTTAGCTCTTAGCTTGACTAGCGCACTGTCGTGTAAAACATGTCGCCTGCACACTGCAGTCCAAACACGTGACCAGGTGGTTTAATAAAGTACTTTATTAGCCTAGTACTTCTATGTTGACTTAAGTTATCTTCACTTTACCTGGTTCCCTGTGTGTGTGTGTGTGTGTGTGTGTAGGACAAAGCTTTTCATATAATATTACCTGTTATACCATTAAAACTGCGGGAGATAAGAAATAAAGACCAATCTTTAATACAAGTGTCCCTCAAATAAAGGCCTGTTACATTTTGCTGTTGAGGTACATTCAGGCTCTGATCTCTATTTGAGGAAATAGGGTAATTTGGCCGACAGCAGGGGCTTGTGGAAAGCTGTGTGTCACCGTATTTATCTTCTGTACATTCACAAAGCAAACACGTTTTAATCATTATTTGAATTATACAAGTGTAAGAAATATATTGCCGAAGATGTGCACAGGTCTGAGCCATGGGCAGCCAATTTAATCTATGGTGGTAACTATTCAGTTTGAGGACTCAAAGATAAACCACGAGACAGGAGATGATTAATGGAGGATTTAATGTAATTCAAACAGTTTGTTCTGAGGGTCAGGGAATGGTGGAGCGAAGCAGGCAGCTGTGACCGGCTGAGTTCATCCTCCTCACTGATGGAGGAGGAGCGGCTGAGCAGAGCAGGAGGCCGAGCCACACGCTGGCAGGGACTGGAGACCATGGGACTGATCTAAGCGCAGCTGGCAAAGCAGAAGACCCGGTGAGGTGGACCTGAGGCGGAGCGAGGTGCTGATCACAGGAATTGTTTTTCTACCGAAGACTCTGGATGAAGGAGCCACAAACAGGAGAGTACAGACACCAACACACAGACACAGACAGGAGAACAACAGGGAAGATCCCAACAAATACAAAGGATTGTGTGCTATTAGATTAAACAGATATAATGAGACTTTATTCCAATCCAAGTAATTCTGAAGGGTCCACTTACTTTTTCTTGCAACTGCATGTTTTGTATTAATCATACCTAAAAGAGTTTCTGTGTATGTTGAAGTTGTATTTTAAGCGTGTCTATATTAAAGTATCAATCAATAAGTATATACAGTCAAGTGCACTTACTAAATAGAAAAATATTTATAATAAATGTAAAAAAAACATGAATAAAATGAAAGCATAGATAAAATGTGGTGCTGAAAAAGGCTATTTCGGTATTTTTACTTTAATTTATTCATTAATTTATGCATTTTACTCCACATTTGTCTTACAGTTGATTCAGAGGCTTCTGTACTGGACAACACACCAGTGTCAGTTGTGGGAAGGAGGTGAATTTTTTGGATATCCTGCATGCATGTTGTATATTTGCTTCTATATACACAGCATTCATAGTTGTGTGTTGGTGGGTGTGAGTATTACACCGCTGAAACGCTAGTGGAGAAGTCTATGGGGTAAACAGTGTATGGAGGCATGTTATGTTATGTGTTTTTTTTGTCTCCTTGGCTGCAACACTGATTGCCTCTGAGACTCCTAAAGTGTGTGTGAGCAGATATTGAGTGAATTTTCATTTTTAGGTGAGCTATCCCTTTAAAGAACAGCAACGAAGAAAAGAAAGACGTCATCTGTGTTCATTCCTTCAACTCAATTGAAAAATGGTGGCAAGTCTGTCGGACCAAGCGGAACAATCACAACTCTTGCAGTATGCGTCGCCTCAACGCGTAGTTACATATTTGGGGAGGTGCACGTCAGGGTACACATCTAAGACGTAGCTTTAACACAGAAGTATGAATCGGGCTTAAATCTGTCATGTCTCCTGTCCCCATTACAAATCAGCTCCAAGGGTTAATCATCTAGAGATGACCTGCCAAGTAATGTTACCACCAAGTTTGGTAAAAAGCGTTCAATGTGTATTTGAGTTACTTTATACACACACACACACACACAATACCTTGTTCCCAGCCATACCACCATGCAGAGTATGAACTAAATCAAAGTCACTTTACACCACAGATATTTGACAGATTTTGTCATTTGACTTTTAAGTGTTTGCTCGTCGTGGGAACTATTGGATTTCTCCATAATTTTTAAGGTCTCAACCGTACCATGGAAAGTGCCTTGAGATAATTTAGGTTGTGATTTGAGACCATACAACAACAAAAAAAAGAATTGAATTGAACTTTTGTGCTGTGAGGAAAAGCTTCGCTCCGTCTGTCTGCTGCGATCGATCAGGAACGGGTTGGACTGAACCAACTCAAAGGGTGGTCAAAAAAGGTTTGATATTAATCACAAATTGTTTTCAGTTGTTGAAAATAGTAAAACGATTACACAGCAGAGACCGTATAGAAATCGTAAAATAAACTGGGCTTTAAAGGAACCACAACTTTGCTCCCCTTTACTGAAACCCACCAATGCCTTTGCTCGACTTGTTACGGTGCTCACCTGCCACATGGTGACTGATATTCACTGTAAAATCCACAATGAAAGGTCATCACCAGTCAAGTGACATGTGTGAGTCTAACCCTACACTCACTTAGCACACTGTGCCCACGTGAAGGTGTCAGCTGCTGCCCACTGTCCCACAGGAGCGTGTGGTGGCGATGAGGCAGAAGGGGAGAGGTGATACTTTACATCTCAGGGCTGCACTCACCACAGCCCAGGCAGGATAATGGACCCAGGTCACTGATACTAAGTGCTGTTATTGACCTAAACCAGGGGGAACAGACAGAGTCAGTAAAGAACAGATTTTATTGTTATCCGATAGCTCTGTTGTTTTATCAACCCTTTAATATCCAGTCATAGAAAAGACTTTAATGTTTTATTTTCGGCTGCTGCAATGTCCCGGGAGTGCAGAAAGAAAGATATACTGCTGTTCAGTCATGACTGACCGTCATCTCGCTGGCTGTAACATTTGAATCTCACTTTGTGCTTCAACCCTTGCTATTTTTGTTTTTTTCTTTTTCACATCCCCCCCACTCTTTCCTGTTTCCTCATCCTCTCCCCCTCTCTGCACCGTCAGGTCCCATCCTGCGATTGAGATTTAACTCGTCTGTGTTCTGACACGCGCCACGGCCCTGACACTGATTACGGCATCCTGCAGGACCGCATTAACGCTGCATGACCAAACACCCTGGTGTGTGTGTGTGGCCCAGAATCACGTTTTTGTAGCTGTAGGAACCCTGCTTGCATCTGCCCCCACCATTATAACCAGACAGCAGCCATATTGTCCCAGAACAGCCCCGCAGTGAGCTGTTCAGCCTGGATACTGTCCCCAAGACCACCGCCTGTGTGTGCGTGTGAGAAAGAGACCTGAGGCTGTGTTTGCAGTTCAATTCCTCAAAGCTAGGCTGGCTACATTTAATTTATCGTCCAACTTATATGTCCTATGTTTTTTAATAAATGGAAGATGATCCGTTTCACCCTTCAAACCCACTCAACACACACACACACACACAGACACTTCCTACTGTGAGCATTGTCTTCATTTAAAAGGCTGATGTGCTCAAATCAAACTAAAAAGTCTCGGCAGAATCCTCCTGAGTGCAAAGCTGTTCATAGCCGTCTTAAATGATCACACTCGGAGGACAGGTGATAAAATTGCTATCATTGAGTGTCGGAGGTTTTTACACCAAGAAGCTGTTACATCTACACATTAGAATTTTTATATTTCTACTCAAAACAAGGACTTTATCCATCACTTCCTGGAAGAAGAGCAAAAATCTGAGCAAGATGTATGAGCTTCCTAAACATGTCCTAATAAACGTTTTATTCTTAGTTAGTTGGTTACTTATTTTATTGACACAAACAAATAATAGGGGCGAAAAAACAAAGATATTAAAAGGTAATACAATCTTCGACACATAATAATTTATTCATTCCAGAAAACTTACCGACGCTCAACTGTTGCAAGACAACTACCTACCTGAGCTTATTTTATCTGTGTCCACAAAGAGTGAACTCAGTTCAAGGAGTTGTGTCAACATTCTTTACAGATATCCTGTTTGAGAGGGCACACAAGTACTTGTCCTTCATTGGTATACCAGTCCTACAGAAACACACACGTTGTTCAGCGGCTCCATCTTCCTATTTCCACTCACAGGACGTGAGAAAACCACCTTTGCCATGTGAAAGTAACTGGTTAAATGGTCGTCAATGCACAATATATTGCTGGTAGAAAGTGGGTGGACGGATGTATCTGGGTTGATGGCCTGGTCGGTCATTGTATCTTGTTCCCTCCTTAGATCTATATTTCTGATATTTTTCCTCCATTATCTCAGATAAATGTGAGTTCATGACTTGGTTTTCTAATCGTATTAATTCAAGAACATACCACAAGGGGTCATCGAGCATGGCATGCCGCTGCTTCATCTTGGTCAGAAAGGTGCTTTGCTTTTATCTCATTAAAGCTTGAACAGAAGGAAGTCCTGCCTCCAACAGGCAGAGAGGGTTTGGGAATCTTAGACCTCATATTAGCTGTTTTCAGACATGAACTCTAGGTAAACTCCGGAGAATTGGCTACGGAGTTTACCCAGAGTTTGTCTTTCACACATGCACAACGCAGCGGGAGGTTTTCTACACCGACACGTTCACAACAGCATCAAATCCTTCGCATTATTCAGGTAAGAGGTGGAACAGCTGGGTGCAGCACACGGAGTTCCATGTTGTTTTTATTTTGGCACCATACACAGAGCAACTATCTTGGATTTTGACTTCAGGGTTGATGAGGTCTGGAATGCATTCTTACTCGGAACTCTGAAATCCAACAGTCCTGCTCAGCCACAATATATGACTTGCTCACAAAGAGTTTGATCAGATATGACAGATATTCTGATCTGAATCTGACCATCCAGCAGCTTGTTAATCAGACCTTATGACACAGTCAAACTGAAGGTAATATGACAGCTGTTCTGGCCAAAGTGAAGTATCTAAATATCTCAAATTAGCTTGGGGGATTAACTGGGGTTAAAAACTGTTTTACCCACATATTTCTGATCGCGATAATAAAGGCAGATCCTTTATCGTGTTGGCATCAGATAATGGTGGTGGACCACGACCGAGGTGGCAGCTGATGATGGATCCTAATGGCGGCAGTGGACAATGACTGTGGACTATAGTGGCATCCGATCTTGATGGTGGATCATGATCGTGGTGGCAGCTGACCATGGACTATGATTGCAGCAGGACTGCTCGATACATAGTATTTCTCCTCAGACACTCGACCATTAATGACATTAATCCACCAATTCACTGACCTTCAGTTATGCTTCAAAATGTTTACCCTTATCAATGCTGCTAAAACCTTTATCTTGATGATGTTCTCCTTTACACTTGACCTCTATTGCACTTCTGTCCGTCCTGGGAGAGGGATCCCTCACATGTGGCTCTCTCTGAGGTTTCTACCTTCTTTTTACCCTGTTAAAAGGGTTTTTAGTAGTTTTTCCTTACTCTTGTTGAGGGTTAAGGGCAGAGGATGTCACACCTTGTTAAAGCCCTATGAGACAAATTGTGATTTGTGAATATGGGCTATACAAATAAAATTTGATTGATTGATTGATTGATATTTTTCATACATAATAAAAAAAACAGAAGCCCTTCGTTACTTCTGTTTTTCTCCTGATATATCTACAGTTGAATATTCATGATCACACAGTCAGAGCCTCCGTTTCTTTTCCTCTGTGTTTTCAGTCTTTGAACGGTTCTGCCTTCCTCAGCATTTATTATTGCACCCGACCCTGCTCCCTCTGAAAGCCTGGGGAGATCATTCTCTCTGTGAAGAGTTAACAACTCCCTCTGGGGGTTGTGACAATGCAATCAAGCAAGGCAATATGTCTACAGCACCAAGAAAATACCAAAATAAATTAAAGAAGGAAGAAAGACTGGTCGCCATCCACCCACCTTTTGACCATCGCTGGCCTCTCTGCAGTTTATTCATTTACAGACAAAGAAACAGGCTGAGGAGAAAGAGAAGAAGAACAGTTTGGATTTGAAGAAAACAAAGCACAACAAACCGTTTTGCTAAAACTGCCCAAGAGTTGTTCAAAGGAGTTGTTCTGCAGCAATAGTCATGATGCAATATATGCAGTTAGTTATGAACTTTTTAGTTATTTGTTTGCGTTTTGGTTTTCCTCACCAGTCCAGCACAAATCAGTGCGGAATTGAAATTTTAAGGTTGTGAAGCGTTCAGGGTCGGACAGTTTAGAGTCTGACCGTGCTTGAACAGTCTTGTAAAGAAAAATCTTCACTGCAGTAGATTGAAGTTGGTGCAAGCCGGGCCAGCAGTGCTCAACCTGTTGAAGCCTGTTGAAGCTAAAAATCTATTTGACGATAACCAAGTAAAAGGGACTTCTCACATCTGATGTTGCCTGTTTGCATTCATTTCACAATTTACCGCCCTCTTGTGGTGATTGCAGGCTGATGTTTCTGAAAGCTAGCTCGACTACCAGATGATACTCGTCATTGTTTCTGTCATTTTCATGGGTGTGACCATGTCCTGTTGACACAGTCTGGTTTGTCAAGCTGAGAGCAGCATGTTTTAGACTTTTGCACATTGATGATCAAACCTGCGTGACTGACTGACTGTTCTGAGATCAGGTATCACGCACACATTATTATACACATGCGTAGACTTGCAAGTTACAAAGTTACTCCTCTTTTCTTCCAAACTATTAAGAGAGGACAGCAGCAAGTAGATGAGCAAATTACACTGATTCATCATCGCTGTGTGAGATCTGCAGTAAGTTTGACAGTTGACATTTTAATCTATCAACAACAGATGTCTAAAAGAACATGATAAATGGACAGATTAAAGAATGTAGACATGCGCTAGTCACTTGGTCAACTTGGTTTTCTTAGGTCACTATGAAAAGGACAAAAACGCAAATACTGATATATATTTCTCTCTAAATAAGCGACACCCCTGTGAACTTAATGAACTTTAATGTCTGAAACTACTTGAACAATTTCACAGCTTCCACCAACATGTGGGCAGAGTGGTAAACAGTGGAGTGGTAATGGAACAACACTGGGAATAGGTGAGAGTATAGTGTAGAGAACAGGGAAGAGCATAGCTGATGAGAATGAGAATTGAGTTTTATGGCCACAAGTGTTAAACTAAAAAACACTATCTGAGCTAAGATAACACTCACCACCATGTTTGGGGGTTAAAATACATGAAGACACAACTGTGCAGCAAACAAACTATCACACGAACATTTCATTGTCGCTCAGTTTGGGCTTTATCAGTCTCAATAAAACCTGCTTAAAAATTTTATTTTACCATGTGGTGAAATACATCTTATTTCCCCCAATGTTCAGACGCTTAATGTGAGTTATTGAAGACATTTAAAGACTCAAATTTACAGCGCCACATGCTGGAAGAAGGACATTACTTCCAAGCGGAGGCCTTATAACCTTGGTGATGCTTTATTTTGAAGCCCTTTCTTGATGTCATTGCGAATTTAGATGTTTCACCACGGACAAAGAAGTTGTAACTTTGATCTACAATGTCCAATCTGCCCTGAACTTCGGAAGTTTCAGCGTAAAGACATCTAAGTGGCCATTAACACAACGCCACCTACTGGTAACAGGTAATAAAGTCTGTGTGACCATTAACTTGGCATGAAATACACAGCACTATAATGCAGGCTTCATGGTTGTTCTCCAGCACCACATGGTGGAAACTGGTAGTGATACAAAATGTGCACTAAATCATGCTTATTGCCATAGCATCCTACATATTCCCTCAGTATTTGTTGGTTGCAAATGTGCACAATCTGCGTCAGTGGGCATACCGCCAGCACACCCTGATGTAAACAAGGTTGCGAGGGCCTGTTCAATGCCACTTGCCAGATCCAGAACGTTCCCTGGCACTGAAGGGATTACGATCATTATCATTCTACGAGGGAAATACATTTTTGAGGGCATGCAGCAGCTCTAAGGTCGTCCTTTCACACCTGGCATTAGAATGTCTCCACACTGTCAGTTGTGATCAGATCTCACGCCCCTGCTCTACATGCAAATACACATGTGTACATCATTTCTGTTTACACAGAAACAAATGATGTTGTTTTTAGAGACTGTGGCGCGGCCGTCCTCCCCTTGGGCAAGATGCTGAACCCCTAATGGCCCCTCAAAGGAAAATGTGCTGCCTATAGATGAACTGTATGAATGTGTGTGTGAATGGGTGAATGGCAAAGCTACTGTAAAGCACTTTGAGTGGCATCAAGACTAGAAAAGCTCTATATAAATACAGACCATTGACCATTGACCATTCAGCCAGTAAAGCTATACAGTTGGTTCTTTTGTCAGTGTGTGTGTGTGTGTGTGTGTGTGTGTGAGTAAGAGAGAGAGTGAGCAGCTTCTCTCTCAGTGGACTTCCCCTATTTAACATCAGATCTTTGAATTTACACCTGCTAAGTGTTCTCCTTTGCTACCTCATTTCTTCCTGCATTTTATTTGTTAAACTCAAATTAGGTAGAAAGGAAATTCAAATCATGGCTCATTATCACCCAGTACAAAGCTGCACTAAGTGCAAAGCAAGTGTACATTCCGGTTTCAGACCAATGCAATTATATATTTTTTCATCCAGCTCTCTCGTCATTTTAACAGCTGTCTATTGTTGGTCTTACAATGAAGTAATCAGGCACATTGTTGTTGCTATCTTCAGGCAGTGGAAAATGAATGAGATTTGGACCAACAAAACCTGGTCTTAAGTCAGTGGCACAGTATGTGGCTCTTATTTAAATGGCACATTAAGGAGAACATAGGTGAGTGCACAGCAAAGCATTCTAAATGACTACCTGGTTAATCCACCATTATAATAGCAATCTGCCATAATCCAAACTCACCTGGCAATTTAAGTGAATGGAAGAGGGCTCACACACACACACACACTACACAATTTAAAATGAATTCAGTAAAACCTTTTGATACAGGACCTTCAGAAGTGGATATGGACACAAACTTAATGCACCTGCCCTATGCTCTTTAGTCCACATATATTAGGTATTATGCTGCTTTGTTTGAGTGGTACACACCTTTAATTATACCAAACTTCAGTAGTTTGAGTTTTTGAATTGTGACTTTTAAAGCAATGAAAGAAATTCCATCCGTCCTAATCGTTGAGTGCTGTGAACAAGTATCCATCCACCTCTATTGTATAAGGTGCAGTCAGAAATCTCAGGGGGCTTTCACACTTACCTTTTTTGGTCAAGACCTTTAGACTTTTCAGTTTAGTCTAAACCAAAATAATAGGTGTTTTTCTTTGTTTGGACTTTTGGACCAATCCAACTGCAGGAAGTTGAGACAGCATTAAACATCAGAAGAAGAAGAAAAGAATGCTGAAGCGGCTTGGAAGTGGTAGTCCTTGCCTCCTACAATATCATGTTTTATTTAGCTAGGAGTACTGTTTAGGGACCAAGCAGAAAGGTGAAGGACAAAGGTGTAAAAAGTCATTTTCCTTTTTAAAGAAAATGTTTTTTTCTTGAATAACAAATACCTAAATACTTATACCATTTACAAAGAATTAAAAATAAAACTACAAAATCATGGCCCAAACTTAAAGAGGTAAACTGAGAAATAAGGTAACTAGAGCTTTAACATATCTAAGAGACCTTTTCTTACAAATGACACACAGGGGGTTTATATACACAGGTAGACTCATCCAGACAGGCACACAGGGGAAACATAATCAATCATACAACATTAACTATGTCCAAATAAACTATCAACATACAAACATAAACAACCTATCAAAATAAGTATATACACAAACGAATAGGATTAACTTTAAACAAATAATAACAAAGTCAAACAAAGAGATTTCAACCCATACTAAATCTAATCCCCCCCCCCCTCTTCAATCAGCCTTTGGCCTCCTCCACTTCCTGTGGGCTGGGCTCAAAAGGCCACTTCCTGCAGGCTTGAGGCCAAGCAAAGGATTAATGTTATTGCAAATTAAAAAGAAAGACGGAATAATTAAAGAAAAAGACTATATTAGCTAAATTGTCTGCACCCAACTCAGAGAATAAACTGTCAATTAAATAAAGATGTACTATGAATAAAGGACTATGTGTTGTGTTTTTACTGAAATGAAAAGTCGAAACAAAATTCTACCAACATTGAGTGAGCTGATGGTGTAACCGTCACAAATACCATAATGGTATTGTAGTGGCAACGAATTTACAAAAGTGAACAGGTTCAATCATTTTCTCTATTCAAATGTTTTCTAGGCACTTTATTCAAAAAAGTTATCAAATACAAGAGACGAATTGACAACTAACTGGCGTCAGAATCACACACCCGTCTGCGGACCAATCCCTGTCAAGTATCGGTAGACGCAGCCCTAATAGGTGATGATGACTGGACATAGCCTACGTGTCAAATAAAAATTCTGAAGTACGTTTGAAATGTAATGTAAAAGACGTGTGCCTTGGTTCGCACCTCGGTAAGGTATGAAAAGGTCCTTACAGTCAACTTGAACAAATAAAAAGTATATATTATTGTAATCTGGATGAATAGACCCTTTTTCAGGTTCTGTTTACTTTTATTGTGCATGTTGTGTTTCACTGCAATTTCACACAACGAAGAATTCTATAAAGTTAATTTTTACACAGCTGTAAAACTATTCATTTTGCACAGTTGATTCTTTTGATTATTTCTTGGGTCTTTTTAAAAAAAAAAAAAATTAATATTGAACACTGTGTGGTTCCATTCATGCTTTAGAACATGAATGCATCTTTAGACCACTATATTTTTGCCTGTAAATTAAAGTAAATGTATGTTTTAAACAACTTATTGGAAGATCAAGAGATCAATCGATCAATCAATCAAATTTTATTTGTATAGCCCATATTCACAAATCACAATTTGTCTCATAGGGCTTTAACAGGGTGTGACATCCTCTGCCCTTAACCCTCAACAAGAGTAAGGGAAAAACTACTAAAAACCCTTTTAACAGGGTAAAAAGAAGGTAGAAACCTCAGAGAGCCACATGTGAGGGATCCCTCTCCCAGGACGGACAGAAGTGCAATAGATGTCAAGTGTAAAGGAGAACATCAAGATAAAGGTTTTAGCAGCATTGATAAGGGTAAACATTTTGAAGCATAACTGAAGGTCAGTGAATTGGTGGATTAATGTCATTAATGGTCGAGTATCTGAGGAGAAATACTATATATCAAGCAGTCCTGCTGCAATCATAGTCTATGGTCAGCAGCCACCACGATCATGATCCACCATCAAGATCGGATGCCACTATAGTCCACAGTCATTGTCCACTGCCGCCATTAGGATCCATCATCACATTTTGAGTTTTTATTCAACAACACCATTATCCCCAAGACCTTCAGTAACAAGCCACCTTGACATCTGAGAATCCCACATGTAACAGGGAGAATATCCATTTTCTCTGCTGGCTCTTTTTTCATTACAGACTAAAGGTGTATAAATAGTGGGACAGAGCTTAGTAGCTTCTGTAACAGAGCCATAAGTCACATGGTATCACAGTATCTGCAGAAGTGTTAGCTTTTCCTCTGGGGCCTTCTGTCTCTCTTAAATGGGTCTTGCTGGAAATAGGTTCCACATATGAGGCAGGGAAAGTGGGTCTGGTGCCAGCTTTCCTGATAAATATGACCTGGAAACACATGGAATCGATGCTAATAAGGCTGTTAGGGAAGAGGAGAGTATGTTTGTTTGAATACTGTAAGAGGCATCCTCTGTCCTTTTGTCACATGGTGAGGACATACAAGAGCCTTTCCCTCTGCAGTCACTTACCAACCGAATGGTGCAGCGATATGTTGTGAGTACATGCTAGTATAAAACGATACTGTTTTTTTTATCTTTGTGGTGTGTGAGATACAAGTCTTTTGATATGCAGGACCAGTAACAATGTATAGAAACAAACTGTGGGTGTCAGATGCAAATAAAGCTGAGAATACACTGTGCGAATTGAGCCCAAGCAACTTGGACCAATTGTCATCTTCGTTGTTTGTCGAGCAGCAGACAGTGGGGTGCAGGGAGCGATCACATGCTCCTGACCGCTCAGCGTTTCTGACACATCAAAAGTTTCACCTGGCCGCACAGTTCAAGCATAGTTACAAGTCGATCCCTCCAAAATCTTCAGATTTTTCCTTCACTCAAGCTACATGCGAAATGGCAAAACACTATAGTAGGAAATGGTATTTAAAGGCCCCATATTTTACACCTTTCTGGGATTTTATTTGAGGTATTGGTACCCCTAAGATGATATATCAGCAGGGGTGGTTGGTTCTGAGGCTGGACTGGTACCGGCTGGGTGGGGCTGAGAGACGAGTGCGATCACGAATGACTCATACGGGGGAGGAAGTAAGAAACGAGATGTTTCAATAACATATTTCTTAGAAGGGACTGAGTCAAAAAGTCAGCTGAGTGACAGTTTTCATACTTTGAGGGTACCTACTGACCCCCTTCAAGTAATTAAGGATAGTAAAAGCAATACCTATATGGGCCCTTTAAGGCTGGAAAACGAAAAAGAAAGAAAAAGAAGGAGGTAAAGGGGGTTTAGACTTAACAAGGTAGGTGTGAAAGCCCCTGGGATTCCTGCCTCCACCCAAAACAATAGAGGTGAATGGATAATTGTTCACAGCACTCAACAATTAGGAAGGATGAAATTACCTTAATTGCTTTACAAACGTCACTTCTCAAAAAAACTAAAAATACTAAAGTTTGGTATATTTAAAGGTCCATACCACTCAGTGATGTGGGTTCAGTGATCACATGCTTGTCAGACGGTCGGATGACTTTCTGACATATCAAAACATTTGGTCGGCTGTCGTCAGGCTCTTGCACAGTTAAAGCATAGTAATGAGTGGATTCCCCTAAAATCTGCACATTTTCCCTCACTGCCTCCTCCCGGAACTTCAAAACACTATATTAGGAAATGTAGTTTATGGCTGGAAGCAATTGCATGCAAAGAAAGAAAAATAAGGAGATAAGTGGGTTCTTACATTACAGTAATCAGGGTGTAGGTCGAACCCTGTTGAGGAATTTTTGACCATCCTCACACATTACTGTATATGCCACTATATATTATGTATAATGTATATTACATTATATCCGTACAGGAGAATAGTGTCTGTCTAATTCCACAGATACTCCCTTCTCTCTCTAAGCCGTACACAAGGTCAGGTTATAGATAAAGGGCCAACCGTACATTGTAGTGTCTACTTTGAGGGACTTTCATATCTAACTCAGATGCACCAGACAGAGAGACACCAACTTCAACTCTCACCAACTTTAACTCTTTTCTGTATTTCACCAGTGGCAATGTGAAATACACACAATGTGATTTAGTTATGCATACTTTAGGCTTAACTATCCAATAGGATGTGAACACCTACATGTAATATAGAGAGTGACAGCAATTCTAGCCATTCATGGATGCGCTGTTGGAATGGGTGACACAAGTAGAGGGAGATATATGGGGAGGCTGTGGGAGACATCTTCTCGGGGGTGACAATTGCTCATGTTACTCTGTTTGCGTTTGTATATTATTCCACCTTCTGGTCTCCTTGATGCATCAAGTCTACTTTAAAATCTTCTGCATAAGACATCAGCTGCTGGCTGAGTTCTCCAGTAACCAGCTTCCAGGGAACTTCCATAACACTCCCCGTTGACATCAGGACAGCAGAAAGTCTACACATCTTCCACCGCAGACCAAAGACACATCTCTTCCGCCTACACCTTGGTTAAGAAGATGATGTCTAACAGCCATCGTCAACTCTGCTGTTTATATAAAAATTTAAATAAAAAGTTTAGTTGCACTTATACATTGCACTTACATGTAGTACTTGTAGTTTTCGCTTTTTGAAGACAAATTGTACTTACATGATTCTTGCTGTTCTGGGTTTGTACCCTCATGGTTGAATGCACTAAGTCGATAAAAGCTATATGATGTGTTATGTCATGTAAATGATATTTTGAGAAATGCCACTGTCCTCTTTTAAACTTCACTTACGCTGGCAAGATGGAAATGCTTTGGTGGGCGGCTGTGGATCAGGAAGTCGACCACTAACTAAGGTCGCTGGTTCGATCCCATGCTCCTTCTGTCTGTATGTAAGTGTTCTTGTGCAAGATTGTGAACTCCAAATTGTGTCTGACAGTGTGTGAATGGCATGTGTGATAGAAAAGTGCTGTTTATAGAAGAATTGTATGAATGTGTGGGTGAAGGTGACTCATAGATTAAAGTGCTTTGACTGGTTATTAAGACCAGAAAAGCTCTTTGCAGTATAAATGCAGTCATTTACCATTCTTCTGTTCCATACCTATCTTACAAGTATTCACTTATTTCAACAGTAAAATATCGTATGAAAGATAATGCCATCTGGAATATATTTTTCCTCATAATTAGGAAACATGTTTGAGTCTAACTAGAGTCAAAAAGTTAATAATGAATGTAACTGCAAAACATTCATGGTCTTTCATTAGCCAACAATAAACATTAAGCTGGTTATGGTGAAGGAAGAGATTGTGTTCTTGTTTTTAACATAAAATGAGACATCTTTTTTTTTTCAGATATATAGTCTGTACTATTCGAACCGTGGTTGAAAAGTCAGAATGCAATTATAGTACAATAGTAACACACATTTTGTGATCTCACAGGTGTCCGACCGGACTGAATAACAACATGATTGCCAGAAGGGAACTAATCCAAATGTTTCTCTGATCTATCAGCAGGACGACATTTTTCTGTGCCCAACAAAAGTTGTTGCAATTCACTTTAGAAAAATAAATGTGCTTCATGTAGCAACAAAATCCTGATTAAGGACAAACCTCTAATGAACTAACATGCTATAGTACACCTGGAAAGATCCTTTATATGGTGTGAGGAGGAAACCAGCAACATTTGGACAAATGCGGGGTCCTATCTTGTTCTACAGTGACTAGTGAAATGTTATAACATGTACTTTATGAACATTCATTAGAAACTGCAACCATACTTAATGAATTTACTTTATTTTCTGTTCTATTATTTGAATTGTCCCATTTTTGTTTAAATCATGAATGAGAAGCCTGACGGCCCAAGAGTTCTGGTCCTGTATAGTGTGTGTGTGTGTGTGTGTGTGTGTGTGTGTGTGTGTGTGTGTGTGTGTGTGTTTGTACGGCCCTGTCTTTAAGGTCATTGATTGTCTGGAACTGCATAACCACTAAGTTAACTGGAAGCACCTGGCCAGTGTTCCCAGTTACTTAATCCTGGCTATCCAGTGTTCCAGTGCCAGTGCCCTGCATAGTGCACCTAGCCTATATGCTGCTTTTCTTTTTGTGTTTTTCTTTTTTTCTCACTGACAACATGCCCCACATCAGGATTATTTAACCAAACAGCCACACTCAATACTAATTAATTTGATTTGATTTGATTTGAATTACTAATTAATTACAGTTTGTCTAACAGATTTTTCGGGTATATCTCCCTCCTTTTTTTGACAGCATGGTTGTTAAAGTGGCATTAAATTTCATTCTAGTGGTAATAAAAAGTCTTCAAATTAACTTTGACAACTCTCAAGCTAACTCTGCTCAAGATTAGATTGTAATCATCAAGTAATTGCTGAGATCTGAGGAGGCCGTGCCACTGCTTCAACAAAGTCCAACTGGGCAAGAAAGGCTTGCAGTCAGATGATAACACACAATTTACAGTAAAAGGCCCCATTACTTGAACAAATATTTTCTCAGTTTTAATCCTGAGTCCATGTGTTATTTGTTCCTCAACTTGTTTTTGCCAAATATGTCTAAAAATGAATATCTTGCAGTTTTACTGAATCTTGTTACGCCTCATCTCTTCGTTTATAACTTTATGACTCATCCCGCAGCCAAGGAGTTCTCTCATTTAGCGTCCAAAGCTTTCTGTAACTCCCCCACCGTGACTATAAAGGCAAGAAGTGCTCGACAACAGAGATCAGGCTGTCGTCTGGACTTTCCATGTTGCTGCTGTTAGTTACTGTCAACTCTATTGCTATTGGCTACTGCAAATACCAATCAATATCTATGATTATCCAGATGACTTTAACTTCTTTGTATGGAAGTAAAACCAAAAGTGAGGGCATCCAAAAACTATGCGAAACTGTGTTATGCAGACTTTGGACAAATGCAGGTTGGTGCAGGGAATAAAGTGAATATAAATAAACAGGGTTGCAGTTCCTTGATTAAGCCGTCAGACAAACAGAGGGTCTAAATTCAACAATACAAAGGATCCGTGCACAAGGACCAGGTCACAACAGGGAGCAGCAGCACGAGGTCAAACTGAGTGAGACAAACAGACGAAATGACACAGGGTGGGGCAGACAATCCCAAGTGCACACAAGACAGGAAGTAAAACAACCAATACATGAAAAAGGTGAGTGATATCAAAATAAAACAGAAGTGATTCGTTTGTTCAGTACACTGCTGTTGAAATGATGACATCAAGAATTAGACAGCTCTGTGTGTGGGGAGAGCACAGTCCACGTGCACTGTTCACCTGCGGTCAACCAAAGCCAGTTAAAACGTGATTGGTCAAATTAGAAAAGGACAGCACAAGGCTCACAGCCCCAAAATCTTGTGGGGACCCCCTCACGATCAAAAGGAGCCTTGTACAACAGATCTGAAATATATCTGCCAAGCAAGATGTCTCAACATAACTTATTATAGGCAATTTCATCAGAAACATGAACACATGAGCATACATCAACCTTAAATGACAGAAACCATCTCTGTAACAAAATTATTTGACGTATATTTTGACCTTTTAGTTTGGTAAATTTCCCATCTTCAGTTTTGACCCAATATTATGATAATTATTATTATAACCTATGCTGCAGTCAGCCACCAGGGGGTGACGTAGATGTGTTGGCTTCACTTTTGGGAGATGTATGTTTGATATATAGTCACAGTAGATATTTCGGTTGGAAAGTGGTTGATCAGCAACGTATTTCGTTGTAAGTCTGCACTAAAATGTCTCAGTGAAGAGATAGTGAACAGCCGCTGTCCACAACGCCCCACAATGATGTGAAAGTCAGTTTGTCAGCCGTCAGTCAGCTTTGTCGTGCTTCCCTTTGGACAGTGAATACAAACTGCCTGGCTGGATTTGTGGCTGTGTTTCTGTGTTTACATGTAATATTTGTTAGCTGCATGTGTGCGTGTGCACAAAATTACAGAGAAGCCACAGATTTCACCCCAGTTGCAAAAACCAATATCCCGTCACAGCAATCTGTGTTCATTGAATTTGTACACACACACACACACACACACACACACACACACACAGTGCCAAATTACTGTACACAAATGTCACCTGAGCCAAAATTATTGTGTTCTGTTGACGCTAAGCTAAGATACTACAGACACTGTACACACACCCACACACACCCACACAAACACACAAACACACACACACACACCGGGCAGCTGAACTAAAACAGCTCTCTGCAGTGGAGCTTGGCAGACCTGCAGGTGTGCCCACTCAGGCATCTAACAAAATAAAGAGGAAAGAGGCAGAAGCACGATCGGGCCACAGCCGCCTCCCTGTGTGGCCAAACACAAACTAACCCCGACTGCTTTCAACACAAACTGTTTGTCAGTGCTGTATTAACTGTATGTGTACACCCTCACATTAAGTTACACGAGTAAATAATATTCCAATATGAAATAATTTTAAGTGGAGGACTGGAAGTTAATACTATGCAGGCATGAAGTGATTTGAATCCTTACTCTGGAAATCAGTCATGGGTACCTTTAAAGGGATAGTTCACAGAAAAATGAAAATGCACTCATGATCTACTCACCACTATGCCGATGGAGGGGTGGGTGAAGTGTTTTAGCCCACAAAACACTTAAGGAGTCTCAGGGGTAAACAGTGTTGCAGCCATGGCGACCTCTTCTTCCGACATAATAACACAACAGAAAAAAACCATAACATGTCTCCATACTGCTCGTGTGGTGTCATCCAAGTGTCTGCAAGCCCCGGCATTCATATTTAATTCAAAATGAGGTCATCTACACCAAGTTTTAAGCCTTAAAGACCCCTATCGGAAGTGGCGATGCTAGCGGACATAGCTACACAAACACACACCCCGTGCATGCCCTAGGGCGAGAGTGTGTGCGGACTCAAACACTTCACCAACCCCTCCATCGGCATAGTGGTAAGATTAACTATCCCTTTAAAAGGTACTATGAAAAATTATTATTATTATTATTATTGTTATTGATTCGAGCAGTGCACATTCTAAACGTGCCTGTAAAAGTGCAGTAATTGAGCAGCGGCAAGTCAAGACTGGCTGCAGAACCCTGAAGCTCTGCCACCGATGCTGCACAAACAACCGTTCACCTGTTTATTCAAAGTTCAGTATGCAGAACCCAAACACTGGAGAATCAATTGTCCTCGCAGTTGTTGCGAAAAAGCCCGTTGTCGTGAACGGATATTGAACATATTGCGTGTCCTTATCGCAATGAAATTGACACTGCACTTCCCTGGGCCCCTAACAATACACATGTCAAGTGTGACGCTGATAAGATGAACGGTTCGGAGATATGCAAGCCACATACAGACAGACAGAGATTTCTGCACTTATTAGATAGATTATAAATATATATATGCACAAGTGGAGCTGCAAAACCCCCCAAACACACACCCACCTTAATGTGTGATTCAGATGTTTATTGCACCAACCTGCACTAAAACATACAACATTTCATTATTTAGTCCTTTCTGTCTTTCCTGTGAAACTCTTTCTCCTGCACATCAAATCTGCAGTATAGAGGAAGAACATTTCACACTCCACTGACAATTCTGAATCCTATATTTCCCTGCCTCACTACACTGTTTCACACTTCTCAAACTTGCCGTGCATCTTTCACAGAGAACCCAGCACCTTGATTAGCTGAGAGGAAACTAATAACACGATGACTACAAAGCAGAACACAATGAAAAGGCTGGGTTTCATACATTCAGTAAATATGAATATGGGAACAGATAACTAGTGCACCTGAGAGTATAGTGTTACTGACAGGGAATCGCACAGAAGTGAGGAAGAGCAGAATGTGGATAGAGAACAGAATTCCATCCATTAGTTAGTGCTGGTGGATCCTGATCGTGGAGGCAGCTGATCAAGGACTATTATTAACAAGTCTGCTTGATCTTCAATATGTCTACTCACAGACTCTGCCATTACTGACAATAACTCCTCAATTCATTTGTCATTGCTGCTCCCTTCCTGTCGATCAGATATTTTCTTATGTATAAATACTTTAAACAACAGACACACCACGTTATTTTGTTGATGTTCTCAGTAACATGTGGCATCTATTGCACTTCTGTCCGTCCTGGGAGAGGGATCCCTCACATGGGTTTCTACCTTCTTTTTACCCCGTTAATAGGGTTCTTTTAGTAGTTTTTCCTTACTCTGTTTGAGGGTTAAGGGCAGAGGATGTCACACCTTGTTAAAGCCCTATGAGACAAATTGAGAATTGTGAATATGGGCTATACAAATAAAATTTGAGTGATTGATTGATCCATTCATCCTTCAACAGTAACTCACCGTCCTGTTATCATAGCTGTGAACTGGGTTAAGTATGAAGCTGTTTGTCAGTTCCTGTACAGTCACTGCCGTCAGATGCCCTGCAGGGTAGAACTGTTCTCACATATTCTCGTCCACCAGCTTCCAGAGACAATAGTCTGTGTCCACCATGAGCCGGCAGTAAGATACAGAATGAATAAAACAACAGGCAACATCAGATCCTTTATTGGGTAAGAATACTTATTGT
Source organism: Hippoglossus stenolepis (assembly GCF_022539355.2). Taxonomy (NCBI): domain Eukaryota; kingdom Metazoa; phylum Chordata; class Actinopteri; order Pleuronectiformes; family Pleuronectidae; genus Hippoglossus; species Hippoglossus stenolepis. Next base: position 2,483,919 of record NC_061503.1, on the reverse strand, counting down.
TATTATTATTCACCAATAAAATATTAAAATGGACTTGAAGATATCTAACAATGTCTTTTCTTGATTGATTTAGGAGACCAGTAAAAGGAGCATTACAACAGTACAAATTTATTTCATTTGTAAAGCACTAATGAGCTCTTCAGCATCCTGTTGAGATAAAAACAGATGCACTTTGGCCATAAATCTATGGTGGAAGAGAGCTGTTTTGAGCCTGTTGCTTATGGGGGATTGGAAACTTAATATCTTAAATGAAACCCCAGACTTGAATGTTTTTTTTCCCTAAACTCCAGCTTCAGCTGTTCTATGCTGCTCTCATGCATGCCTAAAATCTCTGCTCTCAGATTTGTCCTCTGCTCGTGGATATTTTCTTTTGCCTTTAGATTTTTTCTGTGCACCAAGGTTGAATAGAATGAATGAAATTGTCCCTGCACTTTAATAAACCCTGTAGACTTGTTGCTACCATTTGATTCAGATGTTTTAAATTTGTTAGCTTGGCAGACAGTGCATCTCTTTTTGGATTTGGGGGCGATCCATAACAATTCTCTATTATCTATCATTGAACTTTTAAAATGTATTGCTCATCCATAAAGTGATTAGAAACAGGGAGGTAGTCAGGGATCATAATGCATCAATGGCTTATCAAGTTATAATTGTGTATCAAACAGGACCTAAAGCGATCACAGAATATTTTCTTACAGATAATTTTAGATATTTTAAATTTCTCTTTGCATTCTAAACACAAGCTACATGTTTTGTGGGTGAGCAAGTTATGTTTATCGATGTGGCAAGAAACATATTTAATCTGTGAGGACTTTTTTGCCAGAAATGAGTAAGAAAAAACTAAAAGTCCACATATCAAGCAGATATGTGGACTCAAAATCATCTGCATTATTTCTTATATATACATTATAAGGCATGACTAACAACTAGTGTGGAAGCAAATCTCTGTCCAATGCAACTGGTTTGAGTTAGATGTGGAAACTTGAAACCTCCTGTGTACAAACACTGAGTGAGGTGAGATATTATATCCAGTAGTTCAACTTTTAAAATTATATTCATATTTAATGGATTTTTCAATATGTACACTGAGTGTGTGTTAGTCCAAGAATCTTGAACCAGAACCAGGAAATCTACATTTTTCATGGGGGAAGTTATATAATTATTCAAAGCATAGTATCTTATTTATCTTCAACATGTGTGGATTTTTTAGAAATCCAATTATTTGCTTATTCTCAATAGAACGAGTGGGTTTATATCAATGGTATTTACACACAGAGCGAGAGTCACAGTAAGCAGCACAAAGCATCGAGCCTCAAATCAGGGAGAAATGTCTTCTGTGCAGCAGCTCCAGGTATCACACAGGTTGCCAGATACAGCGAGCACACATTTAACTAGAGGTCTCGGTACAGGCATGAGGTTCTTGACCTCAGTAACAAGTCCCACTGGCTACTCTTTTTTCCAGGGTGTTTTTTGGTTGAAATGGATTGTGTTTCCTTGGTAACATCCTTTAAAGCTTGCCTGTAACCTGCGCTACCTTCAAGCTATGAACAGCTGTAAAAAGAAATATAGGTGATGGATTTAAAATGTGTTTTGATCCCTCTGTAAATTTGCACAGATGCAGTGAGTGTAAAGGAAAGTCAGAGGAGATAAAAATATAAATGTGACTGAATAATGTAAGAATGAATAATGTAAGGAATAGATCTAGTAATTGTGTGAACATAAATATATAGAATATACAACAATATTTCCTGCAGCATTTGGATCCCGTCTTTGTACAAGTCTGTCTTTCTGTGAAAGTCCTACAAGGGTTTTTATTTTCACTTGGAAAGCATTATGTGTTGAAGCTATAAAAGTGCTATAAAAAATAAATGGGTTAGTCATCTTTCAGGTTCTCTCAGTCATGTCTGTATTCAGCAGCCCACTACTGCACCACACTGACCAAAGTGGTGAATGACTGCACAAAGGCTGATGTTGTTCATCCTCCCAGACAGTGCTGACTCCCAGTTTTACTTAACAGAAACAGAAAGGCCACAAAACTTTCTGTATATATCACATTTAAGTGTAGACGAAAACAACTGCAGGAAATTGACAAAATCCACCTGATTCTGATCTTTATGGTAAGCTTGTCTCACCACAGTCCAACTACAGGTCTGTAATTATCACTGACATAAGATTGTATAAGTCTTCTCATCTCATTCTCGGCAAAACATGAAATATTCAGGGCATTTCTCAAAACTTTGAAACTCAGGGTGAATACAATAATTCATGCAGAAGCATGTACCAGAGGAAGAGTAAATCCATCAGAAACCGTCCTTTGCATCTAAACTTTTGATCATTAAAATCAACTCATCAACGCTAAAGTTTAAAACATGAAGCTAACACAGGCAAAATAAAAGTCAGAAACCTTTCTCTCTAACACCATCAAAAACAGGCACCAAAGGCGTAAAGAACAACAAAGAACCCCCCCGTGAATGTGACTAAAATCGCCACTGGATTCTCCCATCCAAATGAGCTGTTAGCTTAGCATGGCTATGTGCGTGCTTAGGGATTTCTTCGAAGGCAAAAAAAAAGCAAAGGCAACAGGTGTCTCTGCAGTGACAGCAGAGAGATTTTATCAGAGCAATTCTCTCCAAACTGTGCAGCGGCGGAGGGGAAATACGGGAGATGTTTGTTTCATTTCAGACGTGTCATTGTGAGGGAAAACCAGACAAATCCTTTAAGACCACGCTGTCTGTTTTGTCAACCGGAGAGTTGATTTGAGGAGGACAGCCGGCAGGCCTTATCAATTTTCATGTTGTGGGGTCTGAAGTCGGCAGGTTTGCTTTAAAGTTGATACTTATCACTCTTGTCATCAGTGTGTAGAGCCGGAGATTGGGATCTTTATTGAACTCAGGCAGCCAAGTCACGTTAGCCTGTCATTTGGTGAGAACTCACGAACACCTCAGCAGATGTAACATCTTCTGTCAAGTTAGCTCCTGCTCCATGATCAGGCTTTTCAGATCATAGCTAACGTTCTTATTCCTCAAGCACTCGATCTGTGTGGGTTCAGTATATCATGCCAAGTTGTCTGGGATTTGAGTGTAAAAAAAAAAGTAATCTACCCTCAGATACTTCTACATGGCTTATCACGAGTCTATTGTTAATGCAAAATAAAAGTGTGACTCAGTTGGTGCAGATTCTCCATTTATTGTCACCACTTTAAGAGAAATATTTCAGATTGAAGTGAAGTCCCTCGTGCTTCTCGTGGCTTTGCGGGACCCATAAGCAAGACATCAATAAACTCAAAAATATATAACAATGACATTTCATCAACTACTTCCATTTGTACCGATGCATCTGAATTCTGTACCAATTTGTCTGACCTTGAAGTCCAGTCAATAGTTAAGTCCATCCCAATGTAGCAGTAGACTTTAACCATATCAGCTAATAACGATGACACATTAAGGAACTGGGGAATCAAATGTGTGGACACTTGGATACAAAGGTATCAAAACTCTAGAAAACATGGACTACAAGTCTTTGAAGTCCAAGTATCCTTGCAGAGCAGTAACCCTCGGACACGTCCCAAAAGTTTCCTCATCTCTCGGACAATTTATCATATCACCGCACAAAATAGGGCTCATATGTTGACGTGCTCCAGTAAATGTCCTGGGAATTTGTGAAGGAACCTTGTAAAGCCGTTTTCAGGAATGACCTCAAGGGGATGTCCGTAGAATTTGGTTGGAACTTTCTCTGGAGTTTGCCTTTCACATGCAAAACACAGCAGGAGGTTCTCCACTCAGACACTGAGATCATGTGTTCTTGTTTACAGTAAATCAACACCAACACCTTTATCTGATGCATCGGAAATAATAATATAATCAGAGTTTACCTAGTGTTTACCCAGTCAACACTAGAAACTCCACTAAGAATAGAGAAATATATATTTAATAAACTTTCCCAATCAGGAAAAAAGAGGTAGAAAAAGTGATTGGAGGATGGAGGCCAAGGCACTAATATGATATTCTGTTTTAACTCTGTCAGAGTAGGATATTTCCATTCAGCCAGCAGACACCCTCTAACCTTATCCTCTGAAAAAGTAATAAGACACAGCTACACAGTGGATTTAATGCCGACAAGTCTGATGCAACAGTGACACAGACCACAACTTAAAACATCTGATCCGTCTGGTTAAAAGAAGAGAGGATTACATGACATGCCACGCAACACGTGCAGCCCTATCTCGGAAGCTCTTATACGTGTAATTGAAAAGGGTTTTTTAAGTGGGTGCAGTTAGGCGGCATGATTTAGGTTTGCAGTCAGGGAGATAAGTGTGTTCTGTCATAGAAACTCAAAAGTAGTTTGTAGTAGCAGTTGTAGTGTGAGTTAACAGATCATGCCGTCCCAATTTAGGCTGCTGTTAAGGTGTCAGGGTGAGGAATGGGCAGCCTTAGCATCCCTGTAGGGGTTATTAAGTGGCCCGACACAGACACTGTTGGCTCCCCGGTGACTGATGGAGACACACAAAAAACCGACATGCTCTAATGAAGACGGCCTTCTCTCTCACTGTGAAATGAGAATACGGCCATTGGACATTCTCATTAATATTGTAAAGGAGCTGTGAAGCCATGATTCTACAGCACCACCGCACATTGTTTCTAATCACCTCAAAGTGGGAGATGCTTTTTTAGCGATGCTAGCATCATGGCTATATAGATGGTGCACTCTGCGGATTGACCAGCCAGTCCACCAATTCCATCCCGAATGAAAGCAAATTCTTTATACTGATACTTCCATCAGAGCAGCCCACACCAAATCAGAAACACACAAAATAAAACAATATTGAAGAAACAAGTGACATAAATCATAATATATAAATACAACCTAAATGAAAATACAAAGCAAAGCAGGAGTGGCAACGTAGGGTAGTTGTGAGTCGTTAGATGAGCATTTACAAATGTAATCTAGGAAAATCCAACAACGACACCCTGGGATATTAAACCAGGGAATATTAATTACCTCAGACCAACACTAAAAACCACAAGGCATTCAGGTTCAGTATACTAAAGGAGCAGGAGACGTGGTTCAATCCAAAAGTAGTCATTTTATTAACAATGACAATTTAAACCATTAAAAGAGGCGTCGCACATCATTCACACATATGCAGATTTTGCATCAGGGGTGAGGCAACAACATGATTAATGCACTTCTAATCAACTATTCTTTATTCCCTAGTGTGTGTTTGAATGTCATTAGAGGTCTATTTAGTTGAGTTCAGTTAACCAGGAGGTCAGGTAAATAAAAAATATATCAGATAAATTTAAAAGATAAATTGAAACTCTATGTATTCATTATAATTATTATAAATTGCGCATATAAAAATGAGAGTAATAAAGTTGAGAATATTGTAAAGTTCCAGAATAAAATGATTTCAACAAATGTTTTGTGTACTTCAAAAAGCCATTACAGAGTTAAAGTGTGAACAAAATGCAGCAGCTAACTTTCTGGAGTTGAGCTGCCAGAGAACTGATCACATTACGCTGACAATTACACTCTAACGAATCCTGACACTGGCTTCCAGAGCTGGCTTTAAAGCACTGCTGCTTGTTTATTAATGGATAAATGACCTAAATACCACTCAGATATGTTCCAGGAGGACACATCTCACTAGATCTCCGATAATTGGAGAGAACTCTCTTGTTAAATGAGCATGGTGAAGCGGCTTTAAGTGTTTTTTCCAAGCACTTTGAATTACCATATACGCATTTTACTGTACAAAGAAACTTGTGGTTGAATTTAACTTATTCCCATTATATGTTTCTTATAAAACCACAGATCCAAGTCTCTTCAGTCAATGTGTCATGCATAGTGAGTCTATGCTCATTTCTATTACAGTAGAATACTGTGCAACAGTTGCCTTTGTTGAAAAGGAAATGAAATATGACATTTCTAAAACAATATTTGATTTGCCTCAACTTCATCTTGAATTTAGCTTGGTTATGAATTTTTCTTCAATGATTCCTTTGTTTTGTAGCATCGTCTCCCTGCCACTTCATCACCTCAAAACCTCATTGACTTGATCCTCTTGAAAAGCAATCCCAAAGGCTCTGTCTTTCATCATAACATCACACAGCATCACAGGCTGCCATGTGATGCATACAGAGAGGATGTGTCACATAGTAACACACAGTATATTCACTGCTCAAAAAATGAAGGGAACACTTAATCCTCACAGTATAACACCAAGTGAGTAAAACTTCAGGAAGGCAGAAGTGATTGTGAATCAATTGCACCTGCTTTGGTGCAAATGAAAGTGACAACAGGTGCAATAAAGGTAAAAGCAAGACAATCCCATAAAGGGAATGGTTTTACATGTGGTGGCCACAGACAGTTGGCCTCTTCTTATCCTTCCTGACTGATTCTTCTCTAGTTGTGTTCTGCTAGTGTTCTTGTCACTACTGGTAGAATGAGGCGGTACCTGCAGCCCAATCAGGTAGCACAGGTAGTCCAGCTCCTCCAGGAGGACACATCCATACGTGCGGTCGCAAGAAGGTTTGCTGTGTCTCCCAGAACAGTCTCAAGAGCATGGAGGAGATACCAGGAGACCGGCTGTTACATGAGGGGTGCTGGACAGGGACGTAGAAGGGCAACAATCCAGCAGCAGGACCGGTATCTGCTCTTTTGGGGCGAGGAGGAACAGGAGGAGCACTGCCAGAGCCCTACAAAATGACCTCCAGCCGACTACTGTTGTGCATGTTTCTGACCAAACTGTCAGAGACAGACTGTTATGCTGCCTGTAACATCATCCAGCATGACCGGATTGCTGGTGGGTCAGTGATGATCTGGGGAGGGTCGCACAGATCTCCATGTCATAGCCAACGGTACCCTGACTGCTGTTCCAGGTACCAGGATGAAATCCTCAGAGCGATTGTCAGACCTTACGCTGGTGCAGTGGGCCCTGGGTTCCTCCTGGTGCAGGACAATGCATGGCTTCACGTGGCCAGAGTGTGTAGGCAGTTCCTGGATGACGAAGGCATTTATTCCATTGACTGGCTCTCACGTTCCCCTGACCTAAATCCAATTGAGCACCTATGGGACATTATCTATCGGTGCATCCGACAACAACAAATACTGCCACAGACTGTCCAGGAGCTCACTGATGCCCTCTGATCCAGGTCTGGGAGGAGATCCCCCATGACACCATCCGCCGACTCATCAGGAACATGCCCAGACATTGTCAGGAGTGCATACAGGCACGTGGAAGCCATAGAAACTACTGAGTCCCATCCTGAGTTGCCTTGGATCGACCTGTGATTTAAATTTTTCACTTAGATTTTCAGTGTGGTTTTGAATCCAGCCCTCAATGGGTTCATGATTTTAGTTTCCATTGACTGTTGTTACGTCATTTTGTTCTCAACATATTATTTAATGTAAATCAGTAAAGATTTTCATATAGTGTAATATGCTATTTGAACTAAGCACATGTTGCAGATACTCACCTTGAAACTTGCTTTTTGTTCGCCATTAAATTATGTAATACATTTTCTTTTTGTACAAAGACCTGGCCTTCTGCTTGGGAACAATTTGGCGGTGCTATTTACAAATGTGACTACACACACACACACACACACACACACACACACACACACACACACACACACACACACACACACGCTGGTCCAACAGCAACCGTCTTCATCAAGGCTGTTGCTGGTTTTCCTTGATGCCTCCTTTGCTGCCACCGGCTCAGCCTCACTAAAATGACCTTTGCCTGCCACCTGTACATGAATCGTAAGCAGATTGTAAGCAGCCCTGTCCCTGACAGGGAGGTCTGCTTACTGTGTGTGAGAGAGAGAGTTTTAACTTGTTAATTCATTTCACCTGCAAAGCTAAAATTTGCAACAAACTAATGTCCAGTTCACTGAGGCAACACAGCTTAGTGAATATATTTTAAATGTTCAAAAATTTACTTTTGAAAACTTACCATGGGGAAAATGATTTGACTTATTGTCAAGTTGTGCTAGATGAGCTGATACAGACTGTGCACTCAGTGTATGAATCTCCTTAAATAGTCTAGAGAATACTCAAATGGGCAAGGCAAGTTTATTTGTACAGCACTTTTCACCAACAAGGTAATTCAAAGTGCTTTGCATAAAAAAAGAAGCTTCTAAAATGAAATTAAAATGAGTTAAATAGAGAAAAAAGTTTAATAAAATAAGAAATACAGGAGTGACAGTAACAAAGCAATGTAAGACATAAGTGATTATTTGATTTAATAGAAGGCTGTGTGTTCAATAAAAGGCAGCTTGTTCTGTGGAGCATTCACTGATGTGAGGTTAGGGGAAACTGAATGCTGCTCCTCCATGTTAGTGAGTACACTTTACATTTAGTTAAAGAAAATCTAGAGTACCATAGATATGTTTAGATTTATAGCAAATATGTTCAGTTAAAATGACTATAGTGTATCCAACAACACACACATTATCAACCCTACAGCTGAGCCTTATGTGTTGTGGTTGATAACTGGAATTAATATTTGAACTGCAACGCATTTAAATGACAGTGACAATCAGGTTAAAATAAATGTAAATATTTGTTTCACTGATATATGAGGTAAGAGCAGTCATTAGCACTACAACAACACACTACCAACAAGAGAAGTAACTCTCCATCTTGAAATATTGAGCCCAACCTTCTTGATGGCCACTGGTCAGGGGTCTCACTTGTCTGTCTCTCCCTCACTGTGCTGGCACTGACAAACCCGAGCAGCAGGAGCTGTGGTACATTCAATATAACTGTCCCCAAGTAGCAGTGCAGCTGCCGCCAATATATTTTTATTGATTTAGTCTGCCATTTAAAACACACACACACACACACACACACACACACACACACACACACACACACACACACACACACACACACACACACACACACACACACACACACACACACACACACACACACACACACACAGGACACAGAGTGAGTGAGAGATAGATGTGAATAGACAGGGATAAGCAGATTGTGGGGGGAAAGTGGGGGAAAGAAATGAACTGAATATAACACAACAGAGAATGAAGGCTCTTAACAGAGCCTTTGGGATTGCTTTTAAAGAGGATCAACTCACTGGGGTTCTGAGGTGATGACGTGGCCGGGAGACGATGCTACAAAACAAAGGAATCATTGACGAAAAATTCAGAACCAAGCTACATTCAAAATAAAAACTCCAAAATGCATTCTACATCCCCATAATGTGTTTTGCATTTTTGCATTTTAAATTTCCATTTCACATTACATGTTACTATGTCACGGTTTGCAGCAGCTCTTAGCAATGCATCTAGGCAATTATTTTATGATCAGCCTCCCATCCCAATTATTGAGGAAAGGACCAAAACTGCACTTTCAATTCAATGAACACAAAATCCAGGCAAATTTGTTAAAAAAAACCTTAAATGTTATGGAGACCTTGCCCGTAAATTAGGTTAGTCATACCCTTCTTGTACAATAGCCTTTGAGTTGACAGTCGGTGGATTTTCATCTCCTCACAACTTAGCTCTGTCCAGTCTCTTCTCATGTGTTTGTCCTTTATGGGTTTCTTTCCATGTCTCTCTCCTCTGTGGCTGCTCTCCTGCTGCCATTTGAATCCAGGGAGAGAGCGAATTGGAAACTAACCTCAGCTCTGCCAATTTACTCTCCCTGGTTCACCTGGAGGTGCACCGATGAGCCACCTCCACATACCTCCATCGCCAAACCAAGACCTGCTGCAGTAGATTAGGCCTGATGGCTACCCGGCCTAATCTGCTGGAGCAGGGGAGAGCGTCGACATCACAGCCGACGTGGGACCAGCGGCAGGGGAGCGCCGACAACACAGCCGATTGGAGCAGGCGCCACCATCTTCACAGCAGAGTGGGCCCCCGGAAGAGGAGCGACTTCACTGCTGTGCGGCAGGCAGGAACCGGAGCGGGTCCCGACCTGGCCAGGGTACACTCCAGCAGTGTTGTCCGCCTCTCCGCCTTCCCTCTGGAGAGCCTCCAGCTGCCGTCTGCTGTCCGCTGCCTGCTCCTGGAACATGGCAAAGTACTCCGCCGCCATTCGCACATCGCCGTCTCCGTCTGCACTTTAGTCTCTGTGTGTTGGCCCACACGTTTGGCACTACTGTGGTAAGCGTTGTTGGTCTCCCAAACACAGCCAGAAAACAAACCATTCTGGTTTCAACATCTTTAATTGTTAAAATAACAGGCAAACATAAATTCAAATACTAGACCTATGCAGCTCATCTCTGTCATGGGTTCTCTTCTCTGTCTTTCCCCATGTGTTTCTCCTCTTCAGTGGTTTTCTCTCCTCTGTGGCAGCTTTCTCTGCTGCCTTTTGTATCCAGGGACAGCTTATTGGCAAAAGTACTCACATTCTTTACTGAAGTAGAAGGACAGATACTTGTGTAAAAAAGTCCTTTGGTAAAAGTAGAAGTACTGATTCAACTCCTTTACTCAAGTAAAAGTAAGAAAGTACAGGCTCTGAAATGTACTTAAGTACAAAAGTTCTGTGTTTTTACACAGGCGATTTATGTTATCCGTCAGCCTGTCTCTCATGTCACGTTTCACTTCCCCAAACACAGAATGCGCTTCTCATTGGTCGGGACGTGTTCAGTTACCGTTGAGGAGGAGGCGGATCTTGTGGAAGTGTACCCGCTCTTCTGTAAAGGAATCCTGCAACAACTAAGGGTCAAACAAAGGTTGGGGTGTGTTTATCACCTTCAATCACAAGGGATGGCAGAAAGGTTTAACAGAACCCTCAAAGCTAAGTTAAACAATATCTGTGCTGGCACAAAGCTAAACTGAGTAGATGCTCTACCACTTGCACTAATGAGCTATGTAAACTAACAGAACCATGCATTTAACCCTGCATGAAATGCTCACAGGTCGACTTATGCTTGCGCCGGATTTAAGGGGCCCATACAAAGGACCGCTTGAACGAATGCAGATGAAGCTGAAAACTAACTGCCATACGAAAGCTTTGTATCTTCAGGAGAGGAGCAGAGTCACAGGCTCCAGCTCGGTGGCGGAGAGCCCGGTCGTGCCAGGGGAGGAGATCTACATTAAGGAAGTGGCACCAGCCAAGATGGGAAGGTCCATGTAATGTGGTCCGAGTGATGCCCAAGGCCGTCCAAGTGGAAGGAAGCACCACGTGGTACCATCTGAACCATTGCACCAAAGCCAGCCGTTGCCAACGGAGTAGAAGGACGAACAGGATGCCATCGATTCACCTGCTAATGGTGATGGGCTGTCTGGTGTGGATACTGCCAGGACAAACCAAGGAGGAACAGCTGATGAAATGAACGTTCCAAGGAAAGGCCTAGAGACATGAATCAGATAAGTATGATGCAATTACAGACCAGACAAACCCCCAAACAGATCAGGTTTCAACTCCACCAGCTAGAGTGATTAAGACCGATATGGCACAAAATGCTAGACGTAAAAAGAGAGACAGGAACAGTGCTGAATTATGGAGAGCTATTATTCCACTTAAGAAGGTGGATTTACATAAGTAAAACCTGAGTTTCATTACAGTTGCTACATTTTCTAGAAGGTTGTTTGGTATTTTCTAAAAAGAAGGCTCCAGAAAGAGATGAATTATGGGGGCTGACCAATGTACAGTTACTTTCCAGCAAAAACCCGACACGTGGATTGTCTGGACGAGACCAGAACCTCAGTGGCAAGTAGCATAATATGATTTTATCTAGAGATTGGGTTTAATATAACAGGAAAGATATCAAACTTTGACATTTTTACCTTGAACCATGTGGATCCAGTAATGTTAACTACTCTAAAACCTGCAGAAGTGATTACCTTTGTCACATGATTGGAGAGGGTTAGGGTTAGGGTTAGGGTTAGTTTCCCATTCCCTCATGTCTGACAGACTCAGATACCGACACTATGAAATCAGAAAAGTGAATCCATGACAGTATTGGCAGCAGTGGTAAAGTGACCAATGTGATATTCAGTTTTTTTTGTAGTTTAGGGTTGCCAACCTGGTGGGTCCGGTGGTCCTGGTTTCGGGTTTAATTTCTATTTTCGTCTTTCCAGACATGGTAAGGGTAAAAGGGGGGTACCCGGTGGCGACGGCCCATTAGGGGTTGGGCTGGTGTATCTTCCCATCTTTTGTCATGATTTAGTTTAAAATCTAAGTAATAACCACATATTAACTTTGTTTGTAGCAATAAAATATATTGATCATATGTTACTCAGACACCACATATGTTTTTACACTTGGTGTTGAAGAAGGTTTGAGGTAGTTAGAAGATTTGTTTTATTGAGTGAGATTTTTGTTGTTGAAAGTATTGTGGAGTGATTTGTTGACTGATAGTTCTGGGGGGAGCTGGACATCTACATGACCACTGCTCTTTGACCAGTTTTATAACCAGTCAGCTTGACCTAACTTGTGTTGATCAAACTTGGCTGTAGTCACAAAACAAACACATACAAGGACACACACACAAACGTCAGCACTGTGGTTATAAAAGCTGTAGCAGCTGTTGGAATGAACAGACTCTCTTGCACTGTGGTTCAGCCTCTGTGTATTCTTCACGAGAAATCTTCTACAACATAACAATGTCCTGTCTCTCTTCGAAGTCAAGAAGCTGGAAAAGGATGACACCACATCAGCTATGCCACTATGCACTCTTTGCTGAGAAGATTAACTCACAGAAGACATGATGGGTTCTATGATTTCCCGACAAGGCAGAAGATTCAATGTCTCTCTCTCCATCTGCTGCTGCTGCAGCCCGACAGGAGTTCACAGCCTTCATGAACAGCGCCATGAGCTACGTCAACAAGTGGTTCAACTTCTCAGAAGACAACTGGCTTTTTCACCTGCAGCTCCTCTCTCTGACATCTGGGAAGATTTCCTATGATGACCTGGAGAAGATCACGAAAGCCTTCACCTTGTTGGCAGGCTTACTTCCCTATGGATGAGCTCTATGATGAGTGTGTTACTGCCAACAGCATTCTAGAGCGCCTCACAGAGCGTCCGGAGTGGGCGTCCAAGGGAACAGCTGAGAGGTGGATGACAGTTCTCCAGGCAGCTGACCTTCCACGCATCCTGGCTGTGGTGTCCTCTGCCCTCAGCCTCCCATCCTCTACTGGATGAAATACAAATGGACTGATGTGAGAAACAAATGCTCAGTTGTATCAATGAAAAGCGAGCTAATAGTCAACCTTAACTTTAAAATGTCCTGCTCAGAGTTTTATAGCAAAGCTCTGATGGATAAGCAAGTACCCGCTGCTGCAAGAGATCAAAAGAAGTATAAGTGGAAAAAAATAGGCACTGACCAAAATGCAGCATGGGCTTCTTGGGGTTTTAATTCTGATGCAAGATGCAATGTTTGATACTTACAATACTGGAGACTGTGAAGTTTTAATGCGAGTGGAAAAAATGAAGGAGAAAGAAATGATATAAAAATCATCTTATTGATTATTAATGACTCAAATTTAACAGTCATAGTTATGTTGTTTTTGGTTTTAAAGATTCCATCTAAACTTTTCTCTTTCAAATCTAAGTTCTTGCACCAATTACTCACGTTCTTTGATCTGTATCTACATGTTTTGCACTGTTGCAAGTTCTTAAGAGTTGATGCCAGAGATAGTTACTTATGTTTTTATATCCTTTTTGCTTAAAATATGAAATATAGTTATAATTTTTATTAATGTTTGGGGTTAGGTTCTGTGCTGTGGAAACCCTCAAGATGGAGTGAAGGTGTGCATCAGTGAGACGACTCCTGTGTGGGTTTCTGTTCATCTTCATCACAGAAAAAAGAGTGTGGGTAGGAACTCGGATCTCTGGAACGCTGGAAAATCAAATATCAAATACTCAGCGAGTGAGTGGAGTGGAGACGAGCGCTCGCTCGCTCCGTGTGCGTCTAGCCTGGCATTACGCACCGTGGCTCGGCCTATGGAGCTTTTTTTTCACAAAAAAAGTGTGCGTCCTATTAACCGGCCAGCCAGTTAAGATAGAGGTATAATTGTACCACGGGCCGGAAGTAGCCCGCGGGCCTTGAGTTTGACACAAGTGCTCTGTGTTGTTTTGCACTTGAAGGGTGACCTGTTATATATAACATATGGTATTACAGGTATACAGGTATACAGGTATACAGGATACAATCCCTCCTGTAATCCTCTTGTTTTCCTTAAAAATACAAAGCTGATCAAATTCCGGTGTGTTTGTTTGGAGTTCAATGTCTTGTCATGTAGGACACTTCAACACGCGGACTGAAGCAGCAGGGGACTGCAGCTCCAGGGGATGTGAGATTTGTCTACAGGTTGTAATATGGTGGGTTAGCACAATAATATTAATAACTATGAAATGTAGAGTTGCTTTTAGCCTACATCATGTCAACCAATTACATGGGACAATACTTTAATGACGCCTACTGATGTGATACAGAGCGACTCTAAATAGGGTGTTCGAGTCAACAGGACTTTTACTATAAATTACCATGGATATCATGTGACTGGATTTACATGACTTCATAGGGGTGATGTCACAGAAAGGGGAGTGACAAGTGTCAATCAGGAATTGCATGACAAGGTCAATGACATAGATCCTGACAAGATTAATGTTAAGGATATAAATGTCATAAATCAGTCAATGTTCCTAATTGTTCTCAAATTGTGTTTGTGATGTATTCAAGCAGGTTACCACCTCAGTCCAATCGGTTTTATTCTCTCTACACCAGAACTGCTTCTTGATTAGAAAACGTTGTATCTTCAGGAGAGTGTGTGTTCCCATCCCATGTGAATCAGCAAGCAAATGAAATATTTCATTTGTATCAAAAGCCATGTTTAAAGTGGTCCTCAGTGTATTCACAATTCATTTCTGTCAAATTGATTCGGTGAGCTCATGAAAAGGAGCTGCCACTTTAAATGTTCTGACAAAGAGTCACATTATTATGACTTTTATCCAAGCAGTTTGACTTACGTGATTATTCTTTTATTATCAAGACCAATTTTCATTTTTTTATGGTGGATTTGATGTCAGAAGTGGTCTTTCATACCCACTGACTCATGCAGAGTTATTAAGACAATTTAACTGTTCTTGCAGAAAGAATGCTTTTTTCAGCCAAGAGGAGAAACCTAGAGCTAAGAGGTAGGTCTCTTTTTTGCTTTTAGAAATTGACGGATATGGAGAGACTGTACATTGATTTTATTTGTGGCTGTGTATACCTTTTGTAACTGTTTGTCCTGAAGACAAAGATAGAACTATCACACACACTGATTCAACAATCTGGTGTATCAAAAAATATTAATAATGACGAGAGGGGGAAATAAACTAAATGTTAAAAATGGCATTTCCTTTTTGCAAGATGAAGACTATTTAAAGGCCCAGTGGAGACCATGTTCCCAATAACTGCGTGGGGTTATCAAGAATATAAAACTATCCAGAAATCACAAAGGCAAATTATGGGATCATCTGAAACAGTAGGAATTTGTCTTTAAATAGCAATTGGTTGTCAAAGATTTTCCCCTTTGCTCTCTAACTCAGAAGAGACAGAATTGCGGAGGCTGTCTCTCTCTCTCTGCTTCTTTATCTACATTTCTATCTTCCTATCTTTATCTTCTAGACAAGAGATAAAAGAAGAGGACATTTTCAACCTAACCTCAACTTTGTTAACACTCCACCAGAATTGTGCATGATGGACATGTCATAATAAATCTTCAGGAGAATTAATTGTCTGTGGCTAATACAGAAAGGAATTCATGTTTGCATCGCTGTAGTTAAAGTATAAAACAGTGTGGCTCATTGATTTTCCTGCCTGCAATGGTCTAATACAGAAAGGAGACCGCTATTATAATATGTCAAAACACCAATTGAAATTTATGTTATCTTCCGATGCATGAGGTCATCTAATGAGTAAAAGGATCTAACATAACTCTTGAATTGAATGGACTCAAAAGGTGGAACACAGACTCAGAGGCAGACGAGATCTTTTTTGTGTTTATTGTCAAAGTTTGTGTGATTTTCGGAACCTCGTGTGCTCAACCTTGATTAAACATATTAACAGTCGTGTAAAAAAGGAGGTTAGTGGTAATTAGGAGCAGGCATCTGCTGGAACAATAGTTTATCTATTCAGTTAGTAACTCTGCATCTCTCTATAAAGTATATGCGGACTGTGGTTTATCAAGAAATGTTTCCAGCAGCCTTTTTTTTTTTCTCACATAGGTTTGCTCTGCTGTTTGCCGCTGCTTTTAGCATAAGTCTTCAGGAAAGAGTTTTTTTCTTGCCTTGGAAGTGCTCCAATTGCAAAGCAACTACCATTGCTATACAGAAAGTAAACAGACTTTTTAGTACTTATAAACCAAGAATAAAAAGTAGCTCTACTTTGGGGATTTGTAGCGCTAACGGACTAAAATACATTCCTACAGTGTATGTGTGGATATATGCAGTGTGTGCACACTATGTGAAAGAATGTTCTGACTTTATCCACCGCTAATGTGTGATATAATTATTTCTGTCCTCTGCTCAACCAGCTAAAATCCAAGCCAACTCCCCACCTGCAGGAGAGAAGCGCTCCCAGGAATCGGCACTGTGATGGTGTTATGCATTTAAAATGCACTTATTAAAGCAGGCACCAGCTCCTTATAGAGCAAACCAACTCAGACAGTTTGATTAAATTGATCAGTCTCAGATAAGAATCTATGACTTACAAGTAAATGCAAAACCCTTGAACTTTAAGTACTGTGTGGTGGTCAGTGAGTTGTCTCTGCTCTGGGGTTGAAGAAAACCTAAACGTAACAGATTGCTTGGTTGTTAAAATGTATGTTTTTTTGTTGTTGTGTCATTTTGTCACTGTTAAAAGAGAGCTGTGAGATTCAAAGTATAGAAAAGTAAAAATACATTTGAGAGGAAGTCTTTTCCAATTGCTCAGATGAGATTCTAACAGACAACTAGATCAAGTTTATTGAGTGTCCTTGTGGACACACTACTGCCATAGCTCCTCTCTGACAATCTGAGTTGGCACCATGGAAGAAAACATACTTTCTTAGAGCTCCTCAGCCTCTTACACAACCTCTGTGTTTCATTTTATATCAGTGAGAAAAGGAGCAATGAGACTTTTTTCAATATCATTTCATCAAAAATTGAAGTTTATAAATTTGACTCATGAATATCCATGCTATTTGATTCATACTGAAAACATGAGCATAATCTTCCCCTTTTAACATGGATATTTTTAACTTAGTTGTATTAATCATTGAACTTAAATGTATGTGTAATGTAAAAGACAAACCCATTTATAAGATCAACACAGCTGACTCCATTGCACTGTGGAGATCTTAAGCTTGTCTCTTTTTCTTTTTGTTTTACCAGCAAACGCTCATCAAACTTTTTTCCAGCAGCACATTAGCATCATACAGTGTGTCAGATGTTGTGTTTACAGTTTGTTTATTTCTCTCCACGTTTAGAAAAGTTTACCGTTTGCCTTTATC
This sequence comes from Hippoglossus stenolepis, assembly GCF_022539355.2. Lineage (NCBI taxonomy): Eukaryota > Metazoa > Chordata > Actinopteri > Pleuronectiformes > Pleuronectidae > Hippoglossus > Hippoglossus stenolepis. The sequence continues at coordinate 2,466,457 of NC_061503.1, read as the reverse complement.
CTCTCTGTCAAATAAGTTAATTTAACCAATTTCTTGCCTCTCTGGATCAACGTTTTTAAAAACCTGAGCAGGATAAATAGATTTTGCAGAGGACCCCAGATTGGCAACTTCCAGGAAAGTCTGAATAAAAAGAATACAGAAAGTAAACAGACTTTTTAGTACTTATAAACCAAGAATAAAAAGTAGCTCTACTTTGGGGATTTGTAGCGCTAACGGACTAAAATACATTCCTACAGTGTATGTGTGGATATATGCAGTGTGTGCACACTATGTGAAAGAATGTTCTGACTTTATCCACCGCTAATGTGTGATATAATTATTTCTGTCCTCTGCTCAACCAACTAAAATCCAAGCCAACTCCTCACCTGCAGGAGAGAAGCGCTCCCAGGAATCGGCACTGTGATGGTGTTATGCATTTAAAATGCACTTATTAAAACAGGCACCAGCTCCTTATAGAGCAAACCAACTCAGACAGTTTGATTAAATTGATCAGTCTCAGATAAGAATCTATGACTTACAAGTAAATGCAAATCCATTCTCTGCGTCAGACGAACACAGAACAACGACAATAACTGGCTCCAAATAAAGGCAATGTATTTACTTACTGTGGATGATTGCAAAGATGCACAGTAGAATGGAAAGATATTGAAATGAGCAATGTATTAAATTAGGTAATGATGGCAGATAACATGTTAAGGCAGGGTTCTATGGTTATAATATTGACAGTATGAAGTTTTAAAGATTAGGATTCTGTCAATGACATCAACCCATTCCTATTAGCAGTCTGAAAAAAAAATGGGACTTATCCTTCTTGAATGAGTTGCCATGTGCTGTGGAGACTTCCTTGGCTGGAACCCAGAACAGTAGTCGTTGTAGCCTTACGCCAAATCTGCGGAGGGAATTTTCCCAGAAGCATTGAGGTTTTTGCCAATGGTCTCAGTTGTGTCAAGGCTCAATGCCTGTCAGCAGGATCTTCCTTGTGAGTAAAGATAGAAGGACAAAGTCTAAGGTCGGCTGTCATCTTTGTTTTGAAGGAAACATTAAAAAAACGTAACCTCTGAGTAATTTCATTTGCGACATGTAACACCTCATTTGCGTAATGGGATATTACAGGAAAAACAGCAGTTAACTGTCAAGTGAAGAGACTGCAAATAAACGTGCGGCTGAACTTTGCTTTTGTAAATTTATTCACAAATGGACAACAGGAAAACAGAAATGTAATTAAATGGTAACTCTGCAATTACAGATTAATGGTGGCACTTAAAGGTAACCGACAAGAACAGCATGGTGACTGACATAATGTTCAAATCTCACATTGTGTCACAGCACCTCTGCGTCTCCCAGTGTTACCTCCTTTCCCTCGTTGTGTCTCCCCTCCATAGGTGTGTTGATCCAGATGACTCTGCCAACATCAGCTCAACACCAGACCTGCAGCTCATTCTGTCATGACCAGCAGTATATCCCCCCTGGTCATCACCAGATCGTTTTCTTTACTACACGGGTACTCTCGTTCATTTGTGTTTCTCACCGTGTTTCCTCCTTGTGCCTCCAGTATTCAACTCTCTGGTTCTCCTGCCTTTCCTCCTCATTAGCGATATTCTCCGAGCGTATCATTCGCCCTCCACCTTCTCATCTTATCCTCAATCCCACCTTGATGGGACAAATAAAAACCCTTGAACTTTAAGTACTGTGTGGTGGTCAGTGAGTTGTCTCTGCTCTGGGGTTGAAGAAAACTTAAACGTAACAGATTGCTTGGTTGTTAAAATGTATGTTTTTTTGTTGTTGTGTCATTTTGTCACTGTTAAAAGAGAGCTGTGAGATTCAAAGTATAGAAAAGTAAAAATACATTTGAGAGAAAGTCTTTTCCAATTGCTCAGATGAGATTCTAACAGACAACTAGATCAAGTTTATTGAGTGTCCTTGTGGACACACTACTGCCATAGCTCCTCTCTGACAATCTGAGTTGGCACCATGGAAGAAAACATACTTTCTTAGAGCTCCTCAGCCTCTTACACAACCTCTGTGTTTCATTTTATATCAGTGAGAAAAGGAGCAATGAGACTTTTTTCAATATCATTTCATCAAAAATTTAAGTTTATAAATTTGACTCATGAATATCCATGCTATTTGATTCATACTGAAAACATGAGCATAATCTTCCCCTTTTAACATGGATATGTTTAACTTAGTTGTATTAATCATTGAACTTAAATGTATGTGTAATGTAAAAGACAAACCCATTTATAAGATCAACACAGCTGACTCCATTGCACTGTGGAGATCTTAAGCTTGTCTCTTTTTCTTTTTTGTTTTACCAGCAAACGCTCATCAAACTTTTTTCCAGCAGCACATTAACATCATACAATGTGTCAGATGTTGTGTTTACAGTTTGTTTATCTCTCCCCACGTTTAGAAAAGTTTACCGTTTGCCTTTATCCTCTCTGTCAAATAAGTTAATTTAACCAATTTCTTGCCTCTCTGGATCAACGTTTTTAAAAACCTGAGCAGGATAAATATTGTTTGCAGAGGACCCCAGATTGGCAACTTCCAGGAAAGTCTGAATAAAAAAACGTGCCCTCTCCCTGCTTGTGTCCCAGGGTGTTTGACTGCTGTGTAATGCATTCATAGATATCACTCTAAAATTGTTTGGGGGGTCACTCGGAGTCAGGGTATGAGCTTTGCAGATTGGAGAGATTGCCACACTCCAGCAGACTGTGAAATGGAATATGTTGCATGTGTGTGTGTGTGTGTGTATTTGTAGTTGCACAAGGGCAGAGGTTTATGGTGTTGGATCCTCACACCAGGCCTGCTAAGAGACAGTCTGATCGCCGAAACCTGTCATTGTGCCCGTCAAACGCAGTGGCATCCATTTTGTGACACACTGCGTGGAGACTCCTTTACTTGTGTCCTGCTCACTCTACCAGGGCTGCAGTGAGGAGTTCATGAAGATGGATGGGTATTTGGGGACTGAGGCTCGTTTATTCACTGTTTTTATTGTATTATATTTTATCAGGGTGAATGTTTCACTCAGAATTTTATGCTGTTTCCTCCAGTATCTTGTTATCTCAGGCAGTTATCACTACAGTAGCATAAATACCGGAGGCGGGGAGCTAACATATTTTTTCCTTTTATATATATATATTTTTTTTTATTGGGTTTTCATATAGGGAACATATACAAAGAAAAACATACCCCCCAAAAAATGTATTGCAAAAAACAGAAATGAACAACACCAGTATTAATATGAACATCCTGGGGAGGATCCATCTTTTAAATTAATTATACTGTCTGTATACATATGTTCTCTCACACACACTCTCTCACACTATCCTAACATGCAGTATACATGAAGTCTTCTTTGCATGTTTAAGCAGATGCATATCCAAAGGCACTTGTTTACATCAGTCTGTGGTGGGAGAGAGCGAACGTATTTATATAGCCTACGATGACTGCTTCAGCATTTGGAAACATCACTAACTTATTTAACTGGCCATGTAGTTCAGTGCTACAGTGTATTCTCCTTCTTGTTGCAAGCCTCTGTCTGCTCTATGGTGCTCTGCAGATATTGGGTTTATTATAGGTTTGTCACTGTTCATCAGGTTGACAGGAGTGGAGAGACCTAACTAAACATCAAAGCTGTATAGGTGAGAGAACTCAAAGAAGAACAGACGATCAGTCGGTCATATTTACAGATGCCCAGCACAGTTTTCTTCCTTTAAACAACAGAACGCTACAGTAGTCCTCTTCACAGAAAGTGAAGCGCTTGGAATAAAATAACAGGCAACTGAGCTCATGAATAGAACTTTGCACAACCTACAGATATTTGCCGGTCATGGTCGGATGTAGAGATAAAGAGAACAACATCTTCTCTACTGACTGCACCACCAGTCAGTCTATCACTTTGTCACACACACTCTCAGCTCCCATTTGATGACCCACTTTATGTCAGGGCCGGCGTGTTTTCATAACAGCTACACACTGTGTCACACTTCACTTTTCACCCTGTGCTGGTGAAAAGTGAAGTTATTCTACTGGTGAGTCGGGGATTCCTCAAGTCAAACCAGTGATAGAAATGATGAGTATTAGAATTCACCCTGGAGAGACCACGCACTCAGTCAGTCAGTTAGAAGCAATCTGGTTTGAGATCATCACCAGTACTGGTTAAGAGAACTTCAGCCTGATTGGGGGAAAGATCAAGGAGTCACCAAACCCGTATAATCCTCTTGAGAACATGTATGTTTACATTTCATCACAGTCTATACCTATATCTAATACTTAGATGGGTCATATCTTCTTCCAGAACAGGACAGAAAGACAAACTGACCTTATCTGTAATTTCTTCTTACAGGGTAAAAATTTCACACCACTGAATTTAATATCTATTCTAGTTCTGTACTGTAAAGAGCTTTGAGTGGTCATCAAGACTAGAAAAGCGCTATACAAATACAGACCATTTACCATATCAGTATAAGTAAGAGTTAACATCGGAGACATTTCAACAACAAGGCACAAGTTAACAAACAATATCAACAGGTCTCATCAGAAAGACTGAATTGAGCCCTTGGACATCACATAGGCTATTTGCACGCTTTTGGTAACTAGGGCATCTAAGCTAGCACCTAGAGAAGCAGTAGTCGGCAAAGATCGATTTTGGAGCTTTTACAAAAAGTACAAAAGGAACAGTAAAAGATGAATACAGTGCACAGCAGCTGTTTCCAAGTATATTGCAAAGGAGATGGTGTCATTTCGTACAGTTGAGAAGACAAGAGAGCTACTTCAAACTGTGCAACCGATGGAGTAGTACCATATCACGCCACTAGAGCACTGCGCTCCCAGTATTGACGCTTACTTGTTGTCCCTAAAGTCTCTAAAAGCAGAATAGAAGCCAGAGCTTTCCGCTATCGAGCTCCTCTCCTGTGAAATCATCTCCCAGTTTCAGTCCTTAAAAAAAGAAAGATATTTAAATCTTCAATCTTTTTTTTTTTATTCAAGTTTGGTTGGACGTGGTAAACTGGAATTAATCCACACCACCGCAGTAGACAACACTCACACGTGTCACCTCATTGAAATCGGCAGCATTTTTACAGTTTGAAGAATGCTCTCACAGAGGAGAAGAATCTGGAGGTGCTGCCAGGTTTTTTGGACATGTGGCTTTTCATAGAGGCGGCGATGCTTTTCTCCACCTCTGGTTCCTTCAGACAAATGGATAGAAGCAGAATTTCTGGACAGGCCCACTTCTTACACACGTCCTTACTGTACGTCCTTGAAAACGGCCTTGTGGAGGTTATTGATTATGTCTGGGGAGATGTCTATGTCAATATTTTGGACTTTGGCCCATGGTTTTCAAACAGATTTTGAGTGATGTCTGTTGAGTCACCACAGGACCAGTCCATTTTCGCCTTTGCACACACTAGCGTGACGAGCTGGTCGATGAGGAGACTGACATAAAACCTTTTCTGGGACTCTGCCAATTTCTTTGCTCTGTTGATCTCTGAGAATAGAGATTCTATGATTGATTCAATCTCCATCAAAGCGGATGTCTCCCTGTTGTTGTAGTCACCGGCCTGTTTTGTAAACCACCAGTTCATCAATGGCAGGAAATTGAACACTCTCTCCTTTATGTTTGCGTACATCCTTCTATATGTATTCTCAGGAAGAGTCATCACTGCACCTGGAGTCACCTCTAACTTCTCAGCTGTGACACACATGTAGAGGACATCAGTGAGTTCTTCTTTGAGGACGGAAACTTTTGCAGGTGAAACTGTCTGTACTCTTGTAAAGATACCTGTCCACCTTTTTGATTCTTTTCCGTCAGAAGCAGAGAGTCGACACAATCCACCAGAGACTTTATTGACTCTCTGCTCTGCACTTTGGTCTTCTTCTAAAGTGCCTTCTTGACTTGTGCCAATATCTTGAGCATTGATGCTGTGGCAAAGAGTTTTGCCAAAAGCTTCTTGATCTTCTTCCCCACTCCTTTCCAAAACCTTTTGTGGCTCGTTGAGGATTTGGAGCTTCTACTCGACTCAGATGTTTTGACGCTCTCCTCTTAACTCATTGTGTGAGAGATTTCATCTGCAGCAGCTTTAAACTCCAGTGAAGATTCAGATATCAGTCCGCTCAAGTCAGATTGGGACATTTCATCCACAGAGGGCTCTATGATGGTGCTCACCTCCTTCACAATGATTTCCTGGACAGCCTCACTTCTCAGTGCTGCTGACGGTTGGTTCTGAGGTTGTTGATCTGTCAGAGCATGAACTGTGTGATGATTAGTCAGTGTCTGAAGTGGTTCATTTTCAGATTGACTACCTGGTCTCGGCTTCACCAAGCCCTCGCACATTTTTTTGACACTTTGCAAAGACAATGGATCATTTTCTTGTCAGGTGACACAGTGGCAGCTCAGCGCAGCGTCCACTGGTGGAGCAGGCATACAGGCAGGAGTTGACCCTCTCTGTCACCTCCTCTGCAACCAACTTTGCGAGTTGATCCAAACTAAGACTCTGTTGAGCTGCCTGGTGCTAAACTTTGACGGAGTGCCTCTCCCAGACTGAACCAGACACTCTCCTCAGTCAAGGGCATGTCGTTGAGTCCAAGTGCCGTTTACATGTCTGAGGACGATGTCATGTTCAGGAGAAGTTCTGCCAACAGAAGCTTTGTGGCATAGTCTGGTGTTTCTGATTTGAACAGGTTCCACTGCTCTGCAGTCAATGTCATGTCTGGTGGCTCCAATGCATGAGATATATCCATGGTGAATGTGTGCATTACAATCTCCTCAATATCTTAATTTACGGGTGTGCAGTTTACCCATGTGCGATGTCGTGTGTTAGTGTGTGTGTGTATGTGAGAGAGAGGAGAGCGTGAGTGGGACAGACTGATGAATGAATGAATGAATGTGTGCGCAGCTATGAAGAAAGATTTGACTCATTGAAGAAAGGTATTGATCAGTATGTGGTGATATTGTGTAATTTCAAACAAATCTGTGGCAGGTCAGAGACATCAGCTGAGTCGGTGTGTGTGTGTGTGTGTGTGTGTGTGTGTGTGTGTGTGTGTGTGTGTGTGTGTGTGTGTGTGTGTGTGTGTGTGTGTGTGTGTGTGTGTGTGTAAGTTCAGCAGAATCACATGGGGCTGCAGCTGGGACCCACTGTGTCGTGTCACCTTTGCAGAACATATCTGTTAATTGGACAAGAGGTTGCCAGTAGCAGAGAGTGTAAATGACAAACAGGCACATGCTCTCTATTCTCTCTTATTCTCTCTCTCTCTGCGAGAGAGAGAGAGAGAGAGAGAGAGAGAGAGAGAGAGAGAGAGAGAGAGAGAGAGAGAGAGAGAGAGAGAGAAAATCCCTTTGCACTAAAGATGAATAAACTTCTTTTGGGCAGAAAGGTGAATTAAGGTTACTGCAGATGATTCATGTCTCAACACCAGCATTATTGATCGTATCAGGGGGTAGGGAAAATCATAATCCAACAACTATATACCCTCCTCTGTGCTTCAATACACACACTCACACACAGCACACACCACTATTAAATTAGTATTCTCTGGGCTGTAAGGAGAGCTGCAAGGCTCTGTGTTGGGCTCCCTCTGGGTTTCTGTGTAATCTCTTTCTTCCAGCCTGCTATCCTCTCGTCTCTACTGGCTCTCACTCACATAAACACACACATAATCGAGCACACATGCATCTACACATTCTTTTGAACATGTGCACATATACACACTGGCCCTGCCTGGTACCAGTCTTTTTGATTGCCCTCCAGTTCTCAAATGAATAATTTAGCTCCAAATACATTCTGACACAGTGACACCCAGATAAAGTAACTGAGCAATGGAGTGAGCGAGGAGGAAGAAAGAAAATAAGAAATGAGGGCACATGCCCTCACAAGAGAGATATGAGTAAGTATGAAGTGGGAGCTGAGGGGAGGCGGGGGTGTCCATGGAAGTGCTGAAATTTGAAAACTGTCATTTAGAAGTGAAAAGAGATGGAAATGGGAAAAGTATCCTGACTTTACTGACTAAACTGATGATAGAAAACAGATAACACAATGAAAAAGAAATAAACATGCCACAAACACTGCAAACAAAGAAAAATATCCTTCACAGTGTTGCACTGCATAATGCAAAGAAAGGAACCATCCAGGAACTGTGAGGTAATACTAGAAGAGCAGCTTTTGTGCACAGTAGAACTCCTGCCCCTAGAACATTTGTCCAATATCAGTGGTATACCAAGGTTACAAATGTAATTAATATATTAGAGGCATAACAAAAAAAACTTGTAGAGAGTAGAAAATGGGCAATATTTCCATGCCAAAGATGAAGAGATGAAAAGATGAAACCCTTTTACACCAACACTGAAAAGGTGCCCTACTTCAGAGGATCTATTTCTATAACAACCAATTAATTAATTTATGCAGATGCATATCATGTTATGTGATGTTTCAGTGTCAGAGTGCGGCCACATATATGCAAAGGCAGGCAAATGATAAATGTAGTCTGTTTGATGTCGAGGTTGTGCTCGTGGTTGTTGGACAGTGGTTTTTTGGTTGAAAATGTGCAGGGAAGAGCAGACGATTGCATTGTTGTTGGTGAGGAGGAGGAGGAGGAGGAGGAGGAGATGGTTTATAGCTCGCAGGAGGAGGATGTCGACCAAAAATCAAACCAGAGTGCAACAAGAAATGTTCCTTGGTCCCACCGTTGCACCAAACTGGTGTGTCTCTGTATCTGTATTCGCTTCCTCATCTCCTCTGTGGAGTCTACACTCACGCACATAGTCCCTGGGCTGGCCCCGACCCCACTCACTCACACACTGATGCACGGACAGTGAAGCGGAGATGTGGGCGGAAAGTGTGTTGACGTGAATGAGGCAGTTTGTCGGACAGTGGAGGGAATACAGGGTTTCCACGACGTACCGCCAATACAAAACGATTAGCGCCACTGATTCAGCATCAGAGCAGAAGTAGCGGTTGGTTTATACCATGTCAGAGTCTCTGTCTGGGTGTCCTGCCTCTTCACTCCCGCTGACCGGCGCTAACTTTACACTTTAATAATAAACACCATCACTAATCACAAGTTATTAGAACCTGAACGGTACTGACGTTGTTTGATTCGTTCCAGAATTTATGAGACATGTATTTAAACACATTGAAAAAGGTCAAGAACGATCCGGATTCGTAATGCGGCACCTTCAACGTGCTTGTCTGTGTGAAGAGTGACAGACGAGCACACACACACACACACGCACGCACGCACGCACACACACACACACACACACACACAATCTTAGGTAACGCTGTAATACTAACCAAATACAATACAAAGCTAGAAGCTCATTTAAATGATAGCCATCCAGTTTACTGAGCTGGTAACATATATCCTGTGCCAAATGTTAAATATTTATTCAAGAGCAAGTTTTGTTAACAGAGCCAGAGAGTCCATTTAATTCATTTTTTGGGGGGTTGTTGGGGGGTTGAATTAAGCTCATTACAATACATAATAGGTGTATTTTGGTGCACCTAAATGAACTTACACTGGTGCAACCACTTTAAAAAGTTAGTCCGGAGCCCTGTTGAATGTGATACATTGTACACATAAACATACAGTCTTATACACACAGGTTTGCACAGCCCCCCCCCCGGTCATTTTGCCTCATTAGGTCTACTGATCTTGATAAAATCTGTGTTTATGCTGGAAAAGATCATAAGAGGTAACAAAATGAGTACATACACACACACACACACACACACACACACACACACACACACACACACACACACACACACACACTGATCTTCTACTCAGATACATGCATTGTAATCAGAGTTGTTCCCTTTATTCGCTTACGAGACCCCCATTGTGTCTGTTTGATCTTCACTTCTTATGGCTTGGGTTATTTGTTGGGTAGTTCTGTCTCATCTCATTTCTTTCTTGAAGATGGAGAGGAAAACAGCAGGGTTCCTTTGACTTGATAATTGGCTGTGTGTGCACTTCAGGACCCTCTCAAGCCTGGTAGATAAGCCCAAGTTTAGGAAGGTCATCAAGCTATATGATTCATGTGGAAGCTTGAGGAAATCTTATCTAATAAAGTCAAATATATCTGCAAAATAGAATTAATTTGCATTTTATTTCCATTTGTTTCCAGAGGATAATTATGTTATATATGTAATTGTAAGTAATTGTTTTTAAAATGTAGAATCTTCTGCATATAACAATAGAGGTACACCGAAGCAAAACTCTTTTTTTGCTTCACAACAGCGATACGAAAATAAACACACACAGTTTCTCTAGTCTGCATGTTAAATAATAATTTCGTAAAATATTGCAATCCAACAATAACACATATATATTGAACAAGCTCTATGTATGCACAAACGCTGTGTAAAGGCTGCTGCACACTAGAGGATAATCGGGCCGAGTCAGGACCCGATTTGCCCCGACCGACAATCACATCCCCGACCGAAGGTCAGTCGGTGCCGATTATCTGCCCAAATACTCAGGAAGTGTGAGGGGTTTACAAAATAATCTGGATGCTTAGAATTGAGTCGGAGCCTCCCCGATCTCAAATCTTAAATATCAAACATTTAAATTTTCAAAATTAGAATGTGGTCATATTACAGTTATCAATAACATTAAATGCATTAAAGCCTATAGGAGAAACACAGTAAGAATCAGACATCTTGGTCCCACAACATTATTGATAAACAGCTGCTAAAATACTTTACATATATTATCAAGAGATTGTCAGGGTGCAGGGAGCTCCCTTAGCAATCAGGTTGAAGTCTTAAAGGGATAGTTCACCGAAAAATACAAATGCACTCATTATCCACTCACCACTATGCCGATGGAGGGTGGGTGAAGTGTTTGAGTCCACAACACACTTCTGGAGTCTTCCATAGGCATTTTATCCAGGCTCGAGTTAAGCATCCTAAATACAGTGTCAACGACACACTCTACCTCCTAAGCCACAGCCGCACACCATTCATTTTCCTTTTCCCCACTCTTGTATGTAAATGTATGTTATGTAAAATGTAATTTAATATTATTAGTCTTCCTTATTTATAAGGTTTTAGCATAACAGCACTTTTGGCTTTTCCTACCTTTATTGCATGGTTTTTATGTATTTATTTCTGAGGAGAAGTAGTGTTCTTTATTATACAGTAAAAATACTTTGTGATTTATAAATCTGACTTGTCTCCACTGAGCCTTATGCCAATATGAGTATATGTTTTACCCCCAAAATTTCCAATCAATCAATCATGGCCATAAACTTTTTACATAACATTTTATAGAGCCCTTATTTTTATAGTGTATTTTTTGTCTTTTTCAGGTGGACACTGACCCTAACCTTAACCCGGAGCCCCCACCTGACCCTAACCTAACACCCGGAGCCCCAACCTGACCCTAACCTTAACCCGGAGCCCCCACCTGACCCTAACCTTAACCCGGAGCCCCCACCTGACCTTAACCGAGACCCTAACCCTACCCAGGAGGTGAAAGGATCCTGATAGATCTAGTAATCAGTGGTAAATAGGACAATATCCAGACCTAATACTAACCCTAACCCCATGGATTGCATATGAAACCATTCATTTGTTATCTTTGTCTCTTTCTAAATCCTAACCCCCTGCCCTCTCCACTTACCCTAACCTCAACCCAGGGGTCTCCTCGTAACAGAGGATCAATAATAATTCTGTGCCTGCACCTACACCTGCAAGTGTATGAATGTATCAGCCCCTGACCTAACCCCGGGTCTAACCTCGAGCAGTCCACCTCTAATGGGTCATTGGAAACAAATTGATAAAACAAAACACACACTCAGCCTCATAGTGACGGGGGTTCATTCCCCCTATAACACATATGAATACATTACTATATATTCTGAACATAAAAATACAGTTTACTGATGGGGATCTGTTAACTTACCTTTCTCAGCTCCACAATAAGCTCCAGATCACCACACTTTTCTCATTATTGCTCCTTCTCACGCTCTTTGTAATTATTTGTATTTTCTCAGTTCAAAATATAACCTAAAATGTAAACTTTAGAAAAACATAATACCTGTGCACTTTCAGACACTGTCCCGTGCCCTCTATCAAACCCCATAACACAATAACAACCAAGATATAAAACAAGATTTAACATGAATTCACATGCAATAAAATAAATGGCATCACATTAGAGACAAACCACAGTGGTTCTCCAAAATCTGACCAAACATCCTCTTAACGTGTTATTTCATTATGCAGGAAAAGCTGTGTAAAGTGTCTTTTCAAGGTTCGGACTCCATCCCCGCCTCATTGTCACGGCTGCTTCCGTCATACGCCACTACATGTTCACCTTACCTGCGTATTCTGGTTAATTGTCTCTGTTTATATTCTGCAGTGCATTGCCTTCTCTAATTTGGAGCCCTCTCCTCTGCAATTCCAGCCCCTTCCTTCCTGTCACCTTGTTCCACTAAATCATGAAACGTCCCTCCCTCCTCTCATTCTCCTTCCTCTCACTCTCTCTTCTCTCATACTCTCTGAAAACCAATTGGATTTTATAAATGTTAATTAGTATGCTAAGGTCTCTGGGATAAGAGTAATGGTACATGAGGCGCTACTGGAGAAGAATTCATTACCACCTGACACACCTGCTAGATTAGAAAGAGGTAGCCAACACTGATAATGCTGCAGTTTTGTCTGTTTCACCAGGGGAGAAGTTTACAAATGGACTTCTAAACAAAAGACTTTAAAGCAAACACATACAATTAAGAACACAGCATTTTTTTGGCAACTTTTACAACATGTACTGGGGAAGATGATCAAACACTTTAAGTGAGTAAAACTGGACTTTATAGGAATAATATCATTTCCACTTGTTTGCTTTCTTACAGAGTTACATGAAGACAATTCAATCAACTGACCCTTTGCGACCACACATCTTCTTGGATTACAAAACACTTACATTAGACTCATAGCGGTGCAGCATCCAAAGATGATTCTGGTCAGACACCAAAAGTTCTTCCACGTTCATTAATGGTCCAGACCCTCTGCTACAAACCAGGAAATATTGATCACATGATAATAATCTATTTCATGTATGAAAACAAACAAATGCATGTGTCTGTTTCTTTAATACAACATTTGATTGTCAATTTATTTAGCTTTAGAATAGTCGTTACCAGACCAGACGTTCACCTTGTGACATCTACTCCACATAAGAGGTTATTTTTTGATTAAAAAGACATATAATTATTGTAAATGAATACATTTTAATAACCAATATTAATATATATATATAAAGTATATGTAAAATAGTTTTCCTGTCTCATTGTTTTAAGTCTGTGGTGTTTTATATGATCTCTATCTAAGCTGGATTTGATCGTGTGATACACTGCACACACGTCATATTACCAATGTATCTCGCAAGACCTCTTGCACATTGGACAGCTGTAATTACTGTATTCGCAGGTTCAGATGATGAATCAGAGCGGGAACTGGAGTATTACAGAAACATATATTCAAGTGGAGGTGACACTGTGTAATTGGATGAACCTTCGCATTCAAACACTGACACAATATCTACTGTTTCAAACCACACTCACAGGGCATTAAATGGGTTACTGCTTAGACATCATGGATCGTGGTATGTAACAAAGTACATTTTTCATGTATGTACTTTCTCTTCCTTTACATTTCTTGCGTGACATTCAAATTGTTTAAAAGTAATCAATATCTAGAAGGGAATTGATTAAGAGATCCAATTAGAGCGGGCAGGTAACATTAGACCCTAATTCTTTCAGCAGAAGCATCACTGGTGAAGAAACGTCAGAAATGGATTCGGAAGAGGCCACAGCAGACTCCACCATTAATTAAGTGTTTCAGTAGCATCATCTGCAGCTTTCTTTCTTAATATGACACAGTCTGTTCTACTCTTGTATGAAACAGAATATACAGTATTTATTGATGATGTTGACAGTTACATTGTGGACGAGGCAAGTACTTTTATTTTGAATACTTTAGGTATATTTTAAAGCAACTTCTATCGTTACTTTTTACTAAAGTAGAAAAGGTAATGTGGTACGTTTAGTTTTACTAGATTCAAATTTTTATTTGTTTACTTCACATGTGCTTAATGGTAAAAGACATATCCTTTATTTAAATCTACCAGTTTGGTCAACTAAATGATCATCCGCCATTTTTGGTGGCATTGAATTATGAGTTCAACGAGTCTCAAACCATTGAGTTTAAATGACTTCTTGGAGGAGGTGCTTACACTCCAACAGAAGGAAATTTGATACCAAATGTTCTCATTTCTCAAATTTATTAAACTTCATTATTGTGAGTGCTGTGTTTCAGTGGCACAAAATGTTGAGGGAAGGGTAATGTGGTTGTCAAAGTGGTGTAGAACTAATGAAACATTCAGTCTTGGTAGAAACACTGACCATCTAAAAGAAGTATACCTCTTGTTATAGGTATTTTGTGCCAAGTCTGTCATTGGCAGGGAAATGCTCCTGACATACCTGATGCTTGGACCAAATAGCTGTAGACAAAAAGACCCAGAGGGACCAACTAAACTACAATATATACTATGTTAAAAGGAGCAGTGCCAGCAGAGTTGTGAAGGCAGCCAGGGACCCTCAAAGAGTTAAACCTATGGCCAGGAACCGAGCTGCTGGGCCAGAGCTCCTGAAGGATGTGCTTCCTGATGAGCGGTACCTGAATGTCCTTTGTCTTTGTGTTGGCATGGCTGTTCTTTTGGATGAGGAAGGGCCTTGGACCTTTGTTTATTACACAGCAGATTGATTCATCAAAAGACAATAAGGATGCCACTAGTGCTCTTAAAGCAGCATCTTGCGGTTTCCATTTGATAAGTGATTTGAAGAAAGACAAACAAAACAAATGGCGGACCACCAAAAACTGTGTTGTATTAGGAAATAATTCAGTTGGATTCATTCAGGAAAAAAGAGGTGTTAAAACTCTCTTGATTGCTGTGGTTAATGGAAACCGCCATGAGGGTCCGTTTGAAGGGCCCTTCGTCAACAGCGACTTGACAGTGGCAAAATGAAAGGCGAGGCAAAGAGGGGCCATTGACAGAGAGGCAGTCTGTCTCTCCTACAGATCGGGTTCTGCCATTTCCCCTCAGCTGCACAAACTGAAATGCCCAGAGTTGGTCATGATTTTATCTTGTGTTATTTTGTTTGCATGGTCTCAATAGAGTATGTTGGTGAAGCTGCTTGTAATTACTGTTTATTTGACACGCATCCACCAAGCAGTCAAATACTAATTGCATGAAATGCACTTATCTCTTGCTTGATGGAGATTTTTCTTGCTATTGCAAATTATCACACATGAGCTAAAACCCCAGTTTGATAATAGTTAGAAATGGTTACACAAATTTCTACATCTAATATCTTTGTAATTATAAATTATTACCAACAACATAGTCATAGACAAATTCATTCAAACATTAAAGATCTGTATTAGCCGGAAGAGGCAAGAGCAGCTTTTGAAATAGATTGTTTAATAAAATGTTCAGATTCTTTTTGCATTGAAAAGTTAAATTTCAATTTCAAATACTGTGTGAGGTTTCATTTCACACATGTGACTTTAGACGTAGAATTATAAACTTTGCTTTTGGTAGTGGCACCGTGAGAGTTTCTCAGGTTCTTACATGATCTGGAGCCTTAATGTCCTAGGGTTAGGTTAATGTCCTCAGCTTACTTATTGCCTTGATTTACATCATTAGTTGGTAAACAGTTTAACATTTATCATAATGTATGTTATATGTACATTTATATTGGGGGGGGTCACAAAGCTATTGCTGGCAGTGAAGAATTAAACTAATTTTACTTTATGCATATTTTAACAACTGGATGTGGATATATTTTTGTTTTAAAAGTTACTTGATGAAATCATAAGCTTGTAAATTTTTACGATGAGCTTTACTGAAATTTGCTTTTGTCTTATATATGTGAAAAATAGGAATAAAAAACAAGTGGCCATCAATACAAAGATCTTTTGTCTATTGTCTATTCACTTAATCACTGACAATAATGAAAAACACTTGCATGCTTTCCTCTGTTTGAGAGCACCTTCACTTAACATTAAGGTTGTTTAACAGTTTGTAGAAATACTAATGAATTAATATTGGTGCCATAACAGTTTCAAACAAGATGAAAATACATTGAAATGTTTTGTTTCTCTTTCTCCCATTTTCTTCTCTAACTTTACAGATTATTCTTTGCTTCCTTACACCAAAGCACATTTGTCAATATAACAGATATTGCATTTAAATAAATATGAGAAATTACTTTTTTCTTTGTTACAAATGTCTTGTGTTTAAATATGAAGGGGATAAAAAATCTGGCGCTACATATCCACATTACCTCTCAGTTAATCAGACAATAATTTACCAGGTCTTATTTCTTACTACAGTCTCTCTTGTCTTATATTCATACGCAGAGGAAAAGCCAAAAACCATCACCTGTGTGTTGGAGTGAGTTTAACACGGTTACAGTACATGTATTTTTTTACTTTAAATTCCTTTGACCTAGACAGCCAATCATGATAATAAGCCGACGATTCACCTTTGGTCTATTAACACCTTTAGTATTCTACACTAATCAGATTCATTATTAATTAATTACTCTCACTATGCTTCTTATCCATTCAAGTACTCCAAGCAAATCAACTAAATATTTAGTCAATATATTATCATATAATAATAAAAAAGAGTATATTTAAATAACTGAAGAATTATTATTATAATTGTTATGCATACATATATTCATCTGGTGGGAGATGAGTTGTAAATGTCAACTGATGTGTGGGTGTGTAAACACCATTACACCATCAATCCTGAAATATGAAATATAAAGGTTCTTGTTAACCCTGTCCTCAGAGTGTTTGGCTGTTCCACCTTTTGACACACAAACGACAACGCACTGTCCTGCAGCGGAAACACAAGATTAGAGAGAGTGATGATTGACAAGGAGGGCCCGACAGAATAAAGGCAAAACAGCAGAGAGGAAGAGCGAGAGCAGGAATGAATGATGGAATATATGAAGAAAAAAAAGGGGGCAGGGCCTCATCAATATTTCATTTGCCGTGAAAATTGTTATGTGTGTTGTGCTTGCTGACACAGAGAAGAAACACGCATCATCATCATCATCATCATCCCTGCCAATCAAAGTATTTGCAAAAATCTGTAATGCTGACTATAAAGTTTACTGCAATGAAACCTTGTTTGATGTCGTGTCTGAGTGCCGTGAACGGCCGAAGGGATTCATTTGGGCGTCACACTCTATTTTGGTTCACTCTTTGGACACAATATTGATTACATGTCTTCCACAGTCACTCTGCTCTCCTCTCTCTCACAGCAAGTGTCAAAAACCAACGTGTACGCCAGATGTGGAACTTCCATTGTCAAACCAAACTGCCTCACATTTTGATCTAATAATAATAATAATAATACAATTAACAGCTGGATGTGAACTGTCAACCAGCTGTGGAACAAGATGAAGCATCTTTGGTACAGAATACCAGAGACCACATTTATTATGGGCTGTGGCTGTGGCTCAGGGGGTAGAGAGGGTCGTCCACTTACCAGACGGTTGGTGGTCCGGTCCCTGGCTCCTCCTGTCTGCATGCCGAAGTATCCTTGGGGCAAGATACCAAACCTCAAATTGCCCTGACAGCTGTGATGACAGTGTATGGATCTCTCTCTTTCTTACTTTCAGATAAAGGTGACAGACTTAAATAGTACATGTTATCTGCAAAAAATCAGTCTAATCAGACCCTTCAATTGTTTTGTTGTGTTGCAGCTTTGAATTAAATGAATACAAATGTAAAAGGAGAGACTGAAATATCACATCGACATAAGTATTCAGACCTTTAACAGTTAAAATGTAGCTATTTCTTTTGATTATCTTTGAGATTCCTTCTACAGCTCGGAGTCCAAGAAAGTCAACCATCACTGCACTGATCTGGGCTTTGTGGCAGACAGTTGTGTCTCCTCAGCCAAAGAAACAGAAAGAAAGCCCTCGAGTTACAAGAATGTACCGAAAGGACTCTCAGACTGAGAAAAAAAGATTCTCTGGTCTGAAGAAACCAAGATTGAACTGTTGTCCCAGCTATATGAGCGCAGAGCAAAATGCTGGTTCTACTGTTTAAAACAGGAGCAGAGCCTCAAGCAGGGGACTGTTTGAGAGGGAGGGCTGGGTTTTACAAAATCGGAACAGAAACAGAAACAATCCTCTGTAAATGAAAACGAATAGAAAAGAAAGCCAAAGGGACAGAGAGCCACACATGACCTTTCAACCAAAAAGCAAGCTGCTCTTCCAAAGAGACAGTTGGTGCCTCCAACTTATCATTTGCAAGTTAGGAATGGAATTGAATGATGTGTTTAGAGGTGGGCCTAAGTCTAAGTTCAAATATAAATAGATGTCATGATGTAGACACGTCCCAATCAGTTGATTCTATGTTAGCATTGGCCCTGCAAGGTCCACCACTGCCTGAAACACTAGGTGGCGTTATGAGCCGTGTTCAACCCATGAATGGGGATTTTTTATAAATTTGGTCATAAAAGCAGCATTAATGTGTTTATTCAAAAAACATTCATATAGTATAGTTTACATCTCAAAAACAATATGCAAGCGTGCAGTCCTTTTTAATGAATAATGAATTGATTAATAATACGGAAATTAGGTCATTCGTACCACGTTTTGTTTCTTATGCCAACTTCACTAGTGTCACAATGAGCCAGCTCACACAACAACGTGTACATGAAGTTCATGTGTGTAACTGGACATGAGGTGAATCTTTTCTGAACCTGCTCTCATCCTGTAACAGATTTCTAAACCTTCTTCGTCTGCTGATGGAATCGTGAGCTGTTACTTGACAATGGAATGCCAGTGGTTGAAAAGTTAGAGCTATAGAGGCCATCTTTCAACGGAATCACCTTATATCTATGACACCCATCGACATTCTGAGGCAGGAGTGTCACCACATTATTACATCACTGCTCAGTAATCATGTGTCAGACCCATCATCAAACTACATACTAAACTGTAAAAGTTTTGTGACCATACCTAGAGACACACTCACATAAATACCTGGCAAAGTACTCAAAGCTGTCTCTGTGGTGTTTCCCACTACAGCAGGTGTCTCACAAGCTGAAAACAACACCAGTCCTGCTGTCGCGGCTGGTGAAGAGATTAACCTGTTTTAGTGGCCATGCTACATTATCATACTGCTGCAGACTGGAATGAAGGCGCAAAGGGAAATATATTAATGAATCACACACACACACACACTTTCGAGCAGAACCATATTAAATCCTATGAGACTCCTGGATTAAAATGACTTCCTTGCTACAATAGTAAGTACAACTCCAGAAGTCCCTGGTTGATATAATCATAAAGGATGTAATTCACTAGTACATGTTCATACACCCACATTATGTCACATTTAAAGTGATTATAATATGAATTAATCCTATTAAAAATAGAATGACAAGATCTGTAGCCTCTTGAAAAAAACACACAGGGGCTTTAGAAATGATTCAAACCATTTTTGAATGCCTGAAAAGGGGATTTGATTTTGTATGGATGAAAATTAGTTTGTTCATCTATTTACATGTGACGACAATGTAAAACACTTCAAATTCATTATAAATCACAAACTGAAATGTCTCATTTTGAAATATATTTGAACCCTTCATTTTAGTATTCTTTTTAGAGGCAGTTTTTACAGCTATTACAGCTTCAAAATCTCTGGAAAGTTCTGTAAATTTCCCCCGGAAAACCCTCTCAGGCTCACATCGGATGAAAGGTGTCTGTGACCTGCCACCTCTGGGTCTCCACAGAAATTCTACAGGGTTTAAGTCTGGGCTTTGGCTGGGCCGTTCAAGGACAGTCACAGGCTTGTCCCGAAGCGAGTCCACTGTTGTTTCGGCTGTTTGCTTCAGGTCATCATTGTGCTGAGAGGTGAATCATCTGCTCGGTCTCGGGTCACAGTCACTCTCTGCACTACTGGATGTCTTTTTCTTCTTTCCCTCTCTAATGGATTTTATTTTGACGTAACTGACAGCAGTGGTGCATTTGTAGCCAATCTTTCATCTCTCACCTGTTAAAAAGTCCAATAACTATAATTAACTGCCTTTCAGACATGCATCGAACTGAGGTGTATGTGTGAATGCAAATGTCCAATGAGAGAGTTTCTGTGTACTTCCTCTGACTGAGAACGCAGCAGGGGATCCACTGCTGGATTCACGGAAAAATGAAAAACAAATCATAAAAAAATATATATATATCTCCAGGTGAAAAACCGGAGAGCCATACACATAGAAGACACAGTGGTTATAAAAAGCCACCTTGATCACTGAGGACCTGGCGCGGGCTGGCCATCGGGTATGGCAACCTCTGCCCCACCATGTAGTGGAAAGTGTTAGCAGAGTTAGATTGCGGCCGTAGTTCTTCGTGCACACCCAGTGCTAGACCAGGAAAAACAATGTAGGAGGAATAAACTTAGAATTATTAGTAATAATAATAACAATATTGACATTGCAATTAATATGAATAATACTAGTTGTTATCCTACAGCTCTGGAGTCAGAGATACCTGCAAGAGAGAGAGAGAGACTATGGGAGGAAAAAGACACATAGTTAGTGACATGTAGTAAAATAAATAAATGAATAAATAAATGTGGCGGCAGAGAGACAGAGAGAAGGGGAGAAGTGCTCAGTGCATGATGGGAGTTCTAAAGGAACATAACTAAGGGATGGTTCAGGACTCACCTGATCCAGAACTAACTATAGGCTTTATCAAAAAGGAACGTTTTAAGTTTAACCTTAAATGGAGAGATTGTGTCTGCCTCCCGAACCCAGAGTGGGAGCTGGTTCCACAGGAGAGGAGCCTGGTAGCTGAAGGCTCTACCTCCCAATCGACTCTGACAGATTCTTGGAACCACAAGAGAGCCTGTGTTTTAGGAGTAAAGTGAGTTATTTGGATAATATGGGGTTATGAGCTCTTTGTGTATCGGTAAATGTTTCTACTTATATGATACTATATTTTACAAAAGCGAAACGAAAACTGCAGTCGAATGAAGTTCATGCAAAATAGACAAAACACAAGAACATTTTAAGCACCAGCCATTTTCAATATCCTCAGTGACAAAGTAGTGCTGAAGCCACATCAGTACCTGGCAGAGAGTTGATATAAGAAAGCACTTGTTGCACGTTGCACTGGGACGGAAAGCCAACGTCTTCCTCTTCGTCAGAAACACTGATCGTTTCTGGCATCCTCTGCTCTCTTTCTCTCTCTCGCTCCCTCTCAACTTGCTTCCTGAGCCTGGTCTTCATGGGAATGGGACGATCGTCTTCCTCTTCCTCTTCCTCTTCCTCCTCGTCCTGCCCCTCCTCTTCCTCCTGAGCATCCTCTTCCTCCTGTGCCTCCTCTTCCTCCTCTCTCGGTGAGCACTGCTGAGTCTCCTCCGAGGCACCTGACCCATGAGCCTGGGGAGCAAAAAGACAATGTCGTGTGTGTTTTCCAATTGTTAAACTTTAATGTTCTTGATGCATAGTGATTTTAAAGAAGTCACACAAAACTATCTCATTACCACTGTGTGAATAAACTTAATTCAAGCAACAAAATAACAAATAACTAATTTCACTTCACAATGACGGTTCACCACCTCAGATTTTCACCCAGACAATATCAAGTCAATCTGAATTTTTTAAGAAAAAGCGCTTGAAAATATCATATTTTCACTGTTTTGGTTGGAGCAACAGAAATGGAGATTCTTATGGCACTTGGCAAAGATGACATCACTAAAAAGATAACCCAAATAGGGTTAGCCTACAAAATTAGAGGTCTGGGGTCTCATTTATAACCGTTGCGTACGCACAAAACGCTCAGTGTTGGCAGAAAAATGGTGCAGAGATGAGAGGATGAGAGGGCAGCAGAAACATTTGGTGGCCGAGAGAGCTCCATGCACTGCAAATTAAGAAAAAACATGCAAATAGAAAAAACACATGCAAAATAAGAAAACAACTTCATCAATTTGACGACACATGGGCTACAAAAAGTCATAACACATGCGAATACAGAAAAAGTGATGAACCTGGCTGTGGTTCAATGCTTTGTGAAGTTATTAAAGTCTGCTACTCATCAGAGGTGATGGAACTTCAAATTGATGGAGATGTTTTCTGAGTTTGCACGTGTTTTTTCTATTTGCATGTGTTTACTTAATTTGCAGTGCAGATGTCACACACTATGCAAATACAATTTGATTTATTCATTGACTGATACAAGTTCTTCCGAAGTAGGGGTTAGTGAGTAATTCCGAACTCACCCACTGAGCCCCCACATAGCTGCTGATGCTGGCAGTGTGTGAGTGATGTGCAATAGAGAAAAGGTGTGTGTAAAACTGTACTGTAAAGTGGTCATAAAAGAGCTACTGGTATATAAATACAGACCATTTACTTAACAAGGTGCGACATCCTCTGTCCATAACCCTCAGCAAGAGTAAGGAAAAAGTACAAAAGAAATGGGGAAATAAACGTGGAAACCTCAGAGAGAGCCACATGTGAGGGATCCCTCTCCCAGGACGGACAGAAGTGCAGTAGATGCCACGTGTAACTGAGAACATCAGCAAAGTAACAAGATAATGGAGAAGTGTGTCAATGTGTAAAGTATTTATACATCAGAAAATGTCTGATAGAGATGAAGGGAGCAGCAATGACAAATGAATAGAGGAGTTATTGTCGGTAATGGCAGAGTATGTGAGTAGACATATTGAGGATCAAGCAGTCTTGTTGTAAATCATAGTCGACGATCAGCTGCCTCCACCATCACGATCTCTGATTCGCCATCCACCATCATGATCTATGGTCCATGATAAATATCTATACAGTGGTCACATTGTAAACATTCTGCTTAACATCGGCATGCTAACACTGTCCCTGAGCGATCGGAGAGTGTTCGTGTGGCTTTTTTTCAAATCCCTGCATCTCTTCCCTTCCTTTTGTCTCCTGCACCTGTTGTGTGTGTTGTTCTGTTTGAAAGCCAGGGGTCATTCTGTGCGTGCTGGAGAGCGACATTAGCAAACCTGTACACTTCAGACCTCTGCTCGTAGGTGGGGTTTTTTTCTTTTCCTACAGCGAATAAGTGGCATGAGTTGATTTTCCACAGGGCTATTTTGTGTCCTCAGGCTGTCAGTGGTGTTGAAAGCAGGACTGCTGCACACAGATATCCAAAGAGCACTGGAGCTGCATTCTAAACAGCCCAAATGTCTCTTCACCTGAAAACAAAGTATAAATAAATATAGCTTCAACCTGACAAAGCTCTGTACCAGTGCTTATGTGTGCGTACAGGGGAAATGGAATGAGGGGGTAGCAATTCTGGATCTTACAAAGATAGTAGTTATCGTTTAACTACTGGACACATATTCTCTTAATCCAGGGTAAGTATATGATCTACTGAGCTATAATCTGGATGTTTCAGGGAAAATGGAGGGATGACGTCTGCACAATTTGGGGCAAACTAAAGCACAAACATTAACATTCCATTTGCTTTGAAACAATAATCAGGGGACAGGGTGTTGTCATGGATACTGTTGGTCCCTGAAGACCGTCACGGCTGTCGTTCACCTCACCAGCAAACTTCATTACCCGCATGCTCCGTTATGGCCTGGAGGCTCTTCCTGCCACCGGTAGACAGAGTTCATCCACCCTGGATGTCACCCGCAAATGTGAACATTTTAAAATGGTCTCCACCCTTGTGTTCACACAGCGTCACAGCTCCTCAAGGTGCAAGCTTACCTTGTTGATTTCTGTACTGCTCTCTTTTCCTGAGCACATGAACACTCTCACACACTGTAGATTATACAAACCAATTAGTCTACTGGGTTGTGATTACAAAATACCAACCAAGATCGCAACGTTTAGAAACTATAATACTATAGTTGCCACTGTGGTCTCCCAACAACAGTCAGACACAAACCACTCACTTTTCAAAGTCTTTTTATTTACACAAACATAAATTCATTAACCTTAAATTGTACGGAACTAAACCTTTTCTGGTGAAGTGGCTCAGCTCTGCTCGATCCTTGACTCCTCTTCATTGTGTCCTCAGTCTCTGTGTGTCAGTCTCCTCGTCATGTTTTTCTGTCCTTTACTGTGTTGCTGGAGATATGGCCAACAGTACACTGGTGAAACAAATAATTCCCAGTGGACCAGGTTACAGGCCTGCAGATTAAACATTTGGTAGGAAACTCACCAACATTTCTGGGTGGTCATGGCATGGTTTGAACATCCTGAGAGGCATGGGTCTAGAAACCAAGGCGCGGTGGTACTCTATTCTAATAAGGTTTAAAATAATATTGTTTATGATTTAGTGTTATTAGGTTAAAATCAAAAATATCATATCTTCTTACCCTCTTATGGTTATTAGGATAACATTTATTAAGGTTGATCAGGAAGATATTGTTGTGAGGTCCAGCCAAAGTGTCCTCACTGGGGAGTAAAATTGGTCTTCACAAGGATATCTTTGTATCTCTACAAGGATAGGATTTATGTTTACATATTGAAGATTAATTAAGTAAAATTAGGTACAAATGTAAGTAGTGAAGTGGGTTTAAAATAGTAGAACATATGTATTTCTCTGGACAGCAGCTTTAATAAACATGAAAGTCACACACCTGTGCAAACACACATACTGTACGTTAAAGTGAAACGCTCCAGCATTTTGCATCTAGAAATCTTTGTAAATGTTCTTCCCGTGTGAAAGCTGCGCAACTCGCTCCGTGTTGCTGTAACGTGGAGAGAGGCTGCTTCGCTCATAGCCCCATGAAACACTTGCCTCAGGGTGTTTTGTCAAACTTCTCCCACTTCAAAGTCTCTCAGCATCCAACAGAAAGGCCACGGGGTCTCTGGCATCAATTTTAGATCATACAGCAGAGGAGAGAGAGTGAAATCGTAACAAAGAACCACCAAAAGCCAAGCATGTTTGTATTGCCAATAAACCCATGGGCTCAACGTGAACCAGGGTTAAAAGATTGCATAGGATTGGGCCAGGCTGAAATCGTCAAGGTGATTCTGCTCAACCCAACAGCTTTCTAGTCAGTACATCACTGGAATCAAAAAGCAGTATGTTTAGGTGCTGTGTCAAAGGAGAGAAAGACATAATTCCTCAGACACCGTCCTGTGGATTTCTTAAAACCAGCTGAGTAGGCATGGCCTGAAAACACCAGTTGAACACCATGAATTATTCTGTGACAAATCGACTACTTACACACTTACTGTGTGTCACTTTGCAAATGTCCCATTTTGAGTAAATGTCCTCCAGAAAATGTTTTTAATGAATCACTTTCAAACTGAAAGAACAACCATCAGGTTCCTGAAGTGTTGGTGGCGTCAAGATCCCTGCGATAAAAGGAAAAATAAAAAAAACATTTTTGTCCAAAGATAATTCAAATGAACTGTAAAATTCATGGACGACGAAAAATGGCTCTTTTCAAAATATATATATAAATATTATGTGGATGATTTTACTTTTATTAGATCTTGATAGTGAAGGTTCACCGGGAACGAGGGAAGGTCGGTAGATGCAGCACATGGTCGTAACCAGGCATCCAAACAGGATATTTACACCCATGTAGTACCCCCTCTAACCACTAGGCTGCTGGGTCACACCATGATTCTTTAAACCGAACAGATACGATTTAATCAGTAAACAACCTAATAAAACATTTCAGCTTGTTCTTTCCATTTAATAGATTTGTTATTTGTATTAATCAGTTTTGTAAATACCATATGATGCAATTAAAGCAGATGATGCATTTAATTCATTTTCCTCACAGCAAGATGTTTGGGACGTTCGCCACCGGATGAGCCGTCAGCAGCTGGAGGTTTGGGAGCGGACCTGCGTGGTGCAGAGCATCGACCCCGAGCACCAGGCCTCAAAGACTGGCACTAGGTTCGTGTCCCTTCTGGAAGAACACAGTGCTGACCTCCTGCTCACTGTGGATGTTGTGGAGTCTTTCCACCCTCAAAGACCTCAGGACAAGCTGCAGGAAAAGAAATGTGACGTCCTGGACCTGCAGGAGACCCCCCCTGTGGTCGGTCAGTGTCCTGTTCCCAGGCAACACATGCAGACTGTGGATTAACGCCCAAGTCAGCGACTGACGTCAGGTCGTCAGGTCGTCAGGTCGTCAGGCCGTCAGCTCGCCAGGTCGTCAGGCCGTCAGCTCGCCAGGCCGTCAGCTCGTCAGGCCGTCAGGCCGTCAGGCCGTCAGCTCGTCAGCTCGTCAGGCCGTCAGGCCGTCAGCTCGTCAGCTCGTCAGGCCGTCAGCTCGTCAGGCCGTCAGGCCGTCGCCTGTCAGGCCGTCAGGCCGTCAGCTCGTCAGGTCGTCAGGCCGTCAGGCCGTCAGCTCGTCAGGTCGTCAGGCCGTCAGCTCGTCAGCTCGTCAGGCCGTCAGGCCGTCAGCTCGTCAGGTCGTCAGCTCGTCAGGTCGTCAGGTCGTCAGCTCGTCAGGTCGTCAGGTCGTCAGCTCGCCAGCTCGTCAGGTCGTCAGGCCGTCAGCTCGTCAGGTCGTCAGGTCGTCAGGTCGTCAGGCCGTCAGGCCGTCAGGTCGTCAGGCCGTCAGCTCGTCAGGTCGTCAGGTCGTCACCCGTCAGGTCGTCACCCGTCAGCTCGTCAGGTCGTCAGGCCGTCAGGTCGTCAGCTCGTCAGCTCGTCACCCGTCAGCTCGTCACCCGTCAGGTCGTCAGGTAGTCAGGCCGTCACCCGTCAGGTCGTCAGGTCGTCAGGTCGTCAGGTCGTCAGCTCGTCCATCAGAGGACCAGTCTTCTTATTTTAATCACATTTCTTTTGCTTGATTATTTTTCATGGAACTTTCATCTGCTGCTTGTTGTGTTACTTGTGTCCACTATAGTTTCATCACATTTGATTTGTCTTGTTTGTTGACTGTGATTTTCTATAAACAAAACTTCTGATCTACGCAGCAGAAGTTATACGTTACTTCCTTTATATGTTACTCCAGATAAGGTCCGGACCAAATTCTGTGGAAATCCTCAGAAAACACCCCCGTTTACCTGATGGTAGTTTAGTGACCTCTAGTGGTCATTCACATTGTGTTTAATTTAAATATTACGATGCATGTGTAACCGAGTTGGATGTCTTAGAAAGAGATCTTACTTGACTACTACTAATACTACCAGGATAAACCTGACTGATCCCCACAATTAGACTAATCTCTTACAAGAGGGTCCCCCACAAACTCACAGATCAGCCCACAAGTGAATACAGAGACGTGTGTTTAAATGATAAAATAGAACAATTTCTATTTGGTCAGAAGTTCAATTTTAAGACAAATCTTTATTATTCCTTTTCTAGAAAAATAGACATTTCAATACCAGATATAAACAGTTGGAAAAATCAAAACCTTCTAGAGAAACATACACTACGTATTATTAAGTTGAGGTAGGTCAACAACAAGGGCTATTGCACGGCAAGTGGTCACAACCTCACTGCAAACCACACACACTGCAAACGGCAAAGGAAAAGGAGTAAAACATCTAAAGGAAGGTATAAATATAATATAATTAGGTCAGAATGTGGTTTTGTCAATGTAAAATAAAAGAACAAAGTTACAAATGATGTTAGTAATGGGTAAAAAGATGAAACACCGATATCATTATAATATAGTGGTCACAATTGAACATTATAACGTTTTCTATAGTCAACAGGTTACACTGAGAAATGCCAAAATGTCAGCCTGTGACTCCTGTTCTTTTTAACAACATTTTGGCATATAAATAAGATGTTTAGTTATGCTTACATGAGGCGGTTACCCATATCTCAGTTCAAACAAAAGGTGAAGGACGTCCTAGCCATCCTGACTTTTTTTTTACGTCCACGCCAGACTGACTTGATTCTCCTTTAATGTTAAACTCTATGTACTATAACTATGCACCTCACACTAAAGAAACAAATGCCTGACGGTTAAAGACACTGCTGCGTTTTTAAAAGAAGGTAGAAACCTCAGAGCCACATGAGAGGATTCGTCTCCCAGGACGGAATAGATGCCACGTGTAACAGAGAACATCAGAGAGATCAGAGTATTTACAGCTTTGATTAGAATAAACACTTTGTAGAATAACTGAAGGTCAATGAACTGATGGATTATTGTCAGTGATGGTCGAGTATCTGAGGAGACGTATTATATATCAAGCAGACACAACGGTGATTGGATAATTATTTACCTGACGCACACGAATAAGAAAAAGTGCATTTCCTTGTTACCAGCCGGTTACACATGAAATTCATGTTGTCATAGAAAAGAGAAAAACTGTGCAAATGTTGGCGTTGGAGTGTTAACATGCACAAAAAGAAATAAACACTCAAATCAGTTGTTCAACTTGGATTTATTTACTTATATATTTCTGTCAGAGATACTTGATGAAACTGCAAAACAATAACACAACTTCACCTTCAGGTTTTCCAAACATAAAAAGTTATAGAACACAAGCACAGATAAAACCAGCTGTGAGTAAAACACAGGTTCAAACCAAGCAAACTGACATTTGTTCCACTGTTTGTTTTATCATGTAATTCAGACATGAAACACATGTAAAGGCACAGATACGATATGGCCTACATCACACCAGTGAATTGACATTGTTGACATGGCTGTCATGTTAGCTCTCAGCTTTCGACTTTGACACAGAGCAACATTACTCTCACACAACGCGCTGTCATGCTGTGACTGAAAGTTGCATTTTGATGTGTAATTAAAATAAATACTTAATTGTTAATTAATCATCGCGCTGATGAAGAATCGTGAAGCAAAGAGGCAAAAAATGAAGGTGCAGGTGAATTTACGACCTCAAAATGAGCCTTTGCACTTAAAAGTGTAACTTGAGGCTTTGTGAGGGCGGTGGTGACGACCTGGTGGGCAGCCGACGGATGAGGTAGGAACTATTGTGGGGGGGTTGAAGTTTGTTGCCTCCCAGGCTGCGTCTTCATTCTGAAACACAGCCGCTCTGCTACAGTTTGGTCTGGTGTTCACACGAGTCACGAGTTTTAGAGACGTTAAAACAGACAAGTTTGGAAACACTGTTGGTCCCGTTTCAGTTTGAGAACTCCAGAAAACAACCTGCCTCAGCGTTCAACATTGCTGCTTTTCGTTTGTAGCTGAGCTCTTTTTTGCAACTAACAACAAATGCTTCCTGTTTACAACGGCACATGCATGTGTACGTGCATGGTCAGGTGATACGTGTTCACGTGCATGTTAGTATGGACGGGGATTAAAATGATATGGAGCCAAAACACTTGTAGACAGAGATGGTTTCGGTTTAAATGAAAATGTAGAAGTTTGGAAGACGCCTCAGTCCGTCTCTGTCGCAGGGTGAGCGACGTCTTGGTCTTGGTTGGCATCAGAATCGTCCTGGTCGTTGTTGGAATCAATGTCAGGGTCTGGGTCCTCAAAGCTTTGATTTGAATCCAGCTCCTGATCTTCATCTTGGTCCTGGTCTTCAGTGTTTACTTGGTCTTCGTCATTCTCATCTTGGTCCTGTTCGGCATCTCCCTTTTCATTGGTGGTATCAGTCGTGTCTTGGTCGGCACCGTCCTTCGTTGGACCTTGAAGAAAAGACTAGAAGTCACTGGATGAACTCTGGAGGAATTCTTCTCCTCTGTCCACTTTAGCCATGAACCTTTCTCTCATCTCTATCAGATAATGGACTCGTTTCATCCAGCCCGACTTGGCCTCAGCTTTCTCTCCTTCTATAAACATGTCGATGTACTCTGGGACAGTGGACAGAGGATTTGGCCTCAGTGTGATCGCTTTAAGTCTGTTTAGACACTTGGCAGATTCACCCATCACTTCCATCACCTCAGCCTGCATAATCTCATATTCCATTATGTACATCATTCTCTTCAAAGACCGCCCAGCCGTCTCTCTCCCCTCCAGCTTGTCAAACCCAATTTGAACCTGCTTCTGCAAACTCTGAACTGAGATCTCGAGCTGCTGTCTTTCTCTGAGGACGTCCATTGTCATCGACAAGCTTTTGGTCGTCATTACATTCAAAGCAGCGAAAAACCTCCTCATACTTTTTATCCCCATCTTCCAAAACATCTCATCTAAGTCTCCCTCGTCATCTTCCCCACTCGCGCTCTCTGCTGCACACAATTTGTTTTGGGCAAACAACGCTGAGTTATTGAACTTGAAGTGAGCCGGCAGTCCTTCTTTTGTTTTCGGACACGGGACACCTGCAGCGTTGATCGCCTCCAGAACTGGTGGACGTTGGCCGTCTGCAAATGTCACCAGAATCTGGATGTTTTCCGCCACGTCTTTGCCGAAGATGGAGAGCACTGAGTCAAACTGTGTTGGTGTGAGTCGTGCTAAAAAAGCCTGAGCTACGAAACACACAGCATCGATTTCACTGACACCAAACTTAGCAGAGAAGAGATTATGAAGCTGCTCTACGATCAACCTGTTTCTTACTATGACTCTTGTATCTCCTGGAATATCAACAATGGTCAGTGAGTAGTCGATTTTAAACCCCTCCTGATGGTTCAGTTTGTACACAGTGACTTGAGGAGTCTGGCTTTCAGCTTCTGATATTGACTGATCCTTGACTATTAATTTAAATCTGAAATTGTCGTCCCACTCTACACCTACAATGTAGTTGATCATTCCATTTATCAGAGTGGACTTTCCTGATCCAGACGCTCCAAAAAGAATCATGGTGCGATTTCTCTTCATGCTTTTTTTGCCAAAGTTAAACATCCGGCAGCCTCCTGTGTTCATGTCGCCTTGTGTCAGAGGCAGTTTGTAAACTGACAGGGGCTCAGAATTTATTCTTACGCTCGTACGAGTGAGGAATTCTGTGAGAGGTTTAAAATTCTTTGTGCAGACATTCACAGAGATGCTTTTCTTGCTTCTGCCAGCTACACCACAGTCACATCTGACCCTGACAACATACTCTGTCTCTGACCGAAGCTCTGCAATGATCACCTTTTCAGCTCCTGACATTGTTTGGTTCCACTGGAGATCTTCTCCTTTCACCACATTGTCTGCTTGGGTGTACTCCACGATGTAGCTCAGAACATGGACATCTTGTCCAAGCTCAGCAGGTCTCTGCCAGCTAACGGTTATCTCACTTGAGTTTGGTTCAACTCGAGGTTTTCCAGGAGGGCTGCAGGGCAGAGTTCTAATGGTTCCACTGACCTCGTTGACTGGTCCAACACCTACTGAGGTGACAGCTCTGCATCTGAACACATACTCTGTGTTAGGACTCAGGTCGCTCGCTGTGACGTCTCCATCCTTTGACGCCGTCTTTTGTTGCCATCCATCCTGTCCATGGACACAGTACTCAACAGAGTAGGAGGTGATGTTCTCGGCTCCAAATCTGGCTGGAGAGATCTTCAGTGTCACACTGTTGTGGTTTATGTCACTTGCTTTCACAGTTTCAGGCTTTGAAGGTGGTTCAAAGTTCTCACTGAGAGAAGAGCCTTCATCATAAAGGTAGATGCTTGAACCTTTTTGTGTCTCATTTGTCAAACCCGCTATGAGGAACTTTATGTTCATGTTCTCCTTGTTGGCCTCTGCAAAATCAATGAAGAGCTTTGCTTTTTTCCTCATTTCATAAGGAACTTTGTTTGAAAGGTACCACTGCTCCTTCTCTACATCATAGGTATGTGGATCTTGAGGGTCGTCAGGTGTTGTGGTTCCCTTTGAGTATTTTGATAAAGCTGAGAGGTACGACTCAGCATTTCCCAGTGAGGTGAAAACAAAACACATGACCTGCTCTGCACTGAGAATTTCCTCATGTAGACCATTCTGCGATGAGATGGTCTTTGTGTTTTTCATCATCTTGGTGAAAGACTTTAAAATGCAGATTTCTCTCTCTTTACAGTCCATCCACTCAGTCAGGTTTTTGCTGTTGAACGGAGATGAATGTCTCTTCATCAGTATCTCTGCAAGCACAGCCTCCTCTTCGCCTCCTCCTCGTATAGATGGAAGTTTCACTGATAAAGTTTGTTGGAATTCTAGTTTGAACACAGAGCACATTTCTTTAAAACGTGTAAGTTTTTTGCCAATCTGAGGAAACTGCTGTGCTGTTGTTGTTCTCATTGCATCGTTGCACCTCATTTCCAGCTCACTGAAGTCCTCCAGGACTTTCTGTGCCTCCTGAACTAATCCTATACTTATCTGACGAACAAGTTGAGCAGCAGAAGAATCTAAGATTGTCAATGGCAACAGCCAGACTTTCACTGGAACTGCTTTTTCTCCATTAGCTCCCAGCATCTTTGGCAGGCTTTGATAGACCTGTACGGCATCCTGAAAGGATGTTGGAGCTTTCTGAAGGGAAAAGTCTCCGTGGAACTTGCAGGAGAATTTCTCCACATTTGCGCTGTCCTGGGCATTCAGTTTCAGGGAACCTTCACCCTCTATAACGATGCTTGGGATCTTCTTGATCATCACTTTCAAGTTGCCTTGAACGTTCTGATGATCTTCAAATTCTGACATCTCACGATCAAACACAAAGAAGGCTTGTGCTCCATAAAGAATAGCTGTGACTACATGTGTTGCTATTCCTTTCTCAAAAACATACGGATGTTTCACGTTGCCTCTTCCGAGATGGTTCATGGACAGTTCCTGGACATTTGTGTTAGCCTTGTACTTCAGTGTTACTCTGGCCTGATTTCTGGATGTCTTATGATCATTCAGGTATTTGGCCGATCCCTCCAGCTCAACCAGTCCACTTAAGACACTGGCCTTCAGTGATGCTTCAACATTTAGTGCTGAAGATTTATCATCAATTGATTCAGATGCAACTATCTCAAAATCATTATAGTTCTGGGGTCTTTCTCCAATATGGTTTTTCAGGTCATCGTGGTCCCACAATGTCATTCCTACAAAAAGAAGCAAAAATCAAGTTGAGCTTCCAGAATCATCCAGAATGTGTTTTACTCATCTCAATTTAAAGGGAAAGGCTCAGCATCTATGGTTTATTAAGGCCATAAGGTGTAAACAAATTAGGAACCCAGGGGAAGGAGGACCTTTTCTGACATCAATCATTCATGAGAAACTCAGAAAGTCTGAGATTTAAGTCACAAATCTTCTAGAAAACACCTGAATTTTGGTCTGGACTTTCTCTGGAGTTTGTCTTTCGCACATTAACAACTCAGCAGGAGATTCTCCGCTCACACTCGTTCACAACAAGAACAAATCCTCCGGAGGATTCAGGTAAGAGGTGAGGCCGCCGGCAGAGACAGACGTGTGCGGCGCTGCTTTCTACCACGGCAATATTTGTTTTGTTTTTGTTTTTTAAGTTTTTGCATCTGTCACACGTTAGAAACCTCATCAACCCCCCCACTCTCTCGTGGCGATTCCTGCGGAGGATCCTCTGGACTTTCTGCTGACTTTATACCAGGGGGCCAGTTGGAGAAAGAGCACAGAAACTCCAGAGGCTGTCACTCGAACAGTTGCATGTGTGAACGCTGCTTTAGAGATTTCACGCAGATGCTGTGATATGCATCTGTCCACTGAGCAGATGCACAAAATCTCAAAAGAATTATGATTTTAATCCTGGAGTTTTTGTCATAGTTTCAGAGAAATGTTTAATTCTCATGAATTTATGACATTAATGTTAATGATGTTCACTATTGTCTAGTTGTATCTTTATCTATAAATCTGTGTATTTCATTGGTACCTGGTTTATATAGCAAAAAAAGACATGATAAATATTAACCTGTTCAACTGTTAAATATAATTTCTGTGTGTTTTGCTGCAGCACGAACCCGCGAGCTGAATTGCTTTCATGATTTGTTCCATGGATCATTGTTCCATGGACCACGGACAAACTTTAATTTCTTGTGTATTCGTCGTGTATCGTATCTTTATATGTGAGTCCTCACCGGGCACTAGTAAATCTCTGCGACAGTCGTACAGCATCCCCAGGCAGAAAGGCCGACCGAGCGCCGCCACCTCCATTGACCCGCCGAAGTCCATCGCTCAGCCTGAACTGGACAAAACAGCAAGTGAGTTCACTTCTCTGACGCGACCACGTTCAGGCATTTTATATGTTTATAAAACCTCCAGCTAGTCCTCTCTGCTACAGACGGACAACTGCAGCCACAAATGGAGGTCCTTCATCAGAGCACATTCTTATGCAGATGATAAACAATTATATGTTCTCATCAATCACACCGAGTTTGGCTTCACTCATGACTCTTTGATGAGGGTTAGTCTCACGTCATTATATTTAACAGGTGACACTAATGGAAAATGTCCCAGAACTATGGGAAGAATTAAATCAAATCTACATTTTGTAAACCAAATGTTTTACTTATTCTTCTTTTAATGTATTTTAAATATATTTAAATAAACAAATTGCAGCATCTCTATCTGCTGATGACTAAAGAAAATGACCTGTGTTTAAAAAAAACTATGAACGTTGTCATTTTCTGACCTTTTGATGACAAGGAATCATTTTCTGAATATAAACTTTACATTGTCTTTGTTATTAACACACACACACACACACACACACACACACACACACACACACACACACACACACACACACAGGGTGCGGTCTTCAGTCTGACAGGATGGTTGTTGGCATCTGAGTCAGAAACTATTTCCTCTGAATCTGACTGAAGCTGATAGACACACACACACATGCACCTGTACAGTAAATCATGTGTACAGTAGCTCACATGTGCAGTAAATCACATGTACAGTAAATCACATGTACAGTAAATCACATGAACAGTAAATCACATGAACGGTAAATCACCTGTACAGTAAATCACATGAACGGTAAATCACCTGTACAGTAAATCACATGAACGGTAAATCACATGAACAGTAAATCACATGTAAACTAACTCACATGTACAGTAACTCACATGTACAGTAAATCACCTGTACAGTAAATCACATGAACAGTAAATCACATGAACAGTAAATCATGTGTAAAGTAAATCGTGTGTACAGTAAATCGTGTGTACAGTAAATCGTGTGTACAGTAAATCACATGTACAGTAACTCACCTGTACAGTAAATCGCATGTACAGTAAATCATGTGCACAGTAAATCGCATGTACAGTAAATCACATGTACAGTAACTCACATGTACATTAAATCACCTGTACAGTAAATCACATGTACAGTAAATCACATGTACAGTAACTCACATGTACAGTAAATCACCTGTACAGTAAAGTTTCCTGACTGCTCCCTCGTGTTCAGAACAATGTTTCTGGCTCATGTTGTGTAGACTCATGAGTCTGTGAACTCTGGATTAAACTCAGTCTCTAAAGTTCCTGCTCATGTTGGTATTTCCTGTCGTCTCCGAGCAGCCGGTTGAAACTGCTGATGGGGAAGTGAGTTCACAAGTTACTCAAGTGTTGGGACATGGTTTTTCTGAGACCAAGGTTCGGCCTATATGGTAGTCAAAAGCCTGTCCCTTTGTCTGGAGAAAACCAGACCCTCCAGAACATCACACAGAGGTGTGAAAACCCCCCAGGGACACAAGTTTCATCTCCTATTGGTCACTCTGGGCCCCATGACCTGTGAGGTCACCGGGCCAATATAAGGCCTGTTCCCACTCTCTTCTACCTCTTTTCTACAATCCCTCCACGGAGAGAAGGCTGTCGAGCCTCTTTCTCTGCATCGCCGAGGGGGGAAGCCTGGTTTCTCCAGCTCACATCTTCTCTTTCCCTGCAACTTAATGGAGGAGAGTTGCAGCTTCCAGCTCATCTCACCAAGGAAACCTCCTCGCAATTCAAGCTCTACCAACCCTTCAAGCAGCGACGCAATGTCCTGCTGGAGAAACTGAGCCCAACAGAACCACAAAGGCAGGAGCCACAAACCAGCAAGACGACTTCACAAAACTGCGAACTGCACAGCAACTCTTTTTCCCCTTTCCACGGATGGGTAACACAACTGGGCTTAATAATTATACTAGGCTAAGCAAGACTGTTTATTCGATTCTGTGTGATGTTTATAAGTTTGATTTGTGGTGTTGTGATATTGTGGTTACAAGTTATGAGAAAGTCAATGTTAGTTATGCTCTTCAGTCTTTCGTGGCATCCAATCTAGTAACTTTCTCTAATTTGGCACACACACAGACACATGCATATCCCTTCACCTAATTATCTCTACATGTCGTAAACATTCCAATAGGGGGGTGAAGGGTGTTATCTCTTTGGCCAGCCGCACTTTGGAAGCACGCTGACTCACACAGACGCATACTCACATACCTATCTTTGAGTAAGTACACCGTTAGTAATTTGTGTTTTTTTTTATACTTTATTATATTCATAATAAATGTTTTTCTTTCACAAATGTTTTTTCATTAATGTTGCATAAGTGAATTTTGCCAACCTCTACACTGTCAAGAACTCCATATCCTTCAACTTAGCTAACTATCTATATGGTAATTTTGGTTATAGTTATTAATTAGTTTGTTTGTTGCCTGTTGTTTTTTAAATATGTGCAGATTAAACACAAACAAAAATCAACACACACACACACAGAACAACTGATTAGAACATTTAGAAGATTGTTAAACAATAAACAATAAGAATGAACAATACGACACAATATTCAAAAGCATCACGTCGCCACAGACACACACTTCTAATTATCATTATTATATTATAATTATTATAATAATTCAGAGAGAAACAGCTCAGAGCTTAGAAACTTACCGCTGGTCAGGAAGAGAGGTAGAGTGTGACTGCACACGCACACGCACGCACGGGTGCGGCTTCACTTGGTTGGGGAATGTAGAGACACACCTGTTAGACTTTATACTCCACTGGAAGTCACACCCTTTCCCAGAAACCTGCAAATCTGAAAGTGAAATTAAACCTCACATGACTCTGATAAATACTGCAAAGTACAAAATTATGGATAAATAACTGATGCAAACTAAATAAAAATAAATAACTGATGCAAAGGAAAAAGTAAAAGAAAGTAAATAACTGCTTTAAAATTCCAAACTGTGATTCATTCTAATAATCAGATTATATTTAAATTTACAGTCAGTATCTCTACATCTGATCAAAAGATAGAAACACCAAACAATTTGCTGAACCAATTTACAATAAATGAGACCATTTACCAGAATCACCTGAAGTGAAAGTGACATTATCTGTCAGGGTTTTGAACTTATCAATGTTTAGTTT
Organism: Hippoglossus stenolepis; assembly: GCF_022539355.2. Taxonomy (NCBI): domain Eukaryota; kingdom Metazoa; phylum Chordata; class Actinopteri; order Pleuronectiformes; family Pleuronectidae; genus Hippoglossus; species Hippoglossus stenolepis. Next base: position 2,429,280 of record NC_061503.1, on the reverse strand, counting down.
CATAGGTTTCCAAAGTGTTTTCTGTTTATTAGTACATCCCTGTGTTTCATGTTTTCACACTCCGGGTTCTGTTTCCTGTCTTATTTTGTAGTCTGGGTTCTGGTGTCTCATATCTAGTTTTACTTCCTGTCTGTGATTGTCTGCACCAGTCCTCATGTGTTACACCTGTGTCGAATTGCCCCTGCCTTCCCTGTGTGTCTGTATTTAAGCCTCGGTTCTTCCCTTTGTCCTTGTCGGATCGTCGTCGTATGTCTCTTGTCGTATGTGTTCTCGTGTCTACCCGTATACCCGTCCTAATCTCCTGTCCTGTCCTCCTGTCCGGATCTCCTGCCCTGCTATCCCGGTACTTCTGTATCCCGTGTCTCCTGAGCCTCTGCACCTCTGCACCCCCCCGTGTAAGCTTCCTGTATTTTCTCCCTTTGTGCTCCCAGTTTTGTTTGTTAAAGACTCGTTTGGATTAAAATTATACCTTTTAAGTTTAAACTCTGTGTCTGGGTCCAACTGCCCCCCACACCGTGACATTATCTAGTATACGTACACACACACACACACACACACACACACACACACACACACACACACACACACACACACCCCAATATAAATGAAAAAAGTCTTAGGTCACACCTAACCTATTTAATGAATTAGCCTGATCCTGGTGAGACTAACCTTTCTCGTTCTGGGTTAAGTGTGGATAAAGGGACAGGGTGGCAGCCCTGTTGACCAGCTGATCGGTGTGTTAACCCTGGTAATCGTGCTGCGAAGGTTTCTCATCTCCTTCATCTGTGTGTGCGATCCATGTTTGAGAAAGAGGTCAGGAGAGTGAATGTAAATAGATGAGTATGGAGAGAACTATAGGCCCCAACGTACGTTCATCATGTACAAGTGAATGATGTTTATTCGCTTAAAGGGGACATAGCATGCCCATTTTACCACAAGTTGATATGGTTCCTTGGGGTCTTAATGAAATGTCTGTAACATACTTTGGTCAAAATACCACAAGGATCATTTAAAACAGCACCCTTTTTACCCTGTATAAAACAGCCCTCCACCGAGTGACCTGTTTTGAGTGCCTGTTCCTTTAAATGCTAGTGAGCCAGCTCCCCCCTCCCCCCTCTCCCCCCATGATTTTAAACGATATAAACTACATATTTTATATGATATAAATTATCAAATATGCTTCCCATACTTTATATTCCCCTTCTGTTGTCCTGGAGTTTTAATTTTCCCAATCACATAATTAAATGTCCCCCTCTGCCCATCCACTACAAGCACACAAGCAGATAGACAGAGAGAGAAAGAGAGGGTGGGGGGCTATGAAGACCATCATTTACCCCCGAACCCCGACATTCAACGGGTACAACAACAAGCGGAGAAAGCAGAATCGCGGGCTGACCAGCGGAGAAATGCGCGTCCCGTGTGAACAGCCAGGCGGCTGCGCGCCGAAGCAGCGCTGCGCTGCCTCGCAGCCTCGCTGCGTCCGGTGTAAACCCGGCGTAACGTGTGGTGAGGTGGGGTGGGCCAAGGCCATGTAGGGAGACTTCCAGTGTATTGTGACAACACAATACATAGGAAGCTCATTCCAGTCACTCAAGCATGACGTTTCTGACTTAGAGGAACCATAACAAAACGCGCAAGTGTTTTTTTTTCCAGAGTCTTTGGGTTGGTAGACATGCCAGATACCCAAATTAACGTGTAGAAGCACTAACAAAGTGGAATTTTCATGATATGTCCCCTTTAAAAGGTTCAGCACCAGTGCAAGTGTCAATAAATGTACATTATCGTCTGCTAATAACCATCACTCTGCCAGACTGCTGCAATGTGGCCGCTAACCACACAAACACCACAGCAGAATATTAGACAGGTTATGTAGCTTGGGACAAACAGCGCACTGAGACAAAGAAGGGGCTCTGAGTTATATTTACACCCTGCCTCACTGACGATGTGGGTTTAATGGCACTGCCTGACAAGATGTGCACTTAGCACACCATACCTTATAAGAAAGACAAAGACATGCAGTGTTCGATCTAAATGACTGGAGGTAATTCATTAGATTAATTCATCCCGGGCAACAAATTGCTGGGAGGATTGTTTAAACCCCTCAACAATCACCCATGTTGACTGAGGGAGCACTTGGAGCTTGTGGTTAAACTAAAACAAATATGCACAGAGAAATAGGCCGGCTGCTTTGAATAACGATGTGTATCATGCAAGCATCAGCCGCTTAGCTATGCTATAGTGTCTTAAATTAGGATACAGTTGCATTTACACTAACAAGCTGCAATTTAAACCCCCTGCAAGGAACTTTTCGTTGATTTTGGCACCTTGATTTTGGCTAAAAGCGTTAGTGTCTCCTGTCGTCAAAACATTGGTCTGGCCAGCATGTGCATTTGTTTCGAAAGGAGTGAAGAAAGACACAGCTGTTTGCAGGATGCATGAGGTAATGTATGTTTTTGTTGCTGTATGATTGATAATTGTAATAAGACAACGTTATAATTTTCACCGTTCAGACACTTTGGTTACATGTAAATCTACAATATGTGGTTGCTAGTTTATAGCAATTTCATCGTAAAGGCTAAAGTCAGCAACATTCCCTCGTAATAGTATGTCTTCACTAAGCCAACAGCAGATCGACATCGGTTGCAAGCCCGACGTAAATCGTTATATTACTACAAATTGCAACATAAAAGACCGGCTAGCGTGCTTCTCACTGTGAAAGTTTGCAGGCGAAAAGGTAAACATAGGCTTTTCCGGCCTAACTGCCATAAATTGTTTCATCTGACCTTGCCGGTTGTCCGACCCGGCCACAGACATTGAGAATAATTTATAGAAAAAAACTATTTTCTCCCTGATTGTCTCCTTTGCTGTTGTAGGTCATAAAGAGGCAGCAATATTGAAATGAGAACATTTCATAACCACTTAAAAACTCCTGGTGCAACATTTGAATCCAGAAACATTGCTCTGGAGGCTGATATTTTCTCATTTGTAGTATTGTGTGAAATACGCGGGTAGGAACCTTTTGTATGGAACACAGGGGACAAGGGGGAAGTAAATAAAAGAGGGAGGTAAATAAAATAGAGGGTGAACTGGTTAACAGTATAGTCATGTGCTTGAAGTCTCTCTGTTCCCTCTCCTCCTATGGTCAACTGAAGATGGTGGCAGAATGTGGAGAGAATGAAAAACTTGTAGACATAACATGTAGCGTGGCTAGCGGCTAGTCAATACGAGGCAGCTGCAATATGAATCAGGTTCAAGTCTCAACACCCGAGAAACCCAAGCAGTTTGTATAAGGTGGACTAAGACAAGGTGGATAAAGCGCTTTGAACGATTTTGCATTGCGATTGACTTGACGCGGATTCAAATCAGGTGCACTTGTTTATAGTATGGGAGGAGAAGGAAACTGGTTTCCCTGCACTTAAGCACAGAGGAAGCGAGTGATTATGAAACAGTTAAAAACAAAATTAGACGTTCACTTTGTAGCTCGGAGAAACTTGATTTTTGAGAGTTAAATCTAATCAGCGGCTACAAGAAGTAGGCGAGTCAGCCAACAGCTTTCATACAGCGCTGCATTGTCTCGCGGAGCCCTGCAGATTTGGTGTCCTGCACAATGCGATGGCGAGAGATAGACTTGTTGTGGGCCTGAGAGATAAACGATTGTCAGAACAATTGCAAACGGACCCCGAACTGACGTTTGAGAAGGCTATTACCGGAGCTCGACAAAGCGAGCAGGTGAAAAAGCAATTGGAACTGCTTAAGACTAACTTTAAAGCAGACGCTTGTAATGGCCAGCTCAATAGTGTGCACCGCGGCGCATGTTGAAAGCAAAGCAAAAGCACATGGCAAGGCACATGGCAAAGCAGACAGTTAAGAAAACACAGCAGGAAAGATAAACACAAACAAAATGCAGTAACACAAGACGGCATAATCTGCAACGATGTCCAGCGAGGGAGGCAGAGTCAAATCAAAACAAAAAAACATAATGAGTGACTGAGGACAGAGATGAGCATTCTTGTGCTCAGTGTCAGAAGATTCAGGGGACAAGGGGGAAGTAAGTGGTTAACAGTATGGTCATGTCCTTTAAGTCTCTCTGTTCCCACTACACCTGTGGCCAACTGAACATCATTGAATTAGTCACACTGTTCTGACCGTACAGGGACGTAGAACCCAATCTTTTATTCTGGGCCCTCTGAAATCAAGGCCCAATTCCAACAGCGACCCTTGCAGTGTGTGGACATTGTCAAGTGCCCACTTTGTATTTCTGCTGATTGCCACAATCCACAAGTACTCATCAAGAGTGTGGCATTCTATCCGAGCCCACAGGGACAGCTCAGCTAATGAGAACATCCAGTGGCTCTTCTCTTGCATGGCTTGATTTTATCCCACATGATGAACAAATAAGTAGGATTAACCACATGACATTACAATTACAGTGAGACGATGGTTTTATAAATGCAGATACAGAGCTAAGAGGACTAACACAGATAATAAAGCAGTCAAGTCAAGTTAAAATGATGTAGTGGTGAATTAAAGCGGTATTAGGAGAAGTCTGCATAAAGAATGGCTTTAGTGTAATGAGTGTTGGCATTTCTTCTAAAATTGGACTCCCCTGCCTACTGGTGCAGTTTTGGTTGCTCAAGACAAGATTTACAGTCGCTTGGGACAAACCCAGATTTCCTTGGAATGGGGGAAGAATGGATGTGTCAACAAAGCTTGATTTTCATAGAGGAGAATGCTGTTTGTTTCCTGTCTCCTAATGAGGATCACCACTTCTTTATGCACATTTTTACCCAAACCATAATCTTTTCTAGCTCTGGGCCCTGTACTCCAAGGCAAGATTTATGTTTGGTGAGGTCATGTCAGGATTAATTTATGTTTTTTTTTGTTTTGTTTCTTCAGTTTTTAACGACAGCCTTTCAATTCTTGCATTGCCATTCTAACTTATGCTGGAAATCTAACCTGCTGCAATGCAGGGTAGCATCATCAGACTCACCTGCCTGTTAATAGAGAAATGATCCACACACTGTTCAAAATTTCTCATCACTATAAATGAACATTTCAGTCAAACTGAGCTCATAACACACTATTACTTCATTTTGCTTAATTTATTTCAGTATAGCAGTTCTTAGAAAAAATCTTTTTTTCAATAGATGTACCTGCTATTCTTTGCAACATTTAACCCATCATTCCAGAACCGGCTTTGGTAACTGCAGGACCTGTCACTCCAATGAATTTACTGAAGAGGAGGCAGCTTTAGAACAGTCTTCAGCCGGAGAGACATACACTGCTGAAGCAGAGATGATAGTTAAGTTCGATGAGTTAAAGAGTGAGTCAAGGAAAAGGGGACTTCTAGCAGTTGTCAGTGCACATGCATGTTGTTTGTGGGATGTATCGGTTGCACAAAGTCTAGCCTGCTCACTAGATTTTCCAGGATTACCAACACCAGCTTTAATGTAGAGTTATTTAAACATAATGAAAGCAGTTTTGTGTTTCGTTGCACTAGTGCAGTGCCTGTTGGTCTGTGGTAAAGCTGGTTGCAGCTTTCTTTCTGATACTGTCAGAAAGACCTGCAGTAATTGAGCCGCGGCAAATAATGACAGCCTGCTGGACTCAGTCTGCAGAACCCTGAAGCTGGAACACCCCAGCTGCACAAAGAGCTGTTCACCTGTTTATTCAAGGTTTAGTGAAGCTCGACTCAGTCTGAAGAACCCTGAGCTGGTCAATCAGTTGTCATGATCAACAACATCACTCACATTAATGAGGCCCAGACACAGCGGCTACAGAGCACTTGTCACCTGTTTATTCAAATTTTACATTGTGTCCAAATATCACCAATACAATACACATGCAATGTGAGACGCTGATAAGATGAAGGGTTCCACAGATATGCATTTCAGATAAAGACAGACAGACAGAGATTTCTTGAAATATTAGATAGATAAGAATAGATCGACCCCAAAATTTGATGGGTTCTCTCTTGGCCTTTGTCCTTTTGTTTCACAAAGTTTCATGTTGTAGTTTTTGTTTAATCCAGATGACAAACAAACCAACTACTAGGGGTGAAAACATAACCTCCTGGGCGAAGGTAACTAAATCAAAACCTGCTAATAAAGTTAACACTTTCCACTATCGAGCATGACAGGTGCTGCAGGTGGAGGAGACATAAAAGGGCCTGTAATAGCAAACCAGGAAAAGGCCTGTTTAACTTGCAGTCACTTGAATATATTTGCTTGGGAAAGTATTGATGTCTCCCTCTCTGCCCCACATCTACAAATACCTCTAGTGGAGTGGTGGCAGTGCCAAGTGGGCGGGATTTAAATGCATCTGCTTTGCTTTCATCAACACTTTTCCTTTTTATCTTTCTGTCTACCTGCTGCTAGAAAAGAGCCCTCTTCCATTCTTTGTAAAATTATACTTCACACTATATATTTCTACAACATCATGAGAATGTATTCTACATTAACAGGCATCTAAACAGTGTCACTGTGCTTAGGTTAAATTATAAAAGTAAACAATATCACTGCAGCCCACACAACATATTCATTAACATGGCTCAGAGCGAACTGTAGTCTGTGCAACCTCAAATATGCATATCAACTATTTATGCAATTGCTGCATACATCTTGGTCCATGGTATTTATTATGCATGAGGACAGCTCTGTTGCTGGGAGTGTTGCAATGCAATGCTCTGGGAGAAGAAAATCACACTTACATTAAAAAGACATGCATGCAATGAAATAAAATTCCAATAAAATGTGTATTACAACAGTTGTGCAGACAGTGGGAGTTAAAAAAGGACAACACAGCTTGTTATGCGCGTGTCCATGCTGTGACCCGTTGACATTTACATTATCTCGTCTCCAGTGCCGCCTGCTGCACGAGCATCCGAGCGGATCGGCCTGTCACTCCTCTGGTGACAGGCCCTGCAGGGAGGCTTTATGGAGCTCACAGCAGCATGGTTTTGTGTACGTGTGTATGTGTTTCAGCCTATCTGGTAATCTAGTAAAGTCACGCCTCCTAACTAACACACACTAGCCTTACCAGCTTCAGCAAGCCCCACGAGGACATGGACAGCCCGATGCGGTTGTCAGTCTAACAGATGCAGACAATTACAAAGGCAGTATCATGATTAATTTAGTTAAAATGCTGATTATCAGTAGCTGTCACCTCTCACAAGTGATATTGTACTAACAATGTTTAAATGGATTAAAAAAGTTAAAATGTTGGTTTTACATGGATTTCGGAAATGTAATTATATATAAACATACATACATAATAAACATACATATATATACAGTATATACACACACACAGTATGTATACATATTCAGGGAAATAAAGCTTAAACCTTTGATACAATGTTGCCCTTAATTGTTCTAGCACTTTAGGTACTTAAAGTAAGTTTAAGACAGAAGCTAAGTTTAGAGCTAAAACGTGATTAAACACAATAGCCACCACTGCCTGTTATTATTAGAGAAGACATTAGCCAAGACCTCTGGTGTCCAACCCATCCGCCCTGAGCTTTACATCTTCTTTTACTGTTGCTAAATAAAAATCACACTAAAACTATATTGACTGTTGCGACTGAACGTAAATTGTGCACAGCAGAATCGTTCTCCCACAGCACACATAGGTGCTTTAATAAAGTCACTGCCCTGTAGGTATGAGCACCACAGGTCTGTTCTGAATGTGAGCTGCAACAGCAAGGTGATCAGAGAGGCGCCGTAAAAAAATTCTCATTCCCCCACAACAGCGTTGCATCACCAAGCAAACATTTTGATACAAAGTGCACCCCAGTGGAGTGTGGAGGGTCTGAGGCTCGGACCCAGTGCAAAGTCACTGAGTCCAATTCCAATTTGTCGTCCTAAAACAAAGGTTAAAGCCGAGCTGCTTGACATTTTGCCCTGACCTGGGATGAAACATGTCAGCATGAACAGATTCAACCCCCTCTTTATCCTCTTAATGGGTCAAATCCTCATCTAATTGCCTGTCAGGATTTTATAGCATGAAATCAAATATACGGCAGCATAAAGGGGGAGAAGAAAAGGATGGATGAAGGGATAAATGATGGAGGGAGAGTGGGAGGAGGGGAGATGGGTTAGAAATGGGCTGTAATGGTCCCATCTTGGTTGCAGATTAGGCGTACACACAGGCGCTCCTCTGATAGGCTGCCTAATAAAAGAGGACTAAATGGAGACACACTGTGAGGCTATATGGTGGATAATTGAAAATCAGTTACAGTCTCCTCTCTCTCCATATAACAACAGCTACTTCTAAAGATACTCATATGCACTTGCTGTCTTTGCCTCACTTCACCTCTCTCCTTTTCTTTTTGCACTGATATGAGCTATATGTCATCTTCGCCCTGTGTCTTTCTCACTCACACTGGCTTCATCAATCTAGACTTGATGACAAAGAGAAAATATGTTTTGAGAAAGCGCTTGTGAGTTTTATGGGTTTTTCCCTGACCCATACTGCATCCTTCCATTAAGTTTCATGGTAATCTGTTCGATAATCCTGCTAATTAACTGACAAACGCAGATGAAAATATAACCTCCTTGGCTTGGATATTCCTAGGAAGTGGAATATGATGTTATTACCCTGTCTTTTAAAATGACCGATTCTTCCAAAATCTTCACAGACAACCTGCACTAAAAGCTTGCCCCCTAAAAGCAGAGAGAGAGAGAGAGAGAGATTTGGTCTTCTCAGTTTGTTGTTTGTGTTTGGGTGCGCCTCCGCCTCCCTTTTCTCCCTTCCCTTCTCCCAACTGTATCCCCCCTCTCCCTCATTCTGAAGCAGAGTGGAGCACAACGGAGGCAACAGGGGCTTGGCCTGATTTTCGCTTACTGCATTGTAATACCACTAAGTCCCAGAGAGCAGTCTCTTCATGTCATCACTTATTCATGACAGCCTCCAAACACAGCGCCTGGATCCCTGCATCCCAAAACACACACACCCACACACACACACACACACTTGCACATACAGGTTGCTTGGGCGTTCAGGTTCATGACACAACAGCAGAGTAATGCTTATTACATAACAACAGACTGACAGCTGAAGAGGGGAGAGCACAGTGGGGTTTTTGATTTTACAAACAGCTGTTGGACTCAGAGCTGCTCCTGAAAATCTTGTTTGCTGAGGTAGAATTCAGTGGGTGGAGCCAAATAAACAGGTGGGGTACAGGTAAGGTTATCTAAAGATGCACTGGACTCTGGATAACCTAATAAAGATAAGCAACAAACCCTCATATGTTGCAGAGCCGCACGATGTGAGGACACAACATGTTGTTACTTTTTTTTAAATCGCATTGATCTGATGCTTTCTCAGTCTTAATTCTGCTCCACCTAATATTGTAAATGGTCCCATCACTTCTCAAAATGTAATGTGACACTGTGAGCACTGTCAGGCATTTCAGGAATTAAACTCGGCTGAGAAACTGCAGACAAAGATTTGAAAAAAGCTTCATGCCATTAAAAAGCTGAAGTCCGAAGGTTAACATGTGTCCTGCTGCCTTCATATATGGCTGCATGGTTTTAATGACCTAAAGGATAAACTTGTCATACAGTGTAAAGCAGCTGTGGACAACAGACACATCAGATATATTAATTTAGAAATCATTGAAGACAACTTTAATGATTCAACCACATTGTAAATGCTCTAAATTATTGATGACCTATGGCATTTTCGGACGGAGAATTGGATCCGGACGAAATTCTCTGCTCAGACTCGCTCACGATGACACAGAAATCTCCGGAGCGTTCAGCTAAGTGGTGGAGCAGCAGGCAGAGGCAGGATGTAATGTATTGATTCTGCTGGGGCGATCACGTGTTTTTGTTGACAGCACATCAACACCAGCGTCGGATCTTATCACCAACAGCTCTCCTGACATCTTCGTCGGTGTCTTCTACGTGTACGACACCGCACTTTAATCTGGAGATATTTGTTTTCTGCTCTATCTGCTTCGCTCTAAGTCGAAAAAGTTGTTCCTCATCTTCTCAACCAGCTTAAGTCTTTTTGCCTTTGCCCACTTCACGTTCATATTCTACAAATAATCCAATAGTCGCACACTCACCTAATATCTGGACAACAGTAAGAACGCTTTTTTCTTTGGCATCCTGTCACTGCTGCATTCATACTCCATCCGTCTCCGGTGATTTTCTTTTCAGTTGTAGCATTGGAGAGACATTCACTCCTTCAAATAGCTTTTTAATGACGGTTATATTAGGTATAATTTATAAAGTTACAAAGTCAATTCAATTGCATTTTCTTCAGGCACGCAACTTTGTCAAACATAATATTCCAAATAGTTCACCAATGGAATTTGTTGTTCTTCTCCTCTGATTAAATGAGGCACTTCCATTATTTACCACACTCACAATTAGATTGCACCACCTCATTAGATCACCTAAAAACAGCCTGAGCAAATGATTTAGGAGTATCACAGAAGAATCATTGACAACCATGGTACACTCCTCAGTCTGTGCTAGACACAGGCTTTTGCCTTTATACATTTTCTTTTGAACCTGTTGAAAATGTTGAGCCAAAAGGGCTAAAGAATCTGACCCATAGACTATATAAAGATGGAGGGCATGACAGCTGCCCAAAAGATACGCCAAAGCATCTCAATTGCCCCCTGGAGGCTGGCTGCAGTATAGGTCATAAACCCCACCTCCTCCATGTTAGTGGGTGGGACATGGACCAAACTAAAAGTCAAAGTACACTTCAAATAAAATTTCTCCAAAGATGGTTTCTGTCATTTATTTATTGTGCTAAAAAAACGAGATGAAACTTCATGATTGACAGCTGAGACTGACTCGCAGTTGGTGTAGCACATCCCCGATTGCTACAGTGCAGACTATACAGTCTATCATCTGACCCTGTGATAACCAGCCTTCAATATAGAAGAAAATAGAAATTTTATAAAATATAATAAATAATAATAATATAAAGATATACAATTTGTTACCCTTCTATCAAAGAGACTGATGATATTAAACCGGAAGCAAACAAAGGCTCCAATCTTCTTTGCCCTTATGAAACATGTTATGCTTCATCTGCATTTGGAAGAAATCTGGCAGCCCTTTATAGACCACTTTACCACTCACCACATATTAGGCCTGAAGTAAATATCAAATCATAAATGCACAATTGTCATATTTGACATGCGATTTAACTTTTCTCCTTGTCTTCGAATTTCTTTATTCCCCATTTAATTCTGGTCATGTATATACTGTATATTATGTATATTATATCTGTTTATTTTCCATTTATTTAACTTGTGGATACATTTCTCTGTTTATATATTTATCTGACCTGAATATGCAATAAATATATACATTGCAAATAATGTGTAATAGGGACTGACTTCTGCACCGACTCACTACTGTGATAGAAATGAGAGTGAAAATTGGCTCAAGGAAATGCATTATATATTCCTGCTCTCCCCATGAGTATGTCAGTTCATGTTGATAAGAATCTTTGTCATGTCTGTTTGTCTCTATTTTATTTATTATTTGTATTATTTTTGTCTTTGTTTTCTCTGTATCTGTAACAGAAATATATATTATTTTATTTTCAATCGACTATAAAATGCTAAAAACCTCAATAAACAGGTGGGAGGGAAATAAGCAGACTGCATATTAAATTATAGATTGTCTGGAAATGTCAGATCAGATCAACCAACACACAGACAGAAGCCCTCGCATGGTGGCATGGAAATTAAAACTGAACGAGGTTCGAGATGCATTAACATGGAGAGAGCAAAAAGGCTGCAAATTAGGCTGAAAGAAAGTCTTTATTTTGGTTTGACCTTCCTCCTCTCCACATCCCAATAAAATCTCAAAGTACACCTGAGCTCATTCAAGGACAAACACTTAAAAGAAAGGAAGACGAGGAAAAAAAACCCACAGCGCTATAAATCTCCTGCCTTTCCTTGAAGTCTCATGCTTTGACAACAAGAGAGCATGCATTCCAAGCTCCCTTTTAAAAGGGGGAGAGGGCTGGTAAACATTGTGCTTGGCTTTGTTTCAATGCATCCATCTCTCCTCTCAGCTGTCTCACTAGTTGTTGTAGGTGTAAGGAGACTCCAGTCAATGAGCTGAGGGTCTAATAAGCAGAGTATGTCAGAGGAGAGCACAGTGGTCAGTACATACCTATACCTCACAACTACTGGGCTCCAGCCCTCCATGATTCCTACTCCAAGGAGACACATGGTCAGGTTTCAATCGTTTTGGACATTCACACAAGACTCAAGCAGCCCGTCACTGTTACCCATATGTTTTTTTTTCCTCGGAGTGTCTTCAATCATCACAAATCAGGTAAATGTATAAGAGAAAACCCTCAGTGCACCAAGAAGCCCTCTCCAATCCAACACTGCCACCCGTTGTTCAGCTCACGCAAGTACATGGACTCAGGATTGGTATGCGTTTCATGTAAATAATAAAACACTGTAATACCTTCAGTCACAAAGTGTAAAGAATGGCTATGTTGCACATTTTATAATGACAATCTTTTCTCATAAGTCCACTGATTAACATTTGGATCACGGTGAATCTTCCTCTGGGTGTGAAAGGCGCAGGCTCGGGAAACAGCGCAGAATGCCAATGTGCAGCAGGCTGCGGCCGCATGGGAGCTTTGGTGGGTGTATGTGTGCAAGTCAACAGGGGGTCAATGCGATTGTACCGCCGGTCCCTCCGCACACTCCGCAGCTGCATGCAAACATCACACATTTGAAGTATGTACATGAAGGACATGAATAAAACAGCAGCCTGGCAGGAAATTAACAAATGACGGGGGCCCACTCAGGCTTCCACATAACATATTCATCTGAGGCAACTTAACATTTCTGTCTGATTCTATCACTGGCTTTCTTCTATAGCACCTCCTGGGCTTTAAGCATATACAGTATGTGTGTACTCATCACCCACTGCTCTGTGTGCCGAAGCCTGCGGGGGGGTTAACCGGACACATGCCTGTTGAGGAAAATTAGAGAGCAAGCAGCTGAGGAAACAGAAAACAGTCATTAAAAAAAGAGGGGAAGAGGAGGAGAGAAAGTTTGTAAGTGAATGAGCAGCAGAGGCAGTCGAGCTCCGCAGGAATTATTGAGGAGCGTCTGTTGGTTCGTGCCTGCATCCTAAATAATGGATGAGATCCTCCAATGAGATAAAAAACAAAATTCCACGCCGTTACAAGGACATAGGCCGCCATGAATACTAACGACTCCTGTGCGTTTTCATTTCGTTTACTGTGTGATCATGCGAGGCCCTCGAAGCCATCCGAGTGTCAGGCGCTCATAAAGTTGTGTATCATCACCTTCCTGGTGTAAGGGATCTCCTGCACTCTAATGAGGTGGCTGCTGCTCCGGCTGTCACATAATAAGATGCTTTCATTCTTCATTCTCCTCTGTTCTCATGAACACCATCCTGTTTCTGTGTCCTATGCTACATATCCTTCCTCTGGTTTTTTCTTTTTTACATAAAAATTATGAGGGATACATGTTGATCTGCCAGATACAGCCTGTCATCGTTCTGGCCATCGGCGAAACGTGTCAGATCAGCAGAATTTGGTAGTGGGGGCTCAAAATTATAGACTCTATAAAGATAGATGACATGCCAGCTCCCCAAAACACCTGGATCGCCCCCTGGTGGCTGGCTGCAGTATAGGTCATAAACTCCTCCTCCATGTTAGCAGATTGGCTAAACTAAAAAGTCACAGTACACATCAAATGAATTTTCCGAAGACCTGTAGCTCTGATGTATGTTTAAGGGATGATGCTGTAAAAACAGGGTGAAATGCCATAAGTGACAGCTGAGATTGGCTCATGATTGGATGAGAGTGAATCAGCGGGACCTCGATACTGTGGCTGCACACCACGATCATGACTGCACAGACTCTGGCTCCAAATTACGTCGAAAGTGCAAGATGGCAGCATCCGCATCCGAGATCTTGTGGCATAATTTTATATAGTGAGAGGAAGAGGAGACATGTCGTCCGTGTTAATTTGCAGCCCATGGTCAAGACAAGGGGATTGCATGTCCTGTGACTTCATGATTACCTCCTCTTTAATTGAACATTTTCTCACATATCAGTTTGATTAAAACTACAATCAACGGCTGCATACAACCAAACAAAATAAGCTATATAACAAATAATTTAAGATCTAATGTTAGCATATTTCACAGTCAGATCAGTGTTTGAGAGGCAATACATCTATAATAAGACAGAAGAGAGGCTTAACTACAACTGTATCTGGCTGAATATAACTGCAGAAATTCTGATAAATTACTAAAGTGAATTCATTGAAAGTGGGTGTGCTCCAGTGGCTGATCACTAACAACCGTCATGATTTCATCTCTCTTTTTTTCACCTGTCCACCAGATTTCCTCAGCCTTTGTTCCTGCTCCCAGATCCACCTACATATATTTCCCTTTCCCCCCAAACTAGTGCTGCGGCCCAAAAGTCCAAAGAATCTCATTTCTTACCCACTATTCCTTGATTGGGATTGAAAAGATGTGAAGGAGAAGTCGTAAGGAGTTAGGAAAGGAGGGTCGTGGTGCTGAGGAAATCCACTCCAATTACATTGGGTTAGGGTTAAACTAACTTTATTTATAACAGAAGATATACGTACAGATTGTACAGTAATCTGTACTGTAGGCTGTGCACCGACACTTACAGTAAAGTTCTGAGAAAAGATGCTTTCAGTTCATACAGAGGGAACATTTACTCACAGGAAGTGACAACAATATTGATTTAATTGAAAATGAAAGTAAAACAAACGGGACTGAAATGTTGAAATAATAATATAATTGCGTGAGGAATATACATGGAGAAAACATAAAGTAGAGGAAAATCTTGTTTGTGTGCATTCCACAATCTGGGGATTGAAATGACTTTTGTATTATGTTTTAATGATGTTCTGAAGGTGATATTGATCTGTTTCTCACTGGACAGATGTGACAGAAGAAATGAGGGGCTCAGCTGATCATGTCGGGATTTACATCATTTCTGAATCCTGTCACGAGAATAAAATAGCTCCTCGTTTTTTAAAATATATTTATATAATGTCTGCTCAGGTGAAACTACGATGTTGCATCACTTTAAATGTTGCTGCCACAAAGAATAATGGAATAGAACGAATAATGGCATTTTCTCCTTTCCCAAATGTTAAAGGAGTAAAGATAGGAAGCATTGAAGATCCTTTCCTGATCACTGAGAGAATTCGAACAGCTCTTATTATGGCGGCTGCTGAAATACTTCCGGGTCATTTCACTCATTTAAGAACCTTCCTAACCAAACTGGTCAATTCGAACGCACCCTAGAACTTCCCCACAACCCTCACTATGCTAACAACACTTACTACAACCTTGGTCACATTACTGACTGACACTGACCTGTTAACTCTGAGGATATGTCCATACTACATTCCCAAGGAGCTTTCAAATGCCATGTTGGTTGTTTACACCGCCTTCCACAAACTGCATGTGATGTCCTCCACTGTTACTGCAGGACTCAACACCCCAGTGTTTTCTTCATGATCTCCAGGGACTTCAGTCACATGAAACTGGGCCAAACTCTCCCCAGCTTCACATAGCTTGTGTGTTGCATTAAGAGAGGAGACAGGAGCAGTAGAATCCATCCCACCTGGTTCCCGATGAAGGCCCATCCCAGAGGTATACCGGTGACCTCACATATCATTTACCAACCAGATAAATCTATACCACTGTTCCAATAAACCTGTACCACCTGGAGGCTGGGGGGTGCAACATGAATCATGTTTCCCTAATTTCTCCATTGGGGAGGACTGCGATGCAGGTGGATGCTCCTCTGGTGTCCTGCATCATGGACTACATTACCAGAATACATCAACAAAGCAAAGAAGCTGGTGGTGACTTTACCCATACCTTCTGCTACTCTCCCGTCTAGTATCTTGTATAGTATAGTACCTTTATCTTTCTGATGTTCTCCTTTACACTTGACATCTATTGCACTTCTGTCCGTCCTGGGAGAGGGATCCCTCACATGTGGCTCTCTCTGAGGTTTCTACCTTCTTTTTACCCTGTTAAAAGGGTTTTTAGTAGTTTTTCCTTACTCTTGTTGAGGGTTAAGGGCAGAGGATGTCACACCTTGTTAAAGCCCTATGAGACAAATTGTGATTTGTGAATATGGGCTATACAAATAAAATTTGATTGATTGATTGATTGATAGTAGGAGAGAACTGGGGCGTTGTACAGCTACTATCAGCTGACATACTGGATTGTATCTGACCTTAGTTTTGTGAACAAACGCTATGCTCAGTTTGACCAATGGCTGCCTAGAAGGGACGTTATTCATATGTTATGTTGCCTCTAGGGGTGGAAGAGACACAACACGAGCTCCCCATCTTCCCTAAGTCCTAAGTAGCCACAGGGAACAATTCTTATATCATCCAGTGATGTATTTATAAACAAAATGCTTGGTAAAAAAACAAAAGCAGCCTTTTGGCTCCACCCTGAAGCCAAAAGGCTGCTTTTGATTTTGATAAGGCCAAAATATCCGGTCTATACAGCTCTTCCTCTCGCTTCTGATGTTCCTCCATTGAACATCCGCACCTCACAGTAAGTCTGACTGACTGTTTCATCATCTGTGGCTGACCACCACAAAGGCGAACTCCGACTCAAACACAGTCACTTTATATTTCATATGTTTATTACTTATTTATGTTCCAAGATCCTAATCAACTTTATCGTTGTTCTTTTCCTCAGTTTTAACACAGCAGAAATTCATGCTCTCTCTCTCTGTTTTTTCCCTGAGACAGAGAAAGCCAGATCAGCCAGCCAGATCAAGACAGAAGGCTGTAGGTCAAGAAGCCGCCAAACGCTTTCATGATTTTCCCGAAGGAGCAGAGGGCAAAAGTTGTGGCAGAGCTCAGAAACTCAGACTGTGCGGCTGTCTACAAAATCATTGGACAGAGAGTAGGGGCCCTTGTTCTATATATTTGAGACTCTCTGTGTCAAATAAACTTTACCACAGTTCGGTAAAAGATATATAAGCTTAGTGCCGTCATCCATCGAGCAGTGTCTAAGACAACACTTCTAAAATGATCCTTCGAACTTTAATTATTGACATCTTGTATAGCGTGTGAGTATTTCCGTGTGCACCCTAATGTGACGTTTGCACTCTCTGGTTAGTTTGTTGCAATAAACTCATTCAAACCAACAAGTCGCAGTTTCAGTCTCTTCTTTATATCACTCACCATTTACATATTTATGTAAAGTAGTAGAGAGATATGTGTTTGCATAAAGCTCAGTTTTATTAAGTGAGCAGTCTGGGACCACAGGGCCTCTGCTCCCTGTGTGATCGGCAGACATGCTGGCAGTGTGGCCCGGGCGTTAGAGTAAGTTAACTTTCACCGTATATATATACGAATGAGCAAAATAGCCAAAGTCAGGTATGCAGTATACTCAGTCCCAACGTTTGTACTTTACTTGATATTCAACTGGCTGAAAAGAGGCAATGTCCACAACCTGTCAAAATACGCAGCTCCAGTTTATGCCCGTAAAATAAAGTAAACATTTTCTATGATATCATCACTGTTTGGGTAGCATCGGAAAATGGATAAATAAATGTCTATATATTCCTTTTTTCACTTCTCATTGAGGTCAGAAAGTACAGTTATGCCTAGGCCGCAAGAGGAGGTGAAGTGTGGGGGAAAAGTATAAAAAAAAATTTAAAAAGCGATGAGGATAGAATGTCCCAGCCAAGCAAAGGGCGCTCGAACTTAATGGAAAAATCTGTTCTCATGGGTAAAATAGGTCGCCGCAATCGGGTATGTATAAAAAACAAATAACATAGTACGTTGTACATCGATAAGGTTTTATTCTTATTATGGAGAAAAGTTTTATTTTTGTTATATTGTAGATAAGTTTGAGTTTTTTGTTGTATTCTACATAAGTTTTAACAATTTTTGTACATCGATAAGTTTACATTTTTGAGAAAAGTTTTATTTTTGTTATATATTGAATATAGGTTTTAGTTCTTTGTTATATTCTAGATAAGATTATACTATGTTTGTACATAGATATGTTTTGAATCTTGTTTTGTAGATAAGCATTAATTCTTACTTTGTACATTAGTACTATTTTTCTCGATTTTTATCTTCACTGATGAATTCATTTTAATTTGGTTTTATCTCAGTATATGAACTGATGAGCAATAAAAATGGTTGGACGCTGTAGATTCCTGTTTGAAAGATGGTTATACTGCATCACTGTATGAGCAATAGGAAACAAAATGAGAGTTGCTCTGTGTTGTAACAGTTGTAATGACTTCATAACAGAGGTGAAGAGCTCCTGGAGAACCTACTGGTCATATGCAGTGTGTTTTTTATTTTTCCCCAACAGTTTATGTCAGTAAAATAAGTGAAAATATCTGAAATAATTCTATTTTGATAGTTTCTTCTTTTCAAATGTGTTTTTATCTTATTGATCTGTGTCTGTTTCCCTCTTCCAGGTCCTCCCTGTTCCCTCTGCTGCTCCCCTGTCGCTGAGGGACGGCCTTCACCTGCTCAGGAGTCTATTTATAAGATATTATATACACAATATTTAATCACTGTTGATTGACATAGATTTAGCTAAAACGGACGTGTTCTGTCCTAATTTGATGACAGATCCTTTGACACCTTTGAGCATGTAACAGAGGTTAGAAGATGACCTGATCCTCATAAAACTGTGATGTTACTGTGTACTTTCACAGGCTCTGGCATTTAACAATATTTTCTTTCCCTGCCTCTGATTCCTGTTCTAGCTCCTTCCCACCTCATTGAGGTTCGACCCTCACCATTCGAGATGAGCTGGTTTTCATCCAAGATGGATTTCCCTCTTCCAAGGTTAAAGGTTAAAGTTTTGACTTGTTGTGTTCACTTTATGCTTTGTTCAGGACAAACATGCTTTGCTCATTCTAAGTTATTAATACATTGTTTGATTGAGTCGCCTTTTATAGATTTTTTGTGTTCAACAGTATTCAAAGTGGGTGACTGCAAAGCCAAGTTGTCTGACAGCTTATTATTTGTTTTAATTTCCAGGTACGGAAAAATGGTATATATTATATTATATAAAGTATATATATATATATATATATATACTTTCCCCACCTTTGGTGGATGGATATATTGAGCAGAAAATCTGAATTCTTAATTCTTAGATCTAAATTCTTAGAATAAAAACATAAGATACGTTTTGCATGTCAGTGAAGCCTTCAGCCAATCAGAGCAGAATTGTGACATCACAGTCACAAACACCTCAAGGTGCTGCAGCTGGAAGAGAACATCTGTATGGTCTGCAGCCGGCTCGCTCCCATGATGTTTTAAGGTCATGTGACCTGGTGATGTATTGCAGCCCTAGATAAACTCGGACAAATATCTAACCAGCATGCATTGTGTTAGGACCAGCATGCATCTCTTTAAGTCAGCGTTGCAGAGTGCCGCATCAGGTCGAACGCACCTCATGGATTGCTATGCAGATGACACCCAGCTCTACCTTTCCAACAAACCTACCTCCATCCTCCCGCCTACCTCCCTCTCTGATTGCCTTCAGGAAATCAAATCCTAGTTCTCCTACAACTTCCTCACACTCAACAGTGGTAAAACCAAGGTTGTCCTTATTTGCACCAAATCCACCGTGTCAAAATCAGACCGTTTTTCCTTCACCATTGACAATTCTCTAGTTTCTCCCTCCTCTCAGGTTAAATATGGGTGTCTTCCTTGACAGCATCTTTCAAAGCTCACATCAATAATGTTACTCGGTCCGCAAACTTCCATCTACGTAACATGAATCACCTCTGCCTCTCCTTCACATCCAACAGTGGCGTCATTCTCTTTCACACCCTGGTTACATCCCGCATCGATAACTGTAACTCCCTTCCTTTTGGTCTCCCTCACAAATTCCTTCATAAACTTCAACTAGTCCAGAACTCTGCCGCTCGCAACATTTCCAGACCCCCCTCCATTAATCACATCACTCCTGTCCTTCAGCAGCTTCATCGGCTGCCGGTCAAACTTTGCATAAAACCAAAAATTGGGCCTTTTTAAAATGTGGTTCTTTTCGTGTCTTGGTTTTTAATCATACGCTAATTTCGCTTTACTTTTTTCCCTGCATAACCTCCTGAGTGACACTCCAGTCCAGCAGGAGGCGGTAATGCGTCGATGAGCTGGTCTGTGCACCGCCAGTAAACACGGAAGAAGCGGAAGAAGAAGAAGGAGAAGAGGCAGTCGCCACGGAAGAAGGAGGAGGAAGAGAAGGTCGAGTCTGAAGAAAGGGAGAGTTTGCCTGTGAGTGTCACGCTTCATAACATCATGTTGAGTTAGAATAACCTGCAAATGGTGTCTTGTTTGAGGACGCGTGCATTGCAATGAGGTTTGATTCATTTCACTGGATCCCCGAGTCGCCTGCGTCAGCCAGCAGCGAGCTAACGGTAGCCTGACACACTGGAGGAGAAAGTGTCGTTCTGACAGGTCATCAGGTATAAAACTGTTCATTTGAGATGGAGTAAATATACATGAACACTGGTTCGCTGCTTTGAAAGGACAACTGGGTCAAGTCATTGTTAGAGTAGTGGTTCGCTTGATGTGAAGAGATAAACTTCATGTGAAGCTGCTGTTCTTTTGATCAGTTATAGCTTCGATATATAAACGTACCCGAGGAGAGTGAAAACAGTGCACGTGTTCATAGGGAAACTCTACTGCTACTTTGTTCATTTTCCTAACCAGCTATTCTTCACACAGGGATGACAGGTCACCATGTGATATAAGATCAACGTGTCACTGACCTCAGGAGATTTCTCTTTTTTTGACTTTTGGAAACCTTGAAATAGTATTTGTTTTGCTAATGCAGAAAGTGGCTTATATATTGATTACTCACAATAGCTCTGTTTGGGAGATGATCCAACTTTTGTGACTTGTTAGTTACTTATTTCTGTTTTAAGACCAAGTATAATTTAATTCCATTTGTTGCAAACTGTCCTGAAAACATTGCTAAAGTAGCCCTTTTAGTCTGCGCTCATTAGTTTTTGTTAATTGGAGCAGATGATGACTTGAGTAGGACTGTGATTTATTATCCACTGTGTGCATAAAAAGAACAATGTTATAATGTGTTCTGATCCAATCGAAGTTGAAATCTCAGTGTGAATAACCTGTTTGCTAACATCTTCAACGCAGGGCCAAACTCAGTCACCGCCTCCAAATGTCCATATGTCCAAATAATTCACTCTAAATATACAAATGTAATGTTTTGCATGTTTTACAAATAATTATGATGGTTTCACTAACTTATTGAACAACAGAACAACATGCTGCTTGCTGGATCTTTCCAAAACACTTGAGCAATTTCAGAAAGTCGGACGTTTCTGTGAAGATATTTGTAAATTTTTCAGAAAGAAAGATTGAATTTTTGCGAAAATTCAAGACAGCGATTAGTTGTCCTGTTGTGTTATGCTAGGCCTTTATCGGCGGCTTCAGTAAAGAACTGTATTAAGTAAGTCAGTCTTAATGGTTTCTTCTGAAATGTGCATCCCAGTGTAATGTGACCATTTCCTGTCCTGCAGTGAGTTGAAATGATGCCACTTTGTTCCCCTTCTCTCTGTCAGTAGTCTTGAACTTGGATGTTCACAAAAAACAGAGCCTGGATCGGAGAAGACTTGAGTCTTACTGTCGCGATTCTTTTGAGATGGACGTTGGTGTGTCCAGGTCCCAGGTGTTTCTCAACTACAGCCCCAGAGCCCTCTTTTCCCAGTGAGACACGCATCTGCATGGTGGTGCTGTGTGCTCCCCGGTATATAGCCCCAATACTCTTTGCTGTTGGCTTCCTCCACTGCATTCTGTTTCTGCGTGTAAGGTGTAGCTTTTGGTAGTTTCACGTGAAAAGCCTCAGAAAGAATTTGGTGCAAGTATTCAGTGATCAGTGGAATGGCTGGAGGTCGCCCAAATACAGTAAACAGTATTCAAGTGTTTGCAGCAGCAGCTTACAGTGCATTACGCCCTGCTGCCAGGGTCAGGACAGATGCTTTGTGCATTTATAACAGGCGCAGTGCTGTTTGGGTATGTACAGTATACACTAAATGTTTAAGCATTTAGAGGACTATACTGTGTATGTGACTGCTTGTGCATGTTTCTTTTTTGAATGTCCGACAATCTTGCAAATGATACTGTCTGAGATAGTGAGGCCATGCTGTAAGAATCTCCTGCAGTCTGGGGAATTTGGGACAATGATTTAGTTTAGTGAATTGTCTCAGTTACAGAATCACAAATGTAACAGTCAGTTTCGTTCTCACCAATGAGTTTTAATTTCATCACAAGGTTTTTATCAAATCACACAAAGATGGTTACTCCACAGCTGCTTCAAAGATCACGAGTGAACTTTGGATCTCGGCAACATGGACATTAAGAACTTATCAGTGCTCAGAATATTGTATAACTTAAATATCTACAATTCTGTGACAGCTGAGCAAATTCCATCTGCTGATGAAGCTCATGAAACTCGATCAAGAGCCTCAGATAAGCTACTAAATGGACCACTGATTGAAATTGTTTTCAAGATCAAGAAAAAACGAAATTCTCAAGGTAAAGAATGACTCTATATAAACATGGACAACCTGACAGCCCCCTAAAGTGAAGCCAGAACAACTGGATCCCTGTAGTGTAGGTGTGACTGTAGTATTTATCATAAACCCCGTCCCCTCCCTGTCAGCAAATGGGACATGGACCAAACCAAAGAAAATCAAAGTACATGTAAAAAGAAAAAATCTGAAAGATGGTTTCTGTCATTTTAAGTGGCTCTCATCACACTTAAGTATGTTTAAGTGTTTGTGTGTCTGATAAGTTTGGTCAATAAGTGATTTGATGCCAATATTGGGTTGAAAAATCCCAATTTACATCTGAAACTGACCTTCAATATGTCGAGCACATCTAAGACGTAGATATTGTGGCTCCAAATGACGTCACCAGCACAAGATGGCAGCACCAGTAACCGAAATATTTTCTTAATGTGGAAAGAAGTGGGAACGTGTAGTCTATCTTTATATACAGTCTATAGTTTATACATGACACAGTTACGGGTTCATGAAATAAAAACAATACATTGTCTAATTAGTTGGGGTTCCACAGAGAAACCTAATCAATTAGTGGTCTTATAATGAAAATGTTTTGGAACGCCTGATTTACAGTTTTTAATTTTAGGCTTGCTAATGCTTAAGTTTGTTGTGCTGCATGATTGTACAGCTGCCCATCCAGCCAACAAAACACATGAATTGTTCATGACACCACGAGGTTCATCTGGATGCTGTGATGTTCATTTTTCCTTTTTTCAAAAGGTATAAAAGACAGCTGACTTCCTGTAAAGACTTGACAGTCAGAAGTTGATAAAACAGGACATAGAAAGACAATGTGCAGGACATTCGTAGTCCTAACACCAGCAATGGAAGGAGACATGTGTCATGTCTGTGTTTAGGTGGAGCGTCCCGCTGGGTGTACAGCGCGTCATGGATGCAGTGAAGGAAGGTCACAAGAGCTCCCTAAGCTCCGGGAAAATGGTGGCTCTGGCTGCGGGGCTCTCTGTTGGGGCGACGGTGGGCTACATCGTCTATCGCCATTTAAGCAGCACCAGCAACAGTGGGTATCTGCTGCTAAGAACTATTGTTAGAACCCTAATTTGTGTATAAATGATAAATGACTTCATGAGTGAATGTTGTTTCACAGGTAAGGAGCCCGAAGTTGAGACGTCAAAGATGACACTTCCTGTAGAAGTTTACAGGAACATGTCGAGATACCAAGCCAAGTTCTTGGAAATGGTGAGTACTTCAATACCTGATGAAGATTTTTCATCTTCTCAGTTAAAAGCGGTGGACAATTTTACAATAGCTTCTAGAATCGATTTAAACATTGAATTAGGAAGCTGTACATCTGTGCCAGGTTTCTGGCCTGAGTTCATTCCGAAACATTGGTAAAACAATTTTAAAACTTATTTTGTAGTTTCATTCATTTTTTTAGAGCTACTCTTTTTGACAAAGTAAAAAAAAATGAATGTAATATTGAACTATTTGGGTCTCCATACAGAGTGTCACTTAAAGATTGTCGTCTATGACATTTTGAGAGACCCTAATGTGATGTTCAAATTATTTGTTTAGTCCAACAACTATCTAATACTAGAAGATATGAAATTGACTGTGATACGCGACAAGGAAAAACATCTAATCCTCACAGCTGAGAAGCCAAAACTATCAAATGTCTGGAATTTTGATCGAAAAATTTGTAAATGAATAATTTTATGTAGACACTGATTCTTGAGACATGGGACAAAACACATCCAGCAGTTGAACCTGCCATTCGGTTTTAAAATTAAAATATTTTCAAATGTAGATGTTATTATTGTGATGTGATTATTCTGTTAATAATAGAATGTATTCAACACAATATTCCAGTTGAATTTAATTTAATAATTATTATATCAAATCAAAGACACTGTCTTCCCACTACATCTAAAACAGCATCTCCACAGAGAAGGGATCAATCATTCATGTGCAATGAAATGGATACAAATATATAATAATATCTCATCAGAGCAAAGTTGTCTTTCAATGACGCATGCATATTTCATAAGATTTCAAAGTTGTGTCCCCACTTTTTGTCAACACCGTCAGACATTCATTAAAATGTAATAAAATCTGACAACATTAGGGGCAGCAGTCACTCCGATGGACCCATTTTCACATTCCACCTATGCAGAGTGCATCCATGGCAGACAGGGTCAAATAAGTTTTATAGTTTTATAATGTTTTAAATCTTAATGTTAATATGTCCTGTGTCATAACCATGGTATGTCAACACCATCTTGATTAATAATATTGAGTGTTGTTTTTATGTGTTTTTGTCCGGCATGGCTAGGCAACATCTGTCACTGGAGAAATGTAGAATGATGAACAGAGAGTATCAAAAAGCGGAGAGAGAATCAGTACACAGCCAGAATTTTAAAAAGAATTTCTGAGGCAGGAGAGACAGAGATGGAGACAGAGAGTTAGTGAAGGTAAATAAAGCAAATACAGGATTGGACTGAAGGAGAACAGAGGAAAAACAGAGAGAATTGGAGGCATAGCCAAAACCGGCTGCTGAACCAAATGAAGCAATTTGGTCTGACACACAAACCGCTGAGGCCAAAGGAATCCAAATTCAAAATAAAACACACATTTGTTTATAAACAACCTATTCATAGTTTGGTTTGTTTGTTTTCATGCTGTAATCGGATGATTCAATATATTTGAGAGCTAAAATGACGACAAATTCAAGTTTTTGTCACCACCGTCAGATGTGGGTCAACTCCGTCAGGTCTATGTCACCACTGTCGGATAAATATTTTGATAATATTTCCGCATGATATTTCCTATTTTTGAGGAATTGTTGGGCATATGTGAAAATGTAATCTGTCTCCTAACATGAGAATGTGTTTTTAAATCTTAACAATATTTTGATTGCTGTTTAACCTAACGTTGAAATTATAGACTTTAAAATACAGTCAAAAACAACACAGACAAAAGTCATGTTTTAGTTTTTGTAGGTCTAGCTGCATAATGTGAGTGAAAATGAATCTGTGTCTGATGGTGTTGACACAAAATAAGTGATGGCAAGGCAAAAAAGAAAAAAGTTGGGAGGTTTTATCAAAGCATAGCTCAGTGGCTTATGGTAGAGACATACATGTAGTTTCATTTGTCTGAGCTTAAGGTTTTATTTTTTCAATATTGGATCCTATTTTGTCCCACTTCTCAAGAATCAGTGCTGACCAAATAATTGTTTAATTAACTAGTCATCTAAGTTTGTTAACATAGAAAAATAGAATGGCGCTCTGAGAGCACGTCCCTCCGCCAGGGCTAATGCCCTATCTCACATGTCAAAGCAGCCATTAATTATCTAGTCTATGGCACCTGCCATGTTCTAATCTGTCCTGGGACAGTTTCATGATAGTGTTATTTGCCAGACACGTGCTCAGGCTATCGTGCAAAAAGAAAAAATCTGTCTACGTCCAATTTCAGTCGTAACAGTTCCAGCTGTAGTTGTTTGTACCTTCAAGTGGCATGCAGATCTTTCATTCGTTAGTCTGTGTGCCTGTCACTCGGAATCTGTTGTGTGTGTGAGAGCAATGTTGGTGCGCCTGCATGTGTAACCACCCCTGCTATGGCTAAATATTTAAATAAGTCTGTGGGAACCACTGCAGAGAAATGTTAGAAAATTCCTGGAGCCATCAATTTATTCCGTTTTTTTCTCCTGACCCATCCTGCATCATTCCACCGAGTTTCATGGTAATCTGTCATGTAGTTTTTCTGTAATCCTACAAAATGAAAACATAACCTCCTCAGTGGAGGTGAAAATGGCTCAAACGTAATATCTCTGACATTCAACACCCGCTATCCTTTCCTGGTGGAGTTCAAAGTTAGATCGAATTTTATCATGATGGAGATTTCATGTTATCTTGTGTTGTGCTTATCTAGATGAGATCATGTCCTCAAAGGAAAATCTTCAGTTTTGCATCCTTGTTTAAAGGAATTCATCGATACTTACTATTTCAATTTAATTGATTGACAGTGAGTCTCATAGGATATGAAGACTTGCAACTCCCCAAATGAGTCTTACAAAAAACTTCTTCTTAAAATCTCACACAATAAAATATGACATTATATGTAATTTCCATCAGCTCTCTCTGTCTGTTTCAGGTGACCCAGAAGTCTGGAGCCCAGGTGAGGGTCTTGTCAGATTCGGGGGCTGTATGCTTCCTGCTGCAGGGCTCTAAGGAACAGATCTTTCTGGCTCGCTGTGTCCTGGAGAACCTGGTCACAGACTGTGAACCAGTCACTGAGGCTCTGGAGGTTCCTCAGACGGCCTTCGGACGTATAATAGGTAGCTGCTAAATGTTTAAGTGGATACGATTGATTGTTGCTGCTATCCTTTCCATTAGCTTGCGTCCATCAATATTTTATATGATCTGTGCATCAGTTGACTTACTGCAATGTGGAAGCTGTCACTTGTCCATGTAGTTTCACGAAGAATCCACGGATCATTATCATCAGCTCAGTAACTGAGCCTTTTAGCCCAGTTTTTATCTGGGCTGAAAACTTTTATCTACAGTGTTCCAGCTGCTGCAAGCAACCAGCGTACACTACCAAGCAAACATTTCAACATCTAAAATCCACAAAATACAGTAAATCGCCAAAATGTCAATTTCATCTTCACATGCATTGAATAACTATGGTTTATTACATCCGAAACTCACCCATGATTCATTAAGGGACTACATACAACTCTTTTAACCGTGCACCTTGTCCAACTAGCCACAAGGGATTTAGAGAGGGACTAAATGCACTTTGTCCATGCTCTTATACCATGTCCTTAGATTGGTTGTTAAAATATCTGAGTATCTGAGACTGGAGGGTAGAAGGGTTGCTTATGTCTTGCCTGTGCTGCAGGTCGTGGTGGAGAGAGTCTGAAACTGATCACCAGGACCACAGGGGCCAAAGTGGCTTGTTCCAAAGAGAAGACACAAGGTCCGTCGACAAAGGGCAACATTACAATCACTGGGACCAAAGAGGAAGTGAAACAGGCCAAGGCGAGTAGAAACATACATAGCCAGTAATCCAGTAAAAATAAGAAAGAAACATAGTCTGTAAAACTGCACCAAATTGTACAAGCTCATAGATTTCAACACCATAAATATTTTTTACAAAACTTGCTAATGAACATACAAACAGACACCTCCTTGCCTGAGGTAGCAAATGTAACTCCTACGACTGTGATCTGTTTGCAGGAGCTGATTCTAGAAAAGGTCAGAGAGGACATGATGGTGAGGACGAAGATCTCACAGTCATCTGCTCTACGCCACAAACGTGGCCACACTGGTATACATCAGCAGGCCGACATCACAGAGACAGAAGAGCCAGTGGGTTTAAACAACAATGGTCCCTACCCCCAGACAGAGAAGAATGGGATCATTCATGCCAGTGGAACCACAGGAGAACCAGAAAGTAATGTTGACAAGATGGAGGAGCTAAAAATCAGCAACACAGACAACAAGGAAGAGGAAAAGGAAGAGGAGGAGGAGGAGGAGAGTATTTCCACAGACTCACTGTCTGAAGTCTCCAAGTTTGAAAGTTAGTAATGGAGTCCTGAAAAGACTTTTCATTCACTATAACGTCCCCACTATTATCTGTCCTTGAACATGATCATATCATACAAAGAATATATATTTTATTTTCTCTGTGCATTGTCAAGTTCCCAGCCCAGACCTGAGCTTCCAGCCTGACGAACATCTAGAAGTTTATGTTTCTGCGTCGGAGAACCCAAACCACTTCTGGATCCAGATCCTGGGGGTTCGCTCCCTCCAGCTCGACAAACTGACAGAGGAGATGAACCGCTTCTACAACAGCGGCAACCCCACAGTGAGGACATGTCCTATGCCATTTTTTTACTTTTTGATACAGATCATGTAATAAGTTCTAGGATTTAACAAAGTGTGGAACTGCTGTCTTTTTCTGTTCTACAGGAGCAGAGGGTAGAGACCATTGTGGTGGGGGACATTGTGGCTTCTCCATACCAGGACCACGGTACATGGAACAGGGCCAGGGTGCTGGGAGTTCTGAGCTCTGGACTAGTGGACCTTTACTTTGTTGACTTTGGGGACAACGGAGAGCTGCCCAGAGACAGCCTCCGCCATATGAGGTAAGAAGATCCTGGACATCACAGTAACTGCATTGTAAATTTATCTGAACTCAGAACCGTGAAGAATGCATTATTGTGTTGTATATTAGGTGTAGACCAGACCATAAGTATTTAATGTAGAAGATGATTGGTGCTGTGAGTACACACTATAACTGGCATGTAGATGTCTTCAGCGTGGGACTATTAAACGTGAAGTTTGGGGCAGGCTGAACAATGTCTATGTGAGTTTCACCAACTTCCTGCATCAAATTACAACATGCTACCAAAAGCACGCCAAAAAGTATTTTTGATCACACAGACTATCTTCAAAGTGGATCTGATTACTTCTCTAGAAGATATAATGTGTGTTAATTGCAATGAATACTGTAGACTAATTTCAAACTTCCTGTTCGGTTTAAGTTATGCCTACAAGGGGCTTTTTTTTTTATCCAAATATGATATGGATGTCTACCGGTGGGTGGAACAGTGGTCAGCACTCACAACAAAAAGGTTCTTGGATTGAACCTGTTGGCTGGCCGGGGCCTTTCTGTGTGGAGTTAGTATGTTCAGTATCTGTGTCTCAATTCGGGGCCACATCCTGTGGTGGCTGTATTTGAAGGCCGATTGTGTCACAGCGGCATGACGAGACGGTCCCAATTCGAAGGCTACTTTAAATGTAGCTGACAAGTGTGTCCTCCCGCCCGCGAGCAAAGAAGCCTCCACCGGGTGGATCCCTCCCGGCCCAGCCTATCCCATAACTCATTGGGCTTCAGTGACAAAATGTTTTTCAAAGAGGTAATGTGGCAGCAAGCGAGGCAAAAACATCATTTTTTTAAAAGTACTACCCAAGCAACAGTGCACATGTTAAAGAGTTTTTATAGAAGAACTAAGCGACATTGCTAGGCGATGGCTGTAAAGGCGGGACAAGCTGGTAAGAAGACCACACCGTCTCATTTCGGTTCAGATGACGAAGGATGCAGCTGACGTCCGCTGCGTAGACCGGGTCCGCCGAAGGATGCGGCCCCTGAAGTGAGACACAGTGGTTGTGTCTGCTGGGTTTTCTCGCTGTACTCCAGCCTTCTCCCACAGTCCAAGACATGCAGCTCAGGTTGATTGGAGACCTACTTTTTCAAGGCGTGTGTCAGCTCAAACTTGGAAACAAGTGTTCATCTCCACCGCTCCATATAACTGTGTACACACACTTGCAGGAGTGAGGGTTCTGATGTACTATCATGCATCTGCAGAGAGCATATTATTGTTCATGGCATCAGAGAAAATTGCAAGAGCTAAATTATTAACAGCTTTTGCTTTTGCTACATTAACCTTTCAGGAGTGATTTCCTCAGCTTACCTTTCCAAGCTATTGAGTGCAACTTAGCAGGAGTGAGACCAAAAGGTAAAACCATCATCTTAATACGGTACCTTCATCCTACATGCATTTGATTAAATACAATAAATTATTCAAGTTTATAAAAGGCTTAATTCTGAATTTCAAGTGATACCCCTTTTAACCCCCCCAAAGCTTTTTTAACAATATATATTTTCTGATCTGTCTTGTTGTTTAGGGGAGATGTGGACTGAGGCTGCCCTGGATGAGTTTGATCAACTGACTTACTGTGCTTCCTGGAAACCCCTGCAGGCCAAACTGTGCAGCTACTCGCACTCTGAGCTGTCCTCCTGGCCCAGTGTTAAGCTCTATGTCAACAGCGAGGGCAAGGTCAGATTGGTTTCTATTACTGGTCATATCTGTGTTTATTTGTTGGAATGTCTCTCACCCTGGTCGCTCTTTTTTTTCACACAACATGTAATAAAACAATTTAAAAAACATTCATCCTAGACTGTAGATATAGGCGAGGAGCTGATTCGGCGGGACCATGCTGTCAGCTTCAAGGAGCTGGCGAATGGGAAGACGGAGGGGGACAATCTGGGCTGCCTGCAGAGGATGCTGGTGAGCCACTGAACCAAGTGGATTCTTATTAGTGACCAAAACTGTGTTGTCTGTTGTACTTTGTGTTTTATAGAATAAGGTTTTGTGTTTAACTTGAGGTCAGTTTTTTTTATGCCCATGTCAAATATCTTCAGTGTATAATTTCATGGCAAAAAGTAAGATAATTATAGAATTTATTCTTGTCCGACGGAAAAGGGTTTCTTCCTTCAGATCTTTAGAAATGCCAAAGCTTTCTACAAAGTGTAAAACTGAGCAATTCTGAAATAAGTATGTGATCAGTGTAAGTTGTTCGTTGTAATTCATGAAATTAGCAGGTGGACAAACCTTAACCTTAGGGTCTAGTTAATACCTTTTCCTCTGGTTCAGTAGTTCCTGGAATATTTGGTCCAAAAGGGGTTTTGCAGCAAACCTTTTGTTGGTGCAAACCATGAGATGCAGTTGAATGTTTGGAAAAAGACAATACGTGGACCTGAAATGAAGATTATTTTGTCAAAGTGACATCAATTATATCAGAAGGCTGGGGACAAAGGCCTCAATATTGGTCTCGTCATTGACTGAGGAGTTAAAATATATCTTCCACTTGCTTAAACACTTTGACAGCTTCATTTCTTTTGGTTTTACAGGATGATGTGATAGGAGCATCATCAGAGCTTAGTCTCTCCTGTATTAGCTTGTCAGGTGAGTACAGACTCTAATAATGAGACAGTTTAGTCATCTGCCCGATGATGGGGCCACTGTCACCACACATGCTCGCTGCAGTAGTTAAGATACTAAAAAGCCGGGACAAATAGCGACCTAAAGGGAGCTGCAACGAATGGATAAAGATAAAATAAATATTGGATAAAGATAAAATGGCAGTTTGTAGGATGTCAACCGGTTAAGTGTATCACATAAAACTAGAAGAGGAAATGGACTGTTCGCGGTCATGAAGAGTATGACCTGACATCCAGCCAAGGCTCAGACAAACAGAGAAGTTTAACAAAAATGTGGAACACGAATAGAAGTTTCCATTAACCCTTGCAACAAATACAGCAAAACTGCACAGTCACAGGCGAAGGCTGAGTTTGAACTCCGTCATTCACATGTTTTGAGTTAGTAGACATAGATATGTCTTTCACACATGTGGTCTGGGAATATTGTCAAGCAGATATGCCTCTAATCCCTCCACATGGGTGACACTGGCAGTCAAATACTCTACTGCACCCTGACAATTCATCTGGGTAATCTGGAATACAGTCAAATAAAACCGAACTGCAAGTTTGCTTGTATCAGTTTATTTAATCATACCTATTCATACCTAGTTATCTACAATTTAATTCTGACTGGTGATAAGTCAAGTTCATGATATCCACAACACCATACTGACTAGTTCAAACTTAATTTAAGGATCTTGAATTGAGGTGAATCAAAGACATCTTGAACTTAAGTCAGAATTAAATTGTAGATACCTGAAACTGGATTTGTCATCATAGTTAAGTTGCAGATGTCTTTTAATAGATATAGAAACAGCACTGTACAAGAAGATGAAGTTGCTTTTCAAATAAACTGCTGGAAAGGGTAAAATGTAGCTTTTTTCTTTTATCCAATTAACAATTGGTTAATCGAGAAAAATAATCGTTAGTTGCAGCCCTACTGCAGAGCATTTCAGACATTTAGTATCTTATCGTTTTCATTTCATTCTTTTGTTCAGTCTCATGGTTCTCACTTTCCAGCAAGCAAAAAAGAAAAGAAACTCACCGTACACCACCTGATCACCACTTCAGAGCAGACAGACAAAGTTGATGACCGGCTGGTGAATGAAGTGGGGCAGTTGGCAGCTAAAGGGCCGAAAGAGCAGAACTAATCTAAATGCAGAGCAAGCACTGGACTTGCTTTTGTGGTTCGACGTCACACATATCAATTTACAAGGTCATAAATAATACTGTATTTTAAACGTCTGATTTCTAATACGTTGTGAAGTTGTGCCCCCATGTGGCAAAAACCGCAGCTTTGATAAAACCAACTTTTTCAAGTGTTCAATCAAATGATAAATAAAAAGATTGAGAGTCTGAGAAGTTCGGAAGATGCTTGATGCTACAGACACATGGTCATTCCATAAAAAGAAAATAATTTCGATATCCAGCTCAATTAGTAGTTCAACCGTTGCTGTCAAATTAGATGGACCTCACTTATCTATATATTAAGTTATTTTATTCAATTCTCTGTCAACCATCTGCACTGCAGTAAAAAAAAGAAAGTCTAGTTGTTCAAGTTGTTTGCGTGATGATTGCTGATTGACCTGGAACTCACACGTTTTCTTTTTGCACCTTTTAGAAGTTGCCTCTATCTCAGGAAGTGTCGATGATGTCCTAGATGACGAGCTGCTCTGAGACCAAAGACGTACCTACATATCAAGGTATTGTTCCCTGAGTTAAATGAAGTGTTCTCTGGAGATCGAATGTTTGAACCATTATATCTATAACTATCATAACCCCACTCTCAATCTTCCAGCACTGACCATCCATTCCTCTGCACCAGTTCTAGTGAGATGAAGGGGATTCCTTGTCCAACCCAACCTCATATTTTCTTCTTGTGGAGCCTTACCGACGTGACAAGCGTGCAGCACTTGTTCCAGCCATATTCACTTTATTGTTGTTTCGTCAGGACACAATGAATCTTTTGTTTCGCCATTTTGTGCTGTTCCGTTGCACCTTATTCAGCTTTGCTTAAATGTGTCATTACTATAGTTTGTGTTCAAATGAAGACAGGCACAAAACCAATATCGGTATTATTTGTGAAAAGCACTGTGATACAAGTCAGAGGAAACTGAGGGCAGCTGTTTTTTTTTCCTCCTCTTGTTTGCAAAGGATTTAATTGACTATATATTAGGCTTCAAGTCATATTCAATTGAAAACGCACAGTATCGAATGTGGCCCATGCTCTCGTGTACGATGTGAAAATGTGACATCTACTGTATCATCAGCCAAGAACTGAAGGTGTAATAGATTGCATTATATATTATAAAGGATTTATTTTATGTGAATGAAATTGTCTGCCTTTTACTTTGAAGTGTTGATTGTGCTGTAAATGTCTGTTTAAACAAATCTCTGAATGATGAGTTGAGGATGTGTTTAAAGAGTTGAAGACATTTCACACACTGTCTTCACTTAGAGGAGGGGGGGAGGGGGGGGTTGTGACCTCAGCATAAATGTCACTTTAACTAAATGCTCTGCAGAGACACAGTTGAATTAAATGAACAACAGGTCATATAAAGGATCTTCCCTCTGTTTCTCCTGGCGATGGTTCGCTACAGGAAGTGAAGTAAAGAAATGTGACTCTCTTCTTCTCTAACTTCACACCTGAAAACGGAAGAGGCCATTCATTCATTCCCACCGCGGACTCCACTGTTTTGTTTCTGTAGTGGTGGCTGACCTCCATTCCCGAACGGACCAATCGCGTGGAAGCAGGTTACGCTCGCACATGCGCAGGAGCAGCAGAGTAATTTGTTGATACCCTGCCTGGTAGTATTTATATAGTTGTTGCTATTTCAAAGGCTGAAATCACCCCTCGCGTGGGGAGTTGCACCAGCACGCGAGCACAGTGAACTAGCAGCTTCTCTATATGAAGGGCTGATGGAAGACGCACGGGATCTGGTGAGTGAATTAGCATCCTTTTAGGGCCGCGAGCCTCCGATTACTGGGGATTTGCTAAAGCTAACGCTCCTCCTTTGTTGTTATCTGTAAATCGCAGCTAGCTGGTGGACAGCTAGAGTTAAATATTAGGAGGCTCTCCACAGCGGTAGAAATAAAATGACCCCGGGTTTCATTTAATTGCGCGTGAGCAGATGTGAATTTGCAGTGCGAATGAGAAGTGCGCTGTGCGTCTGTGAATAAAAACTGGGAAAAACATATTTCCGCTAGCTAGCTGTGCTAACACCAGTTAGCATTGAGAGCTATTTCCAGTAGGGCCGCCCCCTATTCCAGCTTGTATGTTAGTTATCTCTTCTGTTTTGTACATTTCATATTTCGCCCAGAGAGTCTTTACTGGCTGGTAGAGTTTGTTTTATTATTATTTCAGTATTGTTCCTGTGAAATAATAAATATTAGCGCAGTTAGCCAGTATGTCACCTGTTATACCGAAAGGAGGAAGTAAACAGGCTGTGACAACAATACATGTTTCAATGCTGTCAGGCAGCAAATATTGAATCTTCAGGTTCTCCCCGCAGTGTTCACACCTCCATTTAAATTCATAGTTGTTTGTACATGTCCTTCACAGGTCGGATCTCACAGCAGATGATCCTTTAGAAATACTGAAATATGCTCTATGCAAAGGATGAGCATGTACCGTGCTACTGTAATTTTACACCAGCACTCAATCCTAATGTGTTAAATGAGTAAGAAAATGAATTTACAATTTTGACATTCGATTAATAGCTTTTGAAAATACATTTTAACTTCAAAATGACCAACAAGTCACTGCTTTCAGCTTGAATGCAAATATGTGCTATTATATTTTCGTGTCTTCTCTGACAATTCCCTCTAATCTGTGGACTCAATCAGACATTTTAAGATACCACCTTGAATTTTGGAGAACTGAAGGAAATTTTTACTCTGTAACCTGAATTTGCGGGGGTACTGCAGATAATGACCATCAATATTTATAAAGGAATACATGGTTAGTTGCAGCTATACCATTTTTCCATTCTCTATACAGTTTCCAATACCTGTGTATCGGCCGATACTGAGTTTGATCCGATACCAGTGCATTTAAAAAAATATACATAAAAAACGAATGTTACATATTTTAACAGCTGTATGCTACTAACCCTGTATTGAAGCGATGCTGTCATTGTTTTATGGCCTGGCTCAGGTTTGTTTGAAAAACAAACAGAGAGAATAAATGCCGTAGATATTCTTTTATTGCAGTTTTACAGTCATGCCTGAAAAAGAACACAAAGGAATACATTTAGGAATAATTTTATTTTCCTTTAAATAGCTTGAAATTTAAGTCTTACAAAACATCACTGTTTTACTTGTAGGACTTTCCAGTGTGGAATATTGTCAGATTTCTGACATTTTAGTGAGCTCTACACTACCAGGCATCACCTATTCACTGCTCTATAAACAGTCAGTTCTGGAGGTAT
This sequence comes from Hippoglossus stenolepis, assembly GCF_022539355.2. Taxonomy (NCBI): domain Eukaryota; kingdom Metazoa; phylum Chordata; class Actinopteri; order Pleuronectiformes; family Pleuronectidae; genus Hippoglossus; species Hippoglossus stenolepis. The sequence goes on along the minus strand of NC_061503.1, from coordinate 2,393,509 downwards.
TTGAGGCAATTTAATATGTTACTAATTTAGAGGCCTTTGTCTTTTTCTCAACTGTGAAGGCTGAACGCACCCCACGTTCAGAGCGTAAGCGGAGAGACTCGTTCGGGATGTTTGATGGCTATGACAGCTGCAGTGAAGAGTCCACCAGCAGCTCCAGTTCCGAGGACAGTGAGGATGAGGTGGTACCTTCCATCCCTGTCAGCCTGCCCATCATCAAGAACAATGGTCAAGTCTACACTTACCCCGATGGCAAGGCTGGAATGGGTCAGTAAATATGTTTGGAAGTTTGTGTGGACCTTTTGGAAAATAATCCTGTGCATAAAAAACAAAGAATTAGCCATCATGTACCAGTTTGATGATTTTAACAGATCTTGCTTCTGTTTTGTGGACTCTTCTTCACAGCCACTTGTGAGATGTGTGGGATGGTCGGAGTACGAGATGCTTTTTACTCCAAAACCAAGCGCTTCTGCAGTGTGTCGTGTTCGAGGAGTTATTCCTCTAATTCCAAAAAAGCTAGCATCTTGGCTCGACTACAGGTAAATGCTTCCAAATGTCTTTTTTTTTAACACATTTATTCAGATAAAGTGTATATAGTTAGAGAAATGATCATTTCCGCTTTATTTTGAAAGGGCAAACCACCAACGAAAAAGGCAAAAGTCTTACAGAAACAGCCTCTCATGGCAAAATTGGCAGCTTACGCCCAGTACCAAGCCAGTCAACAGAACCAGGCGAAACCAAAAGCAGGTATGTTGTCAACAAGCAGTCATAATTATTAATAAGGTCAAAGTGATTCCATGTTAAAACATACTCCATCTTTACACTGTACATTGTTTCTGCCAGTGGTCCCAGCAGAGATTTTTGACTGGGGTCGGTACATCTGTAGCAATAACACAGTCGGAGCTCCAGTCAGCTGTTTCAAGCATGTAAGTAAAAGCTACAGCTGATTTGAGACTGAAAAATTATTTGTTTCTTTGTCATCTGTGTAACTTTACTGCCGCTTCTGTGTTTCAGGCCCCTATGGGGACATGCTGGGGAGACATAGAAGAAGGTGTTAGGATTGAAGTGCTCAACTCTGACACCAATCTCTCCACCAAGGTATACTGGATAGCAGAAATCATTAAGCTAGCAGGTAAGACATTTTCTACAACTAGTTCAAAGACAATCAACACCATCGGATAATCTGAATGAAATTATCCACATCATAACCATAAAAATGTTGCATTTCACATCATGTTCAATACTTGAAAATGCTCAGGGATGAAGCTTTGCAGACAGTTACTCATTCAGGAAAAGGTATTCGACCGTAAGATTACTGGTTTTGTGTTTTGCCATGTAAAAACAACAGAGTGGCATTCTATTTTACTCTCTCCACTGTAAAATAAAGTTAATCTTGATTAACCCCTTTTTACATTACGTGAAAAAGTTTTCCTCTTCTCTTTTGCCCTGAAACAATCCTTTTCAGATGGCACATTGTCTATGTGTCACATCCACCTGCGTGCTGATTCACTGAATGATACTTAACATATCAGTTCTTTGACTTCATTAACAAGACAGACCAGTGTTTCCAGCTTCAGGATTGAAATTCAGCAGAAACTCACCAGTGTCAACATTCTGCAGGGTTCAAGGCTCTCCTGCGCTATGAGGGTTTTGACAACGACACCAGTAAGGACTTCTGGTGTAATCTCTGTATCCCTGAGGTTCACCCAGTGGGATGGTGCGCCTCAAGTGGAAAACCCCTTGTACCGCCAAAAAGTGAGCCTCATGCCAAACCTGTTCTACTCTTTTTTTTTTTTCTTTTTTTTTTGTGAATGCCTGTGTTCTCGGACGGCTCATGGTAACTGGCTGTTATTTGTTTTATCTCTCTAACAGGCATACAGCATAAATATTCTAACTGGAAAGCCTTTCTTGTAAAGCGTCTTACTGGAGCTAAAACACTGCCACCTGACTTTAATACCAAGGTGAGAGAAACTAATGGAGAATAAATTGAATGACACTGTTGTTGGTTGCCAGTGCCTATATCTTTGAATTAAAATGAGCCAAGAACCTATGTTATTCTCTATGTTGATTAAACATCTCTTACTTTGATGATATTTTCAAATGTAATACTTAGTGTTGCCTCATTTTGTGAAATGTGAAACTTAAAGGACGATACACAACAATGAATGGGTTTACCTTTGTTAAATCCATGTATAACATTTCGCTGTAGGTACATGAGAACACGCAGTTCCCCTTTAAAAAGCTGATGCGGGTGGAGGTGGTGGATAAAAACTACCTGTGCCGGACGCGGGTGGCGCTGGTGGAGCAGGTCACTGGAGGTCGCCTCAGGCTGGTCTACGAAGAGAGCCAGGACGGCTCTGATGACTTCTGGTGCCACATGTACAGCCCCCTCATCCATCATATAGGCTGGTCGCGAAGCATTGGACACCGCTTCAAACGATCGGGTGGGTTTGGAAAGTTCCAGTAACACCTTTTTGTTTAAGTGGTGCCTTTTTAAGGTGTTGAAAATTACAGTCAAGACCACAAGTATTTGGGAAGTCACACATGTTGTCCTTCAGGCCGAGATAGGGTGTTAGCCTTGGTGGAGGAATGCACTCTCTGAGTCCTCTTCTAATTTGAAATAAAATAATGGATACTACAGTTAAGTGCCACATCTTAGCTTTCGAGTAACCAATACACAATGCCACAAGACTGTTCTGCAGAAAAGAGGCAAAATAAAAAAATAATCTCTTTTATATATACTGCCAAGAAGATAGATTCTCTTGGTGCTTGGATTATGTTCTCCCAGTTCAGTCATGGATCTAGTTTTTGTCCACTAGACCATCAAGTGGCATTTAATTTCATAATTTTAAAAAGGCAGTTCCGATTTATCTGACGTTGTTGTACATAATCATCCTGCGACAATGACGTACAACAATGTCGGCCGGTGGAAAATCCCACAACAGATTCTAAGTATTAATATTTGTATGTCGAAAGCAAGTTGAATGACCATATTTAAAGTTTGCTGCAGATTGCACTTCAAAATGGCAAATTCACTATGTATTGGGCTATATAGTGATGTGTGTGTGTGTGTGTAATCTCGGACACAGCCCAAATACTTATGATCTGTAGTATATATATGAAATATGTATTGTTAATAATACATGTTGTTTTCTGCTATTTGTAGATCACTCAGTTTGTAACAATAGTAAACCATTACATGACACAAGCTGTAAGGGGTAAGGTGGCGTTCGGTATCTTTGCCAACAAAGTTCTGTAGATCACTTCTTGGTTGTTCCTAAAAAGGAAAAGTCATCATTGATTGTGGTTATAACAGCGGAGGTTTACGTAACTTTATGAAATGCTGCTTTTTGTATGAATAGAAGTGACTTCATGCTAAGTGAATCCCTGAAGTCCAGCTCGTCCTCCGCTCCAACTCTCACCAGTTTCATCTCTCCTTTCAGATCATGTAATGCTTGTGAAGCTCTTTTTGTGACTACATTGCTGAAACATCTCAGGCATGATGAGTCCTTTTAATCCGTCAATATATTTTTCAGATATTGCAAAGAAAATTGAGGGTCAAGTTGATGCTCCTGCTCAGTTCTTCCAGAAGGTAATGCAAAATAAAACCTTTCTATTAATATTATTATTATCTGTACTGTCCAAAATGTCCTGGTTTGAATTAACGTGACAGTGTTTAATGACCAGCCATTGTAGAGGTGTATGGTTGTATTCATAAACCATACACCTAGTACAAAGTTACTCCTGGTCATGAAATTCTAAGAAAACTCCATTTACACTTGTGACTAGATCCTGGTAAAGATGTAAGTTATTCACAAAGCATCTTCAGCCCCTAAAAAAGCTGCAGAAAAACATTTTCCATTGGCTTTGTGGTTTGACAATAATATACTGATCTGCCATATTATTAAAACAACCAGTCTTAATGTTGAAGGTGGGTGGTGTATGTCCAACTGATGTCATTATTGTGAACTGCATTAATATGTAATATCTAATGTTTGATTTCTGCATGCGAATATCAGGTAAAAGATGTGGACCAGAGTGGCGACTGGTTCAAAGATGGGATGAAGTTAGAAGCCATTGACCCCCTCAATCTCTCAGCTATATGTGTAGCCACTGTAAGAAAGGTTAGTGTGCGTCTATACTGCACATTATATCAGGTGGTGCTTGTCAGGAATAGAAGATCAATTTGTTTTTTGATTTTATTTGAAATAATTCACTGAACCGCTCCAGACCCACCTCATGCATTCTCTGCCGTTTTAGGTTTTGGCAGACGGGTACCTCATGATCGGGATTGACGGTTCGGAGGCCGTGGACGGATCAGACTGGTTCTGTTACCATGGCGCCTCCCCCTCCATCTTTCCTGCCGGCTTCTGTGAAATCAACAACATTGAACTCACGCCCCCTAGAGGTACAGCACTCGTAGTTTGTCTCTAAATAGACAGTTGCATCCTTGAGGAGCCCATGTTATATTAAATGTTGAATAAAAGTAGTTTGGTAGCTTCTTCGTGCATTTGGTTTATGTTCCGGACTCAATGCCGACTATCTTCCCCAGGGTATACTAAACTACCATTTAAATGGTTTGACTACCTCAGAGAATCAGGATCAATAGCTGCTCCTGTCAAGCTTTTTAACAAGGTAAACTTTATTATGGTTTCTCCTTCATATTTGTGTTAAAGGTATAATGATGTTTTCTGGTAATATTTTTCTGGCTATTGAGTTATGGTGACAGTGATGTGAAATAATGGGATTCAGGAATTATCAGTGATTCATATGTGTTTTGTCATTGTATAAGAAGTCAAATTTATTTCTCTAGTTAATTGAATTTGCTGCGTCACATTTCCTAGGAGGTTCCCAATCATGGTTTTCGACCAGGCATGAAGCTAGAGGCTGTTGACCTGATGGAGCCGCGGCTGGTGTGCGTTGCCACAGTGACGAGAATAGTGCACCGGCTACTGAGGATCCACTTTGACGGCTGGGAGGACGAGTATGACCAGTGGGTGGACTGCAAGTCACCTGACCTCTACCCTGTGGGCTGGTGTCAGCTGACAGGCTACCAGCTCCAACCCCCTGCTTCTCAGAGTAAGAATCCCTTTCAACTCTGTTACCACTGAGGGCTCATGTGTGCCGTCTGTCTGATCCTTCTGCTAGTGACACCATGAGGCCAAACTATCTTCTTTGGAAACAAGATATCTCATCGTCTAAATAAAAGATTTCCTCTGACATGAGCCAGAATAGCTTAGTTTGTTATGATCAATAGTTCAGGTTTTTAATGGTTGTGTGATTTTTTTTTTTTTAACATACATTCAAAAGCTTATGCACTGTTGTATTACATATGTTGATAATACACTTTCAAGGAAGGAAAATGATGTATTAAAAGCAATCAGTAGCCTAAGGATTGGCATCTCTGATTAAAACAGCTCACTGCTGTGTTTTACTTATTAACTACTCTGTGTACTTTGGCCCCTTTTTTAAAAAGTGTGTCACAGTGATCCCAACGACATCTTTCCATGATACTGACAGGACAGGTTTTCTGCCTCCATCAGTTATTACTCATGTCATGTGGTTGCTTTGCTATGATAACACTAATAAGGCTCATATTCTGCTCTTTCTTTACGAACCCGTAGTGACAGCAGATACATTGATAAGACACACAAGGTATTGACTTGAAGTAGTGATATAAATACTCGGGGAGAGTTCAGTGAATCATTTGAGTTCATTCCAGTAGTTTAGGAGTACAGTAGCAGAGAGATGGTTCAGGGCTCACCTGAGCTGGCACTGGTACTAACTCTAACCTTCCCAAACTGTGAGCTGGACTAGTTTCTCTGCATTCTTTTGAGACAGGATGTGTCAAATTCTCATAATATTGCTCAGGTGGAAGACGGCTGTTCTTGAAACTTTGTGTGAGTCACTGTGCATGTCCAGGCCAAATATAACGACATGGTTCATTCACGTAGACCTAGAGGCCAAGGCAATACCATCCAGTGTAATTATACGATCAAATTATGTTTTTCTGAGGATTTTAGAAATGAATGGGAAGTTTGATATATATATCTCAAACTGTTGAAGCAAAGCAGTCTAAATATAGATCAGGTGTTAAAGTTGTGTTGTGATTTGTGAATATGGGCTAAACACATCAAATTTGACTGACAGAGTTGATTCTAAAGTTCCTGCAGTAGTGGCAAGATGGTGGTTGGAGCTGTTTTAGATAGTTGTAATGTTATTTGTAATGAAGCTCATGAAATGATTACTGCTGAGAGATAAATTAATAGATGGTTCAGTAGATCTGACTAACAGTATGAGTCTGGCTACAGTGCTAAAGAGGAACAAGGGGTTGTTCTTCTTTTTTTTTTCTTCTCAATGAATAAATGGAGGTTCTGACATAACTTCATGTTGACGGCTCTTTGTTTGCAAACAGTTAGTGTGAAAGGGACCACAGCTAAAAGGCCACCATGGATCATTCTTTTGAGCAGATCAGAGTTAAATATTATTAAAGATGGATTGTTTGCCATGTTTGAATACCTTTTGTTTGATAGTTTATTAAAAATCATGCTGTGTGCTTGCATGCTAAAAAGCCACCACTAATGAACTCAGCAATGTTACAGATTCCATGTCTGAAGAGGGCTTAACATTTGAATATAGATGGTGGAATACATCTTGAATATTGTACTGTATCTTTATACTCTTTACATCATGCATTGTGTAATAGTTTCTGTTTGTCTTTACTACTGCCGGCTCATATTCTGTATACTTGGTGGATGCTGAGCTAATTGAAAATGTCTCCAGGTTGTCTGGACGTCCGTCCCTCACATTCTTGTGAACACGATATGTCAGAAATATGTTGAGGGGATTTCTTCAGATTTCAAATTTTCACTTGGACTCAAAAATGTACTGACTAGATTTTGGTGGTCTAAGGTAATTATGCCCTCACATAAAACCCTTTGGCTATAACTCAAGAATTCATGCACTTATTATGATAAAATACCTTTTTATTCATTTCCTTTCAAAGTCTTCACTACATGTATTACATAGGCCTGAACAGACATGGCTGTAAAGTGTAGCTTGACTGGAGGTTATTCTCATTACTTTTATGTAATCTAGCAATTAGGCCAGGGATTGCTGTGGCACTAAAAAGTGAGTTTATCATTCATTGAGTGTAGTAGACATCAGAAACCTAGAACTGTGTAATGACACTGAGAGAGGAACTGTGTTAACATGTCATTCTCCATACACTGATATTGATCAGACACACCCTACATGCAGCTTGTGCTACTTTATATTCAAACCATAATGCTGTGGTAATGATGGTATTGTGTTTTGTACCTCACTCTTAAACTGAACTGTACCTCACTGTCCACAACCATCCCATGTTGTTCTGACAGGTAACAGAGACATGCCTCAGTCTGTGCCCAAGCAGAAGAAAAAGGCCCAGCAGTACAAAGGCCAAAAGAAAAGTGAGTAATCCTTCATCGACTGTAAATAAGTGTCTCTCCACTCTTTCCTCCACCTTCTCCTTTCGCTGTTCTTCTTACTGTCACTGGCTACACTTGTGGTGGCAACGCTGCTGCTCTGTTGTTGGTCACCCGCTCGGTGTGTCAGGAATATTGTCATTGGACCCCTTTTGTCACACTGCCGGATGCTTGAAAAGATTTGTCTCCCTTTTGGAGTGGGACACTTATTAACACACTTGGACTTTGTAGTTTTTGAGGTGGTGTTTCTGCAGGTGTTTGAGAGCAGGAGCCTGGTGTTGCACCCTCATTTAGCTCCAGAGTTTCAGATCAATAAAGATAAGAAGGAATACACTTTAATGTGGAAGTCTGTGGCCACCAGTATTAAAACTAAATCTTTCAATCAAATGTATTTTCCATTTCTGTGAAAACGATACATTACAGAATGAAAATTAATATAGGAAAAACAATTTTTCAAAATCCACAATTAAAACCGTCCTCTGGAGCATAACATTGCATGAAATTCCATGGGGAATGTATTTATTTTCTGGGTGGCAACCTAAACTTAATTTACCTTTCACAGTGCTTAACAGATTTAAAGAGGATTTAAAGATTACAGAGTGGACTTTTATATTTATTATATATATATATATATATATATATATATATATATTTTTAGCTTGTTTGTAAAAACGCCTGCGTATGTATTCTTCCATCCTTGTTTTATTATGGCAGTGTAACACTAACTTTTTACTTTCCAGTCTATAACTAAATTCTAACTAATTGTGAATTACATACATCAAATCATAGAGTCGATTTTGAAATACACATATTTTAAATGGTAAGGGAAATAATTAAATCTTTTTATTTGATTTCATTTTAATATTGGCAGCCACAGTCTCCCATTCATATGCTGCTCCATTTCATGTAGCTTTGCTCTTGGTAGCTAACGGTGCGTCTGCTTACTGGGGTCTAGCAGTCTGAGTGCAGCTTACCAGGGGCTTAGTCAGATTGGCATATCAAGTGGCAACAGTTTGAGGATAAATTATGAATTTCAACTTCAACTTTAACCTGTTTAACCTTCTTCCTAATACTTAATCTGAACACTGAGACCGTGCTCCAGATGAATTGACTCCCTGTGTGAAATAAGCCCCTGGTAGCTTACCTGAGTCTGGCTTGGTGTTTAGAGAGGAAGATTCCGGTTGGTCGACGGCCCTTCAGTCAGGCAGGCAGGAGGAGGAGCAGCTTCTCAGGGGACGAAGAGCAGAGTCCGCCCCCTTACCCTGCCCAGGGGCCAGCTCGGCCCCGGCCCCGAACCCACCTCCACCAAACCCACAAATCAGGTAACGTCCCATTAAGATAAAACCAGCACAGCAATGCGCATTCTGAGGCTCAGCAGGGTTTTAACAGGAGAGAGGCCCCTGACCGGCCCCGCTGTGGAGCTGGATGCTGCCGATGCTGCATGTTCTACTGTCCAATCAGCCTTTGTTTCTATTCATTCTCATTGTCACGTTTTCTCTTGTCAGCAAAGACCTAGAGTGGAGTTAGTTTGGGCATTACTAGTGTTTTGTCTCCACTTGGAAGCAGTCATAAGGCATGTGTGATTCATACGATAAGTCCTCATGCATGTAGAGTTCACGCTAGCACCTGGAACAAAGACAGACCGGCACCTCCTGTGCTTTTCTGACAGTGCATGAACACACGTGGCTCATCGGTGCTGCTGTTCTCTCTCTCTTATCTGTGTTTGTGCCATCTGTAGAGTCTCTCCTGCGCATGAAGGAGGAGGCAGCCGAGGTGGACGAGTTCACCTTCTCACAGGGCACATCCGACCAGGAAAGCAACGGCTCGGGCAGCTACTACATCAAACAGGAGCCCTGAGGTCACATGGTCGGGACAGAGCGGGACAAACTGGGAACAGGACGGACGTCTGGAAAAACCTCAGCAGGATCAGGAACAAGTCAAACTAGCCTCAAATCACACTCGTAGACCAATGCCAGCAGGCCTTCTATGGAGTCAGTACAGGAGATGATAAAGAGCAGAAGACGGCTGGTCATGCTTCTGAAAAGTCCTGAAAGAATGTCCCGCTTAGACAGTCTTCTAACATTGTAGCTGTGTGTGCAAGTAATATCCCATGGAACCCGTTTCAGGGGTTGGAAAGCAACTGGGGGGGTCACAAATATTTGGGCATTTTCTTTCGTGCCAGCGTTGGGTGCCGCAACATCGACTTTCTCTCCTCTCCTGTCTGAAACGTCCAACCACGCGAGATATATTTGGATGGATTCAAAATCAGCCTTTTCTCCCACAGAGATGGAGGGTCGACATGCGCCCGTCCTGCCTTCGCCACAATCTGGGCCACGCACAGAGACCTGTAGAAACTGTGAGAACCATTTATTGAGCCAGGTCTTTTGTTTAATTTTTGTTTTTTTGTATATAAATACACACACACACACACACACTTATAGGACAGCACATATATACATATACATATAAATATATATAATTTGGTTGGGTTTGGTTGGTTTTCAGGTTTATAAAATGCAGTTGGTGAGCGTCACCCACTGAGCAGCCTGAGGAGATAAGAAAAGAGAGGCTGGCAGAGACAGGAGCAGAGTTGTGTATATTTTGATTATTTTCAAATTGCCAGGTGGACTTTAACTTCATTGAAAGTACTTGAAGTTTTCTTTATTTTGTCCTTTTTTTTTTTTGTAATGATGTGTGTCTTAATGTTCCTATTTTTGCATTTACATTTTTGGTGGTTGTGTGGGAAATGTAACGTGCGTTGTTTCACAGAAGTGATTATATTCAAATAGTATGTGAAGACCTATTAAAATAGAATTATAGATCAAGGATTGTGATTGGAGGACAGATCCCAGTACACCGCTGCTTAGCATTACTGATGTTGAAGATTTCTGCAGCTACATTTATTTCCGAGTTCAAACATTACAGAACCAAAGTCTGATTCAAGATACATGATATTACTCATAGCAGAGTTTGAGCTCACAGGTTTCATCAAATTCACCAAAACCATTCAGATAACGCAAAACTCAACCTAGGGCTTGTGACGAGCATATTGTCATTATGTAATTTATTTATTTATTCACATTTTTTGATGAATCCTTTAGAAAACAATGAAAATGCTCTTCACTGTTTTCCTTCCTTTCTTAGATCAGTCTCCAGATGTTTTGTTTTCTGCCGCTAACCTTCCCAAATCGTTCACACTGAGCCATATTCTTACATTTGAAAAGTACAAACAATGGCTTGTATTGGCTTTTGAAATAATTTATTTAAAAGTTTTGTTATTGAATTTTTTTGTTACTCCTATTAAATCTCAATTTACAAATTGTCACCATTTATAACACCCGCATAAAAGCCACACCCGGAACCCTTAGGAGGGTTAATTTTTTTTATATTAATTACATTGCATTGCAAGTTTGACGGAAAGTTAAATAACATATCTTATGCAGTTATTGCAGACACTCATTCTTACCATTGTTTCTTATAAGTTAGGTATTGAATACAGAAATCCTCCTTCACATTCCACTTCTCTTTCATTAAATCTGTACAGTCTGTAGATGTTGTTATTCCTAAGCTACACAAAGTGGGTATTGTGGGGAAAATCTGTTATTTTTGTATTACTACATTTTTGAGCAACTGTAAATCATCTGTAAACACAACTTCACACAACCTCTCCTTCTCCGTGCAGCTGCTAAACCTGCCTGTTTGTTACAGTAGATCACAAGAGGCAACATAAGCTAAATCAAGCAAAAAATGATCTCATCATGTTCTGTGATGTCAAGCAGCTTTGAGGAGCTTCAGGGACTTATCACAGTAAATCCCACAATACCACTGACTGTGGGTTCGTGACTGCTTGTAGCAAGAATTCAGCCGTGCTAATGAGCCTGGGCTTCTTCCTCTATATTCTTTACAAAACTCAAATCTAGCATAAATGTATCATTTATCATTTTTGAATAATTCAGGGTCTTTGTGCTGTAATGTTGAACAGAAATGATGAAGCTGTGGAGATGAAAAGCTTTTTCCATTTAAACAAACAAAAAAAAAACTAAGTCACCGTGGTTTAGAAGAAAGAATAAATGAGAAACAACTTAGCGTAGTGTGACTGTCAGTGAACAGCAGGGTATGTTGTCTAAAAGAGAAACCTTACTGGTATGATGAGGGTCATTCTCACTGCCCAACCCGACAATGTGTACTTTGACCTTCACAGTTTTTGATATCGCTGCTGTTAGAGGCCGACCATTGTTGGCCTCGTGTGTCAGCCAGACTGTGCAGCATATTACAGTGTAGTGTTGTGGTGGTTCATCTTCTCTTACTGTCACAGGTTGCACTACACCAGTGATTCATATTGGAGATGCACCTGTTTTCTGTTGTGTTCTGGACCATTTCTGCTGTGTGTTACCCTGTCTGTCTGGAACTCCTTGTGCTTATGGAGTCTCGGGTGTGCCACCGGAATAATTCTAAACTTATCCACTGTTTAATTGTAATCATTTAACACATTACTAAATAAAAACATATGGATATATAATTTTAATACGTATTTAGATAGATAGATAGAAAACCTTAAACAATTCAAATGTAAAATGGGACATTATCTAACGTTAATTTTGATTAATAATAAAAAAAAATATTTAAATGCTGAACCCACAAAGAGGCAACTGGAGCTCCAATTAGCCAGTTAGCATGTGACACTGGCCAATTACATGGACCCTTTGCCTCAGTGTGGGTTGAACTGTGTGATATTTAGATAAAATATTATATTACATGAGTTAAGTTCTAATAAATAAATGGATATAATGGGGAGAGAAATGCAAAAAATATTTTAAAATGTATTTATTTACAATTAAATAGAAGTATTAATTAGTAGATGTAATTAGTTTATCCCACTTTGAGTTTTTTTGCATTATTTAAATGTAAATTCGTTTAATAGCTTTGTAACTTTTCTGAACATTAGTGAAATATGATTAAACACTCAAATATGGCACACTCGAGGCTCCATACTTACGCGTTTGTAGCATCAAACTTTGCTTTCTGTCAGAGAATATGAAGTTGGGCTGTTATGTTCAGAGAACAACAGGAAAATCTGCCTCACTTCAACAGTCAACATCATCGAGCAATTTTGTCCATATACGAAAAAAGAATATGTAGAATATTTCATTAGCGTAATATGCAAAACATGAGGGTTATTTTGTATCGCTGCGGTTGTCATGTCAGAGCCTAATGTATGCAAGCTAGTTTATGATTCACCTGAGCCACAGAATAACAGGTTTGACTTTAATGGAACATGAACGATGATGCGCTGCTTTTCCAACAGTCTCTGAAGGCAGCATTCACTTAAAACAAGAGCTGGCAAAAAAAAATTAGATTATCTATATATATATCAATATATGTATGTATATGCTCGACTATGATGGTATGGAGTAACAAATCCTGAATAGTCAGTAATTATCGCTTGGCCGTGGAAATGACGAGACTCCTCTCTTTCATTCTTCTTAGAGCTAGACTTCTGCAGCTGTTTATCTACTACCTCCTGATGCTAGCCACATTTAGCTAAAAGTGTGTGAAATATGTGTTAGCATATGCAAATGAAAAATGATTACCTAAAACTATCCACTTGAAGACTAGACACCAAACAAGGAAGAAACTTTTTATCATAGCACATGAGGTAGTCTTCTAATTTGAATGATATGCAATAGCGATAGATCCAATATTATTTTGCTATGTTGAATAAAAAACGTATAGCACCCACAAATGTTATGATCACTACATTAATATAATTAACAGATGAGATAATTTAACAAAATGGTATTATATAGCTGTGGTTTTTGTGAGCAAAGGTGCATACACAGAAAAGTGACTGTATGGCCAAGGTGGTAATGACATGAAGAGCAGATCTAAACTTTTTCACTGAAACGATCCATAATTTCTCTTTCTACCGGTAAGGTTCATAATTCAGTTCTCAGGAAGTTGTTATTTCGTTTCTGTGTTGTAAATGTTGTAGCAAGTCTGAATCAGCTCAATGGTCTTCTCATAATGTGCATCTGTTGTGTGGAAGCAAACAAGAGCCAGAATCACCACAATGTTGAAAGCAACGGAAAATTGTGGAGTTCAACCACAACTTGATTCTTAATGTTTGAAATGTAGTCACCACTGAATTTCTAGCATTGAAATATTTTACTGTAATAACCAGGGGACTGAACTTTTGTGAAATTTCTACCAGACTATTAAAAAAAATTTGTTTCATTGAATGTTTTAGGATTCAGATAGAAAATGTGTGTTCAGTTTTTTAAAACTCATGTTTTGAATTTTAAATTTTGTGCCCACAAGTGATCATCTTGATCAAGATGATTGCAAAAATTGGCACTTCAGGGACACCCTACAGTTGAATTTGTGTAACTTTAAAATAGTTTTCCTGACAGTTTGTATTTGAATTTGTGAGAAAACTTTTCAAAACCTATTTTCATAGAAGTTCAAATCGATGAAATATTTGAAGAATACAAATTCAGTGGCATTTCAAATTGAAGTGCTAAGTAATGGTTAAATTTCACAATAAGGTGTTAAGTTGCGTAAAAAAGATTCTATTTATCAAGGTGCTTGTTTGTTTCTGTGCCGTTCAAACAACAAAGGTCTTATCTCACTTTCCATTTCACGTGTTCATGATAAATTCTCCATTTGTGTGACGACAAAAAAAAAACACGGATGCTGTTTGCCTTTTGGTTTAATCTGCTTTTTGTAGCTTGTTTTCCTCTAATTTCCTAACAGAATATGAAATTTATTTCTACTAATTTCTTCTTAATTTGTCTCCTGATCTGATTGAATACAAAGCTCGGCTGAAACGCTGAGCTCCTAAGACCAAATGAGCAATAAAAGACATTTTACTCACAATCATTAGGAGGAGGTTAGCTTAAAGCTAGGATCTGGAGTTACTTATAACTGATGTCAGAGGGCAGAAGGAAACATTAAAGTACTTCATGACAAAACTGCATTAATAGCTTAGATAAATAAATAAAAAAACGACTGTTGTATGGACTAACTGCTGCTACCCTTCCCCAGACTCTCCCTAAATAATCAAATGCACAATCAGCACCATTTTGGATCTTCTGTTTCTCACTTTCCCTTGTAGATATTCTTGTTTCCCCATTGATCCCCAAATCTATCAGTGGAACATGTTTGACCTTTATCCACGGGTACCTGTGTATTTAAGGTGTTTGCTCATCAGTAGCTGGACATGGAAGCAATTGTGGATCCTTTTTTGTATGTGGAATTGGGTGCACTGATCAACTGAATGCATGTAGAACAGAGCTCATTGTGCTGAACTTGTTATTTTGTCGTGACCATTTATTTGTTGGACTTGAGTTTGTCTCCTTGTTTCCTCTTCCGCTGTAAACAAGAAGCTCTGGAAGCCTTTTACCACCAAGAGAGGGAAGGTCAAGATTGTGAGATACAAAAGTCAAAATTGAACTCACAAAAGCAAAATTATTGTAGTTAATCAAAATATTTATTGTAATGATTTTGACTTAATATTGCATATTAACATAATTTTGACCTATATCATAATTTTGGCTTAAATTAAAAGCGATTATTGTTCAAATTTTGACCAGCTATCACTACAATCATTTTGGCTTGTTATCTCTTAATTCTGGGTTATTAAGTCAAGACATTGACGTATGTTAAAGTTTTGGCTTTAATTTGGTTTTCTCGTGATCTGAAAAAGTTTGAATCACTATAATAATTTTGGTTCAATTACACCAGATTTGAACGCATCCCATAGATGACTTAAATTTTAATTTACGATGCCCTTACTTTGAATTACCATGAATAATCTTATTTTTACCCACCATTCAATTGAATCCCCTCCCCCTGGTGGTGATAGGCTTCCATCAGCAGGACTCAGTTGTAGTCGCAGGGTTGCGGCTCTGTCGGATGGGGGCAGTGATGAGGAGCAAACTGAAGTTAATATTAGTTTTTTCTTGGATACTAACACGGGTCTTTTGTATGTGATGGTCCCCCTCTAATTATATTAAACCATTATATTGTGGTGCTATATATATTTGATAAAAACGACTTAATGTATTGGGATTACTATTGTCTGAAAATACTTGTGAATTGAGAGGGTTATGGTGCAAAATTTATTTTGGATACAAATGAAAAATAATCTATGTTAATAGTTATAAATCTATTGATATTAACACTGACCCTTGAGGTACATTAGATTGCAGTTTAAAGTTTGTACATCTTTTTGATAGTGTGTACTAGTTTCCTTTCATATGGTAATATTTGTGCTGTGATCAAGCTTTGATAGACTTTGTAAATAAAGCCAAATGTTTGGATCATAGTATTGGTTGTAATGGATGGCTTCTTTGTTTACAAGCGTTGCAAACAGTTTCCGCATGGCTGTGAAAGTTTATCTGGTGATTTTTGTAAGATCTGACTTTTACACTGAATAAAAAAGGCTTATGACTACAAACACTGTGGGGTTTCTTTGTCAGAGTTTCAGCACTCGAGTCTTTCAGGAGCACTCTGAGGCAGTACGTATAAATGGCAGACACTTAAAGGAGCAGAGCAGTGGGTCAGCAAGGGTTTTATGAGAAGTCAAATTCACAAATCACTATTTTCCTTATAAGGTGTAACAAGGAGCAAATCCTCTACTTAACAGGGGAAAGAAAACCTAGAAAGCCACATGCAAGCACGGTGATACACCGGGGCACGGGGGGGCTATAGCCATCTATAAAGTCAAGCCCCCTCAGGCATTTTAGTATTCTGCATTTTTATTTTTTAATAATGAATATATAAATAATAAAGTCTACTTAAAAGTTAATAACCATACAGCGGCCCGCTCCTAACTCAATCCCAGACTGCGTGCTCAGGCTGCAATTGTACCGTGTGTGTGTGTAATGCAGTTCATGTGGCCGCACTGATGATATTTTACATCTAAGGTTGCCAGACATTTATTCTGTAACATTGTAACCAAGGCATTGCAGTGCAGCATATATATTCATATACTTGTGATAACTAGTTTACCGGTATCTTAAAAACATGTGTGCACAGTTGTCGTGGATGCACTTTTGATATTCTTTATTAAATTTCAAATTTTGTGATAGCCTTTTTTGTCCAGAAACATTACAATTGCAGAGTTGTCTTGTTATGCATATTGCATTTATTTTTGTTGTGCTGTTGAATGTTATGAATTGAAGCTGCCTGGTGCTGAAAGACGTTTGTCATTTCCTTGTGGTCATATCTAGTTTGTTGAATATTCCACAAATTCAGTTAAGAACAATGTCTATATTGAATGTTTTGTGCACCATGTGTTTTTATAGGGAATAATGAGAACTTCCTTTTAAGGTTACAGAACTCTAAGAGATGCTGGGTGAATGAGAGCACATCAAGTATAGTAGGTATTGCCAGTAATGTAGTATTAGAGTACACATATGATATGTCTAAGCAATGTAGTTGTAATCATAACCCATGATCAGCTACATAAATCTGATTTATGGTATAAATAATGTTGGAATTTTAGTAATATTTACAAAAATAGATTTCTAATATAGTTGAAGCTTTTTAGGATCATCTTGCATCCAACGGCAACATTGGTTCTCATATTTGTTTTTCTGCAGTTCTGAGAAATGTTGTCACAAGTCCTCTAAATGATTATCAAGTATTCAATTTACTGAAGGTGTGTAGCAGTGCAGTTGAACAGATGGGTGTCTACCTGTAATGTGCAAGTTCAGAAGTTATTTGATTTAACATTTTACAGTCTACGTTTAAAAAGGCCTCCTGTGAGGCTTCATCAGTTCAAGTTAAACAAACTGACATCTTCACAGTCTGCCGAGGATCCTGCATGATCCACATCACATACATTTCAGATTTATAGGATCATCTGTACATCAGTGTTTAATCTGAAGGACGAGACAGTTGGTATTGTGAGCGTTTTATTGAAAAGCAGATCACCTTTAAACAACAGTCAAAGACAAGTTTCAAATCGTTCACTACTGTCAAGGAGAAGGTGGAATGTCACTAAATGGAATGAGCTCAGGAATGTACAGACTAGACCGCCGCAGAGACCAGATCCCAGTACAGTATGACAATGGGCTGAGTGAATGAGGAATGTGGGGACCATGAAGAACTTGACAGTTCTTCCCTCTGCTACAGATGAAAAACTGGAAATCTGAGGCAAAAGTTTCAGTGGTCTCTGACCAGTGAGGGAACTGCTGCAGAAGCCAGGACAGCTCAGTAGAGCCAGCTGGCGGCACAGCTATCGTACTTGACCAGCTCTTCATCTGTGAACCACAGGGAGATCTCCTTGTTGGCACTCTCCACCGAGTCGCTGCCATGGATAATGTTCCTGTGAAAAGGAAAAAATTTAATCCCAGTCAGCGTTTTACATACGGTATTGGGATGTTTACAGCCGTCACATTCAGCACTTACTTGCTGACATCGATGCAGAAGTCTCCTCTGATGGTTCCAGGCTTGGAATCAGCAGGGTTGGTCTCACCGAGCATCACCCTGCCTGTCTTCACTGCACCTTTGCCTTCCCACGCCTGTAAACATTGATGGTGAGATAAATTCACTTTGCTTGTGTCTTCAAAATAAAACACATTTCTGTAGCAGCAGTCAAACCGGACGATCATTTGCACAGCAGCCTGGTAGCAGAGCTCCTCTCCAGGGTTTAGCCTTTTCGTTTATTGTATAACGTAACATACTATCATCTCTTCTTACCATGGCAACCACTGGTCCAGAGCTCATGTAGTTGATGAGGGTAGGGAAGAAAGGTCTGTCCTTCAGGTCGATGTAGTGCTTGTTCAGGAGGTCCTTGGAGGCCTGCAGCAGGGGAACAAGTAGACACGACGTCAGAGTCCAACTTTACTTACGCCGGGTTTACACCGGACGTGGAAGCGCCGCGCCAAGAAAAGCCAGGCGCCTCCTTTCTGCCCCCGTTACACAATTGTGCTGTTCACATCGGCTGCGATGCACCTCGCACCCTGCACCGATGGTTTTGGCGTCAAGTCTATTTTTTCCGCTCGCCGCGAGCGTATCGCGCCAGGAAACACTGAAAAATGATTTTTAAAAAAAGGATATAAATGACATATTTTATATGATATAAATGATCAAATATGCATCCCATACTTTGGATTTCCCTTCTGTTGTCCTGGAGTTAGAATTTCCCCTCTCATTATTAAATTTCCCCATCTGCCCATCCACTACAAGCACACAAGCAGACAGACAGAAAGAGAGGGGTGGGGCGGCTACGAAGACCATCACCCCTGACATTGAACTGGTTACATACAACAGGCGGAGAAAGCAGAATCGCGGGCTGACCGGCGCGGAGAAATTGGTGTCCGGTGTGAACAGTGGTGTCACAATGACAACATTTGCTTAAACGGTGTAAATGATGTCGTTGAATATAAATTCCAGGGCTTGCAGATACCACACGAGCAGTATGAAGGCATGTTATGTTTTTTCAATACGTCTGAAGTGTAGGTCGCCATTGACTAGAGCTGGGCGATATGGAAAAAACCTTCACTATTTCTTTTCATATCAGTTGATAGATATAATGTACATACGCAGCATTTTCTTTTCTCAATTTGAATTTATATTGCCTTTCCTGTGTCTACCTAACTCTGACCTGCCTTCTGCTGTAACAGAATTTCCCCAGTGTGTGATTTAATAAAGTTTTATCTTAAATCAGCACCACTGCACTGAGGCGCATTTCTCCGCTGGTCAGCAAGCGACTCTGCTCCTGATGTTTTCTAATCACAGATGCCGAATTCATATTTATGTTCCTGGATAAACGGGGCGTCGCTTCGTCTGCATATATGAAGTTAAAACACTGAGTTACGCCGTAATTTGCGAGAGGAACTTCTGTCTGCAGGAGTGTGTGAGAGTGTTGTGTCTTCATCCCCCTCCTCGTCTCCGTCCCTCTACACACATTAACTGATAGTCACATGGGATATTCACCATCTAGTCCTATAATTCAGCAGTGGAAACCTGCTGAAACTATGAACATAGCTCAAAACATTATGTTCAGTCACTGCATCGATGCTGAATCGTCCACCTCTGTGCAGGAGCCCAAACATTAACGTGTGCTGCTGCTCCTACACTCTGTGCGTCAAACCAACCTGATGTGGGCGTAACTCTATTCCAGCCACATGATTGGTTCGGCGCTATGCTCATTGGCTGTTTGTGTTTTCCGTCAAAACATGGACATACGAGTTCTCGCTACGTTATATCGACATACAATTTCTATCGAGGAAAAGTTATATCGCGATAATTATCGATATCGTTTTATCGCTCAGCCCTACCATTGACTTCAATAGTATTGGATTCAGCTGCTACAAAGTTTACCCCGAGATTCCAGAAGTGTTTCGTGGACTCAAACACTTCACCCACCCCTCCATCAGCATAGTGGTGAGTAGATAATGAATGTTCATTTTTCAGTGAACCATCCCTTTAAGAGATGTCACTGTGGGCCGCATCCCACTTGAGCTGCACTTGAAGGTGTGTGTAGATTAGAAGTGTGGCCTCCAGATGCTGCCACCCTCGAGAATACAGGTTATTTTAGCTGAGGATGTTCATCTTGGATGTCTTCCACAGTGAGTCTGGTTCTAGAAGTTTCTTCCAGTTAAGAGTTTCTCTCCACAGAAAATCTAATTTTATTTGTGTAGCCCATATTAACAAATCAGTTTGACCATAGGGCTTTAACAAGGTGGGACATCCTCCGCCCTTAACCCTCAAATAGAGTAAGGAAAAACTACTAAAAAGTCACCTATGTGTTTGCGTGTTGTGGAAATTGTTGAGTTTCTCAAGAAAGATCTCAACCTTAGCAGTGCCTTGAGATGATGCACGTTGTGATTTGGCACAATACACATAAGACAAATCAACCTCACTTCTCAGCAGAGGACAGCTTGTACTTTTTAATTCAGAAACTGGAACATGTCAACATGCTGTGGGGTTCTTAGGTCTTTTAATTCATGTATTCCACTGTAAAAATAAAACTGTTGGATAAAAGGTTAATTACTAAACGTGTTCAATGTATAAAGGAAATCCTCCACCATGTCGATCAACTCCCATTACATCGGGCTCATTTCTGACTAACATCAGACCAAGTATTAATAGCACCTCACAAGGTGGAGTTTGTCTAAATAAAAAAGTGGGTGAGTTATGTAATCCATGTTTGTGCCTGAGGACAACAACTGTGGCAACATACAATACATCCCACTCTAATGTCAAAGTGTATAACCACAAATCCTGTAAGCAGATGTCTCAACCAATCAAAAAGAGCAAACATCCAGCAAAAGAGGCCAAATAATAACACTAGTGATGTCAAATCTACAAAATTCAGTCTGCAATTTATTCAACCACGATTCTCTTTCAGAATAAGGCTGAGCTCAAAATGACTCATAACTGAGAAGGAAACATTTCAGTGGGATGACTAGTTGAAAATATTACATGCAACTCTAAATTCAATAAGCTCCACCTCTTCTGGACACTGTTCAGTGATACTTAGTCAGAATGTACTTGGCTCCCACTTACATGTCACTTCCTGCTGAATTGCAGACAGCAGGATTAATTAGAATTAATCTTGCCCTCAGTGACAGTCATTTGTATCACTACCCAGAAAAATACAGGTCATTTTAAAAAACTGAAATTCTGTTAAAATGAACCACTCAGCATGGTAAAGAAAACATCCCCATCTGTCACAGCTCAGATGTTCAAGGATCAGGGGACGCTGGTCGTGCTACAGTCAGGAATAGACAAGAGCAGGCTAATCAGCTCACCGGAGGTCTTAAGGGTTACTCTGCACACTTACATGATCATGTGCACATCCTATAGCAGTTAAAAATATCACCCAGTGACCTTCACGAAAGGAGCCACTGTAACATCCCTCACCCTACAGGTGAATGCAAGCATATTACATTCTGTTTACTTACATGAACCATCTTCATGGCCACAAGTTTGAAGCCCTTAGCCTCAAACCTCTTGATGATATCTCCAACGATGCCCCTCTGCACACCATCGGGCTTGATGGCAATAAAGGTACGCTCCTTAAGCTCGGCCATGATTCTGAAAACAAAGCAAAGGGGGGAAAAAAGGATTGAAGACAATTAAAAAAAGTGTAAACTCCTGGAGGAGGAAGCCTGAGTGTCACTCACACCACTTGGTTGCATTTGGCACAGGCGGGGCCGGCTGCCGAGGGCCCCGACCCCATGGTACAGGGAACGCACAGACGATGTGAAGGTTAGTGCCGATCTGACTACTGAGCCACTGTGACTTGTTGCCAGCCCCGCCCACTGAGGAAACAACTTTATCCCTGCACTGTCAGGTACACCGGACAGAGTACAGGTTTAGCTGCTCACACCTCATGCACGTAAGCAAGTCCCTGAAGAATGAAGTTACTAATAATTTCTAGAATTCAATTAACACTATTTTACCATTCTTATTTCTTTTCCATGTGCAAACTTGTGCACGTCAAAGATCAAATGCAAATGTAGGGGTCCTTTGAAGGACCCAACCCATATGGATCCAATTCAGTTCTTTGTTAGATTTATTGGCAGGTGGCCAAAAAAAAAGACGCATTACTGCCATCTACTGGGTCTTCATCAATCAGACAAAATTGAGTAAGAAACAGGACAAAGAATAAACACTGAACCCAGGTAATCTATGGAAAAGCAATACGATCAAAATGTGTTTTGAGCATAGATTTTAAAAGAGGCCACAGACGAATTTCCTCAGGCAAGGCGATCCAAAGCCTTGGGGCACATAGCAGACCCCTGCCCGAGGATGGGTTACACGGGGAAAAGAGATCTGAAATATATTGTAAGCCCATGTAGTGATTTGTAGGTAATTAAAAGTACCTTAAAAAAAAGAAAAAAAACTGTGTAGCCTAGTAGTCTATAGTTTCGCCATTTAAACATGTAAAAAAGGCTGATGCAGTAATCCAGGCGTGATGAGCTAAAATGTTAAATGATCTCAGTATCTTTAAAAACTTAACACAGGTCAGAACACTAGAGACATCTCTCATAAAACCATGTCTGTGCAAGTTCGGTGATGTGCAGTCTGAAGCAAGCTGCAGGCAAACACAAGGCTTAGATTTTAGAACAGGCTTGATGTGTTCCCACATTAGGGAGAGACACTTTTTGTCGATACCCATTTATTTGCCAATATAAAATGTTAAAAAAGAATTTGGCAATCATTCTAAGGTGTTATTATTAAACCTTTATGACAAAGAAATGTAATTGCAAAAAGGCGGGGGTGGGTGGGGTCTGTCTATTTCACAGTCAGGATGAACGGCTGGTCAGACAACAAAAGAAAGGTCAGGACACCTGCTCGAGCGACATTATAATTTCACTTTTCACAACAATTAACTCAGATAAGCAACACACACACACACTAGATGAACAGTATGCGATCAGGTCTGTACAGCTCACTGAGCTCACTACTACAGGAAGTGGATGTGATGACTGGTGTAAAACGTCTGGGAGCTGCTGGCCGCACTTTGACAGTTCTTCAGTCTGTCGGAGGTTCGAGCTTCCGGCTGAAACTCATTCAAACCTGACCACAGCCCCCCCCCCCAGCAGCAGAGACCCATCCAGGAGACCTGGGAACAGCCAGCACAGGCCCGGGCCTCCGCCAACAGCCACATGGCCTTTTGTTCGCGGCGCCGCAGACAAATCACCTCCAGCCCCGTCAGCCGGTGAACGCCTCGCTGCGCCACGACCGCACCGGAGCAACGTGTCCTTCACTTCCGTCTTCCACATAACGTTTCCCTTTACTTTTAAATAAATGAGGATTTAACTGAGCTGGAAGCAAGTTAGTGTTTGTACGTAACGTGCCGGTATAAGCCGGCTTCTTCAGATAAGTATCAAAATGAGGAGCGCCGGCCTCTAACCGCTTCCTTTAAACCACAGGGTTGATACGGAACGTGTGCGACGTGCAGGTGGATATTAAACATGGGTAAAGAAGCTTAACGGGACGTTACCTGAGAGTAGAGAGATCCGGTGACAGCAGCTGACAGCCT
Organism: Hippoglossus stenolepis; assembly: GCF_022539355.2. Lineage (NCBI taxonomy): Eukaryota > Metazoa > Chordata > Actinopteri > Pleuronectiformes > Pleuronectidae > Hippoglossus > Hippoglossus stenolepis. The sequence continues at coordinate 2,370,040 of NC_061503.1, read as the reverse complement.
GGTTAACGTGGGAGAGGAGCACAGAGGCTGCGCGGGCCGCTTTTATATGCGAGGAGGCGGCTGATCTACGGCAAGTCGGAGGAGCCACAAGGGCAGAGCGCGGAACGGGGCGGGTTACGTGTGGGTGAAGCCCCGATGGAGAAAATCTCCTCGAGCTAAAGTCCGGAGCATAATCATGTCTAACTACTCGTGTTATGATTAAGTGCAATATGTATAGAGAGATTGTCTATTGAAATATTACACTGTCAAATCAAAGACAGTATTGAACTGGAGGGATTATAGATAATAGAAATAATTACATCATTTTATAATTAAAAAAATATATTTTCTTATGTCAAGTAAAAAACAAAATACATATACAGAAAGCCTTTTTTTTATGTGTCTTAAAATAACATGCTTCATTTTGGAAAAAAAGTAATATAAAAAAATTCTAATCGAGTTTACGATTTTCTTGTCTTGTAAATTTTAGTCACGTGAGATGATTAACAGAACATGAAATTGATTTGAGTTTCCTGAGCTGCTAAACCACTGCAGTAAAGGCTAGGAAATATGCGATGGTTAAAATAGAAACGTTTAGTCAAAATGTTAAAATTCTCAATGATTTATCAGATATAGATTTGGGTCCGGATTGGATGACGGCCCACGCTCTGCCTGTTAGTGACCCCTGCCATAGACTGCATATATAAGATAACATCTTTGACTACATTTCACGTTGCACTCATTAGATTTTACACATGTTCATTTTACTATAATTTACCATCACTTTAGTAACATAGCATCACTTTCTATAGTGTGAATATGTTACAGTCAAGGTACATTAAAGATTGTCGATTGAAGTAAGCACACACCCATCAGTTAGTTCAGTTACCTTTTTATTTTGTTGCAGTTTGGAACATTGTTGTGTTATACTTACCATGTGCTCCTATGTTCTGTCCCTCCATGTAGTAGTGGTATTTGTTGTGTTTCCTTTTTTTCCCTTTAAAAGAGCCATTTAGTGGTTGGGAATGAGCCTCTGTAGTGGGAAATAAGGTGAGAGGATCCTGTTTGCAGGAAGTATAGTGTGTCTTACCTGCTCTTGATGGTCAAGGCTCAAGGCTGAAGGGTGGAATTGCACACCCAATTTAAAATGGAGAAATCATATGCCCTCCTTTACCTGACATCAGAATTTATGTCCCTAAATATGCACTCTTAGAAAATATTAAGAATTTCTTTATTCGTATTTCTACATTCCTATTGGTTTGAATTATGCCTCTTTTGTCCTTGCTCCTTATTATATTTATTTATTTCTAAATTATGCCAAATGTTGTATCATGACTGTATACAGCATATACCTGTATATTTATTTCTTAAGATTCCCGATGTCTTTTTCTTGTAAGAATACTTTCCTTGCACAGTGCTGTGTTTGTTCTCAACCATTTCTATTATAAATGTTTTAAAATGCTTCAATAAAAAAGGAAAAAACATACAGCATCAGTAAAAAGGTTGTAGGTAAGTAAACATGCAATAGAAACATTAGGACATATAAAAATAGCAATACAGTGTAAACAGAATATTTACAGTGTGAACAGGATTGCAGGATTCAGACAGAAAATGAGTATTGTGCCATTCAATTAGGTGAATTTGTTGTGTAGTCCCAGAGTTTGGTGCATACTGGGAGCAGTGGTGGTTGTACACTCTGACAGCAGCAGGAAGGAAGGACCTGCTACTTCTCTTTCACTCAAATTATACGTTCTTATACACAATCACTCTTTGTTGTATTGATTATACGTCATGTTGTGTTTGCTGAAACAAAAAGAATCAGCTCTCAGATAAAGACCACCCTAAACTTCTCAGACTGTACCATTTCAGTACCTTCAAACTATTTTACAATCCAAGCCCACAGTGGGGTGGTTCAAAGTATGCCTGACAAAAGACTTTAGAAATCTGAAAAATCTTAAGTCTGGTAAGAATAAGATAATCAATCTTGCTGTGTAAAAAAAACTGAAGTTAGTTTCATTTCAAATAAAATGTTCCTGTTTGATTAGGCAAAAAATAAACTGAAGCTGGGCTAATTTGTAATATAATTTAACATAGAAAAGTGAAACAAATTTTTAAGTTATCATTTAATCAGACTTTATTGATCATCATTACATTACATTATGACTACCTATCAAGGAGGTTATGTTTTTAGCAGAGCTACTCCATCAGTTGTATTGAAACTTGGTGGAAGGATGGGGTATGTGGCAAGGAAGAGCAGATACAGTGTTGGGGTGGATCTGGAGAAAGAGGCGGATTCAGGAAACTTTTTTATCACCCTTTTCTTTTGTTGGTTTTGCCATTTTCACCAATTTCCCACGGTGTAATTCATGGATTTTGATGAAAAAACGAAGCAAACATTTAGGGGATGTTGCCATGGATGTGAGGTCCATGCAACAAATGTTTTGTCAAATGTTTTTGAGACTAGGGCCATGTGGTTGAAAGCTTTGCTGGGTAATGTTGACAGATATGTCATGATACTGATTCATTCATGTTTTACAATGCGAATATGATTCCTGACTGACTCCCCTCCAGTCTCTCCTCTGCAGTTTGAGACAAAGTGTTGAGAGTACTCCAGGGAGGCTGGTTGGGTGGGCTACACTATTTTGCACCTTTAGTAAGGGGCCAGAGGGACTGCAGAAGTCCCCACTGTTTTTTACTCAAAGTTCAGCCTCTCTGAAGATATATTTGTTCATTTTAAAATTTACATATAGCAGCTAGTACATAGAAATATAAATGCTGGGAGTCGTGACATTCTCTGCTCCTCCGCACACCCTTGAATGCTTAACCTTCAGGCTGTTTTGTATTAAAGTCTGTGTTTGCAATCCTAGGTTACCCATTATGACCACCATGATAAGATGATTTGACTCACACAGATGTGTTTATTTGAAAACATTTGTGCACACATGTTCTGTATAGTTTATTTACTGATTTATATAGTATGTAAGTATTCTATATCCTCGGGCTTGTAGCCTACGAATAAAGCTTTTAAGAGGAATTAAAGATTAAAATCTGCAGTTATTATATTTTATGGAAAGAGCTGCACGATAGCCATAAAGTCACTGCTCTTTACATCATATTCTAGGAAATAATCTTGATACATCCTGTGGGTTACGGCCTTACTCTCAATACCTTATGTAGATTAATGGAGTTTTCTGAGCCTCGCTTCCTAGGAGTATGAAAACATTACGTATGTCGGGCCTTATCAAACCTCTGAGATTGAATCTGCTTTGAAATATCCAGTTTACATACGTTGCTTCCTCAGCTGGCTGCCACTGGCTTTAATAGAAGCAGCAGCAGAGCGTGAGACCCAGAGATGAGTGTATCCTTCACACTGGGAGTGTTTGTGGCTCCGCTGCCTCTGATCAACTCTGATTGTTAGATGGATGGAAGACATACTGGAATACACAAAGCCTCAGGTTGAGATCCCTTTTCCTGAGGTGAAATGTACAGCCCTGCACACATGCACATGCATAGAATTACAACTGCCCATATTATATGCTCTCTCTCTCCCACACACACACACAGACACACACACACGTTTCATTGACACTCGCAATCATTCATTGCAAAATTGAGTTTTCTGAGACATGGTTTGCAACAGTGTCTCTCACACACATACATCAGATGGTTATATGCACATACACTTGCAATCAGTGATTTACTACTGTATGCTGCAGCGTTTTGATACTAGACCCCCCATCAGGCAAAACTATTATGCCCTATATTTAGGGGACTGAAATTCGGTGCTGCCTGATTCAAATTAAGGGGCCTTAGTAGAGGTGTGTGCTCTACTGAGTATCATTATTTTCCTCTGTTCATTTTCTCTCCCTGCATGGGCTCTTTCTCCTCTCCTCTCCTCTGAATTACTTTCGTCCTGCACCTCCAGCAGTGAATGCTCCTATAAACAAATAGAGAGTTAATCTCTTGTTCTAATCTCCTCCTCTCTAGTCCTAGTCCTATTTTTACCAGGGTTTAAGGTCAGGATTAGACCATGCTTCTCTCACTCTCTCTACCTCTCCATTACACTTTGCTGTGTATATAAGGGATGAAATTATTGACAGTTAAGTACACCACTCCAAAGCTTTGCAGTCAGGTGAGGGTATGTGTTTTGTCGTGGCCTGTTGTGCTTCTGGCAGAGAGGCAGATGCAAAACAGGATGCAAACTAAGTAATCCAAACTCGGGAGAAACAGAACAGACCAACTGACACAAAGTGAGAAGAAGCACAGTGCGGAGGCAAAGAGACACAGGGGAAACATGGGTGCACTGGAGCAGGAGGTAAAACAACTGCAGACACATGAGGAAGGACATGTCTCCAAATAAAACTGAAAATAAGAAAACAAAATCCATACATGGAGTCACTCAAGAGGCAGATCCTAACAGAGACAGCAGAGGAAAGCATTCGTTTTTTCATACAAAGTTCGGGCTTACAATAGATTTGAATAAAACTTTGAATAAAAAAAATATTCAAAGAAGAGCAAATTTCATTCCATTTATATATACAGTATATAAGTGTGTGTGTGTGTGTGTGTGTGTGTGTGTGTGTGTGTGTGTGTGTGTGTGTGTGTGTGTTTATTTTGTTTCTGTTCTATATCTTTGGCTCCAGGTTTTTATCTATAATTCCTCTTAAAGTTTATAAGAAGAATTATAGATTAAGACCTGCAGTGTCTTTTATGAGCCACACTAGTCATTAAGTCACTCGGAATTATATTATTATTAATACTACATGTATATTATTATTACATAACATTAATGGAAATACAGCCTGTGATATTCAAGTAAAACCAAGCGGTGTATCCCTCTGAGAAGGGATATAGGTGCCAGTGGACACTGAGCAGAGGAATGAGGTTGGGGATCTCAGCAGAACAGCAGGAGGACTGGGCACATATCCCAGAGGCTTGGAAGACACATGGCCTGGAGGCTGGACGGTACAGGTGGTACCTCTCAGGATGGTGGCAAGTAGGCCAGACAGACAGGCAGAGCCACTCCACAGGGCCAAGATGAAAGCAAGGATGAAGGCCAGACCACTCCATAGGGCATTAGCAAAGTGATGGGAATGGTGACGAGGCTGGAAAGTCTGGAAAGATGGATGTCACTTTAAGATTTTGCTGGAGGCTGGAAGCAGGAGTGCAGACCCGCAGGAGATCAGCTGGAGATCAAGCTGGGTGTCAGGAAAGAAGCCTACCGAGGATCTGGCAGTGTGTCAGTGGGGGCTGCCTACTGGGGGTCAGGAAAGGTATGGCCAACCAGGAACCAGGAGCAGGTGTCGGCTGGACCACAGACTAGGGTTCAGGAGTAGGAGTTGGATGGGCCACCAAAAGGTGATCAGAAGCAGACTTGGTGTTGGCCGACTCAAGAACAGACAAGACGTCAGCTCGAACCCCTGACTCTGGGTCAGACTCAGGAGCATTTGTGATGTCACTGGGAGATATTTGTTATTTTTTTCATTTTTACGTCTGTCGTGATACAAATCGCTGCAGAGCAGGTCATCACAATGCGAGAAACACATTGTGGCAAGTCACTCAATTGGCAGATCATGTCCTGCTGTTACCTCACAGGCCTCCAGGCACATTCAGGACATAACCGGCATTGCCTTAGTTTGATGATTTGCTCTTTACTGTGCTTAAAAACAAAAGGCAGGACACATCGTCTGCAGAAAATATCAAGCAGTTTACTCTGTCATAGAAAATTGTCATTTTGCCTTTAGTAAATGTTGATAAAAATATTCTTGCAGTCAAAATGTTTGTTGATAGCCTCAGACTGCCTATAGAAAGATGCAAATAAGTGATTTAATGCAACATCAAGGGTCCCTGGTTATGCTTTAAAATGGGGGAGCAAAATTGGAAAGAAATGAATATCGGTGGGTCCACCCCGAGATTAAAAAAGTAATCTAAAGCAAATTTCCTGTATTTCCACGCAACCTAAGCTCTTGGATTAGGTCAAGAAAGAGCCACCTGCACAAGTCGACAGTAAAAACCAATAATGTATCAATCTGTGTATATACCTGGGTGGATCAGGACCTGAAATTGTTTCACATTTAAAATTATATTTCTAAAAACATTATATATTGTTTAGGTTGCAGACTATGAGATCATCTTCAAAATGAAACAAGGACAAGCATGAAATGAAATGATAACACATCACAATGTGGTTTGGATAACTTGGTTCAACGATGTTAAACCTGAGCGCTGCTATTCTCAATACCCACAGGGCTTCTTCATACAACAGACACACAGTACAATAAACTTGGACGAGTGAAATGACCTCACGTAATTCCAATGGCACCTGTTTATTTGACACACATGTTTTGGTGGTATGGCTGCTCCCACAGCTCCACTAACTGGCGTAGTTGTAATGTTCTACAGGAATTACTGATCATAACTTCAACAATAGATCATTTTAACCTACATCAAGAACTATTTTAATGCACAACGCAGAAGACGACTTCTGCTCCTCAAGATTTAAAAGAATCATTTTAGTGGAGGACTAGACATCACTGTGAAACAATAAACCTATACACATCTCAAATGACAGAATAACCATGATAATGACAACTCAGTACAGAGCAGCTGGGTTACATGGAGATATGTAACCTTGTATTTCGAAATAATTGCATCCAAAGTCAAAATTAAAAATGAAATTAAAGAAAAGTAGTCCGTCCAAAAATGAAATACGTTTTGCTCCAATCGATTTGTGATGAGTTGGACTGAACCAACTCAAAGGGTGGTCCAAAAATGTATGTTTTTTAAAATCTTGTTTTGGTCAGTTGCTGCAACTCAAGAATTTTTTTATAAAAACAAAAAAGTAGAGTAGCAAAAGCTTTCTCCACCTAATAATAATTTATGGGGATGCATTTGCTCCATACTCAGGTAGCTATTGGTGTCATACTAAGGTTTTTTGTCGCTGGCAGCGTGGAGTGTGTCTGGAGTGTGTATGGATGAGGCTGAACACATGCATGAACACACAACTGCAGCACCACCTGCGAGCCTTATCTGTCCATCACCCACAAGTGCAGAGATGCACCAGAGTTCACTGACACTGATGCAGAAGTTGTTTTTGTTTTTGCTGGATTCGTTTTTTATGAAGACCGTAGATCTCTGCAGCATCCTCCTGCCCCGAAGACGATTATTACACAGCAGAGAATCATTACTGTAATATAACCCACATTGCTTTGGGATGGAAGTTATGATGAGCCAAAACGGCCACAGTCCATTGCCTCTGACTGTGTTACTGCACAAGGAACTGGCGTTAATTCAAAAGGGCAAGAGGCCTCTTTTGAAACTGTTTCATGAATGCATAATTTAAAGTAATACTGAACTACCCTCTTCCACGATTATTTTCTTATCAGATAAAAGGGGTTTTACAGACATGACCTTGCATAAGTACATAGCCACTCCACTTACCGCTTACACACACACACACACACACACACACACACACACACACACACACACACACACACACACACACACACACACACACACACACACACACACACAACCTTGTATTTCTATCTTAGTGAGGACACTCTTTGGCATAAAGCATTCCCTTGCCCCTAACCTTAACCATCACAACTAAATGCATACCCCTAATCCTTACCCTAACTAGTAAACCTACACCTAAATGTAAACCTAATTCTAATCCTAAAACCAAGTCTTAACCCTCAAACAGCCCATTGGAAGTGGGACCTGACCAAATGTCCTCCTCACTTCGTAGTTTCTAAGTTAAAAATGGTCCTCACAAAGATATCCGTACAAGTACACACACACACACACACACACACACACACACACACACACACACACACACACACACACACACACACACACACACACACACACACACAATTTCCCACCGTTCCATGTATATAAGCTGTTGAGCTTTTGTCAGAGAATCTGCGCAGGAATTTGATCACATTATTTCACAGACCTGAACTCATGATTCAGACCTTTAAGCTGCGGCTCCTGAAACACACACAAACACACACAGAGCAGCGAAATAACTGATGGTGTCTCCGTCAGTTTAAGCCCTGAATAAAACCATCTCTGATACTCAGAAATCCTTTTGAGGATAAAAAGCTTCACAGCTTAATCCAGTCCATTGCCTCCACAGCAGAGGTAGCCGTGCAGGACCCCAACCAAGACTGGGCGAGTCAAGCAAGTGCACAGTTATGTAATGTGATATAATCGGCTGTTTTATATGATTTACTGCACAGTGAGAGCTCTTTCTTTTCAGCCACACCAGTGACATGATAAAAAAGTGATAGCAATGTCAGTCTGTCGCTTGCTCATCCTTCTAACTTATAACAACACATACTGTTTTTATTTATTTATTGCTGTTGGTTATTCATTTATCAATTTTTTTTTATTCCATTTATTCTATTTATGAATGGGACAGACTGTAAAATGAATTGCCCTTTTTGGAATAGATAACGTTTTCTTAATTTGAATCTGAGCTCCACCACTTTGGTCTCGATTGAAATGTCTCAACAACTTTTCCAAGATGAAAAGATCTGAAGAATGAATGGAGAGGGCTCTGTTTTGAAACTGTACAGGACAGAGCAGGGCAGAGCAGTCCCCAGATCAGCTGGCTGATGCTTTGTTAAACTGTCTGAAGTTGTACAGCAATGTTGCAGAGTGGTAAAGGTGCTGCTTTGCATTAAGACCAGTTGAATTCAGATGCGTGGTGCATTGTGTATATCTCTTGGTTAGTTAACAGAATATTGTAAATATCTAAACTGTGGTGAAAACATGAACAAATTGATACTGAATGTTGAAAACTGGGACATTTTAGTGTTTCATATTGGTTGGGACTCTGGAGATTCAGACTTCTTCTGACTTTATCCAGTCAAATAAGCCCAATGCAGCTCGGAGCTCCTGACGAGCAGCATTATGACTCTATGCACAACCAGCGCTGGGATGTTCAGTGTGAGTATATTCCTGAAAGATTATAGGCCCATCCATGTAATCCTGGTATTAACTCCAGATGAAAACAAATCTACATATTATTATTATTATGCCTCATACAGTGAATTTGCACACTTTCTTAACTGTCACTAAATGGCAAAGTACAGCAAAGATATCTGCATCATTTGAATCCAAATTGTAAAGTTATTACATAAAGTTACCAAACGTTTGCTTGATGTGATGAACTTTGAACAACTTTTATTATGATTTACATTTTACTAATATTTGCAGGACATTGGAAAAGTAATTGCAATACAGAATAAAAAAAAAAAGCATAAATGTGCTTGACAGTTAATTGTGTATCAAACAGTATGTTTGCATCAGAGATGAAGATGGTAAGTAAGACCGGAGTAGCTTCTCTTCTTCCAGAGACAAATGTTTCAGGATGAAAGTCTCACCTGAAAAGAGACTGTGGACTAATACCAACACACTGTACTATACAATCTATCAACACGTGTACAGATGTCAGAAGCTAGACAAGCTAGTCTGGTGGCAGGCCTATGCTTCCCTCTGCTGGACAACACTGGAATGCAAAACACCTCTCGACTTGTTTTCTGGGTTCTGATTTGATTTTACTGTGGCATAGATAACTCATGTTACATTGAAGAACAATTACACCAGTTATTTCAAAAAAGGCTGAATAGTTGTAGTTTAACATGTGTTTTTTATTTAAATAAGACACTGTACACAAACATAACAATGTCTTGTACTTCACTTTTTTCTGCGATTTCTTAGAATGTATCATATGGAGGGACCCTGATTATGACCATATAAACAAAAGCTTTTTTTTTTTACTGTACAGTATTAAAGGGAAAGTCATGAGTAAACTCAAAACGCATTGTAACAGATACCAAGGCAAAAGTCTAAATACAAAAAAAAGACTATAAACGAATCCTGTACAGATTGACTCTGACGTTGATCATATAACAATTTGAACTTATTTATTATGCTGTTTTTGACCAAATTACAGTTGTAAAAGTAAAAGTAAATCCACTTAAGAAGAGCACAGATACATGAAAAATGTATTTTGTTACATCCTATCATCACTGATAAGAATTTCTTATTTTCACTGTATGACCTCCATGAATGTATCTTTGTTAAATATAATCTACTCTTTGTTGGCCACATTAATCATTTGTATTACGTTACAGGTTTTGGAATGATGTCAAATCTATGTTTGTGTTGTGTCATGAGGTAAATGGTAAATGGTTTTGTATTTATATAGCACTTTTCTAGTCTTGATGACCACTCAAAGCTCTTTACAGTACAGTTTTACATTCACCCATTCACACACACATTCATACAGTGCATCTATAAGCAGCACTTTGTTGTTCTATGAGGGGCAATTCGGGGTTCAGCATCTGGCCCAAGGACACTTCGGCATGCAGATGGGGAAGACTGGGGATCGAACTGCTGACCTTCAGGTTGGAGGACGACCGCTCTACCCATCAGCCACAGGTAAAAGGCAGATGTCAGATTTTTTCATGTAAAGAAACACAAAGAAAACAAAACTAACACCTCTCTCTTAACTCTTTGGAGGAAAAGACTGTTGAAGTAATTTTCTAATGCACAAGTGCAGCTTCCACTCACATCTGAACATGTGAATACTAATGGCTGCAAGATCATAACTGATCTCAGAACACTGGAATCTTTCAGGACAGCATGACAAGCACATTTCTCTGTAACCAGTTACAGTCAGTCACATGTCAGAGATCCCAGGTTTGATCCTCAATGACACAAAACGACACAGAAAACTGTTTCAAGACGATCCAAACACATAGGTTCAAGAATATATATCCACTTAAAAAGTCAACGTTGACGCACACCTAATGACATTCAAGTGGCAAATTGTAAATAAATACAGATTTACAAATACAAATCTGACATAACGTGACATTTCCCAAGTCACAGGCTTGAGGATTTAGTCTAGTAAATACACAGAAAACCAGAAAGCCAATCAGAGAGCGCATATCCTCCAAGGCCCAACAATTGCCTTCAATTCAATCAAGCGGCACCAAATTCCGGACACTTGTAGATATCAAATATATATATATATCCCCAAATATGCCAGATTTTTTCATCAAGATCTTTATATTACTTCTTTAGAAATTCAAAAAATGTAATGTTAAAGAAAATGAAAAAGAATTGCTGGATCCGCCCCATGATCAGGATCCGCACCAAATTTTAACGGATTCTTTTCCGACATATACTGTGTCCTCCCACCAAGTTCTGTGGAACGCCATTCTGTAGTTTTTGCGTCACCTTGCTTCTAAACTAACCAACACACAAATGGATAGGGGTGGAAACATAACCTTATAATAAAATAACTTTAAGAAAACATGTAGAGCATTTTTTGATGCATGCTTACTGTGGTAGTGTGTGGTGTCTGTGCTGTTGTGTCTGTTAAGTGTCTATCTATCTATCTGAGAGAAAACTGTTCAATGACAGTTCAATGACAGGACATGACACAACTCAAATATCTACAAGTTGATTTTGATATTGTATTTGATGAATAACTAGACTTGGACCAGGATGAGACCGGAGGAATCATTTCATTTATTTTCTTTATAGGTAAAAAACTGTTCTGTCGGACGACCCTCACTCCCTGGAGTTCAAATTGCTGCCTCTCGGTGGACACAACAACACACACACAAGCGTAAACACACACAGATCCACATTAACAGGTGCAATGAAACTTTCCAGTGTGTTTGTGACAGGAAATGCTAGAAATCCTCTTTTCACTGGTCACATGTCAGTAAATAAAAATGATTCCCAAGAACAACACTTACTGTCAAGTGTCTCCGATGATTGAAATAAAGAAGACGCTCTTTCATAACGGCCACTTGTGGATTTGAATCAATTTATTGCAACAAACTAACCAGATGAGAATAATTGCAATATTTATAGAGAAGCTGTATCACCAATTAATGCAGAGTCAGGGTGAGGCAGGAAAGAGGAGGCGCAAATGACTTGACTCAGAATAGGACACAGAGGAAACATTTACCTCAAAGGAAGGACATGATAGAGGGAATGAAGACAGCAGGACTAACAGGAGTGATACTGGAGTGTGGTGGAAGAGGTCAAGGCAGGAAACCTCTGGTTAACTTTCTAAAGAGAACAGGACTGATTAACAAAAATCTGACAAACAAGACACTGTAGGAGTTCACTAACTCCAGAAGATGGCAGCGATGCAACAGACAGCAAGGATGCAAGCTGCCGTTAAACCCCGAAGAAGAAGAAGAAGAAGAAGAAGAAGATGAAGAAGAAGAAGAAGAAGAAGAAGAAGAAGAAGAAGAAGAAGATGATGTTGTTGTTGTTGTTGTTGTTGTTGCCGGGATTTGAAGCAGCTGTAACAGTTGCCACAGCTGTTTAAGGATAACTATCGCTATTTGTGACTTATTCCCTGAGATGTATACGTAGTTTATGAATGTTTATCAGCGTGTTACTGTTCTGAGCACCAAGTATAAGTGATCTGTATTTCTCCACTTGTATTGTGAAACATGCTCGTTTATATGGCTCATTTCTTTGTCATATTTGTACCGATTGTGTTTAAATGCTGTTAATGCTTTGCCTATGTTTTGTGTCATTGAACTGAAGCCCGAAATCCCACTGCTGCCAGGCTGCATTAGGCCTGTATATTTGCAGAATTTGATAGCACTCGGAGTTTAGACAAACATGGAAGGGGTGGGTACTTTTCTAACAACAACATCAAGCAGTCCGATGTGCACGAAACAGTAGGAGTGTACCTGGATCACAGTGCAGGTGTTCTGTCCTTCTCCAGAGTCTCTTACCCCATGACTCTCCTCCACAGAGTCCAGACCACATTCACTCAGCCTCTCTTTGCTGGACCTTTGGTTTGTTCTGGATCAGTAGCTGAGTTCTGTCATCACAAACGGACTCAAGTCCTTTAAAGAGCAGTGATTTAGATTCTGTGTTCAAATCTTTAACTTATTTTGTCTCCATGTTTGTTGCTCAAGTTTGTTGTCGTGACATTTCCACTCCACACAGAGATCAGCTGTCAATCAATCACGACGGGCGGCACTTTGACGTCCTCTCATTGGTCGTTGTGTTGATGTTTGAGTTTGTTGAGCTGGAGCCCTGTTGCTCACTACTTGTTGCTTTAAGATGCCAAAGCTTGAGTGAATCTTTCACATTTCTCCCGGCAGAACAAGTGCAATCTGAAAACTGATGCACATCTTGGAATTGTGATGGAAATTTGACCTGGTGAGACTTCTGAAATAAAGAGACTAGAGATTCATAGTCTTTTAAGTATACTTTATTCATTGCAAGGAAGGTCAGACAATCATACAGCATGCAAAGAGCATTCTGCAGAGGGAATGACAAAGAAACAGTTGCAGGCGTATGCTTTTTATGCAGATGCAATGAAGAGATGTGTGTGTGTGAAGAGTTGAACTGTGTATGTGTGTGTGTGTGTGTGAACTATGTGTTGTGAGTTTGTAATTTTCCATTACAGAATTATACCACGGAGCTAATTTACTATGTTTTACATGTGTCTTTTTTAGAGGCGCTATTGAGTCTAATGTTAATCGTAACGACTTTACAGAGCTATCGACAAGATGGTCAATCTCAGTGGAGCTAGGGTTTTTCAAGAATTTGTTGGTTATATCGACGGATAATACGGGTTTAAATGTAATTGGAATTATTTCCTTAAATTTAGCTACAGCACAACGCCACAGCTGTTGACAGTGTTCCAGTTGCACAGGAACAATGTTTATGTTAGCCAACAAGGCATTGTTAGCCTAAACAGTTCACAATAACGCATTATGCTGCATTTCACGCATACTAACACCGTAGTAAAGAGTCCACAATCAGTAATTAGACTGTGTGTACGACACATTTAACGACAATGTGCTAATAAACAGTAAAAATTACAGCTTTCGGTACTGTTGGTATACAGAGGGGTCATCTTGGATTTCGAAGTCAGGAAATAAACTTTCACCCCCGACTTCTGCGTTCACACCATAGACTGTATATTAAAGCTTCAAACGTCAAGTCAGGATGCACATTATGGAACGCACCTGCTATTTCCTTTGTCCCTCTAATGATCCTGTAGAAAGAGGACTCTAGTTTTCCAGTGATCTGATTAGTCAGTAGTTGGGCTGTGGACAGGTCCGGAGCAAAGGTTAGAGGTGCTGCATAGGTTAACATTAAGATGTAACCCGGTAAGAAGAAGAACCACCTTCACAAAGTTAAATATGTATCAACAGCTCATTCTGCCCTGTAGCAGCAGACCTGGGGCTTCCAGACACGGCAGTGCACAATGAATCACAACACCTCGCACTGTGACGGATCATAGTTGACACTTAGGACGGGTAGTTCTTTAAAAGTCTATTTTAACCTCGTATATTGGCATCAACACGTCACTGAACTGTGGTTTCCTATTTCAAAATACAACTGCCGCACAGCGCTGCCACACCGGTCCGCCCACTCCCCTCTGAGCCAATCGGAGCACAGAGCACCGTGGAGCCGTCCAATCACAACACAGCATGCCCAGCTCGGGCAGAACGCTCCCCAACATGGCCGCCGCTGCACGGTGAAGGACCTGGAGTAGATGCATTTGTGTTTTGAGGGAGAAAGGAAAAAACACACAATACTCAGAGGAGATCAACGACGAACTGAAAACAGGAAGAGGTGAGCTCGCAGGCTTGAGTGTGTGCGCGTGGTCAGGTGGGAGCCGCTGTTGTGTGCGCGTCTGTCTTTGGCGTGAAGGACAGGGGACGTTCAGCTGCGATCCCAGCCACTGTATGAGCAGCACGGTAGAACCAGCGTTACACTCAGTGTTGTCAACGCCGGTGTAGCCATCATTACATGTGTTGTTTATACACCCAATCGTAACAACAACGTAACCATCCGGCGTATGGACAGTGGTAAAAATACAACACAGTGCTGTGGCGCTGCTGTGGTGTGTGTAGTTCCCTATGACCCAAGGGACACTCCTTAGAGCTGACAGCTATTATATCCTGACATTGAGGGAACACATCACTGAAGTCGACATGGCACAACTGGAAAAACAGGGATGTGAAACAACTGATTTCTTTGAGCTGCTTTAGTACCAGGGCTGGTGCTGTCAGTGCTGGCTTTCACTGGCATGGATCGGCAGGGACACTTGAATGGAACATTGCCATTGTTTTTGTTATTTGTAACATCTCTGTTCCTACTATATTCCTACTATGATCAGTCAAAATGTGAAAAGGATTCTTTTGGATTATTGTTGTAGAAAACTTGTGTTTGTGCAATGTTCATGCTGAAAGTGGCCATGCTCTGTATCTTTCTGCTTGACTTTGCTTGCACTGCCTACACTTTTACAGTCTGGTCCCTCAGGAGGACTTGTGGATCCTCCTCGGACAGTCTTGCGATGTAGTCAGCGCACCTGCTCACCTTTCAGTGTGTCTGCCGCCTTTTGTTTGGCTGATCACTCTCAACTCTTTGCCAATGGAGACTGCTGACTCTGGAGTTTTTTTGTGCCAGAGGAACCTGCTTATGTGGTCAGAGTGAGCGGGCCTGGTGTCAGATTCAGGGCCTCAGTCTGCTTTTCAGTTGTGCTGCTGTGCGCAACTCCATTTAACTATTGTGTTAAAGTCTAACCCCAGACTTGCAGTCCTTAAAACTTTTTTTCCCTCGAAATTACATATTCAAAATATGTATCGAGAAAAAACTTCCCTCACTGCCTTAAATGGCATAAATGTAACTACACCTTCCTTCCTTAGTTTGTGATTGGGAATATACTGAATATGCTAATATGGCTCAAGCTCTGCTCGTATTCGCCCAACCCTCACAGCTCACTGCTACTGAGACCCACCCTCAAGTTAACGGGATTGTGAAATCACAAACCCTGGCTGGAGCAGTGTTAAGGGGGAAATACTCTCGGAGATACTCACTACTTATTTGACTCAAAATATGTCCTTGAAAGAGATGCAACGCAAGATTCACCCTTGGCTTTACTCTGGCTCCCCCTACAGGTGGGATGCGTAATTCGCTTTTGGTAATTGGAGTGGCGGTCTGAGCCCCCCTATGCTCACGGATGTACACACCTGCGTTTGTTGACAAGCTGACAGAGATAAAACTGGCAGCCACAGAAGCCAAAAACATGTTCTACAAATACAACGTTTTTTGTTTCTCCTATAGCTAGCTGCTAGCTCTAGCTCTGGTGGTTCATGTGTGAGGTATGCCTTAAAGCAGGTAGTAACGTTCTAGGATGGTACACCAGAGTTACATAGTGCAGTTCTAGGCATCCAGGGAGCGCTGTAGCAATGATAGAAATGCCATTCTTCCTAAGTATGTGTACCATCAAAATGATTTTAGGCCATAAACATTACCTAGTGTTGCTTTAAAGTCACAGTGGGGACATGCTAATATGTTTTTAAAAATGTGATGTGAGGAGGTCTCTAATTAAACTTGGCCTACACTGCAGTGAAATACTGCAGTGTAGGCCGATGTAGATGTAATTACACATGCTTATTAATTGATTTGTGTTTTGTAATTTATCCATAGGCCCCTACGTGACTGCTGTGAGGACGACCCATATGCTGCACCTGAGAAACGGTTCACCCCCCAAACAAAAACTCCATATCTGAAAGTACCCTGCTTCTCTACCGATCCCTGCAGGTGTGGGCGTGCCTCCTGTCACACTGGCAGGAAAGACAAGGGGGGAGGTGTTGCAGGGTGGGGTATCAGGGCTGCACCCACCTGCCTTCTCCATCTTCCTTGAGCTTCAGCTTCCATTGGCGGTGGGCTGAGAGGGTTTCGGCCAAGAGCCTTGAGCGTGTGGCCTTTGACAGGGTCTGCCAGGTGGCATTGGCTGGTTGAGGAGCAGAGCATGTTGAGTGGTTGTGGTTGCCATGGAGCTGCAGGATAAGAAGCAGGTAAGTCTAGTTGCTTAGCACAGTATGTGTCAATGCTACCTAAATGCCCCTGAGGTGCAGAATTGTTTACCGAACAGGTAGGGCACTGTGATTAAGGTTGGTGTTAATTTTGTCAGCTATTTTTAGAACTAGTCTTAGTTTTAATCCTGAGATCAGAAGTTCTATTTCGTATTAGTCAACTTCCTCTATTTTCAACCTCATCCTCAGTTTTTTGTAATTTGTTTAGTGAACTAAAACTCTGTACATTTTAACCTTATCTTAGTCAAAGAAAGAAAGCCATAGACATTTAAGTCCGTATTTACCTGCAGAAAACACAAAATAAGAAGCAGAGATACCTTATCTTTTTTATTATGTAATATAACTTTGAAAATGAGAATAATGAGCTGGGGAAGAAATGAAATAATCATGGTATAATTAAAGAAATCTCTGTATATTTCATATATTTAAAACTTTATAATCTTTATTTATTTATTTATATATATATGCTCATACCTTTTTTATTGGTCCGAGCCAAAAAATGTTCTACCAAAGCAAGTGTTTATAATAGGTTATAAAAAAAATTGATTGAATTCTAGTGTAAAATCTACAAAATCATTTTTTAGTAAAGGAACATTTTAAGAGCTATTGATGTTTCTCCTTTATGATCCTCAGTGTTGCACACCACATCATTGCACATTCTCCTGTTTCACAAGAACACAAGAAACATCGTCCTTAATAACTTTCAGGCATTTTAGTTTCGCCATCTGAAGGGTCGAAAGCTCAAACTTCCTCAGTTAAACATATAGAGGCGTTTCACCACCAGGCAATGCTGGTTTAACGTAATGAGAGTAGGACATGAAATGTGCCTGCCACTGACCTTACTGTATGCTCAACAAGCAGGAGGAAGAGCTTTTTGATCCTCTTTTATCTTAGAGTTCCCACCTATGTGCTGTGTTGTGTTATATAACCATTCATTCATAACAGTACAGTCCGAAAACTTGTAATCCACTTTTTGTTTTTACTGTGTTACTGACAAGACTCTATTTAAGCAACCCGCCATTGTGGTATCTAATGGTGTTGAATAATTGCATCATGATTGTGAAGGCCTCAGTTTGTTAATAGAAAAGTTCAGTAATTGCATCTGCTCATCATCTCATTCAAATCACTGCCTCTCTGGTTTGTATGTCAAAGTTAAATTCAAATTTTTTTACATGAGGCAACATCAACAAAAATAGACGTTTAAGCCAAAAAGGCAAACATTAAATGGCTCCAACTTATTTTAATGCCATTTAGTCCCAGCTGATCATGATGTAGTTCAGCTTTAACTCTATGTCATCACCTAACTCTTATTTAAACTCCTTTAACACAGTTCCTGCTTTTCCAAATTTCCCACTTTTCCAACTTATTCTTCTTTACCTATATTCAAATGTAAGCCAACACTACAGCACAGCTTCTTCAGCATCCTCACTTCAGAGTCTTCAGTCAGTTATTTACTGATGCTTTAATGTGTAAGTAACTGCAGTAGCTAAGGGTTGAAATGTAACTAATTTTAACCACTTTCTATAGTGATATTTTATTCTGTACTACTTGTAATGTTTAAATTTACTTTTGCATACAAATTAACAAAATATAAAGTAACAAATAAGTAAAGCTGTGATATAAAAATGTAAGGGATAGTTGACTCATTATCTACTAAGCAGTTGGAGGGGTGGGTGAAGTGTTAGAGTCCACAAAACACTTCTGGAGTCTCAGGGGTAAACAGCGTTGCAGCCAAATCCAATACAATTGAAGTAACTGGTGATCAATTCTTCAAATGTTAACAACAACAGAAAAAAGAAACATAAAATGCCTCCATACTGCTCCTGTGGTGTCATCCAGGTGTTCGTAAATATGAAAAAATAAGCTACCGGAAGTAGCGATGCTAACACACAACCCGCGCGTGCCCATGGGCGTGCCCAGTTTTTTTTCCTGTTGTTTTTTGACATTTGAAAAATGTCTCACCAGTTACTTCTATTATATCTGATTTGGCTGCAACGCTGTTTACTCCTGAAACTCAAGTGTTTAGTGGAGTGAAACACTTAACCCACCCCTCCATCGGCATAGTGGTGAGTAGATAATGAGTGAATTACATTTTTTGGTAAACTATTTATTTAAGGAAAGAGAAAAGAGTTTCCTCTTATAATACAAGCACACCACACCACTGAATTTGCTATAGCCTGTCAGAAAAACAGTGTTAGTCTTGTTGTCTGCACTGTCCTCTCCACCATTTCTCTGTATATATGCCTCCATCATTGCAAAAATATGCTAAGCTGGAGATAATGAAAAGGCCAACAGGGTTAAACAGGCCTGGTTGGCATGGTTCCTCACATCAAAAGAGCTTCTCATCCTCCCTCTATTATATACCCGCCGCACCCCGAATGAAAATGAACTGAATGAGACCTGGTCCATGCCAGAGAGTAGGCCAAACGGGGCATTTTTGAATGAAAGTCCAGCTGGCAGTGAGCAGCGCGGTGACGCTGGGCTCTTGTTTTCTGCATCACAGCCACAGAGGAAGGCTGGGTGAGGTTTTGCAGCATCACCATCTCAGCAGGCAGCGTTCTCCAGTTAGTTCACTCGCATGTCGAGAACTTGTTACTGCAGTGTAATAATTGTCATCATGTAGCACAGCTGCGGTTGCACATCGCCCTGTGAGCTCAGCTGGAGTGTTACAGATTTGAAAGAAGCAGCGCAGGGCTGTCATCGTGTTGAAGATGAGAGAGGGGATCTGTCTGTGGAAGTGTCGCGTAAGTTGTCTCTTGCTTGTTTCTGTTCGGTCTGTTGCTGAGCACATTTCCCTCAGTGGGTAAACGGATGTTTGTTGTTTGTGTGGGTGAGCAAGTGGGTGATCAATTGGTGAGCCTCCACAGTTAATGTAGAACCTTCCCAGGTTGTAGACATACTCTGCTTTACTCAGGCTGCTCAGGCTCCTCGTCTCTCTGCGCATTGACGCATGTCTGGAGGGTTTTTGTTGAGGCACTGTTACTCAGGGGAAATGAGAAGATATTTATAGCTTGGCTGTGTGGGATGTACCGCCTGAAAGCAGAATCCCTTGTGTGTGATTTCACATTTGTGTATTTCTCTCAGTTTGTGTATGTGTGGGCCTTTTGTACACACAGATCCTCACAGTGACATGGAGTGTGGGAAAGGTTACTTTCCCATTAACAACAGAAATGTCTCTGTTTCCCTTTTCTATTATAAACGGATTAATTTCCTCTTGACACATCCGCTTTATTATAAGTATGGTCTATGTATATTGTTATATTATGGGTCAATGTAAACAATCACTTGAATAATCGATTAGTTCATTAACAGAATTGAATGATAGCAATTTTGACAGCTGGCTCCAGTTCTGCTACTATTTATTTTTATATATGGTCTCTCTCCAAAAAGGATTTGATCATTGTTGTGTCCCTCTGTTTAATCCCTGTCCAATTCATTGGTTAAATCTGCATGCGTACGATAAGGTGGGGGCTTCCTCGCCAGCAGAGAGCTGTTGTCATGGCTTTCCCTGTTGAGGTGCTTACTATCATATCTGGCGTAGGGGTGTGCAGCACTTTCAACATTATTGGCTACTGTAAATGACAATCAATATCCAGGACTATACCTCCCTAGTGCTTGCTCATTGTGGGAACTGTTAGGTTTCTCTATAAAACATTGTAAGGTCTTGACCTTCAATTTAAAGTGCCTTGAGATAATGTATATTATGATTTGGCGCTATACAAATAAAATTGAATTGAATAGCCTTTTACTTTATCCGGAAACATGACAATATGCAGTATCATGACATTCGGTTCCCGTGGTCTTTAATTGTACCTACTGCAACTATGGAGTGAGCTCAGAAATGAATTGTTTTCCGTAGAATAAAAAATATATTTTGCATTTCATGCTGTTGTAAATTTAAGATAGGACTGCCTGTTTTTGAGTGTGAGGTGTGTGGTTGGGTTTTTCTGATCACACCACCTGCCTTAAGATAATTATATGTGCTGAGGCTTCCTTGCCTTTAAATTGCTACCTCGGCGTGATGCTGAGCAAGTTAAAATATTATAATTAAAATAAATTTGTTTAGGTTAGAAGCATGGTCGGTTGTTGCTGACTTAGAATACTCCTGTAGGTGTGAATGGTTGTCTGTCTTTGTGACTACATCCACATTAATAAGTTAAAAAAAATACTGTTCTAAAATTTGAGCTTGATATCACAGGTAGTCTCTGTCCATAGTAACACACCTGAAAAAGCATATTGCCTAACCATTCACCTACACTGTCCTCGTTCCTGTCAACTGCAAGCAGATTGTCTACACTGCAGTTCATTGCTTGGTTTTCAGAAAATAACAAGGAACACCAATTTTAAGCATTAAGAGCAGTTATTTCTTTGCTTGGACCGACAGAGAGGTGAAACTGACAGTATTTGTGAGAAATGCTTTGCCCTCACCGCTGGTAGTTGAGTTGGACTGATAAGAACCAATCAGAAAGAAAAAAAATTGTAAATACTAAAACATGTTTGTCAGTCTTCTGATTGACTTGAAACCCCTGTGTACACTCCCTATTGCCCAATGTCAGCTGGGAAAGGCTCCAACCAACATGACTCATGGATTTATAAGCAGACGTAGCGGATGGATGGATGGAAATGTATTTAAAAGTATAGCCTATTAAGTAGGATTTGGTGGTAGCATTCACAAAATATTTAGCATAAGGCTGCAACATTAACAAAATGTAACAAAAGTGAAGGATTCTGAATACCTTGTGAGTCAACCAGTTTATGAAGGGGTTGTTCTATGTGTTGTTGCAGGAGGAGGATGCTGTTACTTTTGGCCTGTCGACTGGCCAGGCTCTGGGGAAGCTCCGGGACCAGCTCAGCAACTTACTGGAGCAGCACCAGAGGGCTGCAAACAGACGAACCTCTGCACAGGTATACATTACACACCACACCACACCACACCACACCACACCACACACCACACACACACACACACACACACACATTAGATCTGTCAGTTTTTCCAAAAGCTCAAATGAAGTTGACAAGACACAAATTCACAAAAACTTATTCAAATATATTTAACCGTCAACCCATCTACTAAAAGCAACACAGTTCCTTGATCATTCGTCAAATGTGTTTAATGACAGATACATATTGTTTAGCTAATGCCTTGTTTTGCCATGTTTTCATAGGAAAAGTGGGTGAATAGCTTCCTTTACCATGGCAACCGTCATTCCTGCCTTCATTGGTCCGGAGCTGCCCTCACTCTAATGGTGGTGTTGGGACTCATATGTTGCTATGGTAGCCAGCCAAAGGGCAGGTAGGTAACCTCTCTTTGATTGAACTGTAATATTCTGGAATGTGTCTGATTCTATGAATTAGGGGCGGGGACTCTACACTGCAATTCATACTCATTAGGCATTTCGTAAAAACAAAAAAGAAGCAACTCAGAAATTCAAAAAAAATCTCATGACAGCATTAACATTTTCTCTCTGATCAAATTAAAACATAAGATAGTAGAATTACATGTCCCTCGGGGTGGTCCCTTTTGCCTGTATGTCTGCAAGGTCATGGTCAGGGAGAAGGAATGTCATTGCTGAGAAACATCATTGCAACTGTCAAGAAAAGAACAGCAGTTTTGGAAAGTTGGTAAAGACAAGCCAGCGGTCTAGTGATGAAAAAGACCAATCTCATCATAATTACAGCTGGAGAAATGCAGCCAAACAGGAACAATTTTATGACAATGTTCTTAGATAAAGTTTATGCTGTTCATTCGAGTTTCACGAGACCACACTCAGGGCACTGGCATGAAGTAGACAAAACACAGGGTTTGGGACCAGAGTACCAGGTCTGGGGCCTCATTTATAAAACAGTGCGTAGGATTCATACTAAAAGTCGACGTGCGCACAAAAGCCGAAAATGGCGTACGCAAAAAAGATTCAGATTCATAAAACTGTGGGCACGCACACCTGAAGGCAATTTCCCCTTTATAAATCACAGTCCACCTGGAAACGTGCTTACCTGAATCTGCCTGGAAGTCCGGCCTCTACACGCCCACATTCAGCCATAAATGGTCCATGCAAAGCACCTCATGAAAATTCAATTATCCTGCTGACCCCGTTTTGTGCGTACGGAATGGTTATAAATGAGCCCCCTGGTCTTAGGGTGGTGGTGACAATTTAATGTTTTATAAAACTGTCTGTCATCTGCATAGAAATAAAATGGAATGCTGTAACTAAGTGGGAGCATAGACAGTGAGAATATCATCAGTCCCAGGATGTGTCCTCGGAGGACAACCTTTGCAGGGTGAAAGTTAAAATGCTGTCACTATTGTAAACAAAACAACTTCTGTTCGATACAGGTCAAAACAATTCATGGCTGTCCCAGATATCCCAACCCACTTTTGAAATATATGTCTTTCAGTAATACAGACTAATGTATTTGCTTTAGAAGTTATGTATTCACTGTGGTCATTTCCATATTGTGCTGGGAAGGGGTAGGGAACTAGGTCCTGTCAGGTCTGGGTCTTGAGAGCTAGTTTGTTTTACAGAATAATTTTGTAATATTACAAGTGATAAGTTGCAAGAATATATTCATAATTTAATGAGAAAAAAGTAACAATATCACGAGAAAGAGATAATTGTTTTTCAGGAAATGAGCATCAAGGACAACTTATGCTCCCTGGAGTTCCACTCCCTCTAGATCCAAAATCTTAAACCAATCATCTATTGTAAACAAAACAACTTCTGTTCGATACAAATTCATGGCTGTCCCAGATATCCCAACCCACTTTTGAAGTATGTCTTTCAGTAATACAGACTAATGTATTTGCTTTAGAAGTTATGTTTTCACTCTGGTCATTTCCATATTGTGCTGGACTAACTGAAGACTGAATTCCATTTTTTCTCTACTTGATTTGTCGCATGTCGTTAATGTGTCATTCTGCTTTTTACGTCCACAGTTCTGGTATAGAGCTGATGAACGCTGCAGCCCTCCTTCTCCTCTTTGTGCTGAACCTGCTGCTGGTCGGACGTCAGGAGAGGCTTAAGCGCAGTGAGATGGTCCGGCGCCTCAAGGGCATTATAACACAGCTCAGTGGTGAGTCAGGCGCGTTGCCTCACCACTGTAAATGTAGAATTATGGCAATTGAAAAGAAAATATGGTTTACTGTAATTTTTGTCGTACTCAGCTACTTGTTACTCATTATTGGCAGCATTCACAATCAAAGTGTTGGAAACACAGACTAGTGGTAATCATCAGAATCCACAGATGGGACATTGTCCCATATTACATTTTTTTTACTGTTTTACTATGATATCAAACTGGTATATAAATTGACTTACTGTCTTTTGATTACTTGTTGTGTCTTCATCACTGGTAAATGTTGTTGCTCTTAAGGAAATAGGCATCATTGTCACTGTTCCGAGTACAATGTTAACCACATTTTGATTTGAGTTTCAAAGTTCTCTGCTGTTCTCATTCCTTAGTCTACTCGCTCATTTATTAAACAGTTTTTGAATCCATCACTATTAAGGACCAGACTTAAAGGGGCATCCCTACACTACAAGTAATTGCCTATTTGAAATAATCAATATCAGTTAATAATAGAATTTGCATCAGGTCATGGTTGGATCAAGTGATGTTATCGATTGGAATCAATGACATGTTGACTTTACTAATGATGGCTGAAACATAGCTCTGGATACCTCATGACATGTTAGCTGTATTCCTGCAGGTTTCCCTTGCCCATCCCCTCCCTCTAACGACATCCTCACTGTCTTTCCCTGTATTCCAGACTACCTGTCGGGGTGTGAGGGGGATGTGCGCTGGTCTCTGTCACTGTACCCTGACCTCTACACACCTTCATCTCCTTCGTGGTCCCTTCACTGGACCTACCGTGACTCCCAGCTCGTCAATCTGCCTGTGAGTCTGCTGGTGGAAGGAGACATCATCGCTCTGAGACCTGGTCAAGAAGCATTTGTATCACTCAGAGGCATTAAGGTGAGTAGATACACACATAGGATCTATATGCACACTCTTGTTTTCTTTGATTATACAGTATACAAAAGTGTCAAACTGTTCCTTTTAAAACTAAGCTAGATCTTTTCCCTCCTCAGGATGATGAGCACATTGTGTTGGAGCCAGGAGATTTATTTCCCCCATTCTCCCCTCCTCCTTCCCCACGGGCCAATGAGAAGAGAGGACCCCAGAACCCCCAGCAACACCGCCACTTCAGAGTGGTCCGGACTCCTGTGCTGGACACAGTCAGGTAGGGAACTAGGTCCTGTCGGGTCCGGGTCTTGAGAGCTAGTTTGTTTTACAGAATAATTTTGTAATATGACAAGTGATAAGTTGCAAGAATATATTCATAATTTAATGAGAAAAAAGTAGCAATATTACGAGAAAGAGAGAATTGTTTTTTAGGAAAAGAGCATCAAGGAGAACTTATGCTCCCTGGAGTTCCACTCCCTCTAGAACCAAAATCTTAAACCAATCATTTCTTGAGCAACTATGAAACACCTTTGAATATCACACAGATGTAACCAACGATAGCTTTGCAGTCGACCACTACCAAACATTTCCACTAAGTCTGTGTGGTTCTTTCTTCAGAATAGATAGTTTTTTTTTGCCCAATCTTTTCAAAGTCCCACTTATATTAATGTGGTTCTGACGAGCCAAAAGATTGAGCATATTGTTATTTTTGAAACTTATACTCAATTATAATTTAACAAAGTGCTCTACGTTAGTCATTTTAATGGAGGTGACAAGCTGATTTTCTGATATTCCCCCTCGAACATAGCACTTAGTCTAAGATCATTGCTTTATTCTCTCATACAATTATGACTTTTTTTCTCATAATGTTAAGAATGTTTTTGAAATGTCAGATTTTCTTTTCCCTTTCAGTGGCTCTAATACTCCGTTGTACTTTTGACAGTCTGAAAAAACATAACTTTTCTGAGTTCTCTGTGATGGAGAAAGAAAATTTGTTTGTTTTTTGATATTTTAGTCTTTTTATCTTTCTATGTTTTCAACAGGAACAGTTTGGAGTTGGCGCTGTCTCGGCCGATCACGGTTCTAGATAATGAGAGGTTTACAGTGCAGTCGGTCATCACCAAGATAGTCTCTCCTGTGGTGCTGGTGAGC
Source organism: Hippoglossus stenolepis (assembly GCF_022539355.2). Lineage (NCBI taxonomy): Eukaryota > Metazoa > Chordata > Actinopteri > Pleuronectiformes > Pleuronectidae > Hippoglossus > Hippoglossus stenolepis. Next base: position 2,344,037 of record NC_061503.1, on the reverse strand, counting down.
ATTTAACACAATTATCAGTTTGTGAAAGTGTATTTGTAATCACTTGCTCTCTACGGAAAACAACACGGATGCAATTTGTGCCACCTTACCCTCACTGGTATGTTTACGATCTGTGCCTTCAGGTGGCGTTCCTGCTAGTGAACACTGTCCGCTATTTTTGTGACACACCCAGCCTCACCCCGGGCTGCTACAATTTCTTTCAACTTCAGGTACAATCATTAAAAACCACGGACTCACACTTAACAGAGACTTGAGTGTGTGCAGAATTTTGACAGTAATTTTCTTGCTGTACATAAGCAGATTGTGCAAACATGTCAACTTGCCTGAATCAGAATCACATAAAAAGCTTGTGTCAATTATTTATGGAAATATATACTGTTCATAATATTGTAATACACCATATACAAATAAGTGAATTAGACATTTATAAACAATTTAGTGTAAAGAGGTCCTAACTAAAAACAGATGAAATGATGTGTTAATTGTGTGACATTGTATTTGCAGTTGATGGGTGTTCTGCCCATCTTGCCGCTGCTCTTCCCTGTCATGTGGGTGCTGGTCAACGCCTTCGGAGAGGCCAGGGTCCTCGCAGAGTTCAACCGGTTGTCACCAGCTGGTCTGGTGAGTGATAAACGCATAAATGCACAAAGTTCTCATATTGTGATGTGCACTGGCAGTAGAGACAGCTTCAGGTGCTAATATAGGGTTTTGTGTTTGTGAGTATGAGCCAATATCTACACACACAGACACAGACACACTCACACTCACACACAGACACACTCACACACAGACACACTCGCATGCACACACACTCACACACGCTGTAGGGTTAGAATGATACCTTGGTTTAAATCCCAATGACAAGGTCCATACCAACAGTCAGTAGCCCTACCTGTGATATGCTGAACAATAATAAAATATATAATATAATTATTTATTGATTACTTTTATATAAAGACCACGCAGGAATCGGGCCATAAGAAAAATTGTGCTATGCATAAGGTCAACAAAATGAGCTACAATTCCGAGACTGTCTGACCACTAATGTGGCTGTGAGCATATGGAAGTAAATCAGTCTCATCAGATTTTGAAATTTTAAAGCCTTCGAATTTCTAGCACTGAATTTTTTTTTACGTGGAAATTATGCATTTGTATATTTTGCCACTGAATTTCAGTCTTAAAATGTTCAAAGTATAATATTCAACTGCTAAAATTCAGTTGCAAAAATTCGGATTAAACATCCGGGATACCAGGAAAAGCAATCGATAGTCTCACATCGAACGTGCTGCCTCGCCTGCCTCGCCGAATATTACTGCCTCACGAATATTACTTAGACCACAGTGTTCTTCTCTGGTATTTTACAGATCGTTAGAGTTCGTCTTTATCGCTTCCCATTTGTGGTTGTTTTTGTGTTCTCGTCTGGACAGAGATATTTTGTAAAATGAGGGTCGTGTCGACAGAGATTTCAATTTAAAAAACGGAGGGGAAATTATCGATTCAAAAATACATCTGCAGATGTGAAGACAAGGCTCTAGTTTTCTAGTTCCTGGAAACACAGCTATTGACAGCCTTCATGAATACAGAGCCAAATGCCAAATTTTGTTATTGTCTGATTACTTATATACAAAAAAATCGAATCAGTCTAACCCTAACACACACACACACACACACACACACACACACACACACACACACACACACACACAGAGAGGAGACACACACACAGAGGAGACACAGCGAGGGTCTCCCTCTGTGTTTTAACTAGACTCTTCTCTCGCCCCAGCTTGCTAAGTTCTCTGAGGACACTCTAAGCAGCTACACCGAAGTGGTTTCCTCCCAGGTATAACCTCTCACTATCTCACTCCTTCCCTACCCTCCTCCACTTGCTTGGCTCCCAACTCCACTCGATCCCACCTGTCTTCGAATCGCTCGATGTCCTCGCCCTTTGCAACTCCCTCTAAAGCTGTTTTCAGACATGAACTGTGGAAAATGGGGTCCGGACAGTCTCGCATATGTAGAACGCAGCAGGAGATTTCTGGGTCAGAAGAGACAGCAGGAAAAGTGTTCCGGATATTCGGGTGAGGGATGGTGCCTGGGTAGATTACGCAGGAGACAGGACATGATGTCTAAATTTCACTGTGGAGGGCTCAGTGTTTTACAGCACATTGACGCCATTGTTAGCCTTAATTGCCAAAAGGTCTTGAATCTTGAGGCCTTCTACCTGAACGGCAGATATTTGTATTCTTAAATTGTTGCATCTGTCACGTGTTAGAAACATGTTCAAATCGCTCACTGGCTCGCTGGGAATTTTTCAGACGTTTTCCTGCTGTATTCTCACATGGCCTCACCTGGACATTTTACCATATGGCTGGCCGGAAAACCTTCGGAAAATGAACAGAGCGATTGACTTGGACATTTGCGTTCTTACATGCAGCCCCTCCGGAAAATGTCCGGCCTTCAGTGCATGTCTGAAAGCAGTTTATGTAAACCAGTACACAACAGTCATTACCCTCCCACTTCCACCCTCCTCAACCTGAATCTTCAATCACATCCTCAATTTCTTCGCCATTTCTTCATGAACATCTTCTGATTCAGGCCACCTCTATGATTTTCCATGTCTTCACTAGCTCTTTAACTTCAGTATGAGCACTTAACTTTGCTTTTTGTGTGCAACATGTTATCTCCTCTGCTCTTTTTTTTTTGACAATCAACCCTGCCTTTTTATGATCATTTTCACATCTCATGGATACAGAATCTTTCTCCTCCACCTCTCACAGTTTATTTCTAAATCCTGCCATTGCCTTCCCTGGTTGCTGGGCTGTCGGTCTCAAAGAAACACAAAATGAATCAACAGTCCTCATTAGATTACCACCGATCTGAAACCATCAGTGTTTTTTGTCTGGCTTTGGCATTGCTCCAAATGAACTCATAGCCATTGTCAAATAAAGAGGAGAGATTATGCTGAGATACTTTCTCATGAATTTGTCCATGAGCTTTCACCTCTGCCTGTCTGCCTACACTGCATGACTGAAAATGAGCCCCAATATGGGCCTGTGCTTGGAATTCTGTCTTTGTGTTCTTTCCTTGATATATAGGCTACTGGCTGAGAGGCAAGTATTTTGGGTGCTTTGGATTTGTACAGATTTCTTTTGTCTGTAACTGTTTTAAAATATCAACGCTGCAGGCCGATCTGTCTGTTAGCCAATCACATCAGTCAGTATGTTTCAGGATGGGTACAGGAACTTGCATGAACTTAATAAAAAATGTAAACAACAGGGAAAACAACATAAACATTACCCTTGCAGACAGAGCAGTATGTCAACCCTGTCACCAATTAAAATGCACAAAACCCTTGCAGACAACATTCAAATTGGATTATTTCCAATATATGTGCATGGTTGCTACTGTGCATTTGTGACTTTTCTCATAAACTGCAAAAGTCAAGTTTAGCCTTCTTGGTGGAGATGCTTGGAGCTGGTCCCTTTTTTGAGTTGGATCCAAAAGGGCTTTGGTGCTGACTCCACTCACAGCTTCCCAACAATATGAGGCTCTCTAAGATGCAGCAGTCGTTGAGGAACAACAGTCTGGAATCAGGCCTGCTCAGCTGGAAATCTTATTTCAGCGGATGAAAGATCAGAGATATTTGGCTCGTAGACAGGAGGTTTGAATTCTCTCTGCTGTTTCCTGGGCCTGTTGAAGTTTGTGTTGGATAAATTAGATAATTTCACTTTCCTGAACAAGAACCATTGTATACTCAATCGTTTTTGTAACACATGTGAGAAAAGTAATTGCCCCTAAAACTTAATAACTGGTTTTGACCTTGGCAGCAACAAGTCAATGAAGTCAATTGTGGATAGTACCTGAAGAGAGAGGGCAAGGAAGGGAGTTTGTGTTAAAGAGTGTTTCCCTATGCAAGTTGTGATTGTTTGTTTCCCTGCTGAAAACTCATCATGGATTTCATCCAAAAAGAATCAAAATCTGCATGGATGATTTGGATCACTCACAAAAATGCTGCCACTTGTTGTAGGCTTCATGTCTCACCTTGTGCCACTAGCACTGTAGCTCTGTACCTTTTCTTTCGTTAGGATGTTGTCCAATCACAAAGCTGATCAAGTTATCTATCTGTTTTAGTGCTGATAGCGTTGTGATTTCTATATATTTATTTATTGACTAATATACATTCTGTTTTTATTGTGTGGTGGAAATCTGTCCTCTAACTTTGTGTGTGTGTGTGTGTGTGTGTGTGTGTGTGTGTGTGTGTGTGTGTGTGTGTGTGTGTGTGTGTGTGTGTGTGTGTGTGTGTGTGTGTGTGTGTGTGTGTGTGTGTGTGTGTGTGTGTGTGTGTGTAGGAGATGCTGCGTTGTGTGTGGAGACACCTGGTCGGCGTCCTAAAGGGAGAGTCTCAGACACTGTGCTTCACTTCCAGCCTCTTACACACTCTGGGATCGGTTACTGTGAGTATTACAGGGTTGAACTGGAGCATATACATCTGAGCTGACCAATGTTAAAATAAAACATCTATTGTTGATCTATTGATAGTATATTAGTCAAAATAAGCTTGTTCAGTTTGCTCAGAGAAATCCAATACAATTATGGAATTATTTGTTTGTAAGATCCTGACAGGGTTTGTTTTCAAACTAGTTATTCAGGGGAAACAGCTTTCTAAGTCAAGTGTAAAGTAAAAAGTTCTAAAACAAACACAGGGTAAATATTATATCATCCTAACATTCAGAAGTGCCATGATGCATATTAATGACAGCCACATAATTGCCCTTTATGGTTATATTGCCACCTGCTGGCAAGTTATAGTAAGTCTGACAATGTAAAATGATGATACAGGTTGTAAATAGACATCACTCTACTTGAGCTGCCAGAGCTGCCATTAGTTTTTTTTACAAGCCAGATAGTCTAGGTAAGGGATGTTCAGATGTTTCTGTCTCCTTTCCTTACAATAGGTACAAAGTTGTAGGACTTGCAATGCTATAACATTACATGTAAAATAGATTCAGCAGCAACATTTTATCCAGTAAGTGTCCTTATTGAACCAAATTCTAATGGGGTTGACATTACAGGGAGATAGGATTGAGTGTTAATAAGTTAGTGCAGTATCCTGGGATATTTGAAAATGGAAACAATGTCAACAGAACCTTTTGCAAACAATATAATTTGGTTAATAAATAACCTTTCAAAAAGACTTAAGATTTAGAAGTGAAGGCTTCTCCTCAGAAGGAAGAATAAAAACACAACACAACATTTAACTTGCTATTCTGTTTTTGATGTTCAGAGAATAAAATTGAAATATGTATTACATTATATTAATTACATTAGTGCACTGCAGCCTTGTGGTGGGAAAGGGTAGAAACAGCTATTAGGAGCTACAATGTGACATTGAATCATTTACCAATACTCTGTACTGCAGGGATATTTGTTTCAAAATTTGTTCACACTTGGTGAACATACGTTGACAGGTGATCTTAACACAAGTGGACAATGTGAATACTAAGTCATTGTATGTGAAACACTAGAAGTGTGAAAGTACTTTTGGTTCATTATGACACTGTTGCAGGTCAGAGGACGTCAGATGAGTGGGTGGTCGTTCACTGAGGCCGGGACATAGTCATGTTCACACTGATAAAAGAATGTGGCCTCATGCATCTCGTGATTGGACCTTTTAAATGCATCCTCAATGTGTCTTGGGTGTGTTCACCCCTGTACTTAGAGCTGTTGACATGTGATCAGATCACCTGAGACCAATCTTAATACCACATCTGGACCGGGCCTTTCAGACAAAAACATGATCCTTAAAGCTAAACATAATTACACATATTTTATGATTCAGTTATTTTCAGTTCCTGATGACATCATTGTCTCTAATGTCTGTTGTGAACATACATCTTTAAAACAACTTAAAAATTCAGCATCTACAGTAATCCAATAATCTGTATCTGTACAGTTATGGTTACATTGCAAACATGAACTGCTGTTAGCAATTTAAAAACAGTTTACACTTCAACGCAGTTATTAATCTTTTACATGATCTTGCGTGTTTCTTTGTTTTCATTTGGGTTTCCTTCTGTGGAGTCTCTCCAATGTTTGGTGAAGCCTTAGGCCTCATTTACATAATAAATGGCCCTCATTATACCCATGTACTCAGAAACCGTATTGAAGACTTGTTGGTGAGTGTTCAGTATGTGTTTAAGTTGTAAATGGTTTGTGTGTATGTGTAGGTGCTGTGTTGTGTGGACAAACAGGGTATCCTGTCATGGCCTAATCCCAGTCCGGAGACTGTGCTGTTCTTCAGTGGGCGCGTTGAACCGCCTCACAACAGCCAGGACGATCTCAGAGACGACCTGTCTGTCAACTCCTACTGCCGAGGGGAGACGGAGGATGACAGGGATGAGGTGAGTTTGTGTTTTCAATGTCACCAGCAACCTAACTCTAGAGATTGTTACTAAAAATGTGAGAAAAGCAAAGCAAAAGATTTGAATTAATTGCATCATAATGTACGGTTTTGTATCTACCCCTGACCCCTGTCATTGATGTGCAGGTTGGGGAGGTGCAGGCCCTGCTCTGTCTTCCTGCAGAGTCCTCCACTCAGCTTGGCGAGGGGCTCGAGCTGATCGAGACCTCACATGACAATATTTGCTCATCTGAAACTCTCCGGCTTCGGCGTTCCTGCCAGCCCGCACACAGCCGAACCAAACACCACTCTGGATCCAACGTTAGCTTCAGCCATGACACTGAGGGAGGCGAGGACGACCAGGCTCTGGTAAAAAAAAATGAATGAACGACATGATTTTGTACAAGTGGTTGTGAATGTAGGAAAAATATTAATGAATCAGTAAATTCTCTGTATTGTGAACATGTTTGTCTTCTCATTTCGATTCCTTTTTTTTCTCCAGGACTTCGCAATGGGCTGCCCGGAGACAGAGGCAGATGACTTTGTGTGCGACTACCACCTGGAGATGCTGAGCCTATCGCAGGACCAGCAGAACCCAGCCAGCATCCAGTTCGATGACCTCTCCTGGCAGTGCCACCTCCCCTCCCTCAAGCCGCTGGGCCTCAACATTATGCTGAACCTCTGCAACGTCAGCGTCACCCAGCAGCTCTGCCGCTTCTCTGACCACCTGTCCAACCTGGCTCTGCAGGAGAGCCACGGCACCGTGCTGCCAGTCTACGTACCCTGGGGGCTCTGTGAACTCTCCCGGCTCATAGGTGAGGTGGCGATGGTGTCTGTTCATTTTACATCTAGTTGGTTTAGAGAAACCTTTTCATACCATGACCTGGGTTGCCCTGTAGTACTGATTGTTGTTAGGTCATATGAAAACCCAGTGATCACACAGATCACTGTTGATGGTCGGTGGATGAATCCACTATTGTTTCGGGAAAAAATGATTTACTGCAAGAGAACCAGAATTTGAAAAGGTCACATGGAAGCTGAACATTTCTTCACCAGTCAGACAGGACAATTCCAACTGAAACTTTTCAGATGAAGAGATGTGGACCTATGGAAGAGTGTATAAAAATCATCCATACCTCAAGCACTAGACAACCAAAAGAGAGAAAACCTGCTTTACAGGTGCTCCACAAGGAAGTGCTTAACAAAACTGAAATGTGTTCTCAATATCACCAACGAATGGTGAATTCTAACGCTCTAAATTCAGTACAATGTCCTCACCTTTCTTCTACTAAATATTTATAGCTAGATTTGTTCAGCTCATTTAATTTCCCGTCAGTAGTGACTGTGAGCAGCAGCCACAGCAGTCACATGCATTTTCTTCAGGATACTGTAATATATCAGTTCTGGGGGGAGCTTTCCAAACTATGAGCATTAGAGAGGGCAAATAAAAGAGTTTTAAGCAGTTGAGAGTAAATCTCTTGAGCAGATTACGGCCCTTGAGGTGTGGTGTTGTTGTTTTAGCCATTCCCCGGTGTTCAGGTGTTTCCCTGTGGGCACACTATGCACACCATTTTGAGACACGACCTGAAAATGCTCCACTGACACTGACATGTAGGTTTAGAAAATGGCACACATGTGTAAAGGACCTTTTCTGAAATAGAAGCTTTTTAATCATTTATGTTTTGATATAATCTAAAAAAAAAACCTTGGCAGTATTTTTGAATGTGAAAATAAATGACTAATTGTGATTTCAGTTCCACTTAAAGACTCTGGACTGATGTGAAAGATCATCAGTATCTTAAAGTCTGTTGTACAGTTACTCATTACCCTTGTCTTTTTGCGTTATGCGTTTGTGTGTCAGGCTTCACTCCTGGTGCGAGGGAGCTGTTTAAACAGGAGAACCACTTGGCTCTGTACCAGCTGCCAACTGGAGAGAAAACCAAAGAGTTTACCTCCCGCCACCTTCATTACTTCACCAAACGCCAGCCCCCCATGTCGCACCTCATCTCTCTGTTCGTACGAGACTCCTCCTCCCGTGAGTCCATACACACTTCAGTCTGCCCATGTTATTCTACTGCTCAGATTTTTTTGATAAAACAGTTTGTATGGGAAATGGATAACTATTTTTTCTTACTGTGTATTTCTTTTTATCTTGATGCCTTATGCTAATGTTGTTGAGGTCTCTGTTGTAGATAATGTCCAGATGCTGTCACATGGCTCAGCTGACCTCATCTTGGAGGCCTGCACTGACTTCTGGGATGGAACTGATATCTATCCTTTATCAGGTTCAGACAGGTGCAGTCTCTCATCACTCATACGGGGTTAAACAGCCAGTGTCAACAATTGCTTAGTTGCACTTATCTAATACAACAGTCTTGTGATAAGCCCTACCTCCTCGAAGGTTAGAACTCCTGGATCCGCACCAAAATGTAATGGGTTCTTCTGTGACCGATACTGCATCCTTCCACCAGGTTTTGTGGTAATACGTCTTGTACGTTTTTGTGGAACACTGCTAACTAAAACAACAAATGTAGACGAACAACATGACTTCCAGTGGTAAGAGCTTGTCAGCACAACACAATAGCACCACAAACTACATCCTCCAAAATTACAATACGATATAGTTGAAAGAGAACCTTTCTGAAATGGATTCAACAAAAGACTATGAATATAAACTTCCTGAAGGTAGGATTTATCATAGAACTGTTATGTTGGTTTGTGTTAGTTTATATCCAACTAACTGCCAGCTGAGTGTATGACTAATATCCTATTTGAAACTGTGTTATTTGTGTTACAGAAAGAAGGTTCTGGACTTCTACCAACGTGCCTGTTTGTCAGGTTACTGCTCAGCCTTTGCCTACAAACCCATGCAAGTGTCACTGTCAAGCCAACTGAGTGGGAAATGTGTCGAGCTGGCCCCCGGTCCCTGCCTCTTCTCTGGAGTGGAACTGCCCTCCACCACCCCTATCAAACAGAACTCCTACAGGAACAGCTGGAGCTCGGATGGTACGAGTCAGTGACAGAGGGAAGGACGGTTGAGATGATAATGTAAATCTCTAATTATTTCTCTCTTTCTTTTTTTCCGTCTGTGCTCATCTTGTCTGCAGAGGGTATCGGTGAGGGGGTGGAGCGTGAGGACTGTGTTCAGGCCCTGAGCGGTCAGATCTTCATGGGAATGGTGTCGTCTCAGTTCCAGGCGCGGCTCGATACAGTTCGGCTTATTGATGCCTTGGTCACTGCTTGCATCCGCTTTGTTTACTTTTCTATGGAGGATGAGCTCCGCAGCAAGGTGAACACACACACAAGCTCATATGAACATTTTCTAGTATCTAGTTTATGTTTATGATAGTTTGTAGTTAATGCATTTGTCTTATTAGGCCTTGTCCACACTACTGCAGAGTATATTATATTGTTTACCCCTCTATTAAAAAAACTAATCAAATCTCTGTCCACACAAAATTTGTTGTACAAAATATCTTCGTCCAGACAAGAACACAAATTCGACTACAAACACTCATATAAGCATGCTGGGCCCCTAGGTGGCGATAAAGTCTGCATCATCGATCCATCAAATACTAGAGAAGAATACTGTCAGCATGCTTTGAGGGCTTATTCTCCTTTGGTAGTAACCAAAACAATACTAGCTAATAATTTTTGACCTTATATCTTTGCATATATATTGGGTGATGCAGATACTCGTAAAAGTCGATAATGTGGTGCAGTAACGTTAAATTTAGCTGCAGACATGTTATTAGACCTTTTAGTGCTAACCAAACATAGAGAAACTGGTGTATAGGCCCCATTGCTGTTGTTTCTGCTGCATGCTCATTACACAAAACACCAGTGGGTATACCCTGGGGCTGCATGATATTAGGAAAACATGCGATATGTGATAACGATAGATTTTCGATATATCGTGCATCCCTACCATGCACAAAGTTAAATGTGACGTCATCATTTCCCAAACTCTCCATTTTACATGCATACACAGAAACCACAATTTTTGAAAATCTGCACTTTGGAAGGGCTTAGTAATAATCTTAAATTTAGTGCCTTAAAACCTGCAGATGAGATCGAGGCTCAAACAGAGTGGGACAAGTTTGTTTTTAGTGAGAAATTGAAAAAACTTATGTGTTGTAGCAGCCTCAGTTTTTTTAACAACAAATAATTCCAAAGATAAAAAGAGCAGAAGAAATTAAATAATGGTTAATTAATAGTATATAGTTTGTGTTCATGTGTAATGAAATGTATCTAATATATATGCAGAATGCTGTGGACCATCTATACAGTGTCAAGAGCAGTACACAGTAGAGAAGTGTCAGTATACGTGCTGTGCATGAGAGTGTGTATATATGTGGCCGCTCTTGTGTCCGTGCAGGTGTTTGCTGAGAAGATGGGTTTAGAGACAGGCTGGAACTGTCACATCTCTCTGACTCCAAACGGAGAAAGTCCCTGTGACGGAGCTCCATCCAGCCCCATTCATGGCTCCCTACATGAAGACCTGAACCAAGGTAGCAAACCTGTGTTTTCACACAGTGACAGTATTAATCATTTTGATACAGTTACTGTCTGGATGCAATTCCTGACTCTTCTACTGTCTGCCGGTTTGACTTAACCATCATTGTGGATGGACAAGTTTTCAGCTGAAATGTTAAATCTGCTGCTTCTATCAGTACATTGTTTTTATTGGCCGCTGTAGGTTAGCATGTGGTAAAACACCCTGATCCATTTGGTGATTCTTTTTAAGTTAAACATATAGTTGTAACAATTTAAAACTTAAACCCACATAATTTGTCCTGTACTGTGATCAGTTTTTATTGAATTTATTTAAATTAAACTTAGAGCTACTTGTACTTTATTTATATATTTCCATTATGTGTTGCTTTGTGCTTATATTTTCTATTCTATGGTATTTTAGAGGAAATACTATACTTGTTATGCCCCAGCGCCAGTGGCCGGAGGCATTATGTTTTCATGTTGTCCGTCCATCCGCACGATTTTTGCCTCGTGAATGCGATATCTCCAGAACACCTTGAGGGAATTCTTTCACATTTGGTATAAACTATTAGTCTGAAGACGTGATAAAAATCTATCTATTAATCTATGATTGTTTAGTCTCTGTGTTAATTTAATGACTTTAATGACTCCATAAGCAAACTTTCACATAGGTTCCAAGCTCATGCTCCCTAAATTCAGCCTCAATGTGAGAAGAAAAGGCAAAAAGAAACCATTGAAAGCACGTTCTGAAATGTGTGATGTCCGTTCATTTGCGTTTTAGACAGGCTCTCTAACTTTAAAGAACTCGCTTCGTATGTTTCACAGATGAAGCAGAAGGTCCGTTGTTGCCAGAGGAGGAAGGCCACTCTGACCTCGCCAGTTTCCAGCCCACAGACAGTGATGTGCCCAGCTTCCTGGAGGACTGCAACAGAGTAACAATATGTTTATTTAAACCAATTAAGCTACTGCTCACATCTCCCTAAAGTGGAGAAAGTATCAGTATCTGTTTATCTTGTCAGCCTTTTATATAGACTGATAGACAGTTTTCTTTATTGCATCAGTTGATAACATGTCAGCTAAATATTTGAAGCTATAACTAAATCTAGCAGAAAGAGCCATGAGCTCAAACTAACAAAAAGTTAACAATGAAAGAAAGATATACAAATACAAATCTGACTGACAGAGCTTGTGTTCACATAAGTTATACAAAGTTGACCACAGCTCAGTTGTCTAGAAATATCTAAATGATAGTCATTATTTCTCTTGGTCTGTGCATTTTCTTTTATTGTATTGGGGCGGCTGTGGCTGAGTGGTAGAGCGTTCGTCCTCCAAACAGAAGGTCGGCAGTTCAATCCCCAGTCTTCCCCATCTGCATGCCGAAGTGTCCTTGGGCAAGATGCTGAACCCCGAATTGCCCCTCATAGAACAAAAAGTGCTGCTAATAGATTCACTGTATGAATGAATGGGTGAATGATAAACTGTACTGTAAAGCGCTTTGAGTGGTCATCAAAACTAGAAAAGCGCTATATATAATACAAACCATTTAACAATTTATTGTTAATTAGTTGTATGCACTTGGGGTGGGGATTTCATGCATAGGAACTATGTGGACTATTCACATGTGCGCACACACACACACACTCTCTCTCGCTGGACATACCTAGACGTGCTAAATTTACCTACCAGAATTTGCACAAACACCCTATTTTTGTTTATAAGGATTTCCACACAGATATTTTTGACAACTGTAGCGCTAATAGTCTGTGCATGTCTCTTCTGTCTATTCTCACTTCACCACACATACCTCCACTTTCTGATGTCCTTAGGTCCGTACGTACATCCCATTCTCGTGAACACCTTGACAGAATTCAAATTTGGCACAAATGTTCATAAACTGATTTACACAAAAAACATTTCATAGTTTTTATTGGATTCCTTCAAAGTCTTCATAACAAATATTATAAGTCTGGACATAGATTTGAACTATAACTTGACTGGTTGGCAGAGGAAGACAACTGCAAGGTTGTGACTGGTTTCAGTCTTATTTGACTGTTCCTGTTTTGTATCCCTGCTCTTTGCCAGGCCAAGCTACCTCGTGGTATCCACCAGGTCCGTCCTCATTTGAAGAACATCGATAATGTGCCTCTTTTGGTGCCACTCTTCACTGACTGCACCCCTGAGAGTGAGTATTCCTCATGTGTTCTGTGTCGTCCTCATTATGTGTACTACCGCTTTCTTTTGAACATACGTTCTCTTACCATCAGGATACCATTGTAATGTGCAGGGTGCATTGAGCATTCCATTGATATACTTTATATATAGTTTTGTTAATTGTAAATCCATTTCTAAACATCTTCTTGACATGGAAATTGACCTGAATACATGTCAGAATAAAGGCAGACTCAGCCTTTTGAGATCATTTGTTTTCAAAAAGTCAAAGACTATGTTTTTATTGCAAATAATTATTATTCATAAATACATTTTATAATTAATAACTAATTAAAACCAGACTTATAAGAAAAGCGGAAAACAAACATCAGTGTGATAGGAATTACCGATAATGACAGACACCAAACAGGTTGTCCCTAAAAAAGGATTATGTGTATATATATATATATTCCCTTTTTAATGATAATTAAATAAATAAAAAACAAGTATTGAGAATTGGGAGAGAAAATGTGACAGTGTTTAGTTTAAAAAGACACAGAGGTAATGATGTCTGATCTACTGAGTAGGCCACATGGCTTTAACTCAGGGTAAATAGTTCAATTCAGTTTTATTTGTATGGCACCAAATCACAACGTACATTATCTCAAGGCTCTTTACGTAGGAAGGTTGAGACATTACAATGAGGATTAATTCAAGAAAAGAGTTGATGACCCTGTGTCTGTGTTCTAGATCCACTCAATGTTTGACTTACAGTAATTAATACACTTACACTGGTGTTTTCTTCACAGCCATGTGTGAGATGATGAAGATCATGCAGGAAAACAGGGAGGTTACATGTTGTCTGGGAAGCGCTGCCAACTTCCGCAACAGCTGTCTATTCTTACAGAGTGATCTCAGGTATACACACATCAACATACTACATCCCTCCCAGTTGTAAACTGATGTTACTGTGGGGCTTGACCAGTGTTTGTTTGTAATTGAGATAGTTGATTTTAATTATTTTCACAATTAGAACCACAGTTTTGAAGACTCAGAAGTTGTCACGATTAAAACTCCTGCATTCCTTAGAATGTGTGGAATACAGATGAAATGTCGCATTGCACACGCAAATTCTGGAAAACAAATATCTCTGTTACCTCTATTACTATTTAGTTATTCAAAGATTTTAATCTTGTTTTTTTTCTGCTACTGCTACCTCCATTCCAATACAATGGATATCGAAATAATACAAGTTCAGAAAGCAACATGAAGTAAAGTGAATAAAGTACAGTGAGTTTCCCAGACTTGTAGCTACAATCACACCTCCTTCACCTTTCCAATTTTATACCTTTGCACTGCTTTACATCATTTATCTGTCATTTTTCGGTAGAAATTTAATTTCATTCACTTCTATTGTACTAATATGACTAAAGGTATATGAGAAAATGGTTTTATTGTAATTTGGATGGACTGACACTTTACAGACGTGCATAGATGATACTAATACTGCTCGTTAGATTATGGTACAATAAATAAACACAAACTAATTCACATTCATTTCCGTCCTGATTGGCCCATGTGTGACTTTTCACCCACGTACCTCCACAGCATCGCTCTGGACCCTCTGTACCCGTCTCAATGTTCATGGGAAACGTTTGGCTACGCCACCGGAGGAGGGTTTAATGGAGAAGTTGAAGGTCTGTCTCCTCTGAGGCTCTCTGGACAGCTCAACAGTCTGGGCTGCTCCGTCACCTTCCACCAAGGAGAGAGCGTCAGCATGATCAAGCTCATAGAGCAGGTAAGACACACACATGCAGTCACACACTAATACTGGGGTCAGACGACTTGATGTTAGCCCGAGGACAGCCCTTAAACTAGGAAGACGTATGGCAGTGGGCGGGTTCAGAAGTAATCAGTGGGTATCGGGGATGACAATCAATCATTTTATAACATGTAATCTGTCAAAATGGATGGCAACTGAAAAAGAGGAATTTTCTTCGGTGTCACAAGGTGGAAGTGTGGACCTGAGGAAAGGTTTTAAGGCTTTCCCAAACACACACCACCTCAGATGCCATGTTTGTTTACATCACTGTCCCTGGAAGTCAGTCACAAGTGCCTCCTTTCTGGTGATACTGTATCATGCACAATGTAAGAAACAGCTAACATGATTGGTTGGGGAGCAACCTGTGGTCTGTCCTGTCTCTCGGCCACGACACAGCAATATCCTAATCTGACAAAGTGACCATTAACACACAATTCTATGTTGTATTATATGACCCCAGTACAAACGAGTCAAAGAGAACTAGAAGTTACTTTTATTCATGGTTTTTCATTTGGGTGAATCTTTTCCAGGCACGACACACAACCTATGGCATCCGCAAATGCTTCCTTTTCCTGCTACAGTGCCAGCTCAGTCTGGTCATCCTCCAGGTGAGAGAGAATGCGTCACAAACACAGAACACAAGGATCTTCACACCGTGCTGTACTGAGTGTAAACTTTATTTAATCACTCAAATAAAATGGTGGTGTACGGCCACAAGTTGAATCAAATAAAGAAGGAATATTTCAGAACAATAGAGCAAACACTGCTCTGACGAAACAGGACCAGTAACCTTGACTGACTCTCCTCCATGTAAGATCGAGGAGAGTCATTCTGAATTCTAACAGTTCAGAATTCCAACTGTTATAATTGACAGTATTGAGGCAGATTTGTGTAAATGAAAAGACATGATATTAAATTAAATTAACAGATGTTGTATATCTGGTATTTGCCTGTAGTTCTTGGCCTGTCTTGCTCAGCTTCCCCCTCCAATGAACACCACTGACATCCTCTGGCTGTCCTGCTTCAGCTGCCCACTTCTAAGGTACACACACACACACACACACACACACACCCTGTTGTGAGGACACTAATTGACATAATGCATTCCCTAGACCCTTACCCTAACCTTAACCATCACAACTAAATGCCTAACCCTAACACTGACCTAAACCTAATTCTAACCCTAACCCTAAAACCAAGTCTTAACCCTCACCCAGCCAGAATGCCCTCACGACGTCAAAATGTCTTCACAATGATGGTATTGAACCAAAATTGGCCCTCATAACTATAGAGAGACTTGCCCGCACACACACACACACACACTCTGTAAACAATTTAACTGTTTTGTGCAGAATGTCATAATAATGATTCGTCATGGTTCATTTGTGTTGTGTTGACAGTGTTTCACTTCTGGGGAAACCTCCAGACTTTTCCGTCATGGCAGTTGCCACAGGGAAGAACCTAGACGCCATTCCAAGAAAGGTGTGATCCCACCACTGAAATTTTTCAAACCTAGTGTATTTATGAATCCTAAGTTACTGGATTATTACTGCTAAAGCTTAAGGAAACATATTCATATACTATAAACCAGTATGTTATAGTATTCATACTGTGACGTGATAGTGGAAAAACACTTTCCTCATAGCAGTAATGATAAATTCCACAGACAACAAACCTTCTCTGCACTTTGTGGTTACTCCACCTGAGGCTAAATAAATGGCTATGTGCTTTTTCTCTCCTTAAACTTTTCATTTAAACGCTCTCTTTATTTTCTACATCAATCCACACATCTGTTGTACACTTTTACATTTCTATTGCCTCGTACTAAATCTGAAAAATCTGTCTGACTTGGCTTAAATACAACATTTAGACAACTGCTCTGTCTCCTCTCTCTCTCCCTCTCTTTCTCCTCTCCTCTCTCTATAGTATTGTAAGGTCTCGACCTTACTTTGTGAAGTATACAAAATGTATATTGTGATTTAGCACCATACTAATACAATTGAATTGAAATTCAATTCTGTGTTCCATTGAGATTTTTCATTTTCACCCTGTACTACTACTAAGAGAGGCTCTTTACATTGTGTCTCAAAATAGAAATGATTGACTTGTCAGACTCTCATCATGTTTTCATCTTTAAACAGACCCAGAACTACTTCCTTGGCTGCTTCCTGTTGAAGTTTGGTCTGACAGTGTGCGCCTACCTGTTGGCCTTTGGGTTTACCCTGCAGGAGGTTTGCCTCAGAAGCAGCAACTTCACCTTAGTTGAAAACAGCACTGTCAACTGCCTTCACATATTCACAGCCAGGTAAGAGAAGCTTGATCTCCAAATGCACCAAAAGTTCCATTCAGCTCTATTCAGAATGGTGCTAAACGTTATAGACTGGTCGTGAACTGCTCACTGAAAGTCACGTGTTGGAGAACAGATACTGGAGAAAAAGACAGACCTCTGAAATCATCATGAAACTGATGAGTCAATGGATTGAACTGTTGTCTTCTTTATGACTGCAGCTCTTCAGACGAGGCCCCTCAGTGGTTCAGTGAGCTGTCAAACAGCCTGCTGCTCACTCAGAAGGTCATGGCAGGGTTCCTCGTTTTACACACAGGTAAGGTCAACCCTGCTAATGCCTTTTCATTATTATTAGAATTATTGTGGATTTTGTTTTTGTCGTCAATTCTTCAACAGATGGTATCAAACATTCACGTCCAGGTTCATAAGAGTAGCGTTACAACATTATTTTGATTTCAGGGTATACCATGGTATGCAAATGTATATTATAACATCTACATTTTCTTATTACTGGTATTGAAAGGAAATGTGAACGAACAAGAATATCACCTGTGTGTGCATTTCCTTTTCTCCTCAAACATATATAAGCTGAACATTTTAAGTCCCAATACACTGACATCTCATTTACCCCCGTCGTCATCATCAGTGGTTACTTCCACAGTGGCAAAGATCTCTCATCCATTCTTGTTTCAGATTTCAAGTATAAAAATGCATTTGTTTCATCAAAAAACAACAACTTTTGTTTTCACTCCTTAAAGGGTCATTATAACCAGTAATGTTAAATGGTCTGTATTTATATAGTGCTTTTCTAGTCTTGATGACCTCTCAAAGTGCTTTACAGTACAGTTGTTCTTTGCCATTCACACACACATTCATACTGTGCATCTACGGGCAGCACTTTTTCTATAAGAACAGCTGTCAGGGGCAATTTGGAGTTCAGTATCTTTCCCAAGGACACTTGGATTGAACCACTGACCCTTAATCTTATACTGAATCACACAACTGTTACAACGAAGAGAACAAAGAACAAATGTGGCATGCAGGGGCGGTTTGCAGAAATCCACAGTCCCTGTCACTCCATGGTGGAGACTCTCAGAGATGAACATTACACAGGACTGTTCTAATTCCAAAATATTGTCATGTCACACTTGCACAGGACTCTCTGATTGGTTTAATGATAAAGATATGGCAGTGTCACAGACAGGATTCTCTGATTGGTGTTACAAAATATTGTTGAATCCTCATTGTAGCAGTAGGTAGGAAAACACATGCACTTGGCTTCACTATCCCCAGGTAACCTTGACAGATTTGACTCCTTTGCAGGTCAACATGATCCTTCCCTTTTCCACTGCTCTGTGCATACGTGTAATTAAATGTAGTATTTATATCTCCCTATATTTCACTTTCTCCTGTTTGTCGATGTTTATCTCATTTTCCAGCGGTGATCTCCCTCAGCTACGTCCACCGCTCTCAGCCTCTGTGGAGAAAGAGTCCGTTCAGCAACACCTGGTGGTGTCTCACTGTACCTGTGGTGTAAGCTATTACATCATATGTATGCTCTACAGATTTATAGAGTTAATCTGAGTTTCTGTATGAAGTTGCGGGTTTCCCTTTTAATGAAATGCACCAAACACAGATCAATACAAATCAAACAGTCTTTTCTTTTGAGCCTCTCCCTATAGACCGCACACTGAATTGTTAACCCTCACTCTCTTCTCTCCTCCAGTCTGCTCAGCCAGATTGTTCAGGCCTCGGTGGATTACCAGCTGTGGCGCGACCGGGGCAGCTCCCTGACCTTTAACCTGGGTGACATACCGCTGCTAGCCTGGGTGCTGGTGTCTCTGTCACCGCTGCTAGTGGTGGTGGTCAACGAAGTGGTGAAGCTACACGAGATACGGTATGAAGCTAATCCCAGCAAGGAGGACAGTTGTAATATCGTCAGTCAATGAGAGACCTCTGCATGTAGCTTGTTTCATGACTTTGAGAGAAATGACGTGAAGAATAGGAATAGCTAGAATCTATGAGAAAGAGTTATTTCTATTGTATTGGATTTGGCTGCAACACTGTTAACCCCTGAAACTCCAAAAGTGTGTTGTGGACTCAAACACTTCACCCACCCCTCCATCATTATAGTAGTTAGTAGATAATGAGGGGATTTTCATTTTTGGGTGAACTATCCCTTTAATGGTCAGATCAGTCTTCGATCCTCTCTCATCTTCCTCAGAACAGGGATGTGTCATGAAGCCGGAAATGTTGAGCAGATTGTTTCCTCGTCTTGATCACAAGCTCCGGTCTGTCCATTTCAGGGTGCGGGTTCGCTACCAGAAGAGACAGAAGCTTCAGTTTGAAACCAAGCTGGGAATGAACTCTCCGTTCTGATGGCTCTCCGGCTGAGGAAGCTGACGTCAGGGTGATTACTGGGAACAGGTCAGGAAACTGGGGAAGGGCAGGGTGCAAACACTGCAGTGCCCACCATTATCACTTCAGCCCAGCAGCACTGCAACCAGCAGGTGGAGCAGAGCAACCATCCACTCTACTGTTTCTGGAGAGCAGGTAAAGGATCATTTCAAAGAAGTCAGTGCCACTGAACACAACAGACCCGGAGACTTTATTGTCTGCTTCTAGTTTATTTTAAAGGCATGAGGAGTGTTTCAAAGAATGTTGTATGCTTCCTCACTATCACCTCTTTTTTAAATCTCTCAGAGACCAATGAATGGTCCCTTCTCATCTCTAGGAATGTTCCAGATTCCAAACAGTTTACTAAAAGCTCGTTCTAGTGTCGTCCAGTCTGACACACTGAATCGTGGCAAATCAATCATTCGGTTTAACATAGTGTGAGTGTATTTAAATTCAAACCAAAAATCAGGGTTGAACAGAACTCTGGGGCCGTTTATGATCTGAATATATATATATGAAATAATCTTTCAGCTAAAATGTGTAAAGTATATTAATGAAACAACAATTTGTGGTTCCTAATATAACACATTGACTGAATGTGTTGTAATACAAACTGTGGAAACATTGTGGGGCTCTGGAACTTTCTGGATCAATGCATTTCTGCCTTTGAGACGCATTTTAATCTTCACTCTGGTCCCCTGCAAGACATCGTTCTGTCTCTATTGTGTCTTGTGACAAAAGCTCAGTTTCTGAGTGAAGCCGATGTCCGAGCTGCTGTAACTACAATGGAGGATGAGGATACACTTGCAGTATATTTAAGTATAAATATGTGTAGACGTGTCGAACTGAACAATGTGCCAGCATGCTGCTCTGAATTCTTGCAGTGTGCGGTGATCTTTGCAAGTTCTCTCCCAAGGGATGAATTGACTGCGTGTGTGTGTGTGTGTGTGTGTGTGTATAGCAACATTCACAGTGGCGTCCCACCCATAGGGGTCCCACCACACCAGACTCATCTGAAAGGTGCTTCATATTATTCAGTTGCCTTCCTCTGCCACCTCTTTCTGTTCCATCTCTCAACTGCTCCACACATCTGTCACCCTTACCCCAGGTTTCATATTTCACCTGCGACTCCGTAGATCAAGATTTCTTTAAATCTCACGTAGCCCTGTTAATCAGCAGCCGTCTACATGTTTAACACATTTGACATTTTCATGGGTTTTTTTCGTCTTTATTCAAGACCGTGGTTTAAAGGCATGAATTATTGATTTCACGTTCAGAATTTGTAATGCTCTCCCTTAAAACCCTGCACAGGAAGTCTAAGCACAAGCAGGGTATAATCGAGGTCGAGTGCAGGGTTTTGAGTGAGAGCATTACAAAGATGGAACATGAAATCAATAAGTCCTGCTCTCGAACTGAAAGACCACACTCTTGAATAAAGATTGGAAAAGACCCCCCCCCCCATACATTTCCCTGTGTAATTAATGAATCCAGTTCACGTGGACCCTCAGCAGCAGACGTCTGTATCACTGTTGGTGTTTTTTTCAATCCGACCAGCCGTCTCCTGTGGTGCTGTCGTTGTTTCAGATGGACAGGAATTTCATATTGCTACTGTACACAAGTGGGCTGGCAGTATTTATTGGTTATACATTAGAATACCAGCTGTTTACACATGTGGAATAAAGAAGGTCATTTTGGTCAGTGCCAGATGAACCTAAGGGCTCGGGTACTAAACGGGGGGGGGGGCCCAAAGTGATCACTCTCTCAATTTAGTTACAGAAAATGTATTATATCCCAACATATAACAATACTGTGTCACAAAACTCTATATACTGTAATATAGTTTTTATTTTTTCTTTAAAAAAAACAAACAAACACTTATTATGCTGGAATGAAATGGCATTTACATATTAGGTGTCACAAGTTTACCTCAGTTTTTAAAATATTATTCCTTGAAAAAAAACTTGTCCAGGAGGATTTGATCCGTATCACAGTTCCAGCTGTTTCTGAGCAGCACTGCAGCTAATGAAATGACGAGTGGCCCCCGGGGGCCCCCGCTGACGTCTGATCAGCCTGGATTGTTGACCACTCGTAGTGAAGGTCAATCTAAAGCTGGTTTAATGAAGGGTCGTATGAACACTGAGGACACCGAGGTCACGTTCTATGTTCTTTTCACTGGGAACTTTGTCTTGGAATTCATCATTTAAAAACCACCTCTTTATGGATATTTCACTCCTCTTTATGGATTCTAGATTTCATATATTTACATTTGACTACTTTTTTGGCCCAAAACAAAGAAATGAAGAAATTAGCATTTCCTTACCAGAATTTGATTTCTGGTTGTGTGGCAAAGGTTTTGAAATCCAAAATTTACAGACAATATAAATCAGGAAATATTTATTTTTAAAATTAAATAATTACGACATTTTTAGCTTTCTTTTATGGTTTGTGGTGGGGACTTGGACTTCTGACCTCAGATGAACCTGTTTAACCTGTGTGCTCACTCCTCTGGGACTGTTGTAATTATTCCATGGCTGCAAACGATGTTTTAAGTTATACATTAGAGTGGGGCTGTGTGTGAACAGGTACAGCTCCACATGTTTTTACAGAGGTTAAGTACTCGTGGATGTGGACTGGCATGAATCCACTGATGATGGTTGTGAGACAATCACGACGATGCAAGAAAACAGTTCTGATTTAAAATTTTGGGATTTCTTTCAACTTTATTGGTTATATCATGACAAACATGATCTTTGCTGCATGAATTAGATCCATGGGAATGCTCTGTCTTAACCAGTGTACATGTAATCTATTGTTCTACTGTTTGGTTCAAAACAAAGCATGCACTTCACACTGTATGTGACCAGGCCCCCCCGCTGCAACATTTTGATAACATCACCATGCGGAGGCTCGGAGCTGATGCCTGTGTCAGTTCATTTTTATGACAGGGTATTGGTGGATGGACAATGATATGTAGTTGTTCACAAGACACACAAATGTATATTTTGTATTTTTTTAAATTTCCTATGTTCAGGACTTTTGGCAAATTTGTTTGTATATTGATTGTGTCATGTCAATAAATCTGTTCTTTTATTTACAAGATTGTGGCGTCAAAACATTGTTTCACAACACACATGGATTGGAGGAAAAATACATGTTCATCAATTTGGGCAAAATTCTGATTTGGTACGAGAAAGTTCTGTGTTTTCAAGATACAAAAACAAAGTTCTGAAATCGATTGTAATCAAACTTTTTGAGTGCAATCCATAGATTTACTTTAATAAATGTTCCTTTGTTTTTGCTAAATCTGTATCGATCCATACATCCATGCATCCATCATCTATTCTGCTCAGACCCTTTAAGGGTTGCAGAGGTGCTGGAGCAAATCTCAGCTGACGTTGGACACCATCACATCTCATGCAGTTTAATAGTATTTGATCTTTAAATAATTATTTGCTTCCAAGTAAACATACCAAACAGTTTTACTTATGAATTTCACTTAACATCCTAATTTAACTAGGGCAGAGAAAAGTTGTAGGGCAAATTCAAAGATATTCTGTAGAGGGACCAATAACAAAGTCATCTTACAGTGAGCTGACACATGGTGTATGCACTGGAATAAGAGGAGTCGTAGTTGACCCAGAAGGAAAAAATTATTAGTCACACCGCAAGAATACGTGAATCCCACAGACTGCCCCCTGTAGGCCAGTAGCACTCACACACAGCCAAGATCTTGTCCTCGATATCTCCAACAGAATTGGAGACGACTGTCACAACTGTCTACGCAGACAAACAACAGCGTTGCATGCAGATGTTTTTGTCCGAGGTGACACCTCACTTCTAGATGGCGGCGCACACAGATGCAGCAGCATTATTCTAATGGGCATCTATGGGATGGCTTCGAAGAGAATCTCACTGTACTGGTACAGGGACAATTAAGTTAAAGAAGCTGTACTACACCCAAGTCTACAAAACTCATAGAAGGGGGAAAACTGCATTTCAAGATATGAATATATATATATATATATACACAGTATAATAATGAATGCATTTTTATTCATTCACTAACCCTAACCCCACAATAACAAAATATCCTACAGGCCTGCAAGTGTGAGGCAGTGATGGTGAGAGCATTGAAATCACCCTCAACCAGTAACATCAGTAATTGGAGGAAAGTGTAAACACTGACTCCAACAGTTAAACTGGGAAATCTAAATGTAAGATCTTTATCTTTTGTTTATAGCAATGATACAATGACCACAAAGGAAAATGCAATGCTGGACCTTCACTTTTATTTTCACTGTAAAATACATTTCAGTAATAAACACTTAATTTAGTTAAAAACCAGAGTTGATCTGATATCATGAGGTTCTTCAGTCCGATCATGTTACATTTCTATTCTATCACTGTGAATACATTTATTACCTGGCTACATAAATAATATCAGAATTATTAGCAAACAGCTGGTGCAGCACAAACACAAACAGTTACAAAAAAAACAAGAACAAAGTCAAAATATGAACTTGTATGCAGTTTTTTTTTTTACATATGTATTTATCTTTCACTTTCAGTTCTTCATACATGTAAGTGCAATATTGACACAAACAGATTTGGTTTGTTACATACTGGCAGCAGCTTCTAATTCCAATTTCAACACAATGTAATACAACTTCCTGATTAAATTATTGATTTATTTGTGGCCACTGTCACAAAATATCTTTAATAAAAAGTAAAAATCTGTTGTCATTGCGGAGCTGCACAAAGCACATTGATTCCCACGGCCCTGCTTTCTCTCTACTTCAAGGCCTGGGCTGAGAAGCAACAGACACACGTGCCACAGTCAGACTAAAAACTGGCTAAAAAACAACATCATTTGGTCGCTTTGGATGAAAGTGTCAGCTAAATGAAATGTAAAAAGGACGCACGTGTTTATTTGCATGTAGAGCGGGGAAGTGAGATCTGATCACAGGTGGTCACTGGAGACGCCTTCTAACCAGGGGCGTTGCTAAAGGGTCGGCAAAGCAGAGGCCTCGGAGAACGACCGATTTTGTAATCTCTCTAATGTGCTATCTACAGGAGATGCAATTAACCCATGAAACACGCAAACTCAAGGTCCTTGCCGCTAACCTTCATACTTTGAGAGGTTTGGCTGAAGACTAATCCATGTGTATGGGATGTTGGTGGGGGTTTGCACTTAAAGCTACGGTTGGTAATCCTTGAAAAACTAGCAAGTGTAGACTACACTTAAAAAATATGCATACTCCCCCAAAACACATGAACGTGCACTGACTGCTAGAGGCCGACTTTTTCGTTACTCGCTCGCTGGCTGTCGTCCCTCAGGCTAAAAACAAAAACACTCCTGATTCGAATGCCAGGTGCAAACAGATGTTTCACACTTTCTCAGGACAGATGTTGAGACCAGGTCCGAGTCGGCACTGTTCATCTTCCTGCACCCACTGCTAATTGAAAACCTGCTTCAAGTCAAAGGATTCTTTATGATGTACAGACATCATGACATTATTCATAGTACTCCTTGTTGTAAATAAACAATATGAATGTTCGTAAACAAATCCTACAATTTCCTTTTTTTTAATAAAAACACCGTATAAAACCTTTTCTTTAGCACAATAATCTACAATGGATACCTTCACAGAGTGATGTCTACCAAAGAAATGTGGTGAGTAGTCAGCTCAAACACTGACAGTATATAAAGGGTGCAGTTTGTGTGTTCTGCACTCAACAGAAAGACAACAGCTCAGTCGCCCAAAATTAAAGCAGCGAGCAGCAGCGTGTTTGTTGTAAGATGTACGGTTCTGCAGCTGCTGTAGCACTTTGGCCCAAGACAAATTTCCCAATGGGACAATAAAGTATATCTGATTTGATTTGATTTGAAAGCAGCAGGAGATTCTCCGTTCAAAAGCGTTCACAACAACACAGAAATCTGTTGTTCCCTTCAGACGAGGGGTGGTGCATCAGGCAGATGATGTTTTTTTTTTCATTGTTGCGTCTGTCGCATGTTAGAAACGTCATCAACACACCCACCCGCTCACGGTGAACCTTGTGGAGGATCTCCTGCAGTTTCGTCACATTGGCCTGCTCGGGGATTGGCCCCAGAAAGGCTGCAGAAAGTCCGGGGGCTCTCGCTCGGAAAGCTGCATTCGCACTTGAGGCCCCTCCAGAGGATCTCCGGAGTGCAGTGCATGTCTGAATGTGGCCGTTGTCACTGCGGCCAATTAAACTCTGGCCTCACACTTTGTTTTGTCGTCACTGTGTGTGCTGCACAATAAAGTCTAATAATATACTGTTAAAAAAAAAGGATCATCAGTCAGGTTGACTCTGGAGACACACAACATACATGTATCTGAACACTGAGTAAACAATGGCAAAGCAATACACAACAAGGATTTTAACTATGGAGCAAATCTGCATAGGTCTAAAAAGCTAACAATAAGGCAGCAGCTGTATCTAGTCACCACCATCATCTTGCTATGGCATAACTGAGCTAATTCTATCATATAAAAACTAAAGCCTGTTAAGCATTGAACATGCACTAGGCTACATTATAAAAGTACTGGATGGGATCATTTCTATGCACATCTTGGACAAGCAGCAACAAGAGCTACTGTTTGTTTGTTTTTTTAAACGAAGATAAAGCTATTTTATTTTGCATATAGCTTTTGATATGTACAGAGGTATTGGGGACATTGCCCAAATAGATTAGAATTACAATTCATACCGAGAGCTGCATTCAAACCTGAACATCTCTACGATGAAGTCAAAAGGACATTTTCTTTTTCCTAATACATGCGCATAGAGATTCATGACCTTCTGAACACTTTGGGATCTGTGGAAAAGGTTTCTGAATGAGCTTTTCCCTGAGTTTTCAGTCATATCCTAAAGTGTCATCATGAGTCCTCCTGAACGTCAGTTTGGACAATGAGGACAGGATAGTAACAGAGAAGAAAGAGACCTGGAGAGACTTTGTTACCCCAGATGTGTCTGGGACACGTCCATGTTCAGCTGCTGTTCCCATGGAACCTTCAACCCCTTCAGCCTGCAAAGTTCTCATTTGAATATTTGAATGAGAGGAAGAGGCTTCGGTATGTGGAGGTGGCATCTGAGGCAGAACAACATGCCTAGAAAACAACAGTTCGCCCATTGGAGGTGGACTGCACAGGTTTTATTACATCCATGGACAAGCCCTGTGCCAGACCATAAAAGAAACATGATGGGCTGCAGAACGCTGAAGCCAATGGCTCTGGATCAGGAGGAAACTGGGCCCCAAGATGTTTAGGACATGCACCCAGGTCTGATCAGCCTGTGGTGGTCCTGCCTAAGAAGAAGGGGTCTTGTGATTAAAAGGCCGAAGAACCTGTTGACACTCAGGCCCACAACTGAAGATATGTCCCTAGCATCCGCTGGTGGCTGATCACCAAGATCTGCACCAGTAGACCTGCAGACCCACAGGTAAAGACAGCAGAGCAGGTGGACGCAAGAAATCAGAGAGAGATATGTCCCTGTGATTTAAATTCCAAATCCGAAGTAAGAGTAACATCAGTTTGACTGGAAATGTCAAATGTTCGAGGAGAACCCCGTCTGTACTGTCTCCCTGCAGCACTAATGGTCAGTTGCTGCATGAATTGAAGTCGGATTGATTTCAGAAAATGGAAAAAAAAATTATTACAGTGACCAACTGCTCTTCAAGTGAATGTATCACATGTGAGGGACTTGGTTATGTCACACTTCATAGAGGACGGCTGCTTCACATACCATAAATAAAGTCTATACTTTCTGAGTAATCTTCAGATCACATACCAGCAGGCTTTTCTATTCAAATAACAACCGACTCTAAAATAAGATAAATATAAAATAAATAAAAAAGATGTGAGAAACTAGTCTTCAAGACTAAATCTGGCACCACACTTTGGAGTTGGTCTCATATAGATTCTCTGGACTCATGCAGGCTGGATTGACAGGTTGTCCTGCTCCAAGAATCAAACCCTGATCAAATGAGGAATTACAGCGCAACTATCCACCACATCACAGTGAGGGGTAGATTCTGTATAAAGGAATGAGGCTTGAAGTGCAGTTAAATCACTCAACGCTCAAAACTGACATTTGGTTCATCAGCGATGTCACTTCCCTCCCTGATAGTTTCTAAACTTTATCTTTTGGATGTCTTAGTCTTCCCTTAGTCAGATCAGGGACCTGATCAGAAAACTCAGCACCACGATCAGTGTATTCATCGAACTGTAAGAACGGCCTTTACCGTCCTCGCTAGAAATTTTAAGTATTGGTCAGAAACTTCTCACCAACATTACAGGTTGTGGATACAGCTACATACTTTATACCCAGTTTGATGAGTTTGGGGCCAGATCTTTTATCGCCTGGATCCAGGAAGATGTGATCTGAGCTCTTCCCTTAGCGGCGTCCATGCTTCTTGTTGCCAGGACGGAGGGAGGGGATTAGGGTCCTTTGGCTAAAGACTTGGTCGGTGACCTGGCCGGGGATTTGGCTGATGATTTGTTGGGACTGCTCTCACAGGGGCCGACCGTGACGTGGACGAAGAGCGATGCAGGGGAAAGGGTGGAGCCGTCCAGCTTCAGCAGTCGGACGTGGCGATAGCCTGCAGAGGTCAGAGAGACAAGGCAACGGCAGCAACGGGTTATCCACAGTGTAGGTCTTACAGCCGCCATATTAGCCATCATACAACAGCGCTGTCTTTAACCACACCTGTGCGGAGACTGGTGAAAGGCAGGGTGTATTGCCCCAGGAAGTCATTGCTGGACGTGAAGTCATGGTCTTCCACCATGAAGCGAACCAGGGCCAAGTCCGGGGCATGGACGGTGAAGTTAAATGTACAGTCCCACTGCGGATTAAAGCCTGAAACAGAGAAACAAGACTTTCATCTGCGTTTCTTTGTTCGTTAGTTATCAGAATTATGTGAAAACTCCTGGACGGATTACCATGACACTACATTTACAATGAAAATATCTGAAAATAATGAATATTATTTTTCAAAATATTAATATGAAATAACAACTTTTATTGATATTACAGTAACCTTGGGGCACCACCCTTTAAGCAAGGGAAAAGATAAGCCAATTCCCAATGAACTATCAATTTGAAACTCGTATTAACAATTGAATTAATAAGTATAACCAAAATGACGACATCAGTAGCTAGCAAAGGTTGAAGGACTTGGAGCAAAATTAATAAATACTTTGGCCAGTGGGAGATTCATTATCCTATTTCATATGATGTGTCAGGTCAATTCACAGACCCAAACGTGTAGCCACAGGTGAGCCAAGGCGGCCCTCGCCTCACCCAATCACAGGACTTCAGAGGTGGCCAAAATGTCAAATCTAAACTCATCTATACTATTGATTAAATATTCCTAATTGCTCTCCAGAATGAATGAGTTTGGATCTTAGTTATAATTGTGCATAATTAAATATTCTGTTTCTGAATGGCAGCAGCAACAGGTCAATTAGCACATTGCTGAAGCTTGTCCTTTACTTTCAACCCACACGAATTATGTTCAGGCGTTACAGCTGATTCAATATTTAGAAATCATTATTCATATTATTGTAAATTAGTCGAATTATAAATGGGCAATATTAATACAGAGCTTTTCCAGTCTTATCGACACATTCACCCACACCTGCCAAAACTCTATAATTCTCCACATTACCCCCCCACCGCTGACAAATATCCCTGGGCAGGAGTCCCTACTCTTTGCTGTCATTGTCATCCCTAAGAAACGTCAAAGTTCAGTGGTCATTTCATTGCTGTCACTTACAACTCATACAGTTAATCTGAAAATCCTTTTTTCACCCACAATCCACTTCTTTCCTGGGGCTTTAGCCACAGTCTTCATTGGCTACAACATTAACTGATTGACAGTCTAAATCGATGTAAAATCCACGTACTGCTGCTGCCACTGAAGCTGTTTAACTGCTGAGAGCTCTTTTGCCACCAGGGTATTTACCGTTGTTGTCAATATACTGAGTCTTCTTCTTATTGTTGTCGATGGGAGCTCCATGAATCTCCACCCACACCTGAGGGTCCACAATGGAGCTGGGCTTGTCCCACTCTGGCTTGGGAAGCTGCTGAGCTGAAATAATCTGCAATTACAATAAAGAAACTCTTCAGTTCACTATCATTACAGAATAAGAGGCTGTCTAACATAATGGTATTCTTTGAGTATATGTGTGTCTTTGTGGTTGTGGTGTGTCATTGTGGGGCCATTTCAATCAGAAACATCAATGCAGGGGCGGATCCAAGGGTGGATCCAGGGGGGGGCACTGGCCCCAGCTGAAATCTGAAGTGGCCCTGTCCTGTCAGTGGTCTTTTTTTTAAAACTAACTAGTCACTAACAATACTAACAAGTAATATCAGATTTTTTTTTTGCAGTGCACATTGTGCTTGAACAAGAAACCATTTTCATAATATATTTAATGACATGAGGCTTTTCTCTAAGCTATAGAGCTAACATTAAACAAGGACTGACTTAAATGTGCCCCTTATGGAATCAGGAATTGTGCAGGGACGTTGGACATATCATCGGCCCCTCTGTGTAAATTGAATGCAAACTGAAAGTGAAGAAAGCGCCTCTGGTCTGCTACTTGCTCCTTGGTTAGAAGACAGTCTTACCCGGACGGTGAACAGCACAGGTCTGTGGCCAGGACCTCCACCAACATTCTCTGGGTTGAAGGTGGTGCCGGGCTGGCACAAGAAGGGAGGTTTCAGCATGTACCCACACTGACCGTTTTGCAGGAACCTCCCTTGGTTTAGGTCCATCTGCTCACCAGGCGTCTGGAAGTTCAGAGCAACTGCAGCACAGTGCGTGTTATGGGTTATGACAGTTAAGACAGGTTTTATTCTGAGTCTGTTTGCTTCTTTTGATCATTGAATAACATAAAATAACCCCTCACCAATCTGACAGCCTCCATTCCACATCTCCTGAGGGTTGTAGTTGGACGACTGGAGGCGCTGACCTGAGGGGTAGATCCTGCTGAGCTGATGACTGTTGTGACGCACAAAATACATCCCTGGATGTGAAGGACAAAGACAAGGACCGTCCAATCAGTCCATTACTCCAGAGGTGAAAGACTCTATTGTTTTCATTTCTGTATCCACACAGGTAGGCTACAGGTTAATGTCCCACAGACACACATCGTACCTGAGTCCTTAATGTGTCTGAGAGCGTCACTCTCAGAGAAGGAGGACAGCTCAGTTGCTGGGTTTCTTGCAGCGTGTTCAAAGCTTTGAAAGGAAACGCTGCAGGTGTATACAACCAGCTCTGACAGCTCGGGACTCAGCTTAGACACACTTGGCTAGGATGACACACACACACACACACACACACACAAAGACAGAGAGAGAGACACAGAGAAATCCATCACTTTCTTTTCTTAACTAGAACAGCACTCAGTAGAGCACATACAAATGCCAAGGCCCAACAGTCCCCTTAAATTCAATCAAGGAGCCAAATTGCAAAGCCACAGACTCAAATATACGTTCTCTAAGAACTGACTGACTTTTTTGCTTCATGATCTCTGAATTATTTCTTGAGTAATTCACAAAAATGTTAAAGAAATGTCCAATTCTTTGCTCTATACCCCATCCTTACACCAAATTTTAACAAAATTGGTTCAGTAGCTTTTGTTTAATCCTGCTAACACACAAACAAACAAACAAACAACAATGAAAACATAACCTCCTTGGTGGTTACAGACAATACTGGTAAACAACTGGTCTGTCCGTACACTACCCCACCACCCACCTACACTCGAAATAGAGGTATACCGACCTTTTGGTCCCCTTTTTTGGAGGGATGTTTTCCTTCGGTCCTGCTGGCCTCCTCATCCGAGGAGCTGAGGTCTGAAGTGCTCGATGAGCCCTCCCCCGCCCCGTGCTCCTTCTTTCCCTTCACAAGGATTTTCCCTTTGAGATCCTGCATAGACACAACCAGCAAACACACACACATTTACCACACATAAGCAGTTTGCTTGATAATGATATCCATAGTAAGAATATGAAAGAGAAACTACTTGCTACTTCATGACTGACACTATTACTCCAGTTAATACTGTACTCCAATTCCAACCAGAATGGCACCCGGAGAGCACATACCTCCACTAAAGCCCAACAGTCCCATTATGAAACCACATTAAAATAACTAGATCCAGATTTGTATTTGGATCTGCACCAAATTGCACATTTCAGTCACCTAAACACAGAGGAGCAGATGGCCCCAGGTCTTAAGTGTAAAACAAACAGTTAAGATGGACAAAATGTCTGACGTATATGACAGAGTAATAAAGGTCCTGCCACACAGTGTGACACAGTCTTGATATAAGTGCGTCAGAGTGAAATCCTGGCTGAGGAGTTTGATTAAGTGGGTTACGGTCTATTTTTAACCATGTCCAGATTCCACTGAAAAGTGGCAACCACACTACGAACCTCTCGGTTGACAAATCATTTATCCATTTGTTATTGTTTCTGTTAAATATTCAATTTTGCAAGTGATCCTTTGTGAAATGACAGTGACTTTGTCCTAAACAATTCTGCCAGACCTACAGAGATTCCCTCAAGGCATTCTTGATATATTATGCTCAGAAGAATGGGACCGACGGACAGAAAACCTAATGCCTCTGGCTCACTAAAAACACCATTACTCTCAATAGTCATATGAATTCTTTTGGGAACTGATCTTTCTGAACTGGAAAAAGTGTCCCTACCTCTGGAGAGGGCAGGCTGTGAGGATCCAGACCTCCGAGAGGCTTGGTGAGGAGCTTGTCTCCCAGGATGGATCGCAGTTGTTGAGCCATGACTGTCTGCTGCTCCACGGAGCAGTGGTTCTCCAGGGACAGGATCAGAGGGTAAGGAGATGCCTGGGAGAAGAGGGTGAAGGCAGCACGTCAGGGGGTTTGCCCCTTCACAAACACTCTCACTGAAACAATAACTAATATATGCACTACATTTATATTAAGCCTTTTAAAGTCTTAACTAGACAAAGAGCTTCACACTACAAGTCACAGTCTCCCATTCACACAGCACCTCTACATCTAGCACTTGGTTGTGGCTCATACAGCCCAATTACACACTGACAGCACAGTGACATTGCCCCATTAGGAGTGATATGGTTAGCGTCTTGCCGGGGATCAAACAACCAATCTTCCTATTTTTGGACAACCCACTCAACCTCCTGCACCACAGTAGAGATTTAGAAGTATATCATCTTTGTCCACACACACTTATCAAAGTAATCAGTTCACAGAGCTCATGTGTCTAAACTGTAAATATGTGACCAAGCCAAAATACTGTACCCCTGTATTTATTTGTATCTGACGAGTGAAATGTTTCTGATTTAAATTTAAAATAGTGCACTCACTTTAAAAGCGTACTCATTGATAACCTCAATGACTTGGACAAACGGTATCTTGGAGGTGAGTGTGTGTCCGTGGTAGATGACCGGCTCTCCTTTATCTCCATCCCAGCAGTCCAGCTCCACGCAGCGACAACCGTGATTCAGAGCTCTGAGACAAAAACAGCATCACGAGGAATTACTACTAGAAAAGAACAGAATTTTTTTCTTAAATGTTTCTTGTGTCCCACTATTTTATGTATATAATAAACCACAACAATTAGCATAACACAAAACACTTCCAACATATTGCAGTATAGCATATTGTTCCTTGTCCAGTTTGTGGGTTCAAGAACAGAAAATCGACAGACAGACAGTTATGCCCTTTGATGCAAATTTGTGATTTGCTATATAAATACAATTTGACTTATTTGGACTACATCACACATTGTCAATAAGATGAAGTCACCCTGATTACTAATTTTCACATTCAGTCTATATCCCTTCAACAATTTAGGAACCAAAGATCTCTTTAACCTATTCGGTCTCACCCTTGGGACTCTACCTCTTCTATGTGATGTCGAAAGCTTCTATTTTTTCAAATATATTAGGAGTGTGGTCAGATGCAATATTACCAGTCAGAGACAATATTCTTTTAGTATGAGCTCAACTCAAGACACAAATTCTGAGCTAAGCTAAGCTTTAAGCCGACCTGAGACACAACTGTATGTACATGTATCATGATCTGCCCCTCTCAGTGGACTTTTATTATTTCCTGTGTGTTGGTTGTTTTAGTTCCTGTTATTGTCTTGTATTCCCAATTCTGGGATTATATGCTTGAAATGGTCACACAAAACCCAGCCCTCCAGTCAACAAGCCTTTAACCTACACCCTGGCCTGTTAGCCCCCCCCAGCCTGTTTCCCAGCCTGCAGCCCACTGGAGTTCTTTCCCCTGCAGCCATCTTCCACATCCACAGCCTCTACTAGTCTCCAGTCTGTTTCCTAGTCAGCTAGTATTGAGTCCACAGTCCTCCGACCTGCTTCCATGTTGCTAGCATCCTGTCAGACTCAGACCTGATAGTGGAAGCTGGAAGTTTAGTGGAACTTGATTGGCCATCTTTGGGTGAAAGGGACATTATGGGTCCCAACACCAATAGAAGATTTAATTTCCCAGTTCAACAGAGACTCAGATGTTCAGCCAGCCCAAACCTCAGCCCCAGTTTCCCAGAAATCAGCTTAAGCATCAGCCTCAGGTTTCCAAGCCTCCCAGCAACACTATCGATGCCAAGGCAGATCCTGAGCCAGGTCCTGAGTTGGTTGTCTCCATGGACATGCCTTGTGATCATGCACTGACAGATGTCTGGGTCTCAGTCAATGTCTCATCTATTTCTGCATTGGGGGTCTCAGCCGACATCCTGCCATCTTCTCTGTCAGATCCTGGTCATCGGGCTGACATCTGCCCCTGATCCTGCATTGGCCATCCAGTTGACATCTGCCTGATTCCAAATCAACTCTCCCTGACCATCCCTATATTTACCTCCAGTCTCTTTGCCAGTCTTGAGACAGTCCACTCTCCCGCCTCCAAGTCTTTCCCCCCGAGGGGCTGTGACACACCTGGCCGGCCTCCTGAGGGGACCCACCCACGCCTAGCTCCATTGTTCTGATCCCTGTCGTGAGGCCCTGGATTCTCTGTCTGTGTACGCCTGCACTACACACTCCTCCTCAAACTCTGCACACTGGTCAAGGGTCCATGAGCCCCGCAAAACCACACCATCTACAAATAGCAGAGCTGCAATCCTGAAGACATCATACTGGGCACCTTCATTTATTTTTGGTCAGCTAATAGTAGGATTCACTACAATGACCTTTGGGACTGCTAAGTGTTTAGAGAAAGTGTGTATGAACAGTATGTGTGGTGCCCTGCTGATTCTTACCGTATGTATGGCTCTATGCTGCTGTCCCCAGTAAGCTGGTCCTTGGTGAGGTATGTGTTGTGGGAGGAGGAGATGAAGTAGTGCGCCAGTGGGTGTTTCATGTCTTGGTAAACCCTTGCATGTTCCGGGTTAAAGACACAGTTCTCCTTAGACAGCATGTACATGGTGAAGCCATTGGGGGTCATGAACTGGTTCTTCTGAGCTGTACTGGGCAAAAGGCAGAAACAAAAGTTGAACACAAGCACTGGTGGTTGCAGTTATAGTACAGTTTCTACAATACACCTAAATACTTAGCAATCAGATTTTTAGATGCTTAATAATTCTGTTAATCGCAGCAGCCAGTTGCTCAGTTTGTCCAATGGATTTTTTTATCAAAGATGTTTTGCTAAACATAACATATAAACTTTTGTATTTGTCAGTGTATTGTTACTTAGCATCGTACCCCATTCATTAAGTTCATATGTGAGTATGAGGCTTTGGGCATGGATGAGTGAAGCATCCTCCCCCTGGTCCTTCAAGAAATCCCTCAGGTCCACAGTGGAAAGTACACTGTCATTTGCAGAGTAGCGGAGAAACACAGTGTCCAGCTCCGGTCTCCGTAACAACTCCCTGCAGAAAATTTCAATCTCCCCGTGGTCCAGACGACTGTCAGCTGACCGGTCGCATTTCTAAAAATAAATTCGAAAAACACAGTTAGACACAGTTGATCACTCTTCGACATCAATTTTAATAACTGGCTTAAATTTGCCACAAGCAAAGCAATATAGTGATGGTCTGTCATTTATCAGGTGAAATATATATATATATATATATATATATAGAATACATATTAGCATAGAATGCTAATATGCTAAATATAATAATTTACATAATTTACAACTTTTGTGGCTGCATCCGTTATAAAGTGCAATAATTTCAATGTATGATGTATGAACTAATCCACAAGTATTTCTGTTTAGATTACATAATATATTATATTACTAATAATTTGTATTCTGTAACTAAAGATCTAATTAATTTGACCCAAACAAATTAGTTTAAACCCTATATAAGGGTATCAGGTTTAAATATATTTGTGTGTGTCTGTCCACCTGGAACAGGCTGCGGGCATATTGATCACTCAGATCAATATTGATCATCTGTAGCAGAGTCTGGACTTCTTCATAGCTCATCTTATCATCGTGGTTCTGGTCAGCCCGACTCAGGTAAGCATGAATCCAGGTGACACCGAAATTAAGGAAACAACAAGATGACACAATAGTACACACAATAATGTTAAAGTGTTCCAGTTTGGGACTAAAGGATCAATGTATGGGGCTCATGGGGCGTCCAATACAAAATCTTAATATATTTTCATTCTTCCAAATGAATATGGAAGTATCTTGTGTCCTTATTGTTGTAACTGCTGTATATTTTCTCCCAGTTACAGTGTAATTCCAAATGAACATCAGTTAGGATATTGGTCGAGTTTGTCCTTCTGGCTCATATTCTCCACTCTCCCTTGCAGCTTCCGGATGCCGCGGGCCCAGTGTTGAGCCTCCTCCTGGCTCTGGCAGAGGAGATCCAGGCTCTTTCGGGGCCCTTTGAAGACCACCGTCAGACCCCGGCCCTCAGGTACCGAGCCACCCAGCTGCCGCAACATCTCGGACTGGCAACCCTCCCGAACGCACTCCACCTCCAAGACAGAGACTGAGAAGGGGTGAGAAGAAGAGAGAGCAGCTGATTTAAATATCCACCTGGCAATTGTGTGTGATGTTCAATCCAAGAGGAATGTTGTTTGTAATGGAACAGTCTTTCTGAGGTATAATATCATATGGATCCTTGACCTCTATTAACACAATGGAAATATAAGCATAATACATAAAAAAAACACAATACAAACATGTTAATTAAGAGGCCATTATTCTGGGAAGATGGATCAGTAAATTGAAGAAGTCTGTCTGCTGTGGGTATCCGGAACAGGAAACAACACAGCCATGTTTCTCCTTTCAGTCATTAAGACCTTAAAGATCGATATAGAAAATCCTTTCACTAAGCCTCTATATTGACGAGAGGTCTGTTTGTCTCTATACTTCCTATAAAACCCTTAAGATCTGAAATAAAGCCCCTTTCATGGCAAGAATAAGTTACAAAGAATAAACAGTATACCTGCAGTGGTACAGCAGACCTTCATCGTCATGGCTACCATAATAAACAAGAACCTTTGGTTCACTGTTTGGGTAAAGATAAGCACTTCTTCCAGGTTAGAGGATCACCGTAATCATGGTTACAATAATAATGTTCAACCAATCTCCAATCCATCCACCCCAACTTCATCATGGAGAATTAGGTACTGCGTCACCTGACTTCCTCCTTTGCTCCCACCATAATTACTAAGGCCACAAGAGGTCGCCTGACAAGAAAACCTAACTATGGATCATATTAAGATGCCTGCCTATAGGACTGATGGGATATTATATGGGCTGTTTGAAAAGGTTGGACAATTCGTACAAACTCGTTACACAGCCCTAACATTATCAAACTAATGCATCCATTACACAATCATAGGTGACTTACTTACAGGCTTAATCTTATTTTTATAACAGAAACTCCCAGTCGGTATGGTTTTCAGTTCACATTCCCTGAAATCTCAATTTAGCAGAAGTAAAACACAACATAAGGTAAATATAACATCATGATCTGGTGTTTATATTGTATTTTGTTGTACACCATTTAGAATTCATAATATTGCCATGGAGTATTGAGTGTAGATTGATGGGCAACATTGTAAATTTGATATATTTAAATTTTAAAAAGACTGGAAAAGTATATTTGTGGTGTGAATAATTTCTAATAACACTGTCTGTCCTCTTTGCTCTGTGTATATGTAGAGTATATATTGTAGCAACAAAGCAGCTCACAGCAACAGCTCATTTTCTATGCTTGTTTTAATAATCCTGCTTTTTGATTCCAGAGACTTTCCAGTTTTTCTGGGTTTCTGTATACTGCTAATATACTCTATTTCTAAAATATACAGTTTTTTCCGTGTCAATGTTAACTGTGTTGGATCCCAGTTTGAATCTAGTGTGTACTATCCAAACACACTTCTGTGTGTGTCAACAAGGGTCTGTGTCTCAGCCAAGGACCAAAACAACGTCCATGAATGCTCGTAGTGTATCGTACTAGTGCTTTGGCCTGGAAACTAAAAACACGGATGAAAGTGCAGTACTTGTCTTCAGTTGACCTTATCTTATTTCTATTTCAGCTCACTGATGATGACATCCACAGATGCTCCAAATGTCCCTCTGTAGCTCTGCCTTTGGTGAAGATGTCAACACTGCGACTCTTCCAATGACAAGACACTACTATACGAAGGGGGGGGGACTTAACTCATACTTTGTATATTACAAGTTGTTCTGACTGTTCACCTGCTACAGTTCAGACGAGACAAGAGAGAACTATTAAGTCGGATTACTGCATGAACAATTCAACAAAGGTTTACTATAGTTTACATAGTTCTATTTTTTTTGGGGTATACTACCATTATTACATCATGTGGTTAATGGGATTAAAGGGACAAATGTTGACACAGATTATTTCTCTTCGGGATTTTAATATTTTTTTTAATAAAACTAAAACCTTTTTTTTGAGGGGGGGGGGAACTCACTCTCTTAATGAACTGCTCCCAACTCCAGTCCAAACTAAGGAAATAACCTGCAATTGGAGACCTTACTTAATTTCAAGGGTCACAAACCAGATTGGTAACCATAGCAGTAGACCACCCAGTGAGGAAATAGTTAACACATTTGATCTAAAACCAGTGGGGGGAAATAACTGGGTGACGCTTCTGCTCTTAAATGTAAAGTCAAGTTACATCAACTTCAGAGTTTGGAGGTGCAGAGAAGTGAAGGGAAAGAAAACTCATAAATTCTCTGATATAGAGGATACGTACTAATCCAGGGGGTCACGAAAGCAGGGGACGCAGTGCGCGTGCACACACACACACACACACACACACACACACACACACACACACACACACACACACACACACACACAGAGTGCCACATCACAAGGAAATCTAATGTTGTGGCAATTAAAGGCCTTGTCCTGCAGCTGGGAGGCTCACGTTGTGGTTGAGTCAAGTGGTAGCCATACAGCGCCAAGCCACAAGCTCCAGGGCCAACTCCCACCACCATGTAACGTCCTATAATCTCACTGTTTGAACAAGAGCAGCGTCGGCTGCCATCTTGGGCTGAAAATAGATGAGCTCTGTAATCACGGCGCTGTGTGCGACCCTCAGATAGCAGAGGAGACGCAGAGCAGCCGGTGTCTGTGCAGAGCAGTAAGTAGCATTTAAAGTTCACAAAAATAGACAAAGTAAATTCATGTTTCACCTCACACACCCAGTCAGTGCTGAGCTCTTCTGGAACTGAAGGGGAAAGGACAGGGCTGCTTGTTACCAATTATAATCCAAACATGGTTCTTAACCTCTGGGTGGAGCCCCCGATGGAGGACTTCAATGGTTTATGGAACTGACTCTGCTGTGTTTCATGTATGGTAGAGGTCTTCACATGTCCTTGCTACTTAACACTGAGGCTGAGACTCTGGGTCCAATATAGTCCAATCCTGTGTAGTAGGGTGCTGTTGTATGGCCCTAGGTCTTGAGTCTGTGTCAATATTTCTAACACCGTGTCTACACTGCAGGTGTCAGCGTGAAGAGCATGTTAGCAGAGCAGCAGCTACAGAGAAAGCCTGCAATGTGGAAGCACCCTGAGCCCAATACACAATCACTGTAGTTACTCTTTAGCTGTTTTCAAAGTTTTCGAAGTTTCCCTTCCACACATGAACAACGCAGCGGGAGATTCTCCGGTCAGACGCGTTCACAGCAACACAGGAATCTCCAGAGCGTTCAGGTGAGGGCTGGCACATCATACCGAAGGCTGGATATAACATATTAATTCTGCTGCCGAGATCACGTGTTTTTGTTTACAGCACATCAACACTGGCATCAGCCCTTATCACCACAAGCTCTCTTACCATCTTCATCAGCGTCTTCTTCGTGTCTGGCACCACTATTTCATCCTGAGGCAGTATTCTTTTTGTTTTTTTCATTTTTGCGTCTGTCGCATGTTTAAAAATGACTTGTGACTTGTGTTGACAGCTGGACTGATTAAAATAAAAGATGTCCGCTCCATCCATTTAGTGCAACACTGTGTAGCAGACATTATTCGGAACCATAAACCAAACTGTGTGACTATTAAAGAAACTGAGCTTCTTACAGTCGTGTGTTCCCGCAGTGGCTGCCATTACAAATTCCTGTGCTCCAACAGAAGGATTGTGATTTACATTCCGGGAAAAGAACATAAACACTTACATGACTGTTGCTCCTTGGCGCGGGAGGACGTTTTTTGGGACTGACACCACACAGTGACTCCATCTTCCAGCAGCTTTAGAGTTCGTCGCTTCTGCCAGCGAGGCGAGCGGACCTTCACACATGAGCGGTCCATTAGATATCATGTCCTACTAGCTATACTACCAATGACTAACATGGACAAATAGTTGAAATTATTTACCTTCACCATACTGGAGCCCTGCAACATCCGCTTCACATCTTCGTCCTCACTAACTCCTTGAAAGGAAACAGACAAAAAGGTTGAAGAAAGACAGACAGTACACATGAAGTCATTATCTGAGCTCGGGTCAGTAGCACTGAAAGAGGGGAGGGGAGAAACGGCCGAAAGAACTGAGAGAAAATTTGTCAATCACACTTTATAGATGGTATATTCTGTCTAGACTGTAAGTCTGGTCCAAATTTAAATACAGACCCCTTTAAAGCTCACTGATTAGCATTATGTATCTTGTGTGTTTAATCTATGCAAATACAGAAATGTGAAAACAAGTTGTGGTTTTATTTTGCTGGAACTAGTTTAAGGATAAAGTGGCTTTAAACATAAGGACTGTGGACAAAGCCAGAATAACTGTTTCCTTTCTTTATGCAAAACTAAAGTAATCGCCTCTAGGCTCTCTATACTATAGAGCACAGACATGAACATGATCATAATGTTTGAGACTGTGAAAACGACCCTGTAGGTCGCCTGTGCAAGCAGCTTATAATAATAAGCTGCGTAAGAGTAAGTAAAGACTGAAACAGTACAACTATAAGGAGTTTTGAAACTATTTCATCGCTAGTCTGTGTGTTTATTGTTTTTCCCCCCCCACAGCCTCCCAGTGGCCAAATAAAGTTGTTTCTGTGTAATAGCAACTGATAAAGACAGAGTCAGCAGCGGTTTAATCCATGACTGTCTAGTAAATACATTGACTTATAGAATGTGTGGAATGTAGACTGTGTCATATTCAGGTCAGTCATGTATATCTAATCCGCAATGCTGCAAATAACAGCTTCAAATAACTCTTCAAACACCACCTGTTCACTACGGCCCTTGGCCTCAGCTCACGCTCCACCCGGCCATCAGTGCTGTTGATTTCTGTCCTGTTTTGTGCGAATTACTTTCTTTTCTCTTGTTGCCCCCACAGACACATGTAAAGTGTCCTCTGGTCTCTTGAAAGGCGCTATATAAATTCAAGTTATTATTATTATTATTATGTGTGCCTGCAGGTTATATTAGAGAAGTTATTAACTTTCAATATGATTAAAGTACAGTGAGGTTGCCTGTAGGCTGCTGAGTCCTCAGCTGAGTCAGCAGGAATCTAACACAAGTGTCACTGTGGTTTGGGAAGGGCTGGGTCACTACACTCACAGAAGCATTTTGATACTGGAAGGAAACACACACACACAAACACACACACACACACTGCCCTCTCTGTACAGCAGTACAGAATTCAGTGGGTGTGTGGCTTTCTGTGCTTGGGGAGGAAATGAGACAAAGCGTCTGAGTGTGGCTTAGAAACAGACTGACCTCATTAGAGTGATTGACCTGGACTGTGATGAAACCATGTGGTTTGATTAATGATGCAGGCTGCTCCATGTAACGTGCAACAGCTGCTGTACTGTACATATACAATGTGCTCCTATTTCAGTCAATCAAGACATTTGAGATAAGAGCCAAACACAAATAAAAGCCCTTCTGCTGCACTAATACACACAATAACAAGGTGTGTGTGTGCGTGTGTGTGTGTGCCAGTAACCATTTAGTAACTGAATAACTAAACTAACAACACTGACATTACTTGGAGGACGTAGGCTTAATTTGTCGGTGCATGTTTTACAGAGCGGAGAACCTGAGATGTGACAGGTTACAGACTTAATGTTTATGTTGAAAAACACTATTGAGTTGACTTGAGGGATGATGGTGCTGGACTTCATAACCTCAGGCCAGTGTCCTGTCCCTGATCATACCCAACCCCCACTATCCCTGATCTGCATTTTTTCACGAAAATAAATAAAAATATCAATGAATAAATGAATGAAAACAAACTTCAATAATTATCTTAAAATAGGCAATACATTGGTGCATGCTTTACTAAAAATCATATTCAGTTTTATTTGATAAAAACATATACATCCTCACTAAAAGCAGAACTGTCATGTTCTATGATATGGTATTTGACTGATCTAATTTGCATATTTAACTGCGTATTAAAAATACAGATGAAATGTTTTGTGGTGGGAAGGGTCCCTGTGAACTGAATACAGTCTGAGAGAGAGGAGAGTAGGAGAGGTCATATATAATCTACACATCTGACCTGATAATAGTTTAAACTGAGACTGTTTTACGTGAATCTTCGCTAAGCCAACACTACAAAACTTGACAGCAGAATGTTTTGATGAGAATGTTGTGCTACATGACCACATAGTATCAGGTAGGTTACAACACTTAGATATTCTTTACCATGTCTCAAATGCATGAACATTTCTACCAAGTCGTAAACAAACATATTTCTCCGAGTGTTCGTATATAAAAAGTCACTGACAAAGGATTCACAGTTATATTGAACATATTGTTTGGTTTCAGCTGATTTACAGATTTCACTTCACTCGCGAAGGCATCAGTTGAAATGGGGCAACTTGATTTAGTTAATCAGTAGTTTGAATCTGACTAGTTACTTAGAATTGATGCAGGAGTCTAAACTTGAATAGCTGGTACGTCCCAGTCCTTAGTTTACTAAAGTATAACAACTGCACTTATAGTCAGAGGTCCCTGCTCAGAAAAAACAATAATTCCATTTCCTGCTAATTGACAAACAGTAAATATTCAAAATGTAATGCTTATATTATTATATAACTTCACTAAAACAGTTTTTTTTATTCTGTGAACTTTATATCATGGTAAAAATGTGTATGAATGGGCTTATTATATGTGTATTTAATTAGACATTTTCATGTTAATGTAAATGTACCTAAACTCGCTTAGTTTCATGACATATACTTATTCACTCACTACTTCACTCACACAAATTAAGAGGCATAAATTCACATAAAAGACCACTGTATAACCTCAATGCAAATTAATTCAGAGAGCATAGATGAGAGTAACCTACTAACGTGGTTACAGCTGTACTTTCCAAACACAAACCACAGGAAGCAGCATGAGGACAGCTCGCACTGAGGTGACATTACTAACCATAAGCTGGTCACCTATTTTCAAACCGCTCAGCCACAGAACAATTAACACGCTGACCTAGTATATACGACCTGTACGCTTTGATAACGCTTGAGATCATGTATGTTGTGATTTTGCGCTTTACAAATAAAATTGAATTGAATGTTTAAGTTT
Organism: Hippoglossus stenolepis; assembly: GCF_022539355.2. Classification (NCBI taxonomy): domain Eukaryota; kingdom Metazoa; phylum Chordata; class Actinopteri; order Pleuronectiformes; family Pleuronectidae; genus Hippoglossus; species Hippoglossus stenolepis. The sequence continues at coordinate 2,300,466 of NC_061503.1, read as the reverse complement.
GTACCTGTTGCTTTAAAAGGAATAGTTTGATATTTTAGGGAAGATCACTTTCAGATGATGGTATCACTTTCATTGTCAGAGTTATAAAGTCTGGGGAAAGAGGAATCAACTCCTCTTAAACCGTTCACGGTGAAACCTGGATCCGTTACAGGAGCGAGTCCGCGGCCATGGATCTAATGACTCCTACCAAAGGACTTTGTTAAAAATATATAAAACTCACATTGAGGCTGGTTTGAGTTCCTGTAGCTGGACACAGGAAGAAGAAGATTGAAGAAGATTGAAGAAGGAGAAGAAGAAGAAACTTCCTTCAGATTTGTTTCTTCGTCTTCGATAAAAAAAAACAAGCCGAGACGCGTTTTGTGCCACGAAACTTCCCAAAATGTCGGCGAATTCGTGGTTTTCGGCCATTTTCTGGTTCACAACAGGGGTTTTGCCCTCTTACGCCCAAGAATGTGACCGACCACCGTTAATGGAGAACAGGATCGTGGGGGGCATGGACACCGAGGATGGGGCTTGGCCCTGGCAGGTGGATGTGCAGACAGTCCGGGACGGTCATATCTGCGGAGGCTCCATCATCACGGAGAGCTGGGTCCTATCAGCCGCTCATTGTTCCCCCAATCCATCGGACGTGAGCTCTTACATCATCTACGCTGGCCGGTACCAGCTGAATGGCTATAACCAGCACGAGTCATCGCATCGCGTGAGACAGGTGGTGATCCCATCCGGTTACAACGAGCCTCACAACGTTTTCTGTCACATCCCTGTTTCGGTCAGTAGCCTACCCACTGCAGAACATCTCTTGCTCCATAGACTGCTTCCACTTTAAACCTCCAGCACATTATAGTGTGTAAAAAGAGAAGGGATGTGAATATTCTCTGAAGGATCTGTATGGTGACCCCTGGTTGTACCTCACATTATACAAGGCTAATGACAGTATAACATACACAAAGCATTTGATTGAATATGTTAATGCTCAGAGAACTAAACCAAAACACAGGTCAACAAATGGAGATTCAGATTATTGTAATTATAAGTTTGACAATTTTCATTTTTGGGTGAACTATCCCTTTAAGGTCTTAATGACTGAAAGGAGAAAAATGTCTGTGTTGTTTCCTGTTCAGGATGCCCACAGCAGACAGACTTCCTCAATTTACTGATCCACCTTCCAAGAATAATGGCCTCTTAATTACCATGTTTGTATTGTGTTTTTTTTTATGTATAATGCATTTCCTTTTTTGGAGAGCTATCCCTTTAAATACTTTGTGGAAGCCCCTTGGGCAGAAAGCTCTGTCAGGTCAGATGAGAAGCATCTGTGAACTGACATCTTCAGGGTCTCTCCTCAGATGCTCTATGGAGTTTAAATCTGGACTTTGGCAGGGTCTCTCAGGGACAAAGACAGACTTGTCCTAAGGACAAACCGATTTGTCCTGAAAACAATCATACGGAGATTAATCTTGAAGACACTCCGGTTTTGTCTCGGCTGTTTGCTTCAGGTCATTTTCGAGCTGAAAGGTGAACTAGTGAACAGTCTCAGGTCCTTGACTCTTTGCAGGTTCATTTGGCTGCTTTCATCCTCCTCTCAGTTCTGACTAGTCTCTCTGCTCCTGCTGCCGAAGAAAAACCCACAACATGATGCTGCATCCGCTATTCGACACCATACATGGTGTTCACCAGAGATAGTAGTTCTGCTTTAATACATTTCTAATGTATCAGAGAATCTTTGTTCTCTCAGACCTTTAAATGCTGATTGAGAAACTCAGCAGAACCTCTCACGTCTTAAACTCATGATGTCTTCAGTCTGTCCTCTCTAACATGAAGGCCTGATAGATGGAGAGCTGCTGAGATGGTCATACTTCCAGCAGGTTCTCCATCTCTACAGAGAGCTGAAGCTCAGTCAAAGACTGATGGGTCCTTGACCCCCTCACTGACCAAGGCTCTTACTCAGTTTGTCTGGATGGTCAACCAGGGAGAATCCTGCAGCTTCGAAACTGCTTCTATTACACAGTTATTGATGCCTCAAAGCTTTGGAAATGGTCTTACACCTTTTTCCTCTTCTAAACCTCACCACAGTTTAATCAGAGGTCCACACAGAGCTCCTTTGACTCATGTTTGATTTTTCCTAAACAGTATTAACTGTTTGACCTTAAATACACAGTGGGTGTCTTTCTTGACTATGCCCAGTCAGTTCAGTTTGCCACAGGGGAACTACAGTCAAGTTCTAGACTCATCTCAAGCAAAAAAGGACGCACATAAGCACAGTTTGGATCCACAGCAAAGGGTCCAAACATTTTTGTATGAGTTGGAAAATCCAAAACATGTTTTTTCTTTATGATTATAGCTTTTTGAATGTAGGCTGATTGGTCAATAATTCTTATCAAATTATAATTAAATCTACAAAACAACCAGATGACAAACAAATCTTTCAGATCATAAAATACTGAAGCAGATAGTAAATCAGAGAAAAGCAGCAGCGAGGATAAGGTTTGAGCTGCACAGTGTGCTAACATAGTGACCTGCTTTCACTGGCCAACCCCCAAAACACTGTCATGAGGAGGAAAGCAGGGAAATCACAGGCTAGCAGAATTTGTGCAGTGCATGTCTGTCATTAAAGGGCCTCACTGTCTATAACCTTGTTCTTACTGTAAACCTGCTGCCATAAATATCTCCTCTGGTTGTAGAGGAGAGTTTTCCTGAGGACAGCTGGTAAATGACGTTTTGTTCCCATGCAGCACACCAGAGTGTAAAATCAGTCTGGACAAACAGTTGGGACATCACCACAGAGCAGTGATGGAGTCCAACTCACACCCTCCACTTTAATTATCCTACCTGACACACACGCGCTACGGAATGAGTCAAATGTACCAGTGATGCTTCAGAGTGGTTTGCTCTGTATGATTGAAGGTGTAGATCAATCAATTCAGGCAGCATCAGCAAGCTCACACACAACACACACACACACACACACACACACACACACACACACACACACACACACACACACACACACACACACACATACATAATGCATTCCCTAGCCCTTTACCCAAACACTTTCACCAAAAATGCCTACCCCTAACCATAACCTAAACCTAAACCTAAACCTAAACCTAACTCTAACCCTTAAACCAAGTCTTACTCCTCAAACAGTCCATTGAAAAAGTGACGACTGGTCAAAATTTTCACTTTCACATTTCTCAACCATTCTCGCCATATTCATCTGTCTGTGCAATATAAATGGTACATGTGCTATCCATTCACTGTACATATTCTCTCACATAATATATTTCTTTACACTGTATATATTAGTTTAGTTCCATTCATATTTTTCTATATTTTTCTATATTTCTTTTATATTTCTACTTATTACTGCTGATGTAATTTTGCTGCTGTAATATTGCTTCTTATCTTATCTTAAATGTCCTCACTTTCCCAAAATCTCATCACTCTGTGTATGTACAAGTACACACGCTTACACGCATGAACGCACACACACACACACACAGCCACACAGAGTGAATTCTTCCATTGATCGATCATCCTTGCAGTCCTTCTGTAGTCTTTCCAATTTAAATACACTGGGTTTATTAATGCTAACAATAAGTCATTTGACAGGACGTTAATTCTGAACAGGTTTCATTGCTGTATTTGTTTTATGAAACAGAAAGCAAAACAATTTTGGTCGGACACAACAAGTAATTTGAAGATCTAGGTCTCTGAGAAATTTGTGATGGACATTTTTCACCATTTTCTGACATTTTATATACGATATTCAGTGCAACAATGAATAATAACTGATGTTATTGTATACATTTATATAATTTCATCTTACTTTTACTTACTGTAGTCCAAGTTTATATAATAATAATAATAATAATAATAATAATAATAATAATTGTTGTTGTTGTTATAACATGTAATTCACCCTCAACTCTTTCTTATGAGATTGTATATAATATGAAAAATAGAAAGTTAAATGTGTGTGTGAACTTGCAGTGTTTTTTTCTGCAGAGGAGCATATATGTTTAGCGTCAGTCCACAGAACAGTCTATGACCATAGACTGACCTACACATGAGTAACTGACTAGTTAGTGATGGCTGTTTTGACCTTCGGGGATTCATTCCCACTCTGTGTTGATACATTTCCTCCTCATATCCGAGGGGGGCGGTGGAGACCATCAGCGCTGACACGGACAAGCCTCTGACCATTGATCCTTGATCATTGAATACATTCAGACAGTATCGGCTGTGCAGCAACACAAACACTCACCGAGGTTCCTCAGAGGATCGATGGCCTTTAACCTGGACGTCCCGGCTCCGTTCTTCCCCGCCGGGGCCGCTTTCTTTCTGTGGCCCAGCATAACGTCAAGAAGCAGCGCCCGGTGCTCTGCTCTGCTTCCCCCGCGTCCTCCGCGTCCCCTGTCCCGGATCACGAGATGTTTCTCGGGCTGCAGATCAGCGCTCTGCTCCGTGGAGCTCCACGGTGCTCCGCATGCTTTTTATGCAGGAGGAGGATAACAGGAGTCAGGCCAGACCTTCCCCCTGCTGATTGGTCTTAACCACAGACCTGTCCCAGTCTCACACACACACACACACAGACACACAGACACACAAACACACGCACACGTACACGCACGCACACATACACAATCACGCGCGCACACACATGCACGCACGTCAATACCCACAAGACACACACACACACTTCCTGAAAAGATTTTCAGAATAAAGCTCTTCGTGTTAGGTATAGGTAAAAATAATTCACATTTTCATTTGATCTAATCACTTTTTTATTAATTTTACTTTTGAACCGTCTCACTCATGATTTTTGTGTATTAAGATTGAATAAATAAATACATTAAAAAAAACATACCAGTAAAATGTGGATCATGTAAACTCAAGGCTTGACACACAGAAACGTGTTTTGTAATACAACCATGACTCTCGCTAATATATTCTGTCTTAAATTCCTACTTAAGATATTTAGCTACTGTTGTTTATCATTATATAATTTTATCATAACTGGGCAAAACTTGAAATAGAAATATTTGAATCAACATATATTAAGTACCACAAGTAAAACATTTGTATGCAGAATGACCCATTTCAAGATAATGTACAATAAATAATTGATAATGATACAGCTGGTGGAGATAATTTAAATTGGTTTGAACAGTTAGGCGTTATTAACAATAAAAATAATAATTCATGATTTTGCGTTTGTTCTGTTTTATTATTCTTTACTGGAAATGTAAATATCAGATACATGTAAATAGGTATCAAGTAGTTACAATATTTGCCTCTGAATAGTAGTGTGAAGCAACATAAAACTGAAATTCCTAAGTAAAATACAACTAAACAGTATAGTTAGTGTAATGTATCCCGTACTGAAATAATGGATTCATTTTTGTCATTGTTGTTGAATTAATAATTGAACTAATAACCCTGAATGGTGTCCCTTTTATGAGAGCTATACCTTATATCTGGATGGAGTATGTTGGGTTATGTTTCTCATTTTTGCTCTATTTTAATTGATGCAAACCTACCTATTTTGTTATACTACATATGTTTGTCGTTCATTCATTTGGTGGATGCAAAAGGACACAGCCGCATTTGAAGTTACAACATCACAATTATTTCGCTTTTATTTTAAATGGAAATTCCAAGCACTTCCGGGATCAGTCTATGTCCGTTTGACCGTGGGGTTAACAATAGAAGGATTTGAGGTGGATTATCGGAGGAGGAGAGACTGTGTCTGAGGTGAACAGACTGTGGCTCTGAGGTCTAACTCTGTTATTCGTCCCCGTGCACCGAGCTCTGATTTCAACCAAATCACCGTCTCTAAGTGATGCTCTGAAAATAGTTGATCCTCTAATACGGTCCGCAGTGATTAGGACAATGGTGCTGCGTAATGCGCCTAATGCGTCCAGTGTGGAACACACACACACACTGTGAGTAATACACCGATGGCTCCAGTGGATCTGCAAAGGCCCAGCTTCTGTGCAGTCATTTCAGACATCTCCTAAATTGTTCTGACGAGAAGAAGTACTCTGGATTATATTTTTAACACTGTCTGGAATAATGTAAAGCTTTAAGGATAGTGATTCTTCTTACAAGGCACCACTGGATTTGGAAATTATAATAATTTCATGTTTGTGTCACATGGCGATTAATATATTAATTGTTCATTTCAATTTCCTTCTCTCTCTCTCTCTCTCTCTCTCTCTCTCTCTCTCTCTCTCTCTCTCCCTCTCTCTCTCTCTCTCGCTCCTCCTCCTCCCTCTCTCTCTCTCTCTCTCTCTCTCTCTCTCTCTCTCTCCCTCTGTGTGTATATATATCACACGCACACACACACGCACACTTCTGTACTGGAATGTTTCTGGTATGTTTGTGCAAGTATAAATAATGTAAAAAATAGGAAACAAAATTAAATATAAAAAGATAACAAACACAGGGAAGGGATTGCACAATATGTTGTACATAAACACGAGAGACTGGATTGTGCAGTTTAATCCAGTTAGTCCGGTATTGGCCACGGGAACTTGGATCTAAATGATCGGACAGTATTTGACAGTATTCAAGTATTTGAAAGTAGATTTGGTCAATCCAAGTTTCTGCATCATAATCAAATTCTATTTAATTAGATTTAATTGAATCTATTTTATATTAATAGTGTAATTTCAACAGTCGTATATCTTCTACGGTGTTGCTTTAAACAGCGAAGTGGGCGCGGTCGAATGGGTCATGTGACGTGACACGGAAGTCTTCTCCATTAGGCACATCCCGGTGTAGCTCCAGGGTTCAGGTCAGACCTGTAGGTGACAGTTTCTCAGACTTTACCGTCAAAGTGAAGCAAGAAACAAGTGAAAGTGCAGAAGCTCTCCTGTCTCTCAGTCTCTGTGAAACTGTCCTGCTGTTTTCATGCTGCTGCTCATGGCCGCCGGCGGGACACACACTCACTGAGGTAAGACAAGTTAGCAAGCTGGTTAGCTAGCTCAGCTAGCTTCCATGTCTTCAACTTCTACTATCTTGTGTTTTTGTCTCATCAAACCAAACCTGAATTTAGCCACACGGCGATTCTCGGTATAAATATCCATCAGTACATGTGTCAGGTGTATTCGGTACGAAGGTCCAGCGCAGCAGTTTGAAAGCTGCATTGCAACTAGAAAGAGTTGTTGTTAGGCCCTGTCATGTTTTCTTAGTTTAGACGATTAGTTTCTGACAGCTATTAGCTGAACAAACACTTAAACACAAGTTATAATTAAGTAATTGATGAGTTATTATTTATTACCAAACGTGAAATAATTAACAAAAATGACACGTGTTATCATATAAAATAAGTCTGTATATAGTGGACAAACTAACTGCTGAGAGTTTTCTGACAGAAACTTACATGAAAACCAATGAACATCACACACAACACGTTTACTGAGAAGTACAAACCAGGGGAAGTATTATGTGGACATGTCATGACATTCCTTTGAATTTATAAATGCGAGGCAGGCATAATAAAGAACATCACACTGTGAGTCTGGGTCCTAAGAGCAGGGTCATCGACAAGTGACCCCCTGAGGGAGCGACAGTAACTGCCTCCAAAGGTATCCCTGCTAAATGATGACTTTTAAGGGATGAATAATGAATTAGTAAGATAGTATTTTCCTATTTTTAATAAGGCTATATCAATTAATTTCCCAACCCCCGAAAGCTGCTTGGTGTGGAGAATAGTTAACCTAAAACCTCCGGTCCTGTTTTGTGAGATTTCTTTGAGATCTTCGAGCCTTTCACAGTTTTTATGATCCATGTCACATGCAGTGTTGAATGTGACGTAGCTCAAGATGCTTGCCACACACAGTAAGTTTTGATTTCACTCTTCTACCTGACCCTTACATGTATGTTTGTGTGGTGTTTCAGCTCCGCCTAGGTTTATAAAGTTGGAAGTGTCATGCCAGTCCCAGTGATGGAGGAGCCTGTGGTCGATCACCAGAAACGGTTTCAGGCGGCTGTGGATGTCATCCATAACCTTCCCAAAAATGGTGGGTAACATTTTACAGCCACGTCATGATTGGCACAAGCCATGTGAGAGGAAGTTTGCTGCTGGTGAAGTCTTAAGAAGAGTTGAATAAAACTCTTTGTTGTTGTTCGATGCAACTGTGCGACCCAGCACTTAATTTAATAATACGGTCCTGTTTCCAGAACAGAAGCCTCACAGCATTGGACCAAGTGCAGCTGTGAGTCATGCTGAGTTCTTATGCACAGAGAACAAACTTCATTAAAATTAATCGTATCTGAGTATATCAGTAAGTGTAATCTGAGGCCTTTTAACAATGCATTGTGAGTGTGGGGCTTTTCAGTGCTTGTAAACTATCCAGTGTGCAGAAGGATCACTCTGCTGGGTTTAACATAGTATTGACAGTCAGCAAACATAGGCCAACACCCCAACACTATTTTTCTCTAGTTAATTGATAGTGGATGGTTCTCTCGGGTGGATGAAAGCATTTAAATCCTAAAATTGGTTGTATATATATTTTGGCAGCTACTAAATCATCTGGACGGCAACATATGGGAAACGCTGATAAATGACTCCTCTGTTACAGGCTCCTACCGGCCCTCCTACGAGGTGATGCTGCGTTTCTACAGTCTGTACAAGCAGGCAGTGTGTGGACCCTGTACAGCATCGCGACCCGGGTTCTGGGACCCAGTTGGCCGCTACAAATGGTGTGTATAAGTGTGCGCTTGTATATCACTCTGTAATTAGATCGGGGTTACTTTTTCGTAGCAGACACCTTAGCTCGTACAGACAGCCTGGAGTCAGAAGTGTTTTTAATGTGTTACTAATTGTTTTTTAGTGTGTTTGCCAGTAGAGGCTACTACACAGATTTGCTAAATATATTTGCTTTAAAACTGGTGTGAAGTTTCTTTGTATGCATTATCAATGTTTTACTCATTGCTGCTGGTCAGAATAAGATCATTCTATTTGAGTTTATCTCATATTACAAAAGTTACTAAAAGGTGGACTGTGGTTCAGGTCAGTGGTTTCATCAATTATGGATAGACTATTGAAAGTTATTATAAATAATGTTGCATTGAATTAACTATACATATGACTTCCTCAGTACTGCTATGTTGAATTTGTATTTATTTATTCAACTGTTTTGTGTAATATTATCTTAAATGCACTTATTTGTCAACTTCATATTAAAACGATGAGATAAGGGCTACATAGACATCTAGGAACATCTAGCTGATTTCCCTTAACAAGCTAAGGAGAAATTAGTCTTATTTTACTATGACATTGCCAAAAGCACTGTGATTGAATCATTTTTTATATTCCCAGTAAAGTTGTGTAGTGGCAGACCTGTGTTTTACTTGTTGTTCTGGTGTACGTGTTAGGGATGCGTGGAGCCACCTGGGGGGGATGAGCAGTGAAAGTGCCATGGCTGCATATGTGGACGAGATGAAGAAAGTAGCCCAGGAGGTATAGAACAGATTTATTGATTTCAATCATATATTTCAGTTCAGTATTGAAAATGGTATTTATGACAACATCTGCATCTCCATTTGCAGGAGAGATGTAAGATTTATTTTTATACCAAATATCTCAGATAAATGAATGAATAGGATGATTACACCCTTACACATAAATCTTACATTTGGCTACCAGGCAATGTTTAGATTATACCCCTAATTTGTTATGGTCACCTTCCTGTTGCTTTAATTTTGTTACTGATCAGATCAGTTCTCAGTAACATTGTAATTATGAAGAAGAACATTAAATAAAACAAGATAAATACAATTCAGCCAAATACACACAGACGTGTATTGTGATGAACAGAGATAAATACAGATTTCCACTGGTCTGCAGGTCATCGACACCCTGCCCATGAATGAGAAAACGGCGTCGCTCTTCCACCACTTCGAGCCGCTCTACCTGGTCATTGATGATATGCCTCAGCCTCCAGGGTCCCTGCTTGCACTTAGAGAAGGTCAGTGGGTCTGCAGCAGTAACGGAGCAGCCAGAGGGGGCACTGACGTCAGTTCCCTCCACCTGTGGGGAGCCTGAACGCTTCCTAATGTTCTTCTTCTGGTCCAATAGTTTCAGAAACTGGCCCCACCTTAAAGTCAGCTATCTGTGTCTGACCATTTTTTTTCTTTAACTTTCTGAATCAGATAATCTGACATTCACACCCACTTCACAATGTCATGGGCCTGTTGTGCGTATGCATCTCTCTCAGGGTAGATTATCTTTGGACAACTTGTAAACGATAGAGGGATGCTTTATGGTGAAAAGGGGTGTTGCAATAGTCAAGCATGTATTACCATTTACATCTCCACTGGAGACATAATGGTCCTGAGCTTTCTTAGTGAAACCTTTACAGTCACACAGTGCCAGAGCTGCAAACTGTCCCCACTGCAGTTTCCATTATCTCTCAGCTCTACAGGAAATTTATGGAGCTGTGGGGACTTGCTGACGATTTCCACTGAATATATAAATAGAAGAGTGTTTGTCTTTTACCACAGGTCTTAAAGGCAGTGAGCATGCTGACAGTCCAGCAGAGATGAAGAGTGAGGAAGAGGAGCAGATGTCTCCTAAAGAAGACTCTTTTCCTCCAGAGGATCCAGATCGGGAGTTCAGCCCGGCTGAGGTTATAGACCTCACAGCCAACACCATCCCTAATGGTATGTAAAGAGTGTAGCTCCTTAAAGCACTTTGAGTGGTCATCAAGACAAGAAAAGCACTACATAAATACAGACCATTTACCATTTAGCTCCTGTCCACACCTCTCTTCTACTCTATAAGCCGTCTTATATTAAAATGTAGTTCTCCTGTGAAAACAACAGACAAACATTTCCAGGTGGTTTTTTGTAAAGATCGCAGCCAACATTTTGTACGAGGTGAGAAAGAGAGCCGGCTGATCAAACCAGATTTAATGATGGTGACCTCTGATCTCATTAATACAGGTGTTAAAGTTGGTGATGTGTAGCTGAGATCAGGCTTACACAGGAGACAGACAGAAGGACTCCAGTTCTCTGCTGTGCTGTGCAGTTCAGTGTTGGGCGTTATTGATACAGGGCAAAGTTGAGAAGTTGCAGCTAGTCTGTTGTTTCACTCCTGCATTCCAGTTCAGAATCAGAGGCAGCCCCATGGGCTAATGTGGAATATTCTAGAGAGAGTTGAGGGTTGTAGGGCAGAGAGCAGTAAGATTGACCCTCATCTTGGTACCAACCTCTATTTATAGATGTTTCTTTATTCTCATCTGTTCATTTATTTAAACTCATTCAAAATCTGAATGTATTTTTCCAAAAACCATCAGCAGATATGCTGTTCTATAAGGAGCCTCCCACCTTTGCCTTCCCTCAAAATTATACATTTTGAATGCGGCCAAGCTGCACTCCAATATATATGGCTCAGAAGGAATAGAATCAGAAAAACTAAAGAAGAGAACCATGTGATGCAAAAGTATTTCAAGATAATGCAAAATAATCCTCGCCATGGGAGTTGTACGTCTCTGGGAATTCAAATTCTCAAGGTCTGTAGAGATATCATTCAAACACAAAACGTGGAGAAAAAATAAAGAGGTTAGAATTAAGAGGTCTTGTTTTAGGGCGGAGCGGGCAGAAGCAGGAGAACTACAACATCGTTTCATCAATCCAATCATATTTTTGCATATTTGTTTCCAGTAGAGATGAAAGGGTATGACAATTTTGTATCAGGTATTTTGTCACTGATACACAAGCTAAAGTAATTTCACCAAATTTTATATTGACATAATATATATTATCAACAAAAATGAGGTTTAATCCCTAGTTTCCAGTCAGATCAAACTGGAGAATCTGAAGAATAGACATGAAATCTGCTTTTCTCACTTGTGTCAAATACATGTTGTGCTGCTGCAGACTCTGGAGTGTGCGAGGGTTTGGCGTTGACCAGTGATTCTGAGAGTGAGATCTTCTGTGACTCTGTGGATTCAGTGGAGCAACTCAGTAACATCAAGGTATGACTCACATCTTCAAAATGCTGGAAGTAGAGCTTGTGATGCTGCCAACAAACAGTATAAAGCATGTTTGGAATTCCAGCACCAATGACTGAATATAATGATGGTTGCCCCCTGCTGGCTGGCTGCAGTGAAGGGCATAAACCCTGCTTCCTCCATGTTGGTGGATGAGACATGGATAAAACAAAAAAAGTCAAAGAACATATCTAGAACATTTTTCATAAAGATGGTTTCTGTCATTTTAGGTAGTTCTTATCACACTGATGCTTGTCTAAGTGTTCATGTTTCTGATAAGTTTAAATGAGTTATTGGCTCTGACTGGTTTAGCATGTGTATCGATAACACGGCTCCACTCCATCACCTCTGCATAGACATAAAACATAAGATGGCAGCACCTGTATCCATAATACTTGGCTTCTTTTTTACAATTGTGTCCATCTTTATATACAGTCATTGTCCAACACAGTGAAATAGCTGGAGTAAAGAGCTGGAGTATTACACTATAAGTTACAATTGAAAAGTATAAATAGACTTTTTCAAAGGTTGATATTTTTTCTTTTCTTTTCTCCTCTTGGTGTTCACAGATTCCTGTAGGTAAATTCAACGGTTTTCCGAATGGCCACGTGTCATTGGAGACATCCGGCCGACTGGAGGCCCGGCAGGTGGGAGCAGGTGAAGGTGGAGAGGGAGGTAGCGATGGGAAGGGTCAGGGTCCCGTCAGCAGGAGGCGAGACAGTGGGCGGGAAGGTTCCAACCACAACTGGAGAGAACGTAAGCTGTTGTCACCGGCGCTTTGCTTTACACTTCTCTCACACTTGCCACAAGTAATGCTTGTCCTATGTTGTTGTCCGTAGGTGGTGTCCCTCAGGGAAGTCCAAGGTGGGGGGGCCCAGGTGGTGGCGGCGGCGGGGCTGGACGAGGAGGAGGGGATGGTTCCGAGGGCGGGGCAGAGAGGATCCAGGACACCCAGCTACAGCAGCAGATCATGGTAGCACTACGGAGGCTCAGAGAGGACATGAGGAGTGTGATGGACCGGCTGGAGGTTGTGGAGAGGCTCGCTGCCACACATGTAAGCTTGTATATGATGATCATTCTGTTCCGTCACACACTAGTGAAGACATGTATCTTTAAAAAAAACACCTCACACACATACTTGCATTTAAAAAAAGGAATCTGATGGATCAGGTTGTGATACTCACACTACTTAGTAGGAGACATTCACTGTTGCTTTGCCTCTGTGCATGGGAGTTGTGGACAAAAAGACAAATGTAGAACATCACCAGACTCACCCTTTAACTCCCTGAGATCATTGCTGCTTTCTGTGTGACAGGCTCAGGGCTCAGAGTGGAGGCAATGTCTGCAGTGTGCAACCACAGCTTCACATCAGCAGGTAAGAGAGTCAACTCTTATAGTTCCAAATGTGTGTGTTCAGCAACTGTTCATGAATGTACTCAACGGAAGTCTTCTAACTAACCTCTGACTGTGGGCATGATAGTTAATTTAGGACCTTGGGAACACTGTTTTTTCAGCTTTTCTTCAGCTCATCATTGATGCTGTGAGATGTGGGTAACAGCTCTGGAAATGGTTAGGAAGTGAAACCTTGAGTCAGGATTATTTGTCAAACTGATGTTCGGAGGTTTTGTCTCATGAGCATTTAAAAGGTCTATTAACATCGTAAAAGTTTGGAACAAAACTCAACTTCATTGCTACATATATTTTTGCAAATTTCCCCATTGTGGGCAAAGAATCTTGCTGCTTTTGTTCCCACTCCTCACCCAGAACCATCTCCTGTGAGTGTGTTACTGACTGAGAGCCGCAGCTTAAATTGCCAGAATCAGGTCAAACTGTAGATCAGTGATGCAAACGTGGACGACTTTAAATCGTTGCAGAGACAGATCGTATCAACATAATCGATTCATGTTTTCTGCTATGTTACTGTTTTAGCTAAGTCCCGCCTCTGCATAATTACAATCACCGCTGCTGTAGGATTAGGACAGACACACATTAAAGGTCCGGTCGTCTTTTATCATGTCAGAGTCTCCTGTCTGAGTGTCGTCCCTCCACTCTCTCACTGACCTGCGCTAACTTTACACTTCAATAATAAACACCGACACTAATCAGAAGTTATGACCTGGACAGTACTGACGTTTATGTTGTTCATCTGCTACACACAACACGAGACACGCAATCAGGACATCAGGGTTAAAGTGACTGGAACGAGTCAGACTTTGTGAAAAGACATGACGTACGCCATTTTCTTTGTATATAGAGCAGGGAAGTGAGACCTGATGATCACACTTTCAGGACACATTCTAATGGCAGGTGTGAACTGATGGACTCAGATCTGAATACATGTTAATACCAGGTCTGAACAGGGCATATTGTTGACATTCTCTTACCCACGACTTGATTGTTTGGTTCAGTCTCACAGTCCTCATCTACTTTGTGTTTAGAGAACAGGCAGTGATGAACCCTCTGAACATTAGACTCATAAGCTGGACACAAACACTACTCCAAATAAATGACTGCTGCTTTATATCTACTGGGGGGTGGGGGAAATAACACATTGTCTAACAACCTGCATTAGACTTACAGCTTGTTGTTTGCCTTCCTCCAAGTTACCAAAGGAAATTAGTACAGGGAATCTTGTTACTTATCCACAATCACAGATTTGGTTCCCCCGAGAGGTCATGATGGCCTCTGCAGGAATGCTACAGATTAGATGTATTGTGTCAAAGAGGGGACATCCTGTCTGGGAAGTGTGTGGATACAAAGGTGGACCATGAGATTCTGTGTCATGACCCACAGTAACACAGACGGCTATCTATTCCCTCCCGTTTAGGTACAATACGAAATGCTTCTTTGTACTTCAAGCTTTGTACTTTCTGGTTTGACTGTCAGCATGTACGTTGAACCAAAAATCTATATTCAAGTAAGGACAACTGAGGCTCATTGAGTTAATTCTGATTTGGTAGATACTGATTAGAAGTTCAGTCATCTTCATCACACATCTGTGCACTTTGTTGCAAAGAGCAGGCACACAAAATGGCCAAGGACAACAGATGGAAATTAGCCTGTTGAGCTAACTCTGGCTCATTTACAGTCATTTTGCTGTTGATTAATGTGCATTGTCCCTGTCAAATACACAAATGAATGAAAAAAAATTAGATGAAAAGATTTTTCTTCACCAGTACTGCTTTAAAGTTTGTGTTATCGTTGTATAATGTGTTCTGTTTATATTGAACTCTTCAGCCACTATGAAACACATAACCTCTCAGCACAAGCTCTCACATAGAATATTTAGTGAAAGCCAGTTGTCGGGTGTGTGATTACTACGTTGTTTAAACTCCTGCTTGTCTTCTCTGGGATGAATAATGGACTGATTGATTTTTTTCTCTCAGGAGGAGGGGTGGTGGCCATTTGACGTGTCGGGTCAGACAGTGCTGCTCTTCCTGGTGTGGCCCTTTGTGGCTCAGAGCGTGGTCTACCTGCTGAGGAAAGCCCAGAAGAGAAGACGCATATCTTCGTGAAGTGACACTCAACCATTCAGCCACAGCGATCCATCGGTGCAAGGAGTTCCATTTCTACAGCAGAAAGGATTAATACCAGTATGAATTCACAAGAGGGATTCCTCCTCCGCCGCCACCGCCACCCTGAACACCAGGAGGAAGGAGAGAACTTTGTGGACTGTCTGTTGGGAGACAAATGTACCTCAGGATCCAGAAATCCTCTCACTCACTGCAGATTCTTTATTTAAAATACTCAAGTGGCTTCATGAGCTGCCCTGTGCCGGGCAGCAGGAATCAGATAGTCACTCGATATTGTTTTCATCAAACCTGGAGATGTGCTTATACTGATCATGACAAGCCTGAATTAAAGACTCAGATTTTATTATTAATATATTATGTTAGTGAGACTTAATGTGCATTCACCCTATTCCTCTTCTTCTGGTTTTGCTTCCATACCCTCAACATCTATGGAAAATATCAGAACGTTTGCAGTGAGTGTTGAGACTCTTGTGTTTTCATTGTGAATGTTGTGAGCTCAGGTTGTGGGTCAGTGTCTCTTACATTGAATTTGTGTGTTATCGTTGCTCTGGTGCTGCATCTCTTTGACGTCCTGTACGTTACAGTGCACTCAGACACCTTTTAGCTTTTTACACGTTCCATAATGTTGTATCCTAATTCTAAAATAAATAAAAAAAACAAGGCAACAACAAAACAAAATGTGAAAAAGGTGAAGGTGTGTGAAACTTTCTGAATGCACCGCACAGCTTAACTGTTTGATCACAGTGTAACTTCACCATCTCACTTCGTAGATCCATCATCACTGTACAAGATCACATTCTCCCTTTTCATGTTGAACTACTGTAACTGCAGGCATAAGCAATTACTAGGTACACAGACTGAGATCCACCCATCAGCTCTACTAGTTGATACCGGGGGCGAGAGGGCAGTACAGCGTGGACAGGACGCCGGACTGATGAGATAACAACTGTTATTGAACACAAGCTCAAATTAAAGATCTATATTTCCTATACGGCTCGACTGTCTAAATCTGTGGCAGCAATTGTGTTATTTTTATTTTTTTTTACATGAAAGCTTTTATTTTCACAGCAGTAATCCTAATCTGTCACATTATTGTTATTTAGTGTCTGATTGATGGAAAGCTGCAGAGATGGTCGTACTTCCAGCAGGTTCTCCACCTCTGCAGGACACTGCAGCTCAGTTACAGAGACTGTTGGGTTCTTGATCACCTCACTGACAGGGCCCGTGTTGTCCCGCTACTCTGTTTGCCTAGATGGTCAACTCTAGTAAAGGTCCTGCTGCTTCATAACCTCTGTTTCAAGGTTATCGTGGCCACTGTTCTCCTGGGAACACTCGGAACAAGTCCACAGAAAGTGTTTTGAATCTTATGGCTTTGTTTTTATCCCGACATGCAGAGTAAATAAAAACCTGTTCGACTCAGTTCAGTCAAGCTATAGACTCATCTCATAGATAGTTAAATCAAACATATGGCTTTAAAGTGTAGATTGATGGGTAAAAACAGCATTCCTTTTAAATGTTAACTATAATGCTACACAATAACGTAACTGGGTCTGAACACTTCACAACACTTCTTATTTACAGCAGATAAAGTGAATAAACCAGACATGTTTGATGTAAGTTCCCGTGCTTGCTTTTTTATGTTGGCAGCGGCCGTGGTTCATGGGTAGAGCGGGTTGCCCCCTAAACAGAGGCTTAATGGTTTGATCCCAGTCTTACTCATTCCGCATGCCGAAGTGTCCTTGGGCAAGATACTGAACCCCAAACTGCCCCCAACAGCTGTGCCTTTCTCATAGAAAAAAGTGCTGCATGTAGATTATGTGTGTGTGAATGAACTGTACTGTACAGTGCTTTGGGTGGTCATTAAGACGAGATAAGCTCTATATAAATACAGACCATTTACCATTTGTTGAGTATTATTCATCAAATATATTTAACATGAGATGGTCCTTATTTTAAAGACAATTTTCCAGACATTAAGTGTTGCAGTTCAGTAATTTTGGGACTTGTAAGAGGGAAAACAAATTAGAAGACTGATGTGATGCAAGGCAGCTGAGATCGAGGAAGAAGCTCCCAAGAATTCTACAGCTGAAATGTCACGTAGTGCAACTGGACAGTGTGTCAATAGGCCCTCTCGTTCAGGAATATGCTCATATCTTAGAAACTCAGCACCTCCAGTTTTGAACTTGTTTTGAATAGTTTGTTGGTAATCCTGAAACATCATGAAGGTTTTATTCTAAGATTCTCGAACAGGAACATCATACGAGGCTGAGGGAGTTTTACTATGTGAGTGTGTGTACTATGTGTGAAGCCTATAGAACTAAGCTGGACGTGATCATTAGTTTGACAGATAAACTCCTCAACCTTATCAGTTTCCGTATTGCCTCATTTGCACAAACCCTGGTACCACATCACTGTCAAACCACACAGTCTTGGAAAAAATATTATGATGAATAAATAAAAACATGCAAACCCATTTCCAAAACAAATAATTTAATATATTAAGTATAATATTTATATACACAGGTTAAGTTAACAAGGCTTTGTACAACTGTTACAAAATTGGTCCACGCACAGTCACCCACGTACATAAAGTACACGTCTGTTTTTACAGAGGTTCTGGGAAAAGAGTAGAACACTGAAAATGTGAAAAGGAAAAATGCAAAAATATCACCCAGGTAAGACTCTGTGGTTTGGGATTTAAAGAGGTTACTGGTTCACGATCATCTGCTCCCATGACAATGCTGTCCTTATAACACTGATATAATGTATCAACTGGAGTAACACTTTTCTCGCCTCAGTACGTCTCCGTACTGCTCACACTGTACAATTACCCAAATAGAAACAACAAGGATTTTGGCATAACTTGACATAGCTGCCTCAAACACTTAGTTCCTCTGACGAAATAGACGTCAGTATCCTCAAAACTCTGACATCGCTCTCCGAACACACGCATACACCCACACACACAGAGGGAAGAACAACAGGCTTGTGTTGAACACTTAGGCTTTGCATATTTTGATATGTCAATAACCCCATGCATGCATTGTTTTAGTCCATGGAAGCTTCGACGTAATGCCCACGTCACATCATCCAGAAAGTGAGTTCGCTTTTTGCTCCCACTGATCACTGACGTTCGCTGTAGATCCACAGGAGGACTTGGAAAGAGCTCGTAAAAGGCAGAGAAGTGAACTGAAACTGCATCAGTGCACTGTGATATTTGCCCAACGAAGACATCATTAGTGAAAACTAGTGGGAGGTGGGAGGGTGGAGGGGGCGCCAACATATGTACAGCGCAGTTGAAAATGAAAAACATGGCTGATGACTGTGCTCTGTAGTTTGCTGGTGAAGATTTAGCTGGAAGTTCAAATGTATTGTGTGTCTTGGTTTGTCTCAGCTTTTACACCATCTTTATAATCATCGTTCATTAAGTTGACATTCGAAGGAGCTGATTCCCAAAGCTTTAGAAATATATGTTAAAGTCCCTATGTTTAGGAGATGAAGGTCCTTTACTTTGACACTGTAAAACAATGACTGCACCAATTCTCACCAGGATTTATTTAATTTTCTACAAACTTTATCCAAACAATTTTTAACACTTAAAGGGATAATAGCGTTGATGATATAATTATCATTTTAGTTCAATTACCTCCTGCCATAACTTGAGTTTGATTTTAGAAAAAAAATAAAGTGTGAATCAAATCATCTTTGAAGATAAAATACAAACCTTACCATCCATACCTTGTTTTTGTGATTTTTTTCTTCGATTATCCTAAACCAAGTTTTATTTGGGGCGGTTATGTGGGAGTCTGATGATCTTCATAGATTGGACCTGTTGCAATTTTTATTCAACCTATTCTGCAAGAGCAAAACATTTCACGGAAGGGGAATGTCTCGCAGATGGTTTTAAACTGGTATCTTGTTAACAGTACACCGAACAGTGAAATAACAAGCGATTTAGCTCAGAGAAATATGCTGACTGATTAATGCTAGCATGTTGCCAGCTGGTTAGCCTGTTAGCTATTAGTTCACCACCAGCTACATAAACGAAACGTCAAAGCTGCTCACAGTGTCGAAAGAATTCCTAAACCACGGGATTCCTTCTCCAACTTTACTGCCAGCAGAAATCCAAGAGGGAAGCGTTTTGAGACCACTGAGTAACATGACGGACGGTTTTAGTAACAGTGACACAGGTGATCCAGTGTTGGTGAGTAAATGGGAAGTACTTGGTAAAGCATTAATGGGTGAAACAGTCAGGTTAAACTACCACTGTATGACGACGCCGCGCTCTCATCTTGTCCCGTGGGTCCAGTGCCGATCTCCTCATGACTACAGAGGAGGATCCTGGGGAGTTTTGATCGATCCATCCAGATGAAGAAGAGGAGAGAGGGGGAGCCCTGTGGGGCAGACGAGGGAGGGTATCTACTTGCGGCCTTAACCTGGGGCCAGCAATTGATCCCTGAGGAACCCCGACATATCCATGCTGACCTGGTGCTCCTTCAATGACTCTGATCACCTCCACCCTCTCCGCTCTACATCCTCTGACTCTGTCATCATTCCTGCCCAGCTCAAGTTCCAGATTCATGGAAATAGCCCTCGTCCTCCCTCCTCTGGTCTTCCTGTAGCAGACTGCTGGTGGCTGGTTCCAGTCTGGCTGCTGGGTCCCATGAAAGCCGGAAGCATGGTAGAGGCTGGGAGGCCTGGTGGGGGAGATCCAGAAAGGGACTGTTGGACGTCCTGCTGCCAGATTGTCAGCTCTAAAGTGGGAAGGAGGATTTATCATAGATGAGGGCCTTGGGTGTCTGGCATGGATTTGGTGTTGTGAGTGGAGATGCTTGTTACGAAGCTGCAGTTGGGTTCGCGGCAAGGTCATTGTCTGTCTGCTCTCACTTTCGGAATTCTTTGTGCCATTGCCTATTTCCCTCCCCACCTCCTTTCCAGCCCCTTCTCTCTCTACCAATGAATCTTTTTCTGCTGCTTTTTCTCCATTTTTCACCCCATTTTCCTTTTCATCCCATTTTTCTTTTTTGGAAATATGTTCTCCCTTGACTTCCTCTTCTTCCCCTCTCTCCTCTTCTTCTCCTCCTTCTCCTCCCCTGCAGTTACTGGCTTTGACTGGCTCATGCTCGGAGTCCTCATCGGCGCTGCTGCCGGGCAAGTAGGTACTGAGGCATTTTTTACGTTTTCGGGCAACTGCAGTGATGATGGACTTGGGCATTAAGTCCCTGGCGTTCCGATCTTTCTTTGGGTTTGAAGAATACTGAAAGGTAGAAATCTCAGTCATTTAATGATAACACTATCCTTTATGTTTCAGAAGCCATGATCTCCATCCTAGATTTTAGGTACAAGTAAGGTCGTGCTTACCTTGGACTTAAGTGAATCACTGGTAGTGGAATCTATTAGAAAAGAATAAGATGTAAATTAGGTGCCATCATTGAACACATGGTAGCATTAGTGTTAGGAGGTGGTACAAACTTGTGATGTCTGGCTGATCACAACACACAGAACCACAACCTTTCAGGAGAACTCTAGCCATTGTCTGAGGATTCGTCCTAAAACTCAACTGCAACTGTTTTCACTGCTTTTACTTTAAGTAGCAACAATGGCTAGAATTTGCCTTTAACACCATCAAGGCAGGGGGTTATGGCACACTGGGGGAGGGGGACACCAAAACTGGTGAAAAGAAAATGAGTGGGCAAATGAATCCACGTGCAAACAGCAAGCACAAAACACAAGGAGAAGACCTGTTCCTACCGAAGAGGCTGATCCATTGTTTCAGCTAGAGGAAAAGGAGTGCACAAAGGTCCAAGAAAAAAGAGAAATTGAGAAAAAGTGGGAAACATCATGAGTATCCACAGGCAGAAACGTAGCAGCTGGAGAAACAGAACAGACATCTACTGGGAAAGAAAGACACTGAGCTGAGTTTGACCTGACAAGGCCACCGATCTGTTGCCTTAACAATACCGAATGTAGAGGGTAGGTTATATGTCATTAGTATTATGGGTTTTAATTAGCATTAGTCATCTTCATGCCAAGCCATTTTCCCTGAGCTACACTAAATAAAAACTTCCTGGGTTCCTTTAAGATAAATGCAAGGTGGCACTTCCATTTAAGTCGTACTGAAGCTACATCTGACCTACACAAGCACAAAGAAGATATCCAATTAGATGAAGGTTTAGGCATTCATGTAAGTGTCTGTCTTTGTCTTGGTGGATAAAAGCATCATTGAGTGCTTGTAGAGTGCCGAATTATAACCGAGGTTATCTCAGGGCACTTTTCATATAGAGCCGATCTACACTTCTCTCGAGTATTATTTACATTCAGTTTTGAAGAACATCCTGTCAGTTTTTATATCAAACATCATTGTGTTATTGTTTTATGTACAAAAGAGATGTTAAAATGCCCTGTTGTAAAGTTGAAAATCTCTGGAAGCAAAGTTAACTTCCACCCTGGTGAAGCAACAAAAAGCCTGCACTCCCCCATGTTTGGACGCCCTGTCTTCGTGATATATGCACTTTATATACGTATACGATATATAGGCTTAAGGGAGCCAGACTGTTCCCTACAAGCCACACTCCACTTTGAGGAGCTCCATCGCCGGGAGGCCACCTGAGACTATTTGGAAAAGGAGATGTTAGCCACCATCACCAGCTGCCAGAAATGCTTAGTAGAACAACGGAAAGCACAAACCACTGAGGCAGCCCACAGACAGATGTGTCAAGATCTAGGTTTTGACCTTTACTATTTTAGTATACACTATGCTTACATGGTGCATTCAATCTAGTTGCCACAAACTAACAACAAATTAATAATAGAGCTGATACATAACCTGATGAAGAGTTATTGCCTATTGCAGTTATTGCATTAATATTGACTTGCACGGATAAGATCAAGGCCTCAGGTAGGTGGAGGTTAGTTATACAGCTCTCTTTACATGCACATGGAAAGTTAATAACTATTGTTGTATTTCTGTTTCTGGTTAGTGAAAATAGTAAGTCGGCACTGTCTGAGAAAGTGGACATCAACTTTTACTGCAGTCACCAGCCATCTCAGTGTCAAGGGCTTAGAAGAAAATGGCATCACTTTTTTGACAGTTGATCACAGCGCCACCATCAGGCCGACTGGGATCGTATTTCTTGAGAAGCACATGGACACATCATAGTTTTGGGCCAAAGTTCATGCTTGTAGCTCATTCCAGCCGAAATTTTGAATCTCAACCTCAGCGTTGAGAATAGAAAAGGTTTAAAAAAGGGGATTTTTTTATGTCTGTCAGTTAATCAGACAGAAAAAAATGATCCCCTCATAGTGAACATGTATCTCTATGAGAATGTTACAGATCAGATGAAGAACTCAATATTAGATTATGACTCATCCTCACCAGATGCCTCTCCTGGCATGCCCGGCCTGCCGATGTTGGACAGCAGATGGTCAATGTTGGGCACAGGCTGCATGTCCCGCTTATCCTCTGGGGCCTATGAACGCACACATGAACACACACACACACACACACGCAGAAATACTGAGATTCAAAGTACTGATGAGAGATGAGAATACGTGATTATTAACAATTATAGAAACCACAACAACATACCTTCTCTTCCTTATCAAACTCTCCGTCAGTGAAGAACCAGTCACACTGTTGAAGCAACATCACACAGTATCACTGTTACCACCCAAAACAAACTGTTCATATCGGGCAGTAAAACGATGCTGCTTCTTACGTGCAGGATTAGTGTCTCCACTATTTTGTAGCGATCGGGCATGTGAGTGACCATGTCGGTCATGTTGTCCTCTGACGTCCTCACCAGAGTGGGACCAAACACCAGAGCTAAGTTTCTTGGCTCCATCTGAAAGTTAAGTTAAAGTCATGTCATGTCTGGCTGAACTCTGAACACGAAAACCTAACTGACCCAAACTAACCTACCTTATTCTTGTCAGAGTTATCTGCCACCTTCTTAAGGTGACCCACCAGGAACTTGAGAGTGTGGTGATAGTGATCAGGGAGGTCATGGATCTGAAAAAAGAATGAAGGAAAGAAACAAATGAGTGTAACAAAAAATATTTCAAAATAAAACAAAGGGAATCAATGAAAAAATATTCATCGCTCTCCATTCTCCGACACATACCAGTTTTTTCATGGTCTTCAGCCGGTCCTCTGTGTTTTCTATTCGGTTGGCATCAATGAAATCAATGTATTTGTCTGTCGGCAGAGAACATGTCTGTGACTTCTTCTGAAATTTCACCATTTCAGCATTAAAGTGTTTGAGTCCACAAACACTTCGGAAGTCTCAGGGGTACACAGGGTCGCAGCCATTTTTTTTTTAAACAGAAAAAACATAAAATACCTCCATACTGCTCCTGTGGTGTCATCCAAATGTCTGTAAGCCCCGGCCTTCAAATTCGACTCGAAACTAGGTCATCTACATCGCGTTATTAGCCTAAATGTCCCGTGTGATCCTCCTCGGAGTCGCGTTCACGTTAACACGCACACACTGCACACAAGCTCTCACAGGGTACGCTCTGGGTGTGCATTAGCATCCCTACTTTAGTAGCGGGACACCACAGGAGCAGTATGGAGGCATGTTGTTTTTTTTTACGTTTGAAAAAATGGTCACCAGTTACTTTAATTGTATTGGATTTGGCTGCAACGCTGTTTACCCCTGAGACTCCAGAAGTGTTTTGTGGATTCAACCACTTCACCCACCCCTCCATCGGCATAGTGGTGAGTAAATAATGAATGCATTTTTCCTTTTTGGGTGAACTATCCCTTTGAGTATATTTTCCACATGCAAACAACACAGTGTCTAAGAAGCTGATTTTGGAAGAAAAATACATTTTATCTGTACCCAGTTTGAGGAAATAATCCATTTGGCTGCCTTATTCTTATATGAAACAATATACCCGTTCATTAAGATGATGCTACACTTCACAGTAAACAAATGACCGGCCTCACCGTCAGTAAACACAGGCTCGGGCAGTTTTCTGAAGAATGACTTAAGCAGGCTGCTGATCACATTCAGGTCCTGCCATCTCTGTGGAGTCAGACAGAGGGATTACAACATCTGCTGTAGAAAAATATAAATACACATAATCTGAAAAAAATGATTCCTGGTGTTTAAATCTAACTACAGCCTTTTTTTCATGAGACAGTATATTTTTTTAAACTGGGTAATTAGGTCGAACATGTTTCTGTCCTCCGCACCTCCTCAGCCGTGTTGATGTCCATGCCCTTGTTGAGATGCTCCTGCAGGTTGGACACCATGGCGTTGTTCCCGGGCACCCGGTAGATGCCGGTGTACTCCAGACCCGTCGCCTCCACCATGCCACAGCACATCTCCACTGTCAGGGGGACAAACTGCAGACAGAGGCCAGAGGTGGGGTTAATGAGGAGCAGGAGAGACGGACGCAGAAAGAAGTATGTATGTATCACAAAGAGGAAGCTTTGAACAATTATTATATATTTTAGTTGAATCTTTCTTTTAACAAACAACTTGAGTCATCATGTGTTTCGTTGTCGGTGTAGTTTTAAAACAGTGTTTTTACTTTATGGTTGACGGCGGGCTGACAGTCCTCCAGTCGCACACCGAAAGCCTTTGGACTGCTTGTCTTCTTAGCTTTCTTCATGATGTTGATGCCCCACAATGCCTTGCAGTCATCTGAGTGTAAACACACACACACACACATATGCACAGATTTTGAAAAACTTCTGTAAGTGTCTATATAAACGTGTGGGCTAGTGTGACTCATTCACACAGAGCAGCTACTCCAACACAGAGTTGGAATATTAAAGGATTCACATTTGACACTGTTTGCTTGGTTGGTGGAAAATAAACGGAATAGAAACAGAAAATGCATGAACAGAATACGACAAAACTAAGAACACCCATATGCTGTATATAAAAAACTGTGAAAGAGCCTAAAGTGAAACACAGCTGCAGCAGTGGTTAGGAGGAGCAGGAAGAGTCATATGACCAATACCTACTATCAATAGAAGGAGCAGTGAACGTCCTAATAATAATGTCCACAGATTTGTGTCAGACTGGTTTCATCCACGAACAGGACGAGCTAATGTGTCATCAAAAATAAAAGTTTACTGACTTTTGTTGCAGTTGGTTCCTTAATATGGTAATTTTGTTATAGTTTAACGAGTCAAACATTTTTGTTCCTCAGATTTACTGACCTTCTACTGGACTTTGGTTAAAATTAAATACAACTCAGACAGGATTTGTAATAAACATTTCAGTGTAACTAATTAGGGCTGTTCTCAGTTTTGTTGAGCTTTCACTTTTCCTAAGGCCGACACCACTGTGTACATCCTTTCCGTAACTTTATTTTGACTAATTAATTATACGTACATAAATAACACAAATGAAAATGCTGAAAAATACTTTGCCGAAAATAGAAATTGTTCAGGTCACAGGCTTTAAAATAAGACACTTTATTTTTAACCTCAAGCGACCCAAAATACAGTCCTTAGTTTTAATCTTGAGTCATTGTATACTTTATACTGAAAATCAGATCATTAGTTCTCATTGTTACATGTTCCTGTTCACACAAATGCCCGGGGCATGAAAAGCCACACTGATCTATGAGTGGTACGTTTGCTGCTTTTAACCAGCGGGTAGCAGTTTTATGGTACGATGGCGAACACTGAGCAGAGCCATGTCTGTACCCACCTGCTCTGGAGGTGCGGTTCACTAAGGTGTTGTCAGTCTTAGCCAGGAGGAAGGGAGGCATCATACGGTGGACTCTGGGAGAGGAATCTGGCTTGTTACCTGTCAGACTGCAGCAAGAGAGAGAAACAAAGACGGATTTTTTAAAAGTGTCTCTGTGATGAACTCAGTTTTATGTGAAAAAAAAGAAGGCTTTCCTTGCTATTAGAAAATTTTCAATTATTGTTGATCCCCCATGCTGACCTGTGTTTTCTGTAATCATTCAGCTTCTTGTTGATGAGAGCTTGTCTTGAGAACCCGATCTCCTAGGATAAATGAGAAGTAGGAGTTAGATTGTGTTCGTGCAAACTGTACAAGACGAACTCGGTTTAAAGATCTAACCTCGTTGTCGGTCTTGCTGTTCTCCCTGATCACCCGGATCCAGGCCAGCATGTCGTCCCTGTCCTCGGCCTGCAGCAGGTACTCGCAGAAGTCCTGCGTGGTGAGCCGCAGGGTGTGTTTACGCTTGGTTTCGCTGTAGGCGATGTCGATCAGGCAGCCGCGGATGCTGACCGGGGGGTGCTCGTCCTGGTTGGGCCCCGCCCCCGCCCCGTGAAGGACCGCCTCTCGCTTGTCCTTGTAGAGGAAGAGCAAATTGGAACGGAGCACGGAGAAGACGCGTTTCCATGGCCGCATGCCGCCGCCAACTTTCTACAATGAGAGGAGACAGGAACAAAAACTGGAGTGTGAATTTCAGGATCGAATATCTATATGAGGCAGCTCCTTCTTAACTCTTCTCTACAACCCTCAAGCCAAACAGCAGCTGTCCAATCATAGCAATAGTAGCAAATGTAACTTGACATGGAAAATCTGTCACAGTTTGGATTTGTCCACATGGCTAAACTGTGCTCTGTTACTCGTGGCATCTAAGGCACTTCTGTCCGTCCTGGGAGAGGGATCCCTCACATGTGGCTCTCTGAGGTTTCTACCTTCTTTTTACCCTGTTAAAAGGTTTTTTTTGTAGTTTTTCCTTACTCTTGTTGAGGGTTAAGGGCAGAGGATGTCACACCCTGTTAAAGCCCTATGAGACAAATTGTGATTTGTGAATATGGGCTACACAAATAAAATGTGATGGCGATAGTGAACATTTTAGCCAGCAAGACGTACAGTCCCTGGTTAAAAATGTTTGTATTTATCTGCCTCTGTCTGATGTGAAGGATCCATTGTTTCATAAAGAAAACTAACGTGCATTTCAATTGTTTAAACTGTTGCCATTTTGTAAAGCTTGACATTCAACTGCAACCTTGGCTCATTGAAGGTCCAAACAGCTTGTTGCAGCTGTGTGTGTGTGTGTGTGTGTGTGTGTGTGTGTGTGTTGTACCTTGCCCTTCTCCGTGAGGATCTGTTTGTAGTGTAGCCAGCCCTCCTTGCGCACGTCACTGAAAGTGATGGTTCCCAGTTCAGAGGTGGAGTGGCGTTTGGACCGGGCCTCCTCCTGAGCTCGCAGGCTCTCCAGAGACTGAAACACAGAGTGGGGACATTAAGGGATTCACATTTGAAAATGAACGGAATAGAAACAGAAAATACATGAATCAGACAAAACTGAGAACACCCATATGCTGTATATAACATGTTAATCATATTTAATTCCTGAGAGATTTTGTTTCTTTGCTGTATGTGAAGCAACTGTTTAGCGTCACATCAAATGCTTGTTTCTGTGATGTTTGCATGTAAATGAATGGGCTTGTAGCACAGTCCCCTCTGGGATAATTAACTTATCTTACCTTATTTTACAATGATATCAAAGTTTAAGTGGAGGGTATTTTAGTTTATTAAAAAAACAGCAGGTCCGATAGACTGCACAGAAAAAAACAGGCCCCACAGTACAACCTCAATGCAACAAAAGTCAGTTAACAGGTATTCACTGCAACAAAAGTGATCACAACTATGTGGACATTTCCTGAACAGTGTTATAACAGTTTCCTCCCTTCTGTCCTGGGTGGTGTCTGATGGAATGAGGCTCCTCCTCATGAGGAACTGACTGAACAAGACCGAAAACCAGACTGTGAAAGAGTCTAAAGTGAAACACAGCTGCAGCAGTGGTTAGGAGGAGCAGGAAGAGTCACATGACCAATAACTGCCAACAATAGAAGGAGCAGTGAACGTCCTAATAATAATGTCCACAGGACCATCCATGGACAGGACGAGCTAATGTGTCATCAAAAATAAAAGTTTAATGACTTTTGTTGCAGTTGGTTCTTTAATATAGAAATGTTATTATCGTTTAACGAGTCAAACATTTCTGTTCCTCAGATTCACTGACCTTCTACTGGACTTTGGACAGGATTTGTAATAAACATTTCAGTGACACTAATTAGGGCTGTTCTCATTTTGTGGTATGCTGTATTATGTGCTCATTACAACAACTCACCCCATCAGTGAAAAAGCTCTTGACCCTTTTTGGTAGTTTGCTGTGGAGCAGAAAGCAAATACATTACAACAACAATGTGAGTGTGGACAGTGTGACGACCTCCTACACCCTTACCTGAACGCTAGGGGCCTGATCTACTAAGGTACGTGTGCATTATAACAGATTGCACGTTTGGTCGGTGGGCGTTTTGCGGGTGATCTACTAAAAATAATTGCGGAAATGATTACAGGTGCAAACATGGTAGAGGCAGTAGTGTTTTGCGTGCGTTACTGGTTTCGTCCATGGAGCAAGCGCATAGCGAAATTTAATGCCATGGAATTGGAGGTGTTAGTGGAAGAGGCAAACAAACCAGTTGTAGAAATATTAATATAAGTCAAAGAAACGCGATATGGGAGAGAATATCTGCGAGAAAGTAAATGCTGTGGGTAAAACAAAAAGAACAACCGAGGAAATAAAGGGAAGATGGCAGGACATAAGAAGAGGAACAAAAGAAAAAATAGCTCATAGTAAAACCTTAAATAAAACAGGTGGGGGCGGTGGAAGAGATGCCTCTGACCACTATTGAGCAGCAGGTGCAGTTCACTTTCTGAAAAAACCTGTTCTCTCCGTCTTCTTCCTCCCGTCTCCTCCTCACCACAATAACAGCAGCTATCTGTGCGCAACGCTGTGCGGATTAGCACCTACCTTTCAAACGTACTAAATATAGACGCATTCACAATCACCGCAATTATCACAGGCTTTGTAAATCACAGTGCGTGTGCTAAATTAAAGTATTTGCATCTACTCGTCCCAGTATTTTGCGCACTCGGGTAGAAACTCCCGATAATGCAAATTCATTAATGCAATCCTCAGTGCTCCCCTTAGTAGATCAGCTTGCAATGTTATTTTGCGGGTGAAATCAAGTCTGGTAGATCAGGCCCTAAGACTATATACTATAGACGTGTTCAGAATGCAGCTTGTCTGAGTGTTGTCTGAGCTCCTGACTTACGAGAAGACTCGACCTTCTTCCCTGAAGGTGTTGAGCCCCTCGTCACAGGACTTGGATCGCTCGGTGGTGATGGCCAGTAGGTAAGAGGAGCGGCGACCTTTAATGCTGCCTGAAGAGACAAAAGACACGTCAGAGAAGAGAGGAGAGGAGGATGACAAAGAGGGTTCAAAAATGCAATCTATGGTGGTGACATGAGCAACAACAAGAAAATGAGTGTTAAATGGATATAACAAGAGAGGGGGGTGGATTAAAGGGTTAAACATGTGTAGTGAACATTAAAAAGAATACCTGCCTACCTATCTAAGCTCTGGATGCATTTAAGGTTTGCAAAATAATGTCAGTTTAAAGTCTTAAATGAAAATGAAGATAAGATGGGGAAATTTTGAAGTCTTCAAACAATGCCATCAAATTATTTTGATGGTGATGTAATAAGACAAGTCAACTATGACCCAAGGAGCATTTCACAGAGAAACAGCCAATCACAGAGCTTACAGCTTATAGCTATCAGACGTAAGATAAAGAATTAGATGTTCTGGTTCATTTGAAATCATTTCATTATTAAACAAAGGTCGATTTGTTACCAACTGCAGCAACAAAACGATCTGAATTAGTTCCTGCTCTGATTTGCGTCACTGGCTTCATCTGTATAGCAAAGGCACCTAAGGCTCATGGGTAATGTAGTATTTAAAGCCATCTGAAATACCAAACTATCTTTCTATCTATCTAATTCTTTAAAGGTTCAGTGTGTAAGATTTAGGTGAAAGGGACCTGCTGGCAGAAATTGAATATAAAATAATCCTAGTGATGTTTTCACTAATGTGTAATCAACTAAATTGTACGAAACATTGTTTTCTTTACCCTAGAATCAGCCCTTTATATTTAAATACTTTATATTTACATCGGTAGCAGGTCCTCTCTATGGAGGCCGCAATGTTTTTTATACTCCCCAAACGCCTCGTGAAGGCTGCCACAGGTTCTTTCTCATGTTTGGAAGGGGAGGGTGAGGTGAGGGGTATTAAGCTGCAACATGCAACTTTACCAATAGATGTCACTAAACTGAACCTTTAAGTGTAAATGTCACTGTACCTCTTTAACTTGAGTCTACGGGAAAGGCCAGACAAATATACAAGTGTGCCACAGTCATTACATAACTGTTTGTCATGTTGGCTCAAAAACACAATCGGAAGCTAACTCTATATTGGTCTAGCCCTTTCTAAAGCCTTTGAGTATTCACAGAGGGTGAGTGAGACTCACTGCAGTCCTGACAATGAGGTCGGACAAAGGAGGAGATGGAGGACAGGGTGGGGGAGACAGAGGTGGAAGTGAGGATGGCCACAGTGGAGGCCTTGGAACCGGACACCACAGAGCAGGCTGGTACATAGCAGGCCCGTAGGTCAGTACTAGGACTGGTGGGTTCATCTGCAAAGTCATCATGACAGGTGAG
Source organism: Hippoglossus stenolepis (assembly GCF_022539355.2). Classification (NCBI taxonomy): domain Eukaryota; kingdom Metazoa; phylum Chordata; class Actinopteri; order Pleuronectiformes; family Pleuronectidae; genus Hippoglossus; species Hippoglossus stenolepis. Next base: position 2,269,416 of record NC_061503.1, on the reverse strand, counting down.
CAACAAGGAGGGAGACACGAGGGGTTAGACAGTGACAAGACACAACAGTTTCCTCAGGTGGGAACATCTCCCTGAGGCAGAGCTACTGTGGAGGCAGATACACCAACCTACCTACCAACCAACCAACCTACCAACCAACTTACCAACCAACCAACCAACCAACCAACCAACCAACCATCCATCCATCCATCAACCCATCCAGCCATCCATCCTTTTGTCAGCTATCTGTTTGACCAAAGCCATTGATAAAACCTTTGAAATGTTTCCCTATTGACTGTTAAAGTGTAATGCTGTGTTGCGTTCACATCATGATTGCGAGCATCCGAGAGTCTGTTTCTTGTGACACCCACTCACAGGTATTAGATTTCTGACAACTTCCATATCATCCCCTGGGTGAAACAATGGCTGAAAACTCACTTACAGTCAGTAGCCTCCGGGGCATGTGCCTGGCATCATAGGCTGATTCTGGGGATATGAGCAGACACCTCTCTGGTGTTGGTGGAAAACCCAGAGTTGGTGTGGCAGGTGAGAACGAAGAACGTTTGTTTGGCCTCACAGCCATGCACAGAACTGGTTCTGGAAACAAACTTCTGGAGAGGATGATGAATTAATCAGTACACACTGGCTGAGCACTGCTGTTTGCCTTGTGTTGCCTGAGAGAAAGGCTCTGACTGTTGTTTGTGCCAAAAAATATGGGAACACGCACGCCCAGAAAACATTTTTTAATGGATGATGGATTGAAAAAATGTTTTTAAAAAAGCACAAGCCTCTTCTTCCTCAGACTGAGTCAGAGGAAGAACTCTGTGCTTGACACAACACTACTGCAAACAAAACCCTTTTACAGGAGCCTCTAGGTCTGTGGTCTATCTCCTTTTTACCGACATAAATGTACTGTGTCTATGTATCAAACAGCAATCTGGGTGGGAGTCAAGGGGGTAGCTCCTGGGAACCAGTTCTTTTGGGAGACAGAGCTCAAGTTGGCAACAATACAAGGAAACTCTAGGGGTTGAATGGGAGGATCTGAATCCAAGTGATTTGTTACTAGACGTCTGTGCGAGCTGGAACAACACCATGTAAGGCCAGAAATGATCGATGGAGGAGGAGAGTGTCTCGTTTGAGAACCTCTGAAGTGCTTTTCTGTTCAGTGAACTGTCTCACTAATGTCAGTAACATGGCTAAAAGGTTTGCTAATATTCACTTTATTACCGATGGGTGAGTGGCTACAGTTTACAGCAGCACAACCTCTCTGTAGACTGAAATAATCACATTTTAAAAAGTGCCATTCATACCCAAATAATAAAAGCTAACCTTCATTTGAACTAGCCTGAATATTTTCTGTCTGCAGCAATTATGGTCTAACAATTCTCCTCCTATACTCAAATTTCTCACCAGGCTTCGATCTAATGTTAGCCTGCAAAATTGCCATTAATTAGCCTGTTGACTGAGCCTATGAGATTCTTTCTGCCTCCAGAGCAGCTCTGGTTCTGAGAAAAGCTTTCAGAACTAAGACAGTGTACAAATGATGGACAGGACAAGGTTTGAAGACAAATAAACCAGCATGCATCAACTCAGTCAGAAACACATACATGACACTAGATGAACAGAGAGTCAGTCATTATGTTGACATATAGAACAAACAAACGTCCCAAAATGTGTTAATTTGTAACAGACCTTCCACACCACTTGTAGCATAAGAGGAAAGTTCACTAACCTATGAAGGGAATTGAGGACAGAGAGTCATATGCGTGCCGTGCCAGGCTTCCATTGGTCCTACGGCTAGGGGCAGGTCCCCCGGACTCAGGAGAGGGGGTCCCTGGTGAAGGTGTTGATCCAGGGGGCTCTGGTGACTCCACACGTGTTGTGTAGTGGGGATGTCGAAGAGGCGGAACAGGGGTCCGCCGGCCTAAAGGAGGCTTCTTCTGCCGAAGGACCACCTCTTGATTCAGGGAGATGGGAGAGATGACCTCCCTGTCCACCCCAAGCCTGGCTCTCTCCTCCTCTGATGCAGACAGGGCAGGTGTGGACTTGGGCCTGGGTACCATCTGCCCCTTGCTGTCTGCAGGGATGCTCCTGCTGCTGGGGCTCAAGTTGAGGTGGGGGCCACTGTAGCTGGGCTCTTTAACGGAGTGGGCCTGCTGGAGGGGATGGCCAGTTTTGTGGGAGAAAGAAGGACTGTAACTTCTGTAGCCCACAGGCTCTTCCTCTTTTACTCGCCTTGTTTGGGGTTCGGCTACCTGCTGACCTGACTGCCTACCACTAGGAGGCACTGCTGAGGGGGTTGTAGTGGGGGCTGCCACTGTAGTTTGATGCTGATGCCCTTCTGAATTTTGAAGGTCTATCTGCTCGCTGAGTTTTGTCATCTGGGGGCTTTGTGAAGTGTGTTCATTGTGTGGTAAGACCAGTGCAGTGGCTTGTGCCAGCGTTTCAACAGAACGCCCATAGTTATGCTCGTATTCAGCGTAGGCTGCCAAAAGGCCCTCTGAGCACGACCTGCTTCCTGGTCCTGATACATCCCCCCAGCTACCTAGCCAAAAGGAATCATGGGAAGCAGCAGCTGCCTGGTGGTGTTGCAGGAGGGTTTCTCTTCTGCGTTGCTCTGCAGATATTTTGGGGACAGAGGAAGGTCCAGGGCCAAGTGCCAACCCCAGCCCCAGCTCCACTAAACGATCCTGAGAAATACTGCGGTGGCGGGGGGACATGCGCTCTGCGGCCTCGGCCTGGCTGTAGTACCACTCAGACAGAGCCTGGTGGCAGAGGGCGTCAGTGCGGGCACGGGCTGGTAGGCTGCTCTTCCTTGGCGTAGGCAGTGTTGCGGAGGCAATGGCAGCATTGTGGTTAGCAAAGTGAAAGTCCAGCGCACTGATGGTTGAAGAGCAGCCACGGTGCCGCCCCGACGGGGCAAAGTGGCCACTTGAATCCTCAGGCCCCCCGGGCCAGCCGGAGGTGGGCGTAGAGGCAGCCTGGGGTTGGTTATCCAGTGGCGAGGTGGTAGGGCCAGATCGGCACTGCCAGTTGTCCAGGAGAGTGTGGCTGGACTCGGGGACCGTGGAGCCGGGTTTAGTGGATGGGTAAGAGGGAGGCGGTGGTTCAGGGAGGTTCTGGGCTTCACCTGAATACGGCTCATTGCCTCTCAGGTAGGCATCCTGGGAGTACGCCTGGGGACAGGAGGGGTTCGGGCACAATGTAAAACATGACAGACTGGATCAAACAACAAATGTGGCAGGAACAGCTAGAGGGCAGAGTGAGGCAGATACAGCGTGCACCATGCAGCAGGATTTCTTTGGTTTTTACAATATAAACTTAATCTCATTTTACTGTACAACCAATATTGGAACTTTATTACCTTTAACAAAGTTATTACTGTATTTTGGAGTGCATCTTTTAAAATATAATATTTCTTATCTTCTATCACCTATATTGTCTTCCACTCCCTTCTATTTTCATGTTAATGTATTTCTTTACCTTAGTTAAGGTTTAGATATATTTAAATAAAACGCCTGGCTGACTGCTGCACGTTGTAAAAAGGAGAAATGAAGGAAAGAAGAGAAAACAGAAGAAAGATCATACTCACACTTACCAACTGCAACACATCCTCATCTTTTGGCATAATACAGAGCTCCAGAATGTTTTCACTGCCAAAAAAACACATCAATAGACGTCAGCATAGAAACAAGAGGTCAGATGTGACCTCACAGTGGGATTTAGAAACACCAGTGTCCCACCTGTTCTGGATGAGTGCGATCACCTGAGAGTAGGTTTTCCCAAGAATGCTTTCCCCATTTACCTTCACCAGCCTGTCCCCTGGAGTACACACACAATACAGCCAGATGTCATGTATGAAAGGACACTTTCTTCTGCATTCAATGAATCGACCTGATTGTAATTATGCAGCCTATTCCTTTAGCTCGCATGATGCTGTGTATTTTCCTTGAGTGCCTTTTCAGGAAAATATTACCTGTTAATACAAATGTAGATTCAATTATGTTTTTATACGCACACAAATACTTCTTTCAAAACGTTTCTTTAAAACCCAATTGTGTGTGTGTGTGTGTGTGTGTGTGTGTGTGTGTGTGTGTGTGTGTGTGTGTGTGTGTGTGTGTGTGTGTGTGTCATTCTACCTGTACACAGTCCAGCTTGTTGGGCAGGGCCATTTTCTTTGACACTCTTCACAAAGATGGTGTCCATTGGCTCCAAACGAGACCACCGGCGGCCTGCTTACACACGGCACACACACATTCAGAATCCAAATTCAGAGAAACTTTCCTCGACTGAGAATATCAGAACAAAATGTACTCCTACTTACACATTCTCAGCATTTGTGCTTTAGAAGCCGAACACAATAGATACAATAGATCCTAATCTTTCCCAAAGGAATGTACAGTTCCCCCATTCTTCCAGTATTACTCAACTTTGCACAGTGTAAAGTCAGAGTTTCTAATACTAACTATTAATCTTAGAGTAAATAATGAATTATTGAATTGAATCTTCTCGTTGAACTAACCGTAATCTAAATGTTTGAGTTATCCAGCAGCTGAACACACTTGTGAACAGAAGTTCACACTAATTTGTTACACTATCAAGTTGCTTTACTTTCACCTGCATGAGAGTAAAGTCTGGAGTCTGTGCTGCTCTTCATCATGTGCAGCCTCCGTCTGTTTCTCTTCTTGGCTCATTATTTAACTGCAGGATGACGCTCTGAACAACAGTCCGTCTGCATGTGTTACTTCTCACCACTGATAGAAACATACAGGACTGCTTGCTGCAGTACAGTGTTGTCCTGATAATACACCAGAGGCTGTAGCAACACACTTTGTACAGACACTGTCATCGGCACCTGCAGGTAATTGTTTACATTACAATCGCTGTGTCTTTTCCTCACTTGAGAGCACTGACAGAAGAGCAGGACTGGCGTCACCTCACTGCTTTACTACAGGTTTGCATCGGTTAAGTATTTAAAGTAAAATGGTAAATAATCTGTATTTATATCGTACTTTTCTAGTCTTGATGACCACTCAAAGCACAGGTTATTGCCATTCACCCATTCACACACACATTCATACAGTGCATATTCTATGAGGGGCAATTCAGGGTTCAGTATCTTGCCCAAGGACACTTCGGCATACAGATGGGGGAAGACTAGGATCAAACCCGTGACCTTCTGGTGGGAGGACGACTGCTCTACCCCCTCAGCTACAGAAGGCTGTGTAGTCATGACATTTACTGTGTTTGTGTAATTACTTTCACTGCCAGAGGGGGAGAATAAAAGTTCTGTGCTGCAGTTTTATTGTGTGTATTCCAATGAAATTTACAGTTTTTCATTTACAATTTACACATTTCAGTTTCTGGAGACATGGCCCCCAGAGAGCCAGGGCTTAGGCAGCTGCTGGTAGAGTGGGTCATCCACAAAGCAAAAGGCCGGTGGTCCGAATCCCCTGCTCCACTAGTCCGCATGCCGAAGTGTCCTTGGGCAAGATACTGCACCAAAAATAGTCTTTGACAGGTGTGCTGGCAATGTGTGATAGAAGAAGTGCAGCATTAAGTAGCGCTGTATGAATGTGTGTGTGAATGAGTGAATGTAATTTCTACTGTAAAGAGCTTTAACTGGTCCATGAGACTAGAAAATCAATTTATAAATACAGGACAGTTACCAATCTTAAATTGTTTTACACCGGGCAGTTAAGTGCTGAGCTTTGTGCCATTTAAGGTTCTTTACTGGACTTAAACTGCTGAAATCTCAATTAAAAACTACAAAACGGGGGCTATCTGAAACTCGATACTGACGGTGTAAATATCATGCACAACATAATCAAATCCAGAATGTGTAGCTAATTAAGTCAATAGAAACATGAGGCAGTCACCTGATCCAGAGGCATTTCCATTCTCTTCATCCTGTTGGAGAAACACAGTGAAGATGTTTAAGACAAGGACCACAGGGGGGCGCTGCTAAGCTCACGCATTACACTCAACCCAGATCTGACACGCTGCTGTCGAACTGAGTATCTGTGTGTCTCATTGACTGTCTCACTGACAAAACAACCATCTCAGAACTTTAAAAAAAAAAAAAACTGTCTGTCTACTTTATCAGCTTTTTCCTCTGTCCAGGTCACTGACAGAGTACTACACTACTACAGAACTGCAGTTCTACAGCCTTACAGAGTACATTACTACAGTCCAACAGCACCACAGAGCTAGAGTCCTACAATAATTCACTACTACAGTCCTAGAGTACTTCCTCACTACAGTACTACAATACTACAGTCCTACAGTACTACAGTACTACATCAGTCAAAAGTGTGTGGAGCAGACAACTAACAGGCTAAATGTACCTACTCTTACACTGTCAACCCCATATGATGTGTATACACTTTGGTTCTTCAGATTAACTTTTTGACATGGAATAATCATTTTCATATGTGTTATAGACCTTTATATAACATATACCCAGACCACAGACAGACTGATTACATATAAATTAACCTGAGCTGCATGTCTTTGCACTGTGGGAGGAAGCTGGAGAAAACCCGCACAGAGGGAGGCATCAGTGTTAACCACTTTTCCACCATTCCACCCTACAAGAAACACGACTGTCTTTAAAGCCTTGTTTGGGTAAAACTAATCTATCAGCCTCCAGATGTTGTGTGGAACTGGTCAGTTACATGCTGTCATGCAAGGGTTAAGAGACCAGTTATAATAATTATAAAAGCTCATTTTGAAACCAACATGACCCAGTGTGATATCAGTTTTTATGATCATAAGTTTGATGGTAAATTTCCAATCCAATCTTAACTTTCTTTTCACTCTTTTCATAGTTAGCAAACTGACAGACTTAAAGGGAAGTTGCTTCATCTTCCATTTCCAGACTATTTTACTAGGAATCGGTCGACCTCTGTGTTCACTGTTATGATCAGAAACACAGGATCAAGTCTGGTCCCATCAAAGCTTCACACTGCAGCTGAGAAGCGAGTTCTGAATTTTATTTTTAGCCGCATGTGACTTCTTGGTAAAATGTGCTCCTGGAGACACTTATAGTTAGAACATAACTAGTTGGAACAGCCCCAGAGGTGGTTGACAGTACTCTGTCTGTCAGTCTGTGTGTGTCTGTCTCTGTCAGTTTGTGTCACTGCAGTGGCGTCACAGCTATGCAACATACACTCACGAAACAGGTTTGAGATCAAAGATGAAAAATTAGGTTCAAAGGTGGGTGTGATCCAACCCATGGGTGCAGATTATCAATGTTATAATAGAGTACTCATCTAATACTGTTCTAATAATAACTGAGCAGTAAATGGCAGAAGTGAGTGACCTTTCTTGAGATATATAAGGCTCGGGCCAAAGTGACTGACCTTGAGGCTGTGGAGGGACGACTCTGGTGGGTAGACGATGAAGTGGCGCAGAGTGAAGCCGAATCCCTGTGAGTTCTTCTGCAGGAAAATGGTCCGTGGGCCCTGCCACGACACGCCCTCCACCTCACCCGATGACAGCGGCCGGCGCCTGTTCTCATTGGAAGACACCATACCATCTCTCCGCCCTTTAGCCTGTTGAGGAGAGAAGATGTTTAAACACTTTTCTTTCCTTTCCCTCTTTGAAATGAAACAGAACGTTACCATGTGAATCTTAAGGAATATCTCCAGGATCATTTTCAGGTGTCACCATTGAACTTGTGTGCGATTGTTTATTCATCCAAGGCTGAACACATTTAAGGGAAGTGTGTGGGTGGAAGTGGGTGTATGTGGTCCATTCACTGAGGACCCTGTCCAGATCCGACCTGGGCAGAATTTCACCAATGCCAGGAATTTCTCAGAGACTTCCTCTCTCCAAAGAGGAAGCTCTATAATCACTTTTAATCACATTTATTACCTTTGGCCAACAATGGCAGAGTTAAAAATACATAATCTATAAATACCAGTCATGGAACAACAGGAACTTATTAGGGCTCATAAACACATATCTGGAAAATTCAATGAACAATAGACAAAGAGAGCTTCACGGAGAGTGAGAGTCGACCCAGTGGCCAACACTGCTAACCCACACAAAGTTGGACCTTATTAGAGATGCTCTTAATTAAGCTTTTAACAGTTATCTCTGCATTCCTGCTGCATCAGTACCATCTGAGCGGGTATTCTCCGTTATTGTTTTCACGGTCAACAGACTGTCAGCAGACCAACCCCAAAGCATGGGAACATGTTCATGTGTCTGGATGAAAACCAAGTGGAGAATCAGTCTACTATGCTGAGGACTGGTATCTATTTCATTTTGAAGTCTGAAGAATACGAAAAGTTTCCATTTTGTTCACCTGTTGACTGTTTGTTGGAGGTTTTCATTCATTTAAATGTGTTTTTGTTTTGTTCATATGTTTATACCATAAACTGCATATGAAGATGGATGACATGACAACTCAAAAGAAACCAAATCGTTTGAATCTGGCCACCTGGTGTCTGGCTGTAATATAGCTGCAATACACTCCATGTTATTGGATGGGACAAGAAACCAAACTAAAAATTCAAAGTACACATCAAATTCATTTTTCACAAAGATGGTTTCTGTCATTTTAGGTAGTTCCGATCACATTGATGTTTGTCCAATTGTATATTTGAAGCCAAAGCAACTCAACCCACACCTGGTGGCTGACAGTGAGGTGAGAGAACTTTCTGATTTAAAAGGTCCATACTGTGTCGAGGTGTCTGCTTCAAGTGTCACATCTCTAACAAACTGTAAATATCATTCAAAGCAGGGAGCAAAGCAGTCATTTTAAACACATATTGATAAGTGGAGCTTCAAAGATGGGAGGCAGATTAAAACCAGAATGGACAAAACACAGTGGAAACTAGGGAGGATGGATCATAGAGATTATGTTTGATTGACATCTCACTGCTGGAGTATGATCAAAGAATGAACGGGGTGAAAACATCAACTACACACTGACACGGATAAAAAGCCTCACACCCCCGACCCGAGCCAGTTACAAAAACAACAGGAAGAGTGGTTCTTGAGACAGGAAGTGGATGGTGGAGCTTTGGGGAAACCTTCGCCTCTAAGAATAGTTCCAGGGGGAGCCGGGAGGAGACACACATTTTCCGCAGAGGGAAGCCAAGCAGTTCCGATTCATTTCTTTATGTTGTATGTTCAAACAAATAACAATAACTCAGGTCAAATCGCTGACAGGCAGAGTTAGGTTGTGCTGCTGGCTCACTTTCTGATCAGGCCATTTAACAGCAGTGAAATGACTCAGTTTGTGGTCATTCAAATACTTTTAGGGCTTTTACTTCACAATGACATTTTCATTACGTAACATTTATTATTTTCACCATCAGGCTTCAACACGATAAAATAACCTCAGAGAATTCCTGCCCACTGACATTTGTGTGTTGGTGTGTGTGTGTGTGTGTGAGTGTGTGCGTGTGTGTGTGTGTGTGTGTGTGTGTGTGTGTGTGTGTGTGTGTGTGTGTGTGGTAGCTGGGGATACGTTGTTGTGTTGGATCCCTCATCATCTGACATCTCTGCAGGTGACATTTCACACACATGAGGGAATGTACACCGAGGTGAGATGTTGTGCATGTTTACCTCTCCCTCCCCATCTCTCGTTCACTCACACACTCACACACACTTACCCACAAAGTGAAATGTGTGAAATGCCAACATGCCAGAGTGTGTTTTATACAGCAGCGTGACTTTTTTCTACCTGTAATTCTTTGCATGAACATATATATACTTGTAGAAATAAACTTAGACCTTCAACCACTTTATTGACCTGACTGTCAATGTGTTGTTTCCACATTGTACAACAAACACACACTTAACCAAGTTAATAAGAAGTTTGTCTGGAAATTATGACAGTAAACGCTGGATTTATGATATTTACAATGGATTTTAGGGCTGGGTGATAAAGATGTATTTTTGAAGAATACTCAAGACCTACTTGTTTGTTTACTTGCATACATTTGAATATTAGATTTTTTAAAATGCACTATATTTAATTCCTAATTGCACTCACATTAAAATCTATTCCCTATTAGGATTTTACTATTTTATTAAATTTCTATTTATTTCTATTCTTTTCACTTTTATTATTAATTTAGCAATTTGAATGTTATCTTTGAATATTTTGCTATTAAAGTCGATTGATTCACCAAAGATGAAAAGAAGTTGTTTTTATCTACCTGGTAGGGTCTGAACCTACATGGGCAATGGCCATGTAGGTTCAGACCCTACCAATAGTAAAAGGAAACCTAATTAACAGATATTTTAATAATTTTAATGGACACAATCCACAATCACAAAATCCCCAGTCCTCATTTGAAATAAACATATTCAAAAGATATATTTATCTGAGGCTGTAAGATTGTTACAGACACCTGCTTGCTTGTCTTGCTTGATATTAAAATATATTCATACACCGAATTAATTAATTTGGCATCTTTTGTGTGGTCAAATATACACCTCCTGTCGAAGGGCAGCTTTATTAAGACTTACTGGGGCAAGATGGTATTAATAATATATATTAGTATCTGGGCAACTCTATCTTTTTATAAGTATATACATTTATACAGTTGTTGCCATGCTCGGCCTGATTGTGCAGCCTATTCCCAACAACAAGGGCTCGTTGTGCTGTCTCAAACAGAGCTCTTCACATACATGGGCCTGCAGCTCACCCAGTTTACTCGTCGTTCTGTCTGCTGCACTAATCATTTCACTTCGCTCACTTGGATTTAGGATTTGAATGTCACACACTCGTCATTGGGTATTTAATGATTCAGTAATTGTGCTTGTCTGACATTCAGACCACAGCAGAGTGAGCTGCACCGAGAGAGGAAGAGTGACGCGATGCAAAAAGACACACATCCAGCCTGCATACACAGGCACAGATAACACAAAGTGACAGGTACTTTGTATGATAACGCACACACTCACACACAAAGTGTATACTCGACACAGGATAACTAAAACACTGCTTCTACCAGCAAACAAGCATGCTATAAGCAGTGAGTGTTGAGGTGGTGTGATCATTGATGCATATTTTTGAAAAGATGATATAAAAGCACAACCACGCACACACACACACCCTCACACACACACCCTCTCACACACACACACACACACACACACACACACACACACACACACACACACACACACACACACACACACACACACACACACACACACACACACACACACACACTGTACACACAAGAGATTATATAAGGCTACATGTGCGTAGTGAGGGCATCAGCCTCATCTCTTGTCCCCTCTGCTAGTCAACAGCCCCCTCAGTGCAACATTACATAACATCAAAAGGAGGCACGCACGCACGCAGACACACACACACACACACAAAACACACACAAATGAATCAAAAGGCCTGTGCTGAATCAGTCTCTATACTGACACAGGATGGAGTTCACACAGCACGGACCTTAACCTTCACTCCCTGTGATAAAACCAGGACACCCACATGGCGGAAAAGGACAAGGACAGGGGATTTTAGCGTCCCTCCCTTGCACTGATCAGAAAAGACAGGAAAGGTTAAAGCAAGATAGCGGAAGAAACGTCCCAGAGGAAATACACCTGTCCACAGTCATCAGATCAGATAGGAGATGAGGAGTGTGCCAATGCTGACAGCCATTGCTGTTTTTAAAGATGCATCATATACCAGGATGGACCGATGGCAACAATTAAAGTGTGTCCAGTATAGAGCTGATACCACTCTGGAAGCACCACAGATGTAACTGAACAAGAATAACACTTTTGTATCTCCCAAGTGACTGGTCCACCATTCCACATTATACACTTGTATAGGGAGCAAACGCACTTGCTTCAGGAATGTTTGTCAAATCAAGACTTGATTTAAATTGTCAGTCTGGTTGGATGCACTGGGAGGTTACCACAGCCCACATAGGTCCAATTAATTCAACTTTAAAGCTGTACTCATCAATATTTTGATCAACATTGGGTCAGATGTGAAGTGTGGAGACAATCATAGTGACTAAGACAAAGGGAACAATCACCAACTATAAGACACAGAAAACAATCACCAACTCTGCATTTCTTTGCAGAGTTGGTGACTATAGCTCATTGTTTACATCTTGCCCACAATATAACTGTTTGTTCTTGTAAAGCTTGTTTGCAGCTGCAGTAGACATCTGTTCACACACAAACCCACTGAAATTACCTGCTTGGCTGCAAAAAAAATCCTCATGTTGCTCTGTATATTCGCTGGAAGTGGATATATTTGCTACCAAGTTCACCTAAAAGCTTAAGATGATGAAGGGTCAGTGTTGTGTTAGCAACCAGTGGCTAAAAAAACTAAAGCTAAATTATTCAGCTTAACAAAAAAATAAGCAAAAGAAATCTACCTTTGTTCAGGGTGTGCTATATTTTTAAATTGGTTAATCATGCTAAGACATTAGCAATAAAGATGATATGGCCACAATACTTACAATATTCAGCTTGCTGTGGTGTTCCCTCAGCTCAGAAATGATCATTTAATAAATTTGGTGATGAAAAAGCTTGGGTACATGTAGAGGACACAATAGTAAACAAAGTTGTCATTAGTCAAAATAATGCTTGAAGGCTTAATTTGGAGAGTAACCTGTTTGTTGGAGGCTACACTGTCCTGCTGATTACTAAAGTAAACCACAAGTTTCCACTTTTCAGAAAAACAAATCCATAACCAACATTTAACAAGAAATTCAAATCTTTAAAACTGTCACAGTTGTTTGCCTTCTCTTTATCTATTTGATCAAATTCTACATACAAGGTTGCTCCATGTGGACAAACACAGTTCCACCGGTGCAAAGTTGGTCCCTGGCATGTACAGTACTTTCCAACCCTAGAATTTACGACTGTGGTTGTCTTGTTTGACATAGTGGCTGTCAAAAGACAAGACTATTGTCTAGTCTGATGCCTATATAAGACCCTCAGTAATGCATTAAAAGCTGTATTTAATAAATCATCCCCTCTAAGTTAATGTTTTGGTTATTTAGTACAATCAACACTTTTGCAAACTGATGGTATACAAATATCTGATGTATCATATCCTAAATGTTGTCTTTAGCAAAGTGGGTTTGGATGCCATTGCTAACAAAAACAGGGCAAGAAAGCCCTAGACATAGTAATAACTTTCACAATCATTAATAATATCTTCCATTTGCATGTCATTGCATGTTGTTTATCAAAGACTAACTAAATCTGAAAGAATTTCATTTGTCTGGCATTAAACTCAATAGTTTGTGTCCTGATGATGATCTAAAGGATGGTTTGGATTCCCTTCGATAGACCCTCGAAACATGCAATCATTTGGCAAGAAAGAAATACAGTATTGGCGACCCATATCTACTGTCTGCCCTCGTACCCAGGACAATCGATGGCGCTGTATGGCCCTCCGGAAGCCCCGTCTTCTTGGCAATGCGATGGGTATCCGCCTTGGTGAGGCTTGAGGGGAAACACCCCTTAGCACTGCCAACCAGATACAGCGAGGTTCAACGTCACTACAGTCCACTCCGACAGAACATTGAAATCGCCACTCGTGGCCTGATGGAGCTGGTGCGACGCCCGACAACCTCAGCATAGCCCTTCCACATTCATATTCATATATACCGTTCGTGCAAGGAACTCGCACCAGCACACACCAGGGGTCACAAGGCTTCAGATGCCAACACTGAGATATCCGGTCACCTTTGCACAGTGCCTGCTTGAGGCATCATATAGCCAGTGGGGTAAGTCAATGGAGGGCAGGTCAATGGAAAGCACTTCGACACAGTGTCATAATCAGCAATGTTTATGTAGGACATCAAGTCTTCAGTGAATTTGTAATCCTTGAGTTGGATTTAGCAAGAGCTTTATCGTTGCTTTACTTCTTCCTCTGGGCAAACCAAGGGATCGCGTTTCCTAGTCTCAAAGACAGTCGGCCAAGCAATGATGATTCCATCTAAAGCCAAGAAAACCATCCAATTTCTGACTGGATTGGACTTCAACAGTCATTTGTTTGTCCAGTGTTCTACCACATTGTTGCAAGCTAGTCCTCTTTTTTTTTCTTTTTTTTTTTTTACAAATCTTGGTTTGACTTAGTCCTTTTCTTTGAAATTTAAGAAAATTTGTTTGTGATCAAAACAGATTTTCCACAAATCTTCTTCTTGTCTTTTCTCACCTTTCATTTAGTCCCGGTCACAGATCTAGATGAGTTCTTCAGCTTTGATGTCATCCTTGAATTTTGAATGTGGAAAAAGGCTTTAGAAAGAGCATTGGTCCCATGGAAACTACAGTTGAAGCATTAACTGTCAACTGTCTTTAATTTCAACTAGTTTTCTTCATAGCTTTCGACACAGAATTGCTCCCATGTCAGAATAGACACAAATTTCTCTGAAGTCGCCGTTGATGCTGCCATGCGATATTAGTTTAAAGTTTGAGCTTGTCTCTCGATTGCGGAAACAAATCCATCCCAGACCAGTTGAATTCTGTCCCCGGACCAGTTGAGCTGAGACGGCAGGTTGTAGTCGGACCAGATATTAGAATTGGAAACAATCCCACGCTGCTGCTCAGAGATCCAGTGTGTCCCCCCTCCATACTGGAACAACAGTGCAGCACTGGCTGTAGCTGGCTATCTTTATTCCTAAGTAGAGTCTTTGCTCCTCTCAACGCTGCCACGCATCTCTCTCTATTTTCAGTGTCTCTCTCCCTGGGGTCTATATGCTGACATCGCAGCTCTCTCTCTCTCTCTCTCTCTCTCTCTCTCTCTCTCTCTCTCTCTCTCTCTCTCTCTCTCTCTCTCTCTCTCCTCTTCTCCTTTAGCTCCATAGTTCAGCCCAGTTGTACAGAGCAATGTTTCTCTCTCTCTCCCTGTGTTGGGTCTGGCCATCTCTTCCATTTAGACTCACAACCTGGTGGCTGATGCTGATGCACTTTAAACTATGTGTTGTTAAATGACTAATTGATTAACTGCTTGGTAGACCAACACACACATGGAAATCATTCACTCCCTACAGAGTGGTGCTGCAGGTTTGAGTATTAGTTTCCCTCTGTTTACACCAGGTGTATCACTTATCCAGTGATTGGTGTTGCACAACGCCAAAAGGGAGTAGGTCACACTAACAATAGTCTTCATTATCCTCCCAAAATATTAAGCTGCAGGCTACATAGCGCTGATATCTCATGAAACCAACCCATGTTTTTACTGAAGCTACTGTAGTTGTGTCTGTAATTATATCAAGTGTAATACAGCGTGTGTACGTCTATGTGAATGTCTGGATTTACAATAGAAGGTGACATTTTCAAATAGGAAATAAGAGTGTCCGAGAGATTAAAAAAATAAAATGATATACACTACAAACATACAACAATCTTAATGTCAGTGTGTGTGTGTGTGTGTGTGTGTGTGTGTGTGTGTGTGTGTGTGTGTGTGTGTGTGTGTGTGTGTGTGTGTGTGTGTGTGTGTGTGTGGGTGTGTGTGTGTCCATCCCCCTCCAGCTCTCCACAACAGCTCTAACGGTGCTGTCAGCCCCTCATTCCTCTTTTCATTGACACCTGAGAGCAGCTACAGCAACAGACAGCAATAGAAAGAGAGAGTGAAGCGGGATTCAGAGACACTAACAGAGGCTGACGTTCATGCAGACATCATCCAGCAGCCTCTGCAGCTCTCATCTCCCGTCCTCCTCTGGAGTTCCCGTTCCTTCTCTCTTCTCTCCTGACCCCTTTTCTCTTTTAGAATGCTCCCCCTTGTATTTTTAAACCTTTCCTTTCCCTACATTGCAGGTGTAAAAAAAACCAAACAGAAACCTTAAAACCAAACAAGCTACTGTGAACATATTTCTAACAATATTGTCGATGACTCTCCGCTGGTTTGTGAAAAACAGTGACCAATGTGTGCGCTTACAACTGCTTTCTTGACTGTGAGGACTCAAGCCAGAACAAAAATAACATAATGTGATGTGTGAGTCAGAGGAGAATCTGCATCTGTTCTGCCCTGATTCTTTATGCCTCAAGTGTGAGGGCGACCGACCACATGATCCCTGTGAGGACGCATGCTCCATGTGATGTGAAAGCAGCTAATACCAAAGCACAAAAGACACATTTGATCAAGTCCACTAATCTGATCTATCTCTCCATCAGCTCTTCTAGGGAGGATATACAGCAAATATTCAGACTTGGCCTGGAGAAAAATTTCTGGATGCCATGACTTGTTACAGAGCTCAAGCAAAAACGTTAGTGGAAGTCCTGCCAGAGGGAACTAAGGGCACAGCTTCCAAATTCACAAAAAGATGCTTCCCTGGTTGTATGAGTCAACTGTGAGCTGCCCTGATTCTACACATCTACGGCGTAGTCTAACCTGCGGCGGTTTAATGACATCATGAATCACACATGCCCAGTGAAAAGATGCACAAGCCTTTTACACGGAGATCCCGATATACTGCCAATAAGAAGACCCCCTCATTACACCCCCTTTTACATGAAACTGAAATATTGCTGCCAGATTGTGTGATTTCAGATTGTCAAAGGCATGATGTGAAACAGCGTCTGTCTCGCCAAGCCCTCTCCTTTCCGTCAAGACGCCAATTTGGCTCTGCTGTCGAGTAAGAGTAACAGTAAGAGGGAGTAAAGGCTCAACATTCCCAGCCTAAATAGGCTGTGTGAAAGAGGCTACAGTCGTGCAATGATTCGGCTGAAAAGCAGCTACGAGTTAGCAGGCTCGCTAGCAAGTAAACCAGCATGAAACAGGATTACAGTCATCAAACCGTGGTGAGATAAAACTGTTTAGGAGCTGGCATATATCTACTATTTCCAGCGAATCTCTGTATGTCTGTATGTGCAATCTCCAGAACCATTTATTTTTTGGGCTTTACGCTTAGCCATGTGTATTGTTAAGGACCCAAGGGAAGTTCAGTGTTGAATTTGGTGCAGTTCGGTTCAATAGATTTAAGATTTGTATTAAGTTAAACAATGAATGATGCGTTAGAATAGCTCCCATCAAGTTTTAACAGTGCTGAAGACAAAATTACAGTACATCATTGAAAATGTTGGTTTCTTCTTCCTCAAAGATCTGCATCTCACCCCCAATGTAACTTTCACAACATGTTCTCTTTTTTCCTTCAATTTATCTAGTACTGAATCACAGCATTTTCTCAAGGCACGTGTCATAATAATGTCGAGACCGTACAATATTATAGAGGAACCCAACGGTTCCCACACTGACCGTGGAGAGAAGAAACATCCAACGGAATCAGGCTCAGGGTGGGGGGGTGCAGCAGCTGCCTCAACCAGTTGGGTTGAAAGGAGAGAAGGGGAGCGAGAGCAGTAACAGCTCTGTTGTATTCAACACGGCCAGACTGGTTGTTTTGACATTAATAATTTGAGCTGTGCCGTCTGATAAACACACTGGGCTGAGAACGTTGTGGGTGGGAGTCTGATAAAAACAGACATTTCACATGAACAAGAGAAGGAGACAGAAGTGACCATCACTATCTAATCAAATGGAGTAAACTTAACATTTGACTGTTTTATGTTTATTGTCATTCAGTTGAATGAACATGGAGGTTCGGGTTTCAACTCTTTACTAATAGAAAGTAAGTATAGGTAATACTGGCGTTCAAATCACAAGATCGCAATCCTACTTCAGGGGGGAACTGTTCCAGTCTTATTCTTAAAACTTCATGAGGCAACATCACATACACCTACAATATCTGTTACATGACTACATTTTCAAAAAATGTAGTCCCACACAGCATTCTCAAAGTATAAAGAATATATATAACTAAACCCACTTGTGAAGTAGGTGTGTCTCGATCTTTTTCTATATGAAAGTTGCCATCTTCTGTTACATAAGTTGTAAACGGATAAATGTTCACCGCACTTAGGGTCAAGTGAGAAGTTAAGTTTAGGGAGAATGCAAGGGAGTGAGGGAGAGAGCAAGAGCTCGAGTGGGAAGAACAAAGTAGGGACTGAGTAAGGTGAATAAAGAGCTGTCAGCCAGAATCTCAGTCTAAAAGGAGAAGACACAGACAGAAAGAGGGAGGAGGGGATAGTGGGAGGGAAGACTCAACGAGACAGCAAGCGAGAACGAAAGAACTCCTGTAGGAAAAAGAGACAAGACGAAATCAAGTCGCTGAAGCACAGAGGAGAGAAAAACGGCTGAAAGTTACTTCTAAACCATGACAGGTGAAAGTGAACATTTAAAAACAGAAAGAGTGGCATTAAGTGAGTGTATGTTTTATAAACGTGAAAATATCAAATTACAAGTGTCTTTTCGTGTGATGTCTTGAAGCTGCACGACATGGACTGTGTGTATTTGTGCCGAGTCCAGTTACATCTACTCTTGCTACTTTAGGAATGTTGTTATATTTTGTGTACTTTTCCTCTTTCCATCAGTATTTTACTTTGCTTCATAAAATTACAGAAAAACTAAATACAGTTTGAAGGAGAAAGAGTGAGGAAGGTGGATGGAAGGACAAAGAAAAGACTGGAACTGAGTCACTCAAGTCTCTCAAAGTTACTGTATGTGGAATAGTGATTTGATGCACAACACACAAATGCACTCTGACCACACATCCTCGCTGTCTGGAGTCAGACAACAGAATAACTAAAGAGGTTCACGACTCCAACGATTTAATGAATCATTTCAAAATTTACTGACAACAGTGTGAAGACAGAGTGGAAACACGCACCGTGCTGTTACTTCCCCTAAACGTGAAGCTGCATCCTGTTTCCTCTCCTGAGAAAGAGGAGGAAACCAAACAACGTTTCATCAAACTGGAAATATTTGACCATGTTTCTCATCAAAGTAGTTAAAATGCTTCCAGCTTTCAAATTAAAGTGTCTTCTTTAGCTTTAATTGTATTTTTTCTACAAATGAATGTCAGCACAACACAAAAACCGAGAGGAGACAATCTTTTTCGAGAAATGGAAATAAAAACAAAGAAAGAAGGAACATCCTGTTTTTTTCTAATCTTTGATGCACGGTTTGTTACTGCAATCTTTTTTTTATAAACAAAATAAAGTTATTGTCCGTAGTATTTTCAGGTAGGATGCAGAATGTTCAAATCAAATTTGTCTTTCATATCCAGACTTTTGCCAGATTCATGTGTATGATTTTTTTTCACAATAATTCTAAAGTGTGCATCATCCCACTCTGCATGATTATGAAGATAATCAAATGGAAAAATATGGAAAAGACCAATTCAGTTGTTTAAAGAGTAAAGATTTCAAAAGTTCTAAAAACCACTAACTCCTTGTTTCCCAGGAATTCAACTCTCCACTTAGTGTCATCTTCTACAACACAAGGTTGTCGGAAGCAACAACTCTTTTTGATAAAGCTTATAGTTAGAGCTGGTACAGGCTTGTCTTAGACCTGCTCTTAGTTATGCTGCTATAGGTCTAGAAGGTCGGGGGACACATGACACTTGGAGCTTCTCTTTCCAGCTTCTCCTTCCTCTTCTCAATCGTTATCACATCAAAGTAATTCATATCTCATCAATACATGTTACTGACTTGACTTCTTCCCCGGAGTCCCTTTGCCTTATCGTCCGCAGATCCAGGGCCGCAGCTGTGGCCACATCGTGGATTCTGATCTGTGGATCGCGTATCAGAGGTCGTAATGGTGGATCCAGTATGACGGATTCTGCATCGTGCTGGCTGATCGTGATAATAATGGCGGATCCTTTATCGTGTTGGCATCTGATAATGGGGGTGGACCACGACCGAGGTGGCAGCTGATGATGGATCCTAATGGTGGCAGTGGACAATGACTGTGGACTATAGTGGCATCCGATCTTGATGGTGGATCATGATCGTGGTGGCAGCTGACCATAGACTATGATTGCAGCAGGACTGCTTGATACATAGTATTTCTCCTCAGATACTCGACCATTACTGACAATAATCCACCAATTCACTGACCTTCAGTTATACTTCAAAATGTTTACCCTTATCAATGCTGCTAAAAACTTTATCTTGATGTTCTCCTTTACACTTGACATCTATTGCACTTCTGTCCGTCCTGGGAGAGGGATCCCTCACATGTGGCTCTCTCTGAGGTTTCTACCTTCTTTTTACCCTGTTAAAAGGGTTTTTAGTAGTTTGTTGTTGAGGGTTAAGGGCAGAGGATGTCACACCCTGTTAAAGCCCTATGAGACACACTGTGATTTGTGAATATGGGCTATACAAATAAAATTTGATTGATTGATTGATTGAAGGTTGCAATGTAATGACAAGTTTTGTTTCTTAACAACAGAATATGATTAATAACTATCTATCAAAGTGACAATCATTCAGCAACAGTCTTTTCATTGAGAGATGATTATTTCCCAGAACACACACACACACACACACACACACACACACACACACACAACACACACACACACACACACACACACACACACACACACACACACACACACACACACACACACACACACACACACACACACACACACACACACACACACACACACACACACACAAATGAGTTTCACTGATTCCCCTTCACAGCCACACGTGGGCAGCAGTGCATCACAGAGAGCCTGAATGAACTGCAGTCACAATGGTTCCTGAATCAGTGCAGCCCAGTTCATATAAATCAGACTTCACACACAGTAATTAGGGAGGTTATATTTCCATTGGTGTTTGTTTAGATAACGCAAAAACTACCACAGGGATTTTATTGAAATAAAGGTTGTGGTACGGGCCGAAGAAGAACACGTGAACTTTTGGAGGGGATTCAATCAACAGGGCAGATCCAGGAGTTTGGAAGTCTTTCTTTAACATTGCAAGATAGTTTTTTTTTTTTTTACATTACAATATTCCATGGATCTTGCTGAAAAAAATATTTAGACGCCTATTATCTAAGAGTGTGTGCAATTTGGAACGGCTTGATTGAAATTAAGGGGACTGATGGACCAGAAGTATGCGCCCTCCTGAGTGCCATTCTAGTTTTTAATGGTCACTGCTTTGGCCTTGAAGCCCTTTCTCACAAACGAAAGCTACTTTTAAACCCTTTATGCAAAACATACAGTATTGCACACAGGCTTATTCTGTCAGGTTTAGTAATTTGCAGGTCCCAAGCATGTTACATCTACATTTTAGAGAGTTAACTCCTGGATAACAAAAACATCACACATAAAAGGTATCAGAGTAAAGAACTAACAATATTCCTGTTACTGCTATTAAGCTGCTGCAGAGACAGAAGTGGAAGAAGAGGCCGTCTGTGTAAACATCTTGTCCCGCTAAAGTGCTCTTGAACATGATGCTTGTCTCTGTCACATCAGATTAAAATGTTTGCTCAGAAACATAAACCACATACAGCTACAGAGGGAAGTACGTTAATATGATCACAGGCGTAAATGAGCACTCGGTCAAATGCAAAACTCACTAACTGACCTATTTTTAGTCAACTGTGAAAATGGTTCTGAGCTAAAAATAAACACTTTCATTTGGCTTTTCTTTGATTATTTTTCATTTGAGATGCAGCTGCTGTCACTAGGCTAGGCTGCATATCCAGCCAAAATACACAGTATATGATTTCCAATATCCATTAAGCTTTCCACTTCACACTTGACAACACTGCATGTAGGTGATCCAGGGATTTCCTGAGATCTTATTAGCTTTGATTGAC
Organism: Hippoglossus stenolepis; assembly: GCF_022539355.2. Classification (NCBI taxonomy): domain Eukaryota; kingdom Metazoa; phylum Chordata; class Actinopteri; order Pleuronectiformes; family Pleuronectidae; genus Hippoglossus; species Hippoglossus stenolepis. Next base: position 2,247,815 of record NC_061503.1, on the reverse strand, counting down.
ATTCTGGACATTTCTCTTGACTAACAGATTTTCTGTCATGGACTAATTAACTAACTGTGACAGCTCTAGATTCAATGAGCAGATTCATATTCCAGTTCAATAAATATACTAATGTACCCAACACCAGTAAAACTTTATACTTGATCCTCTGGGACTTTCCCCTCCAATTCTGCTTGGTATGCCTCTGTTTGTTTTGCACCCACTAACTATGCTAACACTTTTCAAACCAAGGTCAATGTATTTAAATTCTACAGGACAACGTCATCTTCCCTCAAAATTCTATAGCTGCAAAACTCTCGCTAGATCCGGAGACATATGTTGGTGGTGATGTCCAAGCCTAAGGCTACATTTTGTACTATACAGTAAGGACTAAGCCTTCCTGACAACTTTCACCGAAGCCATTTTCAGACATGACCTCCAGAGGAAGTCCAGAGAATTTTTCGTTTACAGCACATCGACACCAGCGCAACTCTCATCACCAAGAGCTCACATGGCCTCTTCGTTGGTGTCTTCTACGTGTATGGTACCGCTTTTTCACCCGGAGATATTTGTTTTCTTTTTCTTCTTTTCTCTCCTCTGGACTTCCTGCTGACTTCATACAAGGGCCCAGACAGAGAAAGTCCTCAGAAACTCTAAAGGCTCTCACTCGTACATCTGCGCTCACACATACAAACCCTGCAGAGAAAGTCCGGAGGATCACCGGAAAGAAGTTTTCTTAGGCAGTTGAATCTCTCTTCCAAACAGTCATATGCTCCCTTTAGTCTAATGTACATGAGAATGCTGCACTGCGGAGCTGTGGAGACCTGGAGCTGTGGAGACCTTGGGCAGAGTCCAATACATATGCAAACCCTCTGGAATATAAGAAAGGTGAATTGGGGCATATTCTGAATAATGCCATTTGAAAAAAGGCTGAGAAAATGTCTTCAGAAGGGCTCCCACCCCACAAGACAAGCTGGTTCATATAGCTACCAATCACCATCAACCAATACCATTAAGTCATATTAAATAGATGACTTGCAAACTGCAACACTTCTATGTGGTATACTGTTTTGAAAAGGCTTGTGAATTCTGTGGGAAGACCAAAGAGGAGATTCAAAGACAGACTCGTCTTGTAAAAGTGTTCCACATAAAAAAGTCTGCTCATTACGATCAAGCGGCCTCTCTTCTTTGAACGTGGTTGCCCTTGAAGTTTAACCTCACCACATGAGAGGTGGTGACAGGCTGTTGGTGCCACTGATCCGCCAGTACTGAACAATAAAGTAGACTTTCTGCGTTTCTACCACTTTTTCTCTAATATCTATTGGATGCTGATGGGTTGATCTTGGAAACATTCAAATATGCTCATTTTAAAATGATATGGTCTGTCTGTATTCATATGGTGCTTTTTCTAGTCTTTATGACCACTCTAAGCACTTATACATCACAGTGTACCCATTCAGACACACATTCATACATTGCATCTATGTGCAGCACTTTCTCTATCACAGATCAATCACTCACAACCATCAATTAGGGGTTCAGTATCTTGAATACACCCACCTCCTGAGCCACAGCTGTCTATATACTGTTCATCTAACATATAATAGACCATGGTTAATTAAACTCTATTGTTATTCTAATAGCTTGTTGCAATTCACTTTAGTAGTCCACCAATCTGGCAAAACTGGGATTTGTTTACAGTATTCAGACATGCAGCCAATTCTGTTTTACAATGGATTTGTTTGATTTTGTTTTTATTAACACTCTGTAGGGATCAGATAACTCATCGTCATATTAAGATGTATTAATCTACACTCAAGCACCTAAAGAATTCCCTTTTCTGATATTAAAGTATTAATTAGAATGTGTTCCTCTAGTTTCTGCATTATGTATTGTATGTACGTAACTAATATAATGCCTTGAAGTTGTGAAACTTCAAAGCGTCGCAAGCTGTTGGGCTTCGGGATTACAGAAGCCAGTCGGTGATGAGCAACAGACATTGACACTGGGCTGGGAAGTAAACACAGACCTCCAAAGATCCCTCATTGTTGTTCTCTAAAAACTGACCTGAACTTGGTCCTCAGCACAGACTGTTCAACTGCACTGACCCGAGACCAGCTGGGGTAGATGTATAAAACCATTGTTCCCAGTTAGACAATGTCTCTGTGCGTCTGAAACGGCAATGGGGCAAAACAGTTTGGGCGTTTGTGTTTCAAAGAATGCAGCACTATCAGAAAGGAAGGATATAACAGCAGAGGATAGCACACTGACAGACGCACTGGTAACAAGGGCTCCGAAGTATTAGGGTTCTATAACATGTCTGACACACTACATGGTAAAATGTCCCTGACCCAAAACAACAGGCACTTGTGGGTAAAGTCTACAATTAAAAACCTCAGGAACAATTAATGATTAACTTCAATCAAACATTGATCAGAGGACATTTATAACACTTCACATAGCTCCCAAAACCTGGAAAAACACAATGTGGAAAACATAATTTACGGTTAAGGGCCAAGACTGGTCAGTTCACTGTGGAATCTATTTCACCTTTCACACACTGGTGACACCTGCATCAAGAGCTGAGGATCAAACCGGGGAACCTCCTGATAACTACACGTCTATAGGGCAACAGTTTTCTTCCTCTGGTCCTGTGTTACTTGATCCACTGATGGTTGCACCAAAACAAATGATGGTGTCTTCCTAAAAAAAACTGCTGTGCAACAATCTGCTGGTGGAGAGAAAGTTACAAGGAGTGGTCACAATCATCGTCTGCAGGGAAGAATACGCTTGACAAACATCAAGGACCCTGGACATGTGACCCAATGAACAACAGACCAACACCCCGCACGGATCTGCTATGTAGAGGTCAAAGGTCATCAGACAGGAGTCCGAGAACAGACAGTGACAGATCCAGGAGGAAATCTCTGAACAGATAAGTGTCAGCTATGAACCATGGATATGATACATTATATACAATATGTTGGGAAGAAAGGGATGAGATTCTGTTACTTCAGCCACCCCATTGTTACATTCATTCATTCATTCCATTGTGTGCTGTATGACAGAGGCTGTTATGGGCAAATTCTTACTGACAACACGATGAGCTCACTTCCCTGCCCTTGTTTTGAATGTGGTTGGATGCATTACTTGTTCTGCCTTCCACTGACCTGGCAAGTCAGACAAGCGCTCAGTCTATTTTGGGATCTGTGTTTCACTCACAAACACGGAGAAATGAAGAAATGAGTGGGAGGCAGATGGAGCTATTGTGTTTGATGTTGCCCATCCCTTCAACGCAGAATGAATTCAACAGAGCCACCGAATTCCTCTACTTCTACCCCAGTGTTTGTTAACAGTATACTTTCCTATTTTTACACTGAAGAAAGAATTATGTTTAAGAGGTGAACCCTTAAAAATGATTGAGCATATACTGTATATCGCACTAAGCTGTCTAGAACTGCTTCCTTTTGGCAAGGTGTCTGATGTCAGATGGTAGTGATGATGATGATGAAAGGGTTGTCAGATAAAGTAGTGAAAATTATAGCATACACTAGGGATGTTACCATATTAGATTTTCACTGAAGGGTTATTGTAGCCAAAATAATTGATGGATATTTAGTGATAATGGATATTATCACTAAACACAGTTTGAAAAATAATAATAATTTCTCAAACAGTCAGTGTTGACTTAAAAATGATATTGGTTTGTGTGGCCAAAATACTACAAAATACCAAAAATCTATGAACTCATTGATGGTCAGAGCAATCATCTATTTTTCACATTTATGTATTATTATTATTATTATTATTACTACTATTATTATTATTATTATTATTATTATTACTATTATTATTATCATTGAGTGGTCTCAACCTTACTGTGTAAAGTAAATGTGATTTGGTGTAATACAAATAAAATTGAATTATTATTTGTTGGAGCAGCATTGAATTAAAATTTCATTTCATGTAAGTGCATGCTCATTCATTTACGTGACTCAAATATGTGTTGCTGTTGACCCCGTCCCCAGCAGTCCGGTACATGGCTCAGCTTATGTGCCAGTACTCCTCCCTGCCTCTCCAAACTGGGAGCGCGCCAAAGGAAATCTACTGCGGGCCCCAATTTAAATCGAGCTATCCTTTTAATCAGGAGACAGTAAATCTCTTTGGGACAGAGCAGTGCTGTGTACCTGGTCACGGCAGCGCAGGACAGCAGCTGGGTGCCCACATGGGACACAACTCCCGCCCTCCCCCCAGCTGGGGATCCAGCTGGAGCTTTCTGGATTGGGACAGTGAAAGAGGGCAAGTGTACAGCCATTCACACATAAACACACACAAAGTCAACAGCAGTTCGCTGCACCAGATGTCTCCAGAGCACAGCTAGTCCCCTTTTCACATTTTCTGCTTTTATTCTGAAAAAGGGAATTTGATATTAGTCTTTTTAACGATCACATTCAGTTTTCTATGTAGGACTTCCCCCTGCTTTTGTTGCCCTTCTTTCTTTCTTTTTTCTACTCTTTCCGGTCACACGTACAAACACAATCCCTCTTTCTTTCTCTCTCTCATGTCTCCATGACTCCAGAGGATATTACATTACATTACATTACATTACATTACATTCCTTTCCAGGAGACCTAAATTATACTGCTTGCCTTAAACCATGTCTTCATCTTAAAATTTAATGAATAGTTATGGGGAATTGTTTTCTGTTTCCATAAGAAAGCCAAGTCATCATTATCTGTCTAAGAATATTTAGTTCTCATCAATATGTGAAACACCAGGACCACACACACACACATGTTTGTACATCCATCTTAGTGAGAACACTTATTGGCATGATTGGCATTCCCTAGCCCCTTACCATAACCTTAAACATCAGAATTAAATGCATATCCCTAATCCTAAATCAAACCCTCAAACCAAGTCTTAAACAGCTCAATAAAAGTGGGTCAGCAAGTGAGGACCGGCCAAAATGGGTGTAGGCTCAAAATGGTTCTCACACCATTCTGCACACACCTTCCCTCCATTGGTTTAGATGGTAACCATCAACTATCAGAACATTAAACATTGATGCCTCATGTCCGACCCTTTAACCTTGACCCACACAGCATCTTCCCACATCATTCCTCTCTTTCTCTCTCACACACACACACACAAACACACACATAAAGAGTACACACAGCTTAACAGAGCTCCATTGTCACAAATTTCACAGCAAGTTTCAGCCCGTCTACCCCCTAACCCCCACCCCAACACACTACACACACACACACACACACACACACACACACACACACACACACACACACACACACAACCTCCCTCTGCCATACAGTACAGAGCCAAGCCTCTCATTCCCAAGCCGAAAAAAACACAACAATGAGTGTTCCCCATCTGCAGTGGGCTATTTGCTCCCTGTCACTTCTGACCAGCCCTCCCTTTAAAACACACACACACACACACACACACACACACACACACACACACACACACACACACACACACACACACACACACACTGTCAGTGCTTGTTAGTACTGGGACACTTCATGATTGTAATTAGGGAAGTCACTCAGTGAGCACATTTCTTTTCTGCTGATAGAACTCAACTTCTCCCATTAGCAGATACAGAGGACCTATGCTATCCAACCATCCAGTCTGTATACCTGGGGCTGGAGCCTATCCCAGCATCCGCTGACACACACACACACACACACACACACACACACACACACACACACACACACACACACACACACACACACAAAATATGTCATATTCAAGTTTCCAAATATGTGTATGTCTTAAGAATGTGGGAGTAAAAGAACATGTATACTCAACACACCAGAGCTCAACTGGAGCTGATTAATATATATATATATATTTATACAGTGTATATATATATGATTAAGAAATGCTGATACACTTACAGCAAACAGAAACAGAATTATAAGATGACTTATATTGATAAGTTATGGCTGCATATCCATTATACATTTATATCCCAGTATGTAATCCAACCTAACAATTACCAGTATTATCCCACTGCAGCACTCACAGTCTAAAGTCTAAAGTCTAATGTAGCAAACTGAGTCATCTCCGCTACACTTTTCCATTAGAACAATGATAAATCATGTGAGAGCACTTTCAGGACTTTAATAGGGCTCCTCGAATTCCATCCGTTACGAGCGTTGGCACAGACACTCTTATGCTGACTACACCTTTACTGTCTCCAAATCCGCTATAGGGTAGATGACAATGGACAGAGACTGTGTCCCCTGTAGGAGTTAATAGCATTTCCTGCAGGGATCAATCAAGGAGCAGTCAGTCCAGCTTGATGGAGAAGCTCAGACAAAGCTCTCAGGAAGATACAGGCCTGATCGATACATCTTTACAGAATCTATCTGAAACAAAACAAACAGGCCTTTCCTTCGCGTCCTAGCAGCTGGAGGGAGATATGCCGCTGTTTAGTTCATTTGATCACATGAAAAGAAACTCATTACCGTGCACTGCCCGAGCTGAGGGCAAAGTTTGGACGCCTGGTACTGGACATATAAGGCAAGAGGAGCCTGCTCCACTGAACACAGAGAATCTGATGGGGGTGGGGGTCGGGGACATAGATACAGTAACCCACACATTTTGAAATAGAGGCAGGTAGGGTTGGGTATCGTTTGGGCTTTTTCCCGGTACTGCTGCTAACTCGATACTTTGAAAAGTGAAAGATTGGCCAGAATGCCAGAATAATGGTCGACAATAACAGCAGCTTTTTAATAGCTATAATACAGCAAAAATACTCCTTCTCCAAACTCCTCATTAATTGTCACGACGACACTGCCGGCTGATGTGCTCAGCATGGGGTCACACAGAGAGTCAAACGTGGCGCATCCTCTGCTTTCAAATGTGTGTTGCCAGGTGCTTCATTATGTTTGTCAGGTTCCACCCTTTACACTGCAAAGTTTTCAGACATTTACTGCACGTCCCAGGTGATGGAATCCTTTCCCCTGAAACACAACCACACTTTCCACCGTTTGGGCTTTCGGCATTTTGTTGTTGCGTCAACTCGAATTGAGGTAGCTGCTTGCTAACTGTAGGCTAACGTTGCGTGTTGCCAGAGCCAAGTAAAGAGTGTGTTACCACCAGAGTAACACTAGGTGCGTGCATGATGTTTATGTTGACTTTAAGCAGAGCAACTATTTCAGTACGTCGCTCAGGCACCGAAATGAGGCCACCGAAATCTGTGTTGGGATTCGTTTCAGTAGGTTTCAGTACACAACACTAATTAAAACACTGGATATTTACCCTTGGTAATATAAATGATGCACACAGTGGGAAAGACAAGGCAATTTTATCCAATATTGAGTTCTTTACAAGCCAAAACATCGGTATCGCCCCCCTAGTGGCTGGCTGCAGTATAGCTCATAAATCCCTCCTCATTCCAAAGTCTAAAGAAAGTCAGATACAATGACTTCTGTCATTGGGTAGTTCTTATCACACTGATGTATGTTTAAGTGTTCATGTTTTGAATAAGTTGGTTTTAATTATTTATGTAATGGTATAACGGGTCAAAAAGGTCATGACTGACAGTGATTGGTTAAGCGAGTGCATTGGCGGGATGTTGATAACAAGGCTTCCCACCATGATCACTACAGCACAGACTCTGGCTCCTTATGAGATGCTCCATTTTTATACACAACTGTCCAGGTAGCATCAAATGCTTTCTCAAAATAAGCTTCTGTAATGATAAAGATTACAATTCTTTAAAAAAGTTTAGAAAAGAGCTCAGACTCATTTTCCCTCTGTCCATGACAATCACCTCACAAGTCCGACTCTTACAGATCAGAACCAGAGCTTTAAATTCCACCACTGACGGCACCGACAGAGTGATCTGAGGATATCCCTCATATAGGCTCAGTGCACAGAACCATGTGATGTGTGATCGTCACAGTGATGCATCAACAGCCTGCACCCATAGGCATTGATCAGTTCTCGTTCCGATGCCGCTCGTGACTGTTGAGCGTAGGAAGATATTTCTGAACTACTGTCATTTTTTCAATGAATTTTTCTGCACTGACAGAACACCGAGGGCCACAATGTGCCCTCTGTCCCGGGCTGGGCATACGTGGGCCGTCGTATGGAAATGCATGCATTCCAGTCTCCCTGCTCACCCACCCATATCTCATCTCTGCAATTCCTGGAGCAAACAGTGGACATATTATCCAGTTATTTGCCGGACGCAGCCTGTGACCTGCTGCTGGAAAAGGGAATTTGTTTGACTATTAAAGCAGGTTATTAGACAGTGTTTGATTCTGCCGCTGATGAAGCACCTCCGCTTTCAAACCGTCGTCATTTATTCATGGGTTTACATTAGGTGGTGGAACAGCCTGCAGCTTGAACTTGAAGTTTGACAAATTACATAAGACACAAATTAGGTTTTACCTCGTTGGGCTTCTACCCTCACCGTGCACCTGCAGAATGCTGCAGGGTGGTTCTGCTCTCTGATTGGGCGACTAATGAGAACATCTCCAAAAACCACAGGGCCTGAGCAGGTTGGGTGTTTCTGGAGGAGGCAGCTGTCAGCAGCGGGGTTACAGTATATGACTGACACAGTTACCTGACACTTCCCCTGTGGCTCTGACAATGGGCGTGAGGGTTAAAGAAAACGTGTAGTGTCCTGCTGAAACAGCCTGTCACCTCAACGCGACTCCTTCATTACAGGCAAAACACACAATAGACTGGAGCTCAGGTCAAAGTGAAGCTGAGGACCGAGCCACCGCAGGGAAAAAGTTCACCCGACGGGAGGAGACGCAGAAGTGCGGCAGACAGAAAGGAGAGTGTAACAGAGGGAACTGTCCCGTTCACTTACTTCAGTGTCTGAGTGAGGTGGGATCCCAACAAGGCAGAAAGCAACTCCATTCATTGGGTTGTGAGCGTGTGTGAGCGTGTGCGCGTTCCAAAGAAACGGGTCAGACCCGCGCTGCGCTCTCCATCCCGCGCACGTGTCCCTCCTGTGGGCTCCTGCTCTCCGGTGAACGGCTTCAGAGTGGACCGCGGACAGGACACCACGCACCGGACTCAGCCCTGCTCTGCCCCCCCCTCTCTCTGCACCGTGGACCGTCCCGTCCCGCTACAGTCACACCCCATACTACCGGAAATACAGCGGGCTGGGTTTCAAAATAAAGGCGCCTTATGCCTTCGGATGTAACGAGTTTAACTACACTTTTTAATTATGATACTACTGATCAATACACTTGAATCATCTACAGTGGCCATTAAAATATATTTGAGAAACCAATACCAATACCAATGTATATTCCTCACGATTATATTTTTATTATTATTATTAGTAGTATTATTAGTAGTAGTAGTAGTAGTGTTACTGTTATTCTTATTCTTAACCTTCTATGTAAAGGGCCTCAAGATAATATGTATTATGACTTTGCACTGTACAAAATATTGAAATTAAATATTAATAAAATTGTATCATTATTATTACATGATGGGAATAAAACCAGACAGAACAAATATAAGAAAGAGAACATGAAAGAAAATAAAGACAAACAACATCGGTCAAATCCAGCGCTAGAACAGTGATTCACTTTGTCACATGTATTAACTAACACTTAGTTATTTTTAAATAAAGCTTTTGTTTGGAAAGTGACGGGCAGCGGGGACAGTTTAATTCTCACTTGACAAAGGTCCTAGTGGTGCACGAGCTTTCATATAAACCAACACATCAAGAGTGTGTGTGGCCAGAGCTGTGCACACTGACATTTAGCAGGCTACAGGACATTTGACAGAATGCTCACTTGTATTCCTGCTGCTGATGGTTAAACACCGGGCTGTGTTTCATGTGTGCATGCATGGGCTGCTCTCTGGGCTGGACCTCTGACATGACATGAATCAGATGCACAGCTCCAGAGCATTTCACTTGCACATGCACCGCCATCAATCCTTCATCCTGTCGTCAACCCTTCATTGGCAATAAACTGCATTCCCCCACTTCCCCTTCAACTACTTCTACCGCAGACTGTGCAGGTCCCTGTGCTAAGGGCCGAGGTTTACTGCATGATGACATTTCTAACACACATACGACGCAAAAACAAAAACAAAAAAAAATAATGCAGTTATCTCAGGATGCATTGCCAAATGCTTAAAGGACACAGACTAATGTGCCAAGAAAGGTTTTGGAGATAAGAGTCTGGAGCCAATTCTCCAGACTTCCTGAGGAGGTCATGTCTAAAGAAACGGCTTCAATAAGCGCTCAAAGCACTTCACATTAGAAGTCCTTTTTGTATACCGTATAAAGCCAATCACTCATACATTTAATGAATCCTTCTATCTAAAGTGCCTTAAGATAATGTATATTAGGATTTGACGCCATATTGAATTGAATTTAAGTAAACCAACGATACAATTTGCACAGTTTGGTTCGAACAACGACCTTTGGACACGGGACACTATTCATAGCAGTGCCTCAGGATGAGAGCACCTCAGTTGATTTTGTGCTTTAACCATAAACAGTTAATATGGTGTTTTTCCGGTCTTATAAACCACTCAGAGCACTTTACACTACAAGCTCTGCGGCCTGCTGAATCTGTGTGAGCAGTACTTATTTAGTTCCAGATAGAGCAGTGGGCATTAAATGGAACCAGCATGCTTTGTATGATGCCTGTTATAATCTGGTTGATAAGGAGGTTATGTTTTTACCCATTACTGTTTGCCCTGCCACTGCCACTCTAAGGACACTTGTCATTGTGAGTTCACTTTTGCAAGTTAACGTTGTCATCATCACTATAGCTGACAGATTTAAAAGAAAACTGTGGCACTGTGTCTGCTGTCTAAGCTTCCGTCTGCCGGCAAAGGTTCTGATTTACTGATGGAACATTTTTTCAGACTTCATGGCATATCTGTGGACACTGCTTCCAGCCAAGGTCCCCAGTTTATCTCCCAGGTATGAAAATAACTTTGCATTAAATTGATGAGTCTGTCTTCTAGTTTTAAAGAAGACGGACTATTTTCTTAATTTCCCCTTGCCTCAACCACTGTTTGCTTAAAACTGTCCAAATAAAGCCCTGATTGATTACGACTGGCTCAAAACATATAAGGAAAAACGAATTATTATCATTTAAATGACATTTTCACAGCCTATATAGTTTCAGATTCATCAGTAATGGTGGAACTACATATCATATTAAACATATCAACCCAATACAATACATTGTTTGAGAATATCTTGTGCAGACATGTTCAGTTTGACTATTCAGTTTGTTTGCCTATTTAATTTGGGCATCATTATTTTGCTTTATAAAACTGTTCGATTAAAACTTTATAAAGGAATTAAAAAATAGAAAAAGGAAAATAACAATAACAACCTTACTTCCAGGGCCAAGATTTTGAGAAATCTCAGCAAAACCTCTTTTGCATGACATTTTCTCTCAGCTGACTCTTGATGATTGCTTGCTGTTTAATTGAGCATTTAAATGTATCTAATAAGATACAATCGCAATTGATACAAGACAGATAAAAGCTGATATTTACTGTTTATTTTGTTTGTTGTTTTAAGCTTGTTTGTATCCCATTTTTTTATCAATCTCCCCCTCTCTCCTTCTACTGTGTTATGGTATTTAGAGGGAGAATATTTATGACTGGAAGAGTGTATGTGTGTGCTGATGGTCAGTGGAGCGAGATACAGCCCAATGCTGATGTTGGCCGACAGTGCCCTCAGGACAGAGGAAAGATGACGCACAAACATACACATACATGTACACACACACACACACACACACACACACACACACACACACTTCATTGTGTAATAACAGAACATGAAATGATTAGGGAAAAAGAGTAGAGAGAAAGAAGCTGAAACTAGCTACACACTCGTACACCCCCTGCTGGCCTTCTGCTGCTCATACACACACACACACACACACACACACACACACACACACACACACACACACACACACACACACACACACACACACACACACACACACACACACACACACACACTAGACACTAGACACTAGTTCCCTGCATTATTACATGAGCACTATGCAAACAACTCAGACCACACCTATCTTCAAACTTAGCTTACATTTCTATCTCATTTTCCATCAAGTGAGGCCTCTAGGACCACATTTTGCCATGATGACACACACACACACACACACTCACACACTCACACACTCACACACACATAGGATAGGCTGACCAAATCCTTTTACCTAACCTTAACCTTGACCAATTCATGCCCAACCCTAACCTTAACCAGGACCTCAGAAGACCATGAGATTAACTGACAAGATCATTGTTTATGCTAAAATAGGAACATGTGACCAAAATACACACACGCAGATCACGAGGATGTTCAAAATGAATAGATGTGTTTGCGTTTTTTTCCAAATGAAAATGTTTCCTGCTCGCTTACATCACTCTTACATCACCTCATGGATCACAGGACGTGATGTCAGCACTTCATCAGCCATCATCATCCGGTGTCATGATGTCTGATCAGGATCTTGGAGGTGTTTTCTGTTTGCTGGTTAATGAAGTCGGGTTTCTTTTTTCTTTAAAGAGCATGTTTGCTCCTTCAGACCACACTGTGACATAAACCACAGCAAGTGTTGAATTAGTTATGCAGGTCACTGATGGTTTTTACAAGGAAACTTGCTATAGCCAGTAATCTTACTGTGCAGCAAGAACAATCATAAGAAAATACTGTATGGAAAATAATATATAATATCTGTAAATGAATACATCAAATCATGGACAGTGCACCACTGGTCTGACCAGACAAGTAAGTACTTCACAGTCTGTGAGACGCCAGAATCACATAAAAATGTTAAATCGAGGGTAACTGCCCTTGATTGTTGAAGCTTCTTCACGTCAGAACTAATAAAGTGAGAAGAGGTGAAACATCGTCATGTCCAGTTGCCCTCGATTCAAATCTTCTTGAGTGAATCATCGTGATCACGACCTGGATGAATGGGAACCTTCACAGACAAATGAAAAATGTACACATTGTTTTGACTGTTCTCAGAGTCTGGGTGAGTGTGGTCAGAAGCTCAATCCCCAGCTCCTACAGTCTGAATGACAATGTGTCCTTGGGCAAGATATAACCCCAAACGGCCCCTGATAGAAAAAGGGCAGCATATAGTATGAATGTGTGTGTGATTGGGTGACTGTTGCAAAACTTTAAGTGATAGATAATACAAGGAAAGTGCTAAATAAAATACAGTCCCTGTATTTGTTTTTCATGTCCGAGAGCACACATCACAAGCAAGAGACTGATGCTTTCATCATTGTTGCTGACTGCTCATTGTGTCAGTTGCTGCTGGTAAAGTATCAGGATAAATAAAAGTCCACAATGCAGCAATAAGAGAAGGAAACAATTGTGAACCAAAGTGACTGTGCAAGTGTCAAAATGTATCGGAATAAAAATATTTTACAAAGTGGGAAATGCAGTGAACCTCTTTTCAGGCTTGACACTACACACAGGATATAAAAGAGGAATATAAACTAAATTAAATCTTTATGTCAAGTGATCACTTGTTACTATTTGACACCAAAGTTTCCAAACCAAATTCCATAAAATCCATTAGATTTGTTTCTTCCTCTTTTTTTCTGCAGTGGTTGATGCTCGAACCTTTAAAATGCCAGAATAAAACTTGCAATGTCTCCTGAATAACAGCAACACAATATCAGACAAATAGACAAACACACAACTATGTAAAAATCTGTTTAATAAGCTTTAAAAATGCTTAATGAGTTTAAGCATTTTTATTTACTGAGTATGTTTGTGAATTCCTGCTCTGATGGTCCCCTGTTAGTCTTTGTTTGATTTTAAATGTTACCCCAAAATGTGGATTGGGGATTTATTGGAATTATTTAATCAGATTTTGCATCAGAAGAGATTAGCGTCCCGGTTGATCTCAACACATCCCTGAACAAAGAGTTTTCAACATTTTCTTACATCCGAACCCACTGTTGACGACACTGAGACCCTCTGGTGTTTATCCTAACACCCCTGTGCTCCAATAAAAACAAGGCTGCTGAGGATTTAATCCACACATTGTGTTGGAAAGTGATGATTGCTGAGATGCAGAAGGAGGAGGAGGTGTGTGTGTGCATGAGTGTGTGAGTGCATATGTGGAGGCACTAATCTGGCATTGTTCTGGAAAGAGTTTCACCCCCACTGCAGGGGGCCTGTGGAGACGCAACCTCCACGTCCTCCCATCATCCCCCTGTCCTCATGTACCCATGCCCCTCCCCCCTCAGTTAACCTTCTGTCCTCCTCCATCCTCCCCTCACCTCCTGCCACAGAGACTGTACAGTCGTAAATCTGCCCACAACCCTGGCTGGTGCCAGTGTGGGGATTTCGGAGAGGTGGATTTATGTATTTAGCTTTTATTGCAATATTGTGGAATCTAATAAGATTGGTTTCGGTGATAAATGCTCTATATCACCTTTTTAAACCAAATGTGTTTGTGTTAATGCTGGAGTTTATTTTGTCTAATCTTCCAGCACTTTGTGACTTGGACTCTTGCCCGTCCTTTCACCAAATGGAGCATCAGAAAAGCCAGAAAGTCATATTTTCCTGTGACTATGAGGCTTTTCATGAACAGTCCTTCCCACTCAGCAGCTCGTCTTTACGGACTCTGGGAAATGCTGGAAGCCCAGATGAGGATATGGAAGTTAACGTGTTAATTTGATATGCAGTATTTTGTAATGAGGGACAATATAGTTGGAGACGCTAAAGGATGTACACTGTGGTCTTTGTTCAAAAAAATTATAAATCAGATGAGCAACAACAAAGCAAAAGGGTTAGTTTACCAGTGATGCCACACAACAAAACAACAAAATGTATTTTAGGGCCTATGAGGCAGGTTAAGTTGTTTGTTTGAAAACCTAACTGTGAAGCAACACAGACACTTTTGCCTGGAGTGCTCCTCACCTTCACAGCCATTCACTGCTGGCCAGGATCTAGTCACAATAATTGAACTGGTCTCACATAGTGAGGAGAAAAATACTTTTTCAACCACATGATTTCTAACCTCCTGAAGTTGCATGTGTTCCTTCAAACATACTTATCAAATTTAATTATTTAAAAACTAGCAAATGTCTCCTGCTGTACTGAAACTTCACTGTTCAGACCTGGTATAAACATCCGTTTCAGGTTATCTGATAAGGTCGCACTTGAGATGCGATCACTCAGTCCACATTCAGAGGTGGTCTTGAACATATGTGACGACATTCTTTTGGCAGCGTGAACACAAATGTGTCCCGAGTCACGGGACACATTTGTTTCATAACAGGTTTTTTCTTTTCTTTTTCTTTAAACTTCTTAATCTTTCATAGACATTAATTTATTTGTGATCACCAACACAGTGTTAACATTGACAACCAACTTCTTTTTTTGTACTATTTGAAATGGGAAAAAAATCCTTCCTTGCCCTGCTTTCTCTCTCTCTCTTTCCTTCCCTCACCCACACACATGCACACACACATGGGCACGCATGCACACATTGCCAACCAAGATGGATGTTAACACCAGGTCACTAAATAGAGTGCATACCTCTGCCAAGGCCCAACAGCCCCTTTATGAAACCACATTTAATTCCATTAGATCCGGATTTTTATTTGGATAAATAAAGTGATAAAAAAAAATCCTGGACTCGTCTCTTTGTCTATATCCATGCCAAACTTTAATAGGTTCTTCCTTGGCCCATGCCCCAGCCTTTCCAACATCAGTTAAGTAGTTTTTGTGTTATCTTGCAACAGACAGACAAACAAACGAGCAAATGAGTCTGTTGGTCACTCGGAAAAACAAAGAATTTAGAATAAATATCTATTAGCATCAACAAATTAAAATATTTCCCATGAATTCAAGAAAAACACTATAAATAAGAGACCATAAAAATAGAATTGAAATTATCTTTCAATCTGTGGATATATTTATTTTTAAATTAAAGTCTTAAATAAATAGAACATCTGTCTGTGTTCTGTTATTCTGTGGCCTGGCAAGACAGCAGAGAGGCTGGTGAGTGTGAGACTGTGTGTGTGTGTGTGTGTGTGTGTGTGTGTGTGTGTGTGTGTGTGTGTGTGTGTGTGTGTGTGTGTGTGTGTGTGTGTGTGTGTGCGTGTGTGCTTGATGTTGGGGGAGGATGGGGAGCACACCCATCTGTCTGTTTACAACAGCACTGGGAGATTTTCGCTAAATATCTAATCCATCTAATCCTCAGTGAAGCCATGGATAGAACACGCAGTGATGCAAGAAGGCCAGTAGGGGGCCGAGCTGACCATTAGATGCTGAAGAATGGGAATGACTCTTTTTTTTCCTCACAAAGAGGAATAAAGTGGGGTTTGATGGAAGGAAGAGTTTGCTCAGATTAACACGTGCATACACTATTAAAAGGCTGCACACTAGGTCCAGTCGTGTCTCCACGGATGAGCTGTCCTGGCCCGATCACAAGTAAATTGCTGATTGAGTTAGCGCTCTATAGCTTCAGAGAGAGACTCAATAATCACCTCACATCAGTGTCACTCGCTCGCAGCCACAGTGCACACCACACACTTCCATCTCTGGACGTCGTGTACTCTGTGGAGTTGGAAGCAAATGACAAGTTTCACCAAAGTTTACTGAATGTTACACAAGGTGACAATTTGGTATCCTAGCCCTCGTCTGCAACCACGGAGAGAGACACTGCAATCCAAAATCCAAACTGTCCTCCAGCCAGCAGTAAGTGAGCTTTCTGTTCAGTGAGCCCTGGACTACTTTGCTCTCCTTCCACTTAAGTCTGGCTCCTGGGTATTTAAAGCAGCGTGTGTTTTTGAAATAACAAAGACGGCTGTGATGGATGATGTTATTGCAACAAACACACAAAGAATTACGATCAAATCTTTTAGGTCCTCTGCCTCTACTGAGCTTTTTATGATCTATAAAAATCTTGCAGCACATTGTTCTGTCTCATAATGTTACTGTACAGTTAACTCTGACAACTCTCCCCTCTTGTAAAGCCACTGTCTCTACCTGCTCAGCAGCAAGCAGCTGGTCAACATGGTGAACATGTAACTGCTTCAGAGACTGAATTTCTCCTTTAGGGGGTGGTGGAGACCAAACACAGAGCTAAAGGAGCAGGAGAAACATCACAGACACCATACAACATCCATCATGATTCATGATTTTGCAACTAAAAAATTGTTTAGAATTTAACTGTGACTTCTTGTGTTGCATCTAAGCCTGACATAATCAGTGGTGTCTGGCATAATTCATGTGTGAAACAACCTAATTGTACAATACAATACAATCCAAAGCATTGAATAAAGAGAAGTATTTTCACAGGCCTGAGCTTTTAGTTCATTCTTGAAATACATATTCAACATGTCTGTAAGACAATTGTATCAATATCAATCAGTTATTGTTTCACTGGTTAAACAGCACGTAACTACAACATCATGTAAATTACTGAGCTTAAGAATTAGTGGTAGACCTATATTCAACCATAGGCTACAAAGCCAAGCAAGCTGCAACCAGTCTTTATGAAAACTAGGCTAACAACACCTTCCACACAGTCTTGATATGAATCTGAGTTGGAAAGTATGTGGATATACTGAATATATATTTACCCGAGAGTTAAACTATTCCTTTAAAACTACCCTTCTTGTTTTTTTATTATTTGGTATTCTTTACTTTTAGCTTTGTATATAATACTTGCAGCAAAATACTTTGCAGCTGCACATATGTACATTTTGTGCTTGTGACAAATTTAACCACAATCCAACATATTACTTTCCAGTGCAGTAAGATAAAAGTAAAAATACAGTGAAACTCACATCATGAAACTTTGATGCTCTCTGCAAATTGTCTTTTTTTGGTAATTGTAATGTATTTAATGGAAAACTGGTAAAGAATGGTGATAGGTTAAGTCTTCCTATCAATCCTGATCCCAACACAAACACCTGATGGTGAGATGAGCTGTGAAATCCCCTCTGTTCCATTCATCCATATGTGGAATATACAGTATTGGATCCTCACAGAGAGCACATGTCAATCTCACAAAGCACAGGCCCACTTACAATTACACAAGAGCCTTTGCTGGATTTAAACCCCACCACCACTCACCATGCTCACATCCACATGCGCACTCTGTCACTTCACTTCAGGCACACACACAAACACACACACAAACTCTTCTCTGGCTTTTCGCTGCATCCTGACACGCACAATCTCTGGAAGGGTTCGCATTTACGCCCCTGGTGCCAGCTCGGCTTAGTCACCTGACTTAAACCTCCTGCAGGTTTAAGGCTGTGCTACTTGGTGCCAGTATATCTTGTCACGCGCAGCTTTCACTTTTAAGATAAGTTAAAAACGGCTGTCCTCCATCCTCCATTTGGCTTCAGTATTTGCTGACATCTAGATGGAAATATTCAACATTTTGACCTTTCCTTGCCACGTCTCATTGCTGGCATGGGCAAGTTGGCTGTAACTAATATGGTTGTGCAACCTTAATAAAAAGTAATGAACCAAACAATATTGGTCAACATCAAATCAAAGAGGCCAAGATATCCTGTTTTAAAAAACATTACATTCCTATATTAACAGTACCATCTTTTCATGAGACACTTCCTTTCTGATAAACACCCACATCTTTTAAACTCCTCCCCTCCAACTTTCAACACAGGCTTTTATTCCAAGCTGGGACAACCCTGGTGACATCACTATGACATCATAAGGGTCATTCTCTTAGACCTGACAAAGCTCCTCCAGAGCCTAATGTTTTCACAGGGTGAGTAAACCTAACCATCACAAGGAAATTGAACTTCATGTGTAAAAGATAAAAGTTCAGAGGAAGCAGGCGGAACCACTTCATCAACACACACACACACACACACACACACACACACACACACACACACACACACACACACACACACACACACACACACACACACACACACACACACACACACACACACACACACACACACACAGCTGCCATGTTCTCTCCGGAGGACCCTCAGGGAGATGCACTCTGGAGGAAACCTATTATCAGGTCAGGAGCAAACACACACTCGACTGAAATAAGGCTTTCATCGTTCTATTTAAAGCTCTGATGTAGCTGAATGAAGCAGAGCAGAAAACCGACAAACACACACACACACACACACATGATGGGATGTGTGAGTGTGTGTAATGATGTATGTGTATTACAGGTAGATAGATGTGTGTGTGTGTGTGTGTGTGTGTGACTGCGCAGATGGTACCATCAGCTGCTGTGTGTGTGAGCCATGCTGCTCATCACACTGATGATGTCCCACATCAGCCCAGCAGGGCCACAGCACAAGTACGATGTCACACCTAAAGTAAAATATCAGCAGCAAAACCTGGGCAGTTTTTCAAACATGATTAGCCTTCCTATCGTAACAGATTTCACTAAGTTCAGCTTGTTTGTGTGTTAATTACAAACATATATCGTCTCTGGCATGATGTGTTCCTTTGCTCAGCCGCCAAAAATGATTTGTTTTGAAGGAAACCGCTGAGAGTGACGAGAGGAGAGATGAAAATAAAATCTGAGCACGTTAGAAACAACAGCTGAAAAAAAAACTGGGATTGTTTTTCACCACCACATTCCTCCTTCATTAAATCAGCCACATGGATTTCACTGTATTGTTTGGTGAAGTTTGTCTAAAGCCATGAATTCATGGGCAAACAATGAGGAGCAGCTGCTTAAGCACTGACCGTGTGTGTGTGTGTGTGTGTGTGTGTGTGTGTGATGACGGCATTTTGACCTGTTTGAAGGTTATTAGTTGAATCAGAGGGTTAGTTTCCTCTACGTCAGTGAGTGTCACAACGATAGGAGTTTAAAGAGGAGTCAGCTCCTTAAACGGAATAAGAATTATGTAATGTAATGTATGCAACGGCATTTATGTCCATGATGCCGTTGAAAAATATGTTCCCAGTGTTATCAAGCTGCGAATGAGCAACTGCATCCGGGGAAAACGGCTTAAGTAGCCTAACCATCCTGAAGTATGAAGTCCACAGAAAGTCCACAGATGTCGATGTGCGGACACAGACACTTGTAAAATGCGACAGACGCAAAAATGAAAAAAACAAATGTCTCCAAATGAAAACGCGGAGCCATACACGTAGAAGACAGACAGAGAAGTCAAGAGTTTTTGATGATAAGGGCCGTTGATGGTGTTGATGAGCAGAAAACAATTCCATGTGACATCTGCAGCTAAGTGAATACGTTACTTCCTGCCTCTGCCTGCCGCGCCACCCTGCGACTGAGTGCTCTGGAGAATTTGTTGGTGCTCTGAATGCGTCAGACCAGAGAATCTTCTCCTGTGTTGTTCATGTGTGTGTCCCTTTGAGGACATGTCTGAAAAAGGGCTAATGTGATGAAACTGTCTTGACATGGAAGTGACATCAGATGGGTTTGCAGCTTGTATCTTTTAGATGAGCTATCTCATCGTTCCGATCATGTCAGTGATCAAAGTTTCATACTCAAAGCACTCATAGAACGTTGAAGACATTGGTATTCATGTCTTGGTGTTCCACCACACTGAGGTTCCTGAAATAACACTGAAATACTAACCCCCACTTATACTGTTGTTTTCTCGTTGAAAGTAAATTAAGTTTCTATAAAGAGTGTGAGAGACTTAAGGAAAAGACTTGGACGCTCTTGCACACAGTCGTCTGTTTTCAGTGCAGCGAGAAGACAGAGGTCAAACCAGGAACTTCTAATTAGAAAGGAGGATCAGCAGTCAAGCAGCAGTGAAATTCATAGCAGCTGAGCAGTTAGTGCTATTTTTAAATATGAAAGTGAACAGCGGCCGCTGCTGTGACTTTTGTCTTGCATAGCTTTAAAGCTGCAAATGTCTGGGTGCATGTTTCTCTGAGGCGGGAGGCAGAGACAGATCAGGTCAGTGAAACACCAGATGGTTTCTGGCTGAATGAGGACAGATGTGCAGGACAAACTGAAGCCAGTGAGAAACACCAGAGGTAAGCGGTAGAGTGAA
Organism: Hippoglossus stenolepis; assembly: GCF_022539355.2. Classification (NCBI taxonomy): domain Eukaryota; kingdom Metazoa; phylum Chordata; class Actinopteri; order Pleuronectiformes; family Pleuronectidae; genus Hippoglossus; species Hippoglossus stenolepis. Next base: position 2,226,812 of record NC_061503.1, on the reverse strand, counting down.
TAGTTGATATCATAAACCCACGTAGTCTTATTATCAAATATACAAAAATACAAATATTTTTTAAAAAAATGTTCAAAATGCATGTTCAAACAAATATGCTTTCATTGCATCTAATGTGACAAAACATTTTCTAATCACATCCCAACTCCCCCTGTTATTTCACATTTCAGTTTGGTTTCTCTGCCAATTGTTCGTCCTAACATCGTGTGAACAGGAATCCAGTTTCACTACAAGTTTCACAGTTTCACGATGGACAGAGAGGACTGTGGTGGACAGAAGAAATACGATTAATCAATCAGAAAATAAAAGCATGTTTTTATTCTGCTGCATATTTTATTATTTTAACCTATATAGTGGACTCTTTGTTTCCTACAACGCATCTTGAACAGTAGTGTACAACCAGTGGTCACTAACTAGCCATGCAATGTGGAGAGACTAGAGAGGAGAGGTCAGCAGGAACAGCCCAACCTGTCATACAAACCTAAATATGAACAGACCAGCTCATCACAGCACAAACTGCAGCAAACAAGTTCATTTGTACTTTTAAAGATGGTCATTCAATGCACTTTGTAGTGTAAAACAAACATTCAATTGATTTCAGACTGATGTCTCTGCCCACTGTCCTCCTGTACTGACAGGTCAAATGGTTGTGAGGACAGTGGGAATCAGTGAAGTGTGCAGTAAGAGCCCACAGCCATGCTGGCAGCTCTGTATCTGCACTTAGCTATAGTGGTTACGTAACATGGTGCCACTGACAATGCTGATGTTTGGCAGGCAATGTTAACCATAAACAAGACATTAGTTTAGCTTGTTAGCATGCTAACATTAGCAGTGATTACAGTGGTCGTGCAGGTACTTGATCCATAGTTTGTGTATAAAGATGGATGACATGAGAGGCCCCCAAAAGTGAAGCCAAATCATTTTGATCAGAAGATATCTAAGTGTAAGTTTTGGGGTGAACAATCGTGGCATCCCAGGAGCCACATCTTGAGATAAGATAAGTGAAGATAAGATAAGATAAAATAAAATAAGATAATTCATTATTAGTCCCACCATGGGGAAATTTGCAATATTACAGCAGCAGGAGTCAAAAATAGGCATCAGTAAGTAATGATAAGTAACATGCAAGACTTAAGTGTAAAAAATATGTACAGTGTGAGAATATTCATGTACAGTGAATGGATTGCACATGAACCAATGTATTGCACTAACACTGAATATTTCACAGTTAAGAGAGTTAAACCAGAGTTAAAGTGCAGTCCATAATGGGTGCGTGTAGTTCTACTGGGAGTTGGTTGTACTGCTGCAGGAAGGAAAGACCTGCGATACCTCTCCTTCAGACACTTAGGGTGGATCAGTCTGTCCCTGAAGGAGCTGCCCAGTGCTGTGATGGTGTCCTGCAGGGGGTGGGACTGGTTGTCCATCACACAAAACAGCTTAGCCATCATCCTCCTCTGTCCCACCACCTCCACTAGGTCAAGGGGTTATCCCAGGACCGAGCTGGCCCTCCTAATCAGTCGGTCCAGTCTCTTCCTGTCAGCAGTTGAAATGCTGCTGCCCCAGCAAACTACTTCAAAGAAGATGGCCGATGCCACCACAGAGTGATAAAAGGTCTTCAGGCGTGTCCCCTGCACTCCAAAAGATCTCAGTCTCCTGAGCAGATATACAGTCTGCTCTGGCTCTTCTTAAAGAGTGTGCTGGCATGATCCATTCCAGGGATGTTCACCGGGCCGGTGGTGATGGGTGACTGAGAGCTGGGGGCCGTGGAAAGGGGTTTGGAAGAGGAGGTGGGGCATTGTACTGGGGGAGCAGGTGAGGGAGGTTGCAGCTGGACTGGCAGGACGGGGGAGGGGAAGGCGCCTGATCAAACTTGTGAAGAACTAGTTCAAGTTCAAGTTGCCCACTTTTGGTCCCCTACAGCCTGGGACTCAGCTTTCTTATGGTCAGAGATTGTTTTCAAACCTCTCCAGAAACCGCTGATGTTGTTCTGCTGCAGCTGGTCCTCCATCTTCTTCCTGTTGCTGTTCTTCCCCTCCCTGATCCTCCTCATCAGCTCCTTCTGAACAGCTTTCAGCTCCTCCTTCTCTCCTGACCTAAAAGCCCTCTTTTTGACCTTGAGGAGGGCTTTCATGTCCGGATTAATCCATGGCTTGTTGTTGCAGACCTGGTGGGTACAGTCTTCTCCACACAAAAGTTAATGTAATCTGTAATGCAGTTTGTGAGGCTGTCAGCGTCCTCCCCATGATCCTCGCAGAGTTCTTCCCACACAGTTGACTTGAAACCGTCCTTCAGAGCCTCATCCGTCTCATCGGACCACCTCTTCAATGTGCGGGTCACAGCTGGTTGCCTGTGCACCAGAGGTTTGTACACAGGCAGGAGATGAACCAGGTTGTGATCAGATCTTCCAAGGGGGTGGGGAGGGGTGTTGGGTTATATGCCTCCTTGGTGTTGGCATAGAAAAGGTCCAGTATTTTATTGTCTCTGGTGAGGAATGTGACGTACCGGGTGAAAACGGGCCGAGTGGAGGATGGAGAGGCATGATTAAAGTCCCCAGAGATGAGGAGGGGAGCCTGTGGCTGCTGTGTCTGCAGCCTGCTCACCACAGAGTGCAGGACATCACTGACTGCATCAGCGTTAGCAGAGGGGGGAACATATACTATCGCGATAACATGCGAGAACTCCCACGGTAGGTAGGGGGGGTCTCCTGCTAACAATTCAATGTCCCGACAGCAGTGCTGTTCTTTAATAGTGATGTGCCCATGAGTTACACCATCAATCATTCATACAAAGTAGTCTACAAGGAAGTACATGAAAAAAAGTGCTCGGAAACAGTCACCAAAACAGTATTTGGGGAAAATATCAATGATTTAAATTCACTGCAGTGGAATTTCAATAGCAGTTCCCCAAATTTGAGAGTGTGTAAGAATGACTGTGTCCTGTCAGACACCAGTGAGCTGCACAAAGACTTCAGTCTGCCACAGCTGAATGTGATCAAACACTGAAATATCAGCAAGCAGTAATGAAGACTTATCATTATAATTTGTCACTCCCACCCCGATCTCTTTTGTCCCCCACCCCTCCCCCTCTGTCTCTCCCTCCCCCCCCGTCCTCCTCCCCTCTGCTCTGCTGAGTGCTGATAAGACTCAGGTCGGCTGCCGGGATCGTCGATCACAGGCCTGACCATGAAAACAGCCCCTCCATGCTTTTGTGTCTCACTTCATAATGTTTGGACTCGGTAACAGACTTAATCACGTTTAAAAAGTGCAGGATGTCATTGTGTGACAAAACCGTACAGCAATGGTAGTGTCTCCTCTAAGAAAACACTAACACTGAGCACAGTATTGACCGGTAAATACAAACTGCTCGTCGGGCTAAACTGCAATGTTGGTCTGTGCATAGATGACATCACTGGGCAGATTTTAGCACGGCTCATTTGTTTATTTGTCCTCAGTAAGACCTTTGTGACCATGTGAGTAATACATGGATTTTCTAATATGTTATGGGGGGGATGGTTCATTATAACAACCACTCTGAAAGAGCTTAAATATGATGGTTACACAACTGTTCCTGGTCTCTCTCTCCTCTCTCTCCCCCTTCTCTATCATTTTTAAGGTTTCAACCTCCCAATGTACAGTGCCATGAAATAATGTATATTATTGGCACTATGCAAATAAAATTGAATTTTATTGTATTGAATGGAAGTGCCATGATGTTGTAGTGCCACAAAACACATCTGATTTGACAGGATACCAATCACTGTGAATTTAAACTCACTGCAGATTTGTAACTGTAAGTTCCTTTTGATTTCTTCAGGAAATTATGGCACAGTTATACAAATATTTATGAAAAAAGATCAAAGCTGTGCAAAGACAACATCAGACAAAAATACCCTGAACTGAGCGTGGATATTACATACACAACACTTGACACACATGAAAGTCAGACTGGGAGGTGGGCCACTATCTTTGAATCAGTGTGTGTGTGTGTGTGTGTTTCAGCTGCATAGTGAGGTCATCTATCTCACAGGTATATGATGATGCTGACGCAGCACAGCTGTCTACACACAGGCTCCATTATCACATATTTTCACCTGGTAGAAATATTGCTTGTGAGGATATCTCCAGGTGAATCACATTTGGCACTTATCAGTAAAAGGCGAAGGAACAGAAATATGGTCCGAGAAACACATTTTCCAAGATATCTCTACAAACAATAGTGAGACGATATAAAGCTCATATTGATCAGAAAATGATACCTGATTATATGACGTCATAGGATAAGTGATGTCGTGAAGAAGTCGCCATGGCTTCATGCATAGCTCCAAAATGCATTTTTCCAGGTATCTCTGCATCCTATACAGACTCAACGTGAAGCTTACACAGATCAAAAAATCATATAGAAAGAATTATGTCATTCCGACATCACTGTGAAGTCAGGAAATGACATTGTATAGTGCTGTAACTTGTTCAACCACTAAGATTAGAGACACATTCTTCATGTTATTTTGATTGAGCAATTTCATTTGTCTTCATCATGTCATCATGTGGTATAAATGACATCATGATGATATATTATTCTATAAGAGCAGTATTATAAAAAGTTTTGTCTGATTGGGTTGAATAAAGAGTGTGCAGTCGTCATCCCTCTGATTTTCATTGTTCTTGTTTCACTTGTCGCTCTCCTGTTTAGGATTCAAGCCTTTTATCATCATCTGTGGTGCTTCTATCTGTGACCACAAAACACAGGTGACCACGCAACGGTACTTCCTGAGGAGACACTGAACCTGCTGCTCTCACTGTGCCCCCTGAAGCCAGTGGGCAGTTATGCATTACTTAGAAGTAATGTGATTTTCAGTAAGAAGTAGTGTTAAGCTAGTACAGTTTGGGATTCAGCGGCTGCAGCTACTGATCCCAGTCAGGCTGTTACTTCAGGATTCCACCTAGTTTAGTTCCAAGGTCGAAGGGGAGTCCCTGAGGAGGCGACTGCAGGAGAGCTGTGTGCATCCACTGCGGCAAAGCAGATGTTAGCAGCTGGAGGGCCAGTAAACACTCGGGGCTGCGTAATGTTAAAGCCCAATTTCTCCCTTCCTATTGCAGTGACGTGTGGAGGCTGTGGGGTTGTTTAAAGCCACCTTTGACAGCGCTGTCGAGTAACAAAGTCTTCTGTGATATGTTTTGTTGCTGAGTAAAATCGAAAAGTAATGTGTTGAATGTTTTCATGAGTAATTCGGCATCAGTTGGTTTTCAAGTAACCGTCGCCACATCGATGTGAGCACAGAAGAAGGGTTTGTCCAACTACCTGCCAAGCACAACTGTGTGTTTGACTGTTCACTGATAGGAGCAGAAGTATTAGTAGTAGGGATATTGATCTACAATGGTATCACTTCCTGTCTGGGTCTGCTCTGCCTTCAAATAATCTTTACAGAAATGGAATCTTAACATATCTTTATCTCATAGCTCGGTCCATATTAATAATGAATTGTTACTGGTTGTAACTTATTAAAGGTCTCCATTCAAACACAAGCCTGCCCCTCTGGCCATTTTCCTGTCTTTGTTTCCTTTGTCGTTCTGCCCATCTCTCAGCCTCTGTAAGGGCAGTGTACTGAATGAAATCTACATGTAAGAGCACACACACACACACACACACACACACACACACACACACACACACACACACACACACACACACACACACACACACACACACACACACACACACACACACACACACACACACACACACACACACACAAACAGCCCATTAGAGTACAAGCAGCCAGTGCACTATAACTGGCTGTAAGGCTCGGAGGCTTCAGACAGGGGGGCTGCCGAACTGGACTTGCTGCAGAGGACATGTCAGCTCAGTGTGAGTCACTTCAGTGAGTCACACAGTAAAAACTCATGTATGTTGACCAGGGCACACAAAGCCCTTTCCGCTGTTTCACAGGATATGTATTTTTAAATGTTTATCTAAGGAGGGTTTTTAAGCATGCATGCACTTTTTCAGTAGTGCCTTAGTTCGCTGTTTCACTCAGACCCTACTTAATCATCCTATATACACATGTAGAGTACTCAAAGTGTTGCACTGTTTACCTGATACAGAGTCAAATGAAAGAGTGAATGGGATTTTCCATTAGGATAATTCACTACATGTTTTGGGGGAAGATTTAATTTGGATTAAACATTTGAGTGAATTAAATAATGTAATAATGATCAGACACATCCATCCATCTAGCTATGTATGTGAGAGAGAGAGAGAGAGAGAGAGAGAGAGAGAGAGAGAGAGACATGAGAGAGAGTTGTAAAAGGGCTGGGAGTCACATAGCAATGCATTTGGCCTTTAACTGTATCTGTGGCTGTTCTGCTGTCTGCTCTCTATCTGTTATGAGCTACAACCAATCTGATGCCTGTGTGTTAAGTATAGAGCTATAGTATCATAAAAAGTACAACATATTAAAAGTATTCTAGTCCAGCCTCAGCCAGTGGTTCAGAAGTGTTTATGTAATTGCTGGAAAGTTGATCAGCTCTCCTCCGTCGCCTTTTTGTTCCAGTAAATGTGTTTGTGTGTTCACAGGAGCAGGAGCAGGATATCCTGACGTTTCCACACACACACACACACACACACTAATACACAAGCGCCAAAAACACAATGCACACTCAGACTAATGATTTTCTCCGTAATTCTACCAGGCAGAAGGAATTGTCCCACCCTCATACACTCTTGGCTCTTGTAAAGTCACACTGAGTATGATGTAAGTGTCTTTGCTAGTTTCCGATAATTGCAGTTGCCATTTTCCCATCCAGCGCATTTTTTAAAACAGAAAATTCCCTCTCATTCTGAGCGTCCATGGGCGTGTTGGACCTAAAATGAGGTGAGGTCAGGTGTATTGTTGGTGCACTGATATCTTGAGACAGTGGAAAGTCATTGACTAACAAAATCCTCCTCTGAAGTCAGTGGCTCAGTATTCTGCTGTTATTTTAAGGCTCATCATCAAGATAGTAACATGTTCTCACATAGTTTCCTCTTGGACAGCAAGAGAGCAAAGGCTCATGGGACTGTTAAGTGTCCTCATTAAATGTACTTGTTTCGATCATTATTTTAGTCAAATTAATGTTCTGGCCTGGTTCATGGGGTTTTTATGTTAATATCTTCAGGATAGTTTAAAGTAAATGTTCACTTATAATGTGACTATTGGGTATGATGTCAGATCCAGTCACTGGTTCAGAGTACCACTGCGTGTGTCAAGTAATCCATCCTACCTGTTTTCTTGTATAGAATGGACGGGGATGTATAGAATGTGGGTTGTGAGCAAACATCAGATACCATCATCCCACCATCATTCCTTTGCATGAGACTCACCACAGATTCAATCCAATAAAGTGCCATCTCACTTTAAAACAGAATAGAAGATGCCACTCTGACTGGTTTTAATTTCTCAGAATTCACACTCAACCCAAATGAACCATGTGCCTGGCACAGCAAACTCTTTTTCTGCCATTAAACTAACAAAAGTAGATTTGGACATGAATCGAATGACTTGCTACAACTTTAGACCTAGAGTCTGTTAAAATAGAGCCCTGTATCTTAGAGGATACACTGTCCTCTATGTCCACATACCATAAAGAGCCCACAGACCTCCCATGCTCTCTTCTTACTACTGTCACACACTATGAAAAGACCACACACTCTATCTCACAGTCCTCACATACACACATGCAGATCACAGACAGAAAAAAACATATCACTTCAGCCAACTGGCTAAAAATACACAACACTGCTTCAGTCTCAGAGAGATGCTCTCTCTCTCTCTCTCTCTCTCTTGCACAGAGACAAGCACAAAAAGTTGTTACTCTCTGTTGTTGTACTCGGTACACTGCAGTTCCTCTGTGTTCCTTCGGTTCTAAAAGACAAAGTCAATACACACACACACACACACACACACACACACAGCACTGGATGTGCAGGTGCTGACTCTGCATGTGTTGTCATATCAGTAACATTGCAGTAGTGAATTGTGCTGTGTGCTATCTCTTAGCTAACAGGCTTTCAGAGTTTGAGTGAATACAAACTGAACCTCTTAAATGTTGTAAAGAGAAAGACGCATGTTGATATGTGATGGCCAGCTCTGTCTGACTGTGGCTCTCATGTCAATCATCTGCTGCACTCCAGAGACTCAAGGCTGAGACACTGTTTCCACAAATGAGCAAAAATAAACTGTTTTCCTGTTTTAACTCAAATTCAAAAAATGCACGGCTGCTGTAACAATATTTTTACATCGAAAAAGTTTGACTTCCATTTTTGTTGTTAGTGTTGAATATTACCAAACAAATTAGAAACCATTAAAAATACCACAAAGGTCAGCCTTGGGTCCGTGCAAGTAATATTTCATTATTTCTTCTTGTATATTTGTACGTCAACTCTCCCAAACTCAAAGTCTTGTCCACTCTGGATCGCCAGAGTGAAAAGTTGCAATTGTATTTTCAAGCAAAGCTATTTTTACAGGACCGTGGTGAAACAAATCCTCTCTATGAGGTGTTGTGTGCTCAGAGGACCTGTGCTCCCACCTCGGTCAAACACTCCAGGATAAGGCCTGTGCTAAAATACTGTACATGCATTTAGGTAATGTGAGAGACCGACGACACAGAAACTCCACAGCGGCAGAAAACTTCAGCAGAGTGTGTGTCCCTTCGTGCACTTCATGTCTACACAGTGTGAGTGTTGGTGTGTGTGTGTGAGCCTCCTCTCACCTGGGCCATGGTGTTCAGCAGGACTTCGGCTGGCTCCTGGTTCTCAGCATGGCTTGGCAAACGTCAGTCTGGTTCTTTGTAGATGATGTTGGGCTTTTGATTGTGATAGTTCCCTCACACACACACACACACACACACACACATACACACACGTCTGGCTTTGCTTGTGTGTTTTGAACCCACACGCTCACTTACACCTCCTCCTCCTCCTCCTCCTCCTCCTTCTCCTCCTTGTCCTCCTGTGTGACAGCACCGTCCTCTGAAACGCTTGCTCCTTGAAACACAGTCTCTTTCTTCTCTCTCTCACCACAACCTGTGAGTAATCCTCTTTCTGTCTTGTCAATTGACACAGGGGGAGAGAGAGTGTGTCCCAGGAGCTTGTATCCCTTTCTTCCTGCCCTGCACGCTCCTGTCTTCCCTGTTTCAGTATGTGTTGGGCTATAATCTGGGCTCACACTGCTCTTGCCTCTCCTTTTCCTCCTCTCCTCGCTTCCTCTCCTCTCCTCGCAGCTCTCTCTCTCTCTCAGCTGCCACCCCCACCCCCCCCTCTTCCTCCCCACCACTAAAACCCTCCTGCTTTTTCCCCTCTGTAACTGTACACAGCATTAGTGAGAGACAGTGAAGAGGAGGGGTGGAGGGATCAGCGGGATAGAGCATGTGTGTGTGTGTGTGTACCATGTGACCTGATGGTGTAGTAGGATTCCCCCAGCAGCTGTCACATTCATTCCTTCATAGTGCTCCAGTATATGAGGTTCATGAACTTCCATTGAGGACCAGTGTTGATAAACTGTCAATGGAGCATGGATCTGCTGCTCAAAGAGAAACACAGAGAGGGACTTACGGTCATATACTGTACGTTTAATAATTATACACATCTATTGTCTACATGTGGTCAGATATTTACACACCCTCACATGGTAAAACCTGTGAAAAAGACATTTACTGCTGCAAGAATCAACATTTTAAACATATATTTAACAAATCGTGATCATTGTGTGAATAGGGTCAATTGTAGTAACAAACCCATAGAGAATTATCATCATCTCAGCTGTTCAGAACATTTTAGCACCTTTCAGCTCATTGTTTTGGTTCCGCTACTGACAATTCCCAGGGATTGTTCCCTCATATGAATTACCTTGTCAGAGTCAGGAATTCAAAAGCATGAACACATTTAGACCATTGAACACCAAGGTTACTGCTCTAAATATTAGTATTGCTGCAACCTTTGGGAGAGTTGTGTTACAAGCAGGCAAGCAGGGCTGAACAACCTGATAATGCTGCTCCCATGGGCTGAAAGTCTTTGCATTTTTGCTGCTCTCTGCCTGGACATCTTCACCTTCCTGCCCTCCTTCCTGGGTGAGGGAATATGACGGCTATTCCTTTGAACTGACAGTAAACATATCAAATATGCCAAATGAAGGAATATAACCTGAAATTATTGATTCTATAGTATTTCTATGGTGAATGGAACACTCCAGGGAAAATGCGGAATTCTGAATTCTCCCGCCTAAATTGTTAACCCTTCCTGGCTCATTGTCTGGACCAGAGGAGACCCAGGGGAGACTTTGTGCTCTGCTCCAGGGCCGAAGTTGGTGGGAACTTGGTTTGGTCTTTCGTCTTTGGGAGTTGTATACGGCAGACAGCCATAAGTGAACATAATTGCTCAACCATACTGCTAAGCTCTAATTTGCTGAATTTGTTCCTCCCTCTCTCTCCCATTCACTGCGTACACAACGTACACACTCAACAGTCCCTAGTGTAACAACACACTTGTGTAACAGATATAATAAATCACACACTGCTAATGCTACCTCTTATCGCTTATGAAGAAAAGACTGTAAAAGTAATTTTATAAAATGCAAGTACCGTTTCTACGCCATTGCACGTTTATATATCTTCTATTGTAGTCTATATATACTGGTCTTTGTCAATGAGACACAGTCACACTCTCGAAAAGGGGTCAAGTCAAGCCACAAGAGGGCAGTAAAGTGCAAAATGAATGCAAAATGTTGGCTAATAACTCTCCCTGGTTGAAAAGTGGCAGAGAGGAGATGAGCAGCAAGGCACATTTTGTAATGCTGTATTCTTTGTGTGGAAATAAAAGAGTTGTGGTCAAAGTAACATCTAGTGTTACACACGTCTACTTCAATACAATTCTAATGATACTACTTACCTTTTTTGTCCTGATAGAACACTACTCGTACACATGTAACCAGTATATATATATACTACTATAGAAGATAGAAATCTAATACTGACTGGACTGGAACTGAATTTTAACAATCAGGTGTTTTATTCTAAGTGTGAAGTTTACATTAGGGCACACTTCCATGTTCTGGAGGTCATATTGAATGCATCACTGCGACAGAAGAAAAGTAGCTGACAGAAATAACAGAATATATTGACATAACGTCGCCCACTCTGTTATTTCATAGAAACACACACGAGAAACACAGTAACACACACACACACACACAAAGTCATTCTATCCTTGAGGAATGAGGAAAAGGACATCCTGTGGTGCTTCCCCCGAGCTGTATAGCTGGAAACTCCCAGCCCACAACAACAGGAACGGGCAGGCTGGGCGACCACCTCGGCCCACTGCTCCCCACTTCAGCAGTCAGCCTGATTACTGGTGTTTGAACCGCAGTTTATCGTGCTCACAGGCACATGGCCAGGAATCCACCACATACTGCAAACATAAATGACCTTTCAAGTTATTATTTTCCCACAAAATTATTGCTACTGGACTATTTAACTTGGACACCTTCTTACCTTTGGACACGGAACACTCGATTACCGTGTGTCTGGGGTCTGTTTAAATCAGATGTGAGCTTCCCTGGAACTCAGTGTAAACTCAGATGAGATCAAGTGTGTAACTGTCACAGAGGACATGAACTGTGGAAGGTGAATGGTGCCATCTGGTGTGCAGAGATCTCATGAACCTGCTGTACAGAGCTGTACTCTGATCCCAGGTCAGACACTATATTAAGGATCCCATTGTGAATTCTTAATGGTCTTTTTTAACTGTGTAAATCTACAAGCACATATCAGTGATTTGTGTATTTTCTAAAGTTTTCAATGTCACTGTCACATCAGACGTGGGTAAATGAAGAAGATGATTGTACACACACACAAATGGATTGAAACAGTGCTGCTGCCACTGTACTTTTAAAACCCTGTTTAAAATTGTAAATGTTGGTGTTAAAAGTTTGGGATGTGTTGTGTTGCTGAGGAGTAAGTTCACAGAAGAGTACTGGGGTTGAACAGTAGGTGGCGGTAATAACGCTGCTGATAAATGCCACCAGAAGAAGAAGGAGCTGTCTGTTTGTAGCATGAGGATCATAGACTGTTTTGAAAATGAAGACACATGAGCCCGTGTCAGTGCCTCGTAACACTGGTCAGTTGACTGAAGCGTCTCACTCCTGACAAACCAGCGGGAGTCACTGACCTGTGAGCAGCAGCAGCAGGTGGCACAGCTCCTGGGGACTGTAGGAAGTGGAAGCTAAGCTAACCATGCTAATTGAGCGGTGACTGACAGGAGGAGACAGGAAGGACAAACCGTATCCGCAGGGTAAGCGCTGTAATGGTTCCCGTTAGATTTGTCCACAGAGGATGGAGACACTTCAGTTTTTGACATAATTGTTGAGACGCTGTTGTAATGTCACTGGTGATCTTTGTGTTTAAGCCAATCTCCAGATAGATAGATAGATAGATAGATAAATGTACTTTATTGATCCCAAATTGGGAAATTATTTTGTTACAGCAGCATGTCAAGGGCATTGGACATAGAGCAAAGTTTTAATAAAACAGATACGAAGAATTCAAATAGCTCAAAATAAGTAAATAAATAAATAAAATGTACTCAAAACTGTACAAACTCCCACAGTAAATGATACACAATAAAGTAATAAATATAATAACGAACAAGCTTATACACAAGAGACTAGATACAAGAGATGACAAACTATGTACAATAGACACGTGTGCACAGTTGCAGTAGTTGTTTGCATTTAAAGACAATGTAATGAGGTAGGTAGGAATATGACATACTCAAATATAATATGAATATAAGATGTGCAAATTCACAGTTATTGCAGGAGTGAGCAGAGAGTTTTGGTGTGGACACAAACTGTCCGGCTCAGGGTTGTGAGAGTTCACCTTTCGACCGAGGTGAGGAGTTGTACGGTGTTAATGCTGTGGGCAGGACAGATTTCCTGTATCTGACCTGAACCAGTCTGTTGGAGAAAGTGCTCCGCTGTCTGTCCGCTACCACAGGTTCGTCAAAACCTTAAAAAAAATTGTTGTCACTAAAAAGTGACGTTACAATGTCGTAACGCCAAATGCACACACGTTTAGCTCTCCGCTTATAAACTGTTCCGTGAGACAATATAAACCTTTACTAAGATTTGAAACAGTGAAAGTAATTACACAGGATTTGTGCCACGGTAACAACACGTTACCAAAGTGGATACAGAGCATGTCATATCACAGATCAACCCCAGGCTATGCAAAGGTAAAAGAGATGTGATAGACACCACAACTTTATTTTAAGAACAGCAGAAGCTATAAAATATGTCAGCATTCAAAATACAACATGAAATACACTCAAGTTCCCTAAATTAACTCAAGAAGTCATGGCCAGCCCTGGGATAAATATAACATTGATCTACTGCAAGTTCCCCAAACTCCCGACACAGTTCAGACAAGTCATCTGTGCATTACATGATATTTCCTACAAAAAGCACCTGCATCATCAGATGAATGATCCCCTGCTCATCCAACACTTCTTCCTCTAAAATCACATCTGGAAACTTGAGAAAGAAGCAGAGAAGCTTAACAAATCCAGCAATGTTGATCTAAAAGCACCTTCACTCATTTTGCATGCAGTAATGCCACATAGGGCTCCAACCTGTTGATGTGGGTAAGTGATGCTATCACTAGAGCCTGACTGATTTATCTGTTGGCGGATAAACGTTGAGCCTTTCAAAGTATCAGCTTTTATGTTTGCCGGTATGAAAACTTTAAAAGAAAAGTGAAAAATGTTTTACCCCTTAATATCGGCATCAGCCCACAAAAAAAAATTTTAGTTCAGGCTCCAGCTGTCACATGACCAGTCACATGATTATGTGCAGGATGTTTACTTTTTAGCAACAAACAAAAGAAATCTACTGGGAGGTAGATACATACTTTTGTAGCTTCATAACACCTGATTTTGTTATGTTAGAAAATCACTTGTTTATGAAGTTTGTTATTAAGTAAACAATGATAAATTGGGACTTCCATCTTAATTTTGTTACTTATAAGTCTACAAATATATTCAGATGATCAAGAAAGAGCAGCTTTTTTGTATATTGAATTTAAAACTCTTGCAGGTGTGACTGCTTTATTCATTTATTGACATTGAATTCCCGCCCTCAGTTTTGAACGAGCTTCGCCTCTTCATGATATTTGTTTTAAATGTCTTTCAGATCTCCAGTCCATTGTCCCGAGTCACGTGTCGTCTCTGTATGTGGACAGAGTGAAGGAGCATCTCAGGACACAGGAATTAAAGTGGGAGCTGCCGAGCAATCAGGATTAACCCGTGAGCTTCAGGGCTCATTTCTGCCTCAGACACGCCGGCACCCACGAACTCTCACACCTCAGCATGGTGAAGACAGCAAAGATGGAGCTGCTGAGAGCGCTCATCACCGAGTGTTTGTCAGCAGCTGCCGAGGAGATCTTCAAGATCGCAGAAAGAACCATCGTAGCGTATGAAGAGGAAATGTCTTGTTCAAAGTGGGTGGTGGACAACCACTGCAGACTGCTGGATGTTGCCAAGTCACATAGCAAAGGTCAGTTTGTCAGATGTTTGTTTGGTAAGGGAATCACGACTTATAGCAAATAAAAAAACCACACAAAATGATTTCTGCTCAACTGCATTCTATTCATGAGCTAACATTTGAATAGGGAAGCCAGTCTTCCTTCATCAGTCTTTCAGGGACACAGTATATATATGTAACACAAATAAATGAATATAATTCAGTCAGGAACACTCACGTCATGATTAAGCCATTTATTGCAACAAAATGTAATTACAGTTGGGCTCGGCACTGATGGTTCCACTTGTTAAGATGCTCTCTGGCCAAGCAGCTTACCAAGCTGAACAGGCAACGTAATTCAGGAAACCCCCCCCATACAAGAGTGAGCCCAAAGCAAGACATTGAGTAACATTTTCAACATTTGTGGTGGAGGCAAAACTTCCCAGCAGCAGCAGTGTGAGGAAGTAATAGTGTAGTAAGGATCAGTGAGGATCATATTTGAATGGACCGCCTTGGACTACAATCAGCTGACTGTCAGATGATTACAGCCATGTCCTGTATCAACTAACACAAAGCTTCATTTTTAGATGAGATATTTAGACAGGTAAGATTTACATATCTTCCCATCCGGCTGCATTACATTACGGACTATATAAGGAAATAATGAACACAAAAAAATGTCTTTGGATTTTTGCAAATGTATTCAAGTGATCTATGCTAGGCAGTTGACATTTCACGCTGAAAAGAGCCATTTAGGACAAGTTTGTGAAATTAGCAGTTTGGTGAATCGAACTTTGAACATTCATAAAAGTACATATAGTGTGTTTTAGGATAAGAAAACGCTATTACAGTTCAGTAATTCACACATTCACACACACATTCATACAATGCATCTATGGGAAGCACTTTTTCTACGAGGGGCAATTCTGGTTGAAAAGGTCCAGCTCCTACTGTAACTCTCAATAGCATCTGTAAAATGAATCTCTTTTTTTCTTCAGACTACCTCCAGATGTCTGCCACTGATGTGAAGCTGCAGTGTGCCCAGCAGCAGCCTCCTGCCAGTATCACTGGGAGGTGGGAGGAGCCAGTCAACACCTGGTCGGAGCCAACAGAGAACAACACACATCCACACACTTCTCCTGAAGATGAAAAAGATCAATGTGATCAGGAGATTCTGATCGATATTGATGAAGATGATGATATAAAGCAGGAGTGTGACCCGGACATGCATTTGAAGGAGAAGAAACTTTTTAAATGTCCCATTTGCTTCAGTAGTTTTTCTTCCAAAAAGACGATGGTACGACACGTCAAGAAGCATCCAGAGGACAAATCCTCGTCTTACCAGTGCCAGTTCTGTGACCGCTACTTCTGCCACAAGTCTGAATTCATCATTCACACCATGATACATAAAGGCTCCAAACCTTACAAGTGCCAATACTGTGACAAAAGCTTTGAGCACAGGGACGGTCTGTTCATTCACAGACAGAAACACAGTGAGGAGAAACCATACCAGTGTTTGAGTGAGAAGGTGGAAGCAGAAACTCAGCTCAAATCCAGGACACCTGTGAGTAAGATGGAGGAAAAGCCGGAGCTGAGGTGTGGTGAATCAAACGTGAAGACATTCCCACTAACTATCACTCCCTATGACAGAAGTGAGTTTGAGCAGGAATCTCTGCAGCCGCTGTGTCTGTATCAAATCCAGACTGTTGCTGACATAGATAAAGAATTCTCAGCTGCACTCCCAGTGGATCACATTAAAACCGAGCCGACTGGAGCTCATGATGGAGTATCAGGCACCAACACTGATAATCAGCTGCTCCTTCCGGTGAACCCCGGCGAGCAGAGTGATGTTGAGACAGAGCCCAACCATCTCAGGATAAACCATTCCCTGCCCAGGACACTCACAGGAAAATCTACCGAGCTCATGATGCAGTTTGAAGCCGGAACAGCACAGAAACCCTACAAGTGTCCTTGTTGCACCAAATGTTTCTCCTTGACTAAGACCTTAATAAGACACGTAAGGATCCACACAGAGGAAAAACCTTATCAGTGCCAATTTTGTGGGCGAAACTTCTGTCAGAAGTCAGATCTTGTCAACCATACAAGGATACACACAGGGGAGAGACCCTATCGGTGCCATGAATGTAACAAATCCTTTGCTCAGAAAGGCAACCTGGTGGTCCACAAGAGGAAACATGCAGTGTCAGTGCCCAAAGTGTAGCTGTAACTTTAGTCAGAGGTTACCACACAGAAGTATGGACGTAGCCAGAGAGTTGAAAAGGTTTTTCCACAACATCTTGGCAGAATGTGGCTCGGTATAAACCTCAATATTTTTGTGGAACCACCCAAAAGCAATGAGGGTTAATCTGGGATTAATGAGGCATTTGTATCCAATGACGTTGTGGGGGTTGGGCTTGGGTGTGTTGTTTACCCCAGACAATACAGTGCACTGTTTCATAAGCTGCTTTCAGACGTGCACTGAACTCCGGAGATCCTCCGGACAGTCTCTGGAGGGGCTGTATGTGAGAACGCTAATGTCCTAGTGAAAGCCTCTGGACTTTCTCCGGCCAGCCCCCAAGTATAAAGTCTGCAGAAAGTACAAAGGAGCTGATGTGAAACACCACAAGAGAGTGGGCGTGGAAATCTCTCGATTCTTGGATGCATCGCGATGACGACGTGCAGACGACTGCAACAATGCAGACGCAGAACATAATCGATTCATGTTTCCTGCTCAGTCATTGTTTTAGTTGTTTTCCACCGCTGAATAATTATAACAGCGCTGCTTCATGATCAGGACACACAAGTCCGGTTGTCCTGTGTCTGTGTCTCTGTCGGAGTCTGCTTCCTCCTCACTCCTCCTCTGACCTGCGCTCACTTTACACTTTAACATAAAGACCATCACTGATCACAAGTTATTAGGACACGTACAGGACTGACGTTTACTTTGAGTTCGTATGATTCGCTCTAGAGTTTATGAGACGCATGTTTAAACCTGCGACACAACACGAGACGTAACGTGACGCGCACAGTCAGGACATCAGGGTTAAAGTGAGCGGAACGATCTGGAGCCATGATCAGATTTTTGAATTGAAAACCTTATTTTGTAAATTACAGCACAATCTGTAATCCTTTTTAAAGCACTTTCCAAATAAAAACCGAGTTCATGCTTGTCTGACTGATTGTATGCAGTGGCAGATGTTTCTTGATTCCATTCCAAAATATAGCATGTTATGCGTGTGTGAAATTTGGTGCAGCTTGATTGAATATAAGAGGATTGTTGGGCCTTGGAGGAGTTATAGTGCCGTTCTAGTTTACAGCTGTCATTATAGTTAGACTCTAAAACTGCACATATAACATTCAAACAGCAGAACTTAACAGAACCGCCTGTAGGACTCCCCCGTACAGTGATTCTCCTGGGAAATGATGTTTTCTACTCAAGGTGAGAGTCAAAATTAAGTTTTGATGTAGCTGCTGTGGACCTGAACACAGCGGCATTGTTCCCAATTGTTCCCAATGATTTCAAAGAAAAAACGTGAATGTGCTCACTTGTGTTTCCTGGGACGGCTCCTGTTTGGTGTCCCACTGCACCTCTTCACTGTATCTGATGCCCGAGGACCATGAGGACTTTATCAGACTTCACATGCTTATGCATGTATACAGTATTTCTGTTTTTACAGTTGCAGTATTACTTTCTAACACCCGGAAACAAGAGATGATGTGGGAAATTAGAGCAGTTCTGTTTTTTAAGTGCTTAAAAATAGTGGAAATTAGAGCATCTTCCATTCCAGAGTTAGCTGCTGTGAAGGATCCAGTCTTAATCACCAGCCACACCTTAGATTTGTTTAGTGAGCCACATTGGTCTAGTGTTGGTCTCACCGATATCTACAGTGTTTAGAGAAAATGTTGACCAATCAGAGGTTGTGGCTGTGGCTCAGAAGGAGAGCGGCTTGTCCACTAACCTGACCGTAGCTGGTTTGATCTCCAGCTCCAACATAACATTTTGACAAGATCAATGTAATTGTAAGTTGTAAGTACAGCCCAACATTTCCCATGGTTCATTGTGCTTTAGTGACAAACTGTTTTTGGAAGAGGTAAAAATACATTTTATTTTGAAATGTAAGTACTCAAACAGCTAACGGTACGCATGTTATAAAAACATGTTTTCAACATTTTTAAATCAACTGAAGAACATTTTCGTCCGTAGCTATGTTAATAGGCGACGGCTGTAATGGCGGGACAAACTGGTGACACAATAGGTAGAGCAGGCCCTCTCAATCCGGAGGATGCAGCCGACGTCGGCCGAGTAGACCAGGTCCTCTGCAGGATGTGCTGTGCCTTGTTTGTGGCGAGACTGTTTTGTCACCTGTTGTTTACAGCTTTAGACTGCACTTTATTTATGCCCTTGAAAAACCTCTCGTGCTCTGACAGTATTAAGCAACAAACTGTGGTTACCTAAGTGACAAAAAGTCTCTTTCTCCGGTTTCGACAGTCCCGCAACACTGTGACACATCCTGTGCAATCAGCCACCATGTGTCACCATGTGTCGCCATGAGTCACCATGAGTCACCATGGACAGGTAACAGCACTGTGATCACTGACAGTGAAGTCCGGGTTCTACTAGAAGGGATCTCTGTGTGTGGTCTCTACATGTTGAGGTGGAGGATCTGTTTGCCGAAACAAAACAAACTGCTCCAGTGTGATCAGCATCACAAACATGATGTGTTGGGAAGTGGTAGAGGACGGATGTATTCAGTTTTTATTGGAATTGAAAATGTTTAATTTAATATTAAGGTTTTTAAATTGAATGGTTATTCGTTTGTTTTTATAATTTTATTGTGCTATATGTGTTTCTACATAAACTATTAAAATGTACATCTGTTCAGTTTATTGTAAAGGAAGTTTTTGTTTGAACAATCACGTAGACACTAGTATTTGATATTCTGGCTCATAATCGAGGAAGAGAAGAAGTTATCTTCTCGTCACAGCTGAGAACAATTCCAACCCCAGGAGACATTTCAGCCTC
This sequence comes from Hippoglossus stenolepis, assembly GCF_022539355.2. NCBI lineage: Eukaryota > Metazoa > Chordata > Actinopteri > Pleuronectiformes > Pleuronectidae > Hippoglossus > Hippoglossus stenolepis. The sequence goes on along the minus strand of NC_061503.1, from coordinate 2,207,241 downwards.
CTGAGGCCTGAGGATAACTTCATTATCTGGCTTCACTGAGCCTGACAACTACACTGTTGCTCCAGAGCAGGTTATTGTGTATTTTAAAGTTACTGTGGCGATTTACCCCAGTAAGAGGTGGACCAACCCTGAGAACCCATGCAGGGTAAAACCTGAAGTTACATCTCTTACCAGGAATCCCAGTTTGTAGTACAGGCTTCAGGAGGCACACACAATGCTCACTGGGTCTGTGTATTTGAGGCTGTAATACAATAATGTCAAAAGTCTGAGAGTTGTTAGATTGACACATTGCAAGTATTATTCTTTGTGAATGCACCTCACACACATTCATCTCAACTAACCACGTGGCTACATCCCAACAACATAATGAACAGAAATGCAAGAAATTCAGAAAACGGAAAGTGATCTTCAGTTACTGCTGAATATTTTTTTCCCCAAAGGTGGACTGCACGCACATCAGCCAGGTTTAGTTTCAGATCTGTGTAGAAGGAAACTTCTTAAAGCTGCACAAGATAATATTTGAGTAATTTGTATTAGTTAAGTGATTTAAAATAACCTAGGTAGTAAAAAGACAGCACATATATACATACATATAAAGATACAATACTATCATTGGACAAAACAATCATGTCTTTCATGTTGTAGTTCTAGATTTGTATCTATATCTATATTTATATATTAATAGGGAGAAGATGAAGAGAGAAGAAAAGACAGAAGAAAAGAAAAGGCAAATAAATGAATAAATAAACAGTTGTTGGACGTTAGGCTCCCCATCCCCCCCATCTCCTCTCTGCCTACATTCACATTCCCTTGACCCAGATGTACACACACAAACACACACATACACACAAACAAGACAAACAAGCAAATTCTAGTCAATACAGATCAAATTAACATGACACATTTACAAAAAAAGAAAAAGTGAAACTAAATTATATATATATATATATATGTTATATAAAGACAACAATAAAGGTGATGTCTGTCAAAAATAGGAGAAGGGGGGAATTTAATTGGTAATAAATTGTTAAGCATAAAAGAAACAGGAAAACAACAGTAAGACTTATGATATTACATAGGACCAGCGGGGAGGGGTTAGTGTTGAAGATATTATTGAAAGGGTGATCAAATTTCTCCAAAGGATTTTATGTTTTTTAAGAAATGTTTTAAATTTGGATGGTCGGTTAATAGATTGAGCCGGTGAATAACAGATACCTTGGTGCTATCTTTCCAGTTGGAAATGGTTATTGATATTAATATGAATGGTTTGACATGGGAATGCTGCAGTGACCAGAGGTCTGCCTGCAGGTCTCCACTGTGGGGTCACTTCCACTCAGCTCCACTGACAGGACAGGAAATACAAGCAAAAACTACAAAATAAAATAATTTAGACATTTTCAGTGGAAGCAGTCTTATCACTAATTTATATTAAATTAACGCGTCAATATTTATCATGAACATGAGTAAGTTATTAAGTTTGTTCTGTCTATGCAGCACATAACATGGTTAGCAAAGCCAGTGAAGCAGTGATTCTTCTAATAACAGTATCTCCATCTCCATCGATTCATAGAAAGACATAAAGCTTGTTATACATACACACGTGTGTGTGTATATATATATCAGATCAGATGAGCATTGGAGTAATTTAAAGGGCAAAGCCAGGTCTCTTAATTTACTGCAATTACTGCAGGGCGGTATTATGGAAAGAGGATGAATGATTAATACAGAGAGCCCTGCAACATTAATAATGGCTGAGAGGATGAGGAGTACTTCTAAATTAAGACAGAGGGTAACGAAGTGAAGCACTAGGTGGAGGGAAGTTAATGAATTTGTTGAGACAATGAAAAATAAAAGGTTTCGATGTAGCCTGTGACTCAAGTTGATAGGATAAAATAATTACAAAATGCTTTGAGCCTTGAAATAATGGCTGCTAAGTGTCTTTGACAGCATAATCCTTTGAGACGGGTGGGGGTTGTGGCCTGTGGTGGTAATTTTGCATTGAAAACAGGGCTTTAGAATACCTGGTCAGGTAAGAGCCAGAGGAGGCAGGCATGCACCACCGCCACCACCAGATTAGGAATGAAAACATGACAGTCTGTATGTTCACCCTGAGGAAGACATTAGGGCTGCATTATTTTTAAAGTAACAAGGTTCAGTGTGTTGTGTCATTTGCTCCAACTGCTAACAAATTGGACATGATCTGAAGAAGCATTGTTATCTACCTACTTATTCCACAATCTATCTGTATATGGAACACATATCTCACAACTCATTTTATTTATGTGTATTCTTAGTGGGTAGTGCAATGTCCAATTTGGTGCAGTTTGGTGTGTGTGCATTAACAAAAAGTTAAACTAACAAGCAACCAGCGCTTCAATATCCGACTGACACGGACAAACAGCACAGGTTCCGATCTCTGTCATGGCGACAACATTCATAGCATCACTTCAAAGTAAAAGCAAAACTTCAGAAATAGCCGACGTGCAATGTATGAAAAAACAACACCAGTCGAGTCAATCATTCAAACTTGTATAAGCCACACGTGAACAGTAATAAAACAAATTCAACAAAATTTCAATCGATGAAAAACATAGACTATAAAATGTTCATTGTAGACAAACCAGGTAGAATAAATGCAAAGTTTTCTAACTTCACTCTGATTCATAGACTGTTTATAAAAAACTCTGCACGGAAGGTCCAGCACACAGTCTATTGACAGTATATTGGGAAACTAGTGAAAGCTCCAAATTGGCTGTGCTGTTCTCATAGAAAAAAAGTGCCGCCCATAGATGAATGTGTGTGTGAATGGCAAAAACCTGGAAAGTGCTTAGAGTGGTCATCAACACTAGAAAAGCACTTTATAAAATACAGAAGATTTACCAGATTTATTTTTGTTTTTTTATGTGTCACAGACACTCCTTTCTAAATAGAACATTTTATTCTTGTTGGTTAATGGTTGGACAACAAGCATTGGGTATCATTGAGAATAAAAGCTCCAAATGTTCATCGCTCCTGTATTGCTATTCTCACAGGACCCCCGATTTTCATGTTAGAGCTTTTATTCCATGTAGAGATTCTGCCCTGATAAAAGCGTTTTAAATAAAACATGTAGTGATTATTATCACCACAGAAGCAGTAGGAGAAAGGCTGGAGTGGATACACACGGGCAATCTCTGGCAAGGCTAAAAACAGACGTTTTACTCACAAATCCTGCAGAGTGGAAAGCTGAAAGCACTCAGGACCTGGAGTGCAGCTCTTCACCCACCGTATAGTTCACAATAAAAACTCCAGGGCAATAAGTCAAGAAGTACAGTTTTTCCCGTTGACTCAATATCTGATTTAAAATTTGTGCTCAACGACTTGACTCACAGATTTACATTGACTGAGTTGGATGGTTCATACAGTATATTTTTGCATTTAAGGATTTATTTCATTATACTTTCCTGAGTTTTAGTTGCAGTTAAAAGTTACGTCATTGCAAAGCTACAATGGCAGCATACTGAAATACCTATACATGTTGGCTAAACCAAAAATACCAAACTATTAAAGAAATTATACGTTGGAAATAAGCTCATACATTATTTACAGACTTGAAATTCCTGCATTCAAACAATGAAGTCCAACATTGCTGGGTCTGAATCTTCCTGGGTGGGTTTGACATTTCCTGGGTGGACAAGCCAAGGAGAGCATAAGTATGGAAAATTACTTTATTACTATTTTTTGTAAACAGGCATCCCATTAACTGTGACGGGAAAACGGGTCTACTTCACTATGTCTATCTGCCAGTGTCTGTGAAGTAAAACTGAAGACACCTATTCATTTTTATGGGAGAGACACACGTGGCTTGTCACTTCAGGTAGAAGAGTGGAGATGCCTTCCTCCAATGGGTTGAGCGTGTCCTGACAATTGAACACCTCAATGGTCCTCTGGAACACAGCATGTTTAAAATGTTACGTAAAGGAACACGGAGACAGAAACACACAGGGTCAAAGCTGCCTTACCTCCAGGCCCATCAGCAACTCCTCTCTGGGTGTGGTCAGCACGAGCTCGTAGAGTCTGTGCTTCTGAAACAAACTGCAGCCAAGACAACACGAGTTCAGCTGCAGCACTTTCATCATTAAAACACAACATTGCCTACCGGAACACAAGCTATCAGTTATACAACGAAACCACGGTACATTGTCATTTTTAAGTAAGCAATGTAATAGTGCTATGTTGTCGACCTGTCCAACCTGCCTCTTGCCTAATGTTAGCTGGGATTGGCTCCAGCCCCACCCCCCCAAGACCCTTGAGGGATAAGCAGTATATACGATGGATGGATGGATGGAACGGTGGTAAATTATATTCCTCGTCAAAATGAACTTAAAGGAGTGGGAGTAGTGGGTTAACTCTGGGGTTTGTAGTCATGGAAAGCAACTCTGTTAATTAACTGTGCTTAAGTATTCCAGCACATATTTAAGTTTGTTTACACAAGTAATGATAATTAATGAGTTATCTTTTATACTGTAAAATGATAAGATGATTGCAAACATGATGTTTTGTCACAGATTGCATCAACCTAATACAGTATATTATAGAGTGGTTGAACTGAGATCCGGCATATCATATATAATTTGTATATTATTGAGTCATTAATTCCTGTCTTTATTTATTCTTAATTTGTCCATCTCTGTCGTGCATAGACAAGCTTGGAACATACGGTATATGGATATTTCTTCCTGATACACTATCGTGTTAGGATATTCCCGTACCTGTTTGTGACGTAACTTATGAACTCTTTGGCTTCTTTTCTGTCCAGAAGTGAAGTGGTGTCTCCACCTGAAGTCCAACACTGGCAGGCAGGAGCCAAGGCCTTAGCAAACTCCATCAAGTTCTCCAGCAGACCCATCTGTTTCCCTAGGGTATGATGAGAGAACACACTGATTCTACTTCTGAATGATGGATAGATGGATGGATGGATGGAGGGATAGGTAGTTAAGTAGATGTCTTACCTCTTATGTTGTCCATCAGCATGTGTAGCACAGCTGTCGTGAAGGAGGTCTGTGCGGGGCTGAACTTCTTCTCTTTAGTCCACCAGAAACCACAGACGTAATAATCCAGCAGGGCAGCTTCCTTCATACATGTCTGATGGTTCCTCAAGCCCAGGATCTCCTTCAGTTCCCTGGAGTATTTACACAGTGAACCACTTTAATGCTAATGAACGCACTGGGTCAAAATGATAAATAATGAACGAGGCCAGCATTTCTCTCTTAGGATTGTTTTTCCCGGCTGTATGAAGAAGGACTTGAAACACGTTCGTGTTGGAAAACAAAATGTCTTCAGACAGATTTGCTGGGTTTACTGTGGTCAATATTTGGTCCTTGTAGGGAAAAGACTGACAATGTGACAGT